>NC_088397.1:53158640-53773140 GCF_034236695.1 Oncorhynchus nerka
CCATTTGGAATCCCACCATACTTTCTCCACTATGCAATCTGGTTTCCGAGCTGGTCATGGGTGCACCTCAGCCACGCTCAAGGTCCTAAACAATATCATAACCTCCATTGATAAAAGAGAGTACTGTGCAGTCGTCTTCATCGACCTGGCCAAGGCTTTCGACTCTGTCAATCACTGCATTCTTATGGCATACTCAATAGCCTTGTTTTCTCAAATGACTGTCTTGCCTGGTTCACCAACTACTTCTCAGACAGAGTTCAGTGTGTCAAATCGGAGGGCCTGTTGTCCGGACCTCACGCAGTCTCTATGGGGGTGCCACAGGGTTCAATTCTCAGGCCGACTCTTTTCTCTGTATATATTAATGATGTCGCTCTTGCTACTGGTGATTATCTGATCCACCTCGGAGACGACACCATTCTGTATACTTCGGGCCCTTCTTTGGACACTGTGTTAACTAACCTCCAAACGGGCTTCATTGCAATATAACACTCATTCCGTGGCCTCCAACTGCTCTTAAATGCAAGTAAAAGTAAATGCATGCTCTTCAACCGATCGCTCCCCGCACCCGCCCGCCCGACTAGCATCACTACTCTGGACGGTTCTGACCTAGAATACTACAAATACCTAGGTGTCTGGTTAGACTGTAAACTCTCCTTCCAGACTCACATTAAGCATTTCCAATCCAAAATTAAATCTAGAATCAACTTCCTATTTCGCAACAGAGCCTCCTTCACTCATGTTGCTAAATATACCCTCGTAAAACTGACTATCCTACCGATCCTTGACTTTGGCGATGTCATTTACAAAATAGCTTCCAACACTCTACTCAGCAAATTGGATGTAGTCTATCACAGTGCCATCTGTTTTGTCACCAAAGCCCCATATACTACCCACCACTGTGAACTGTATGCTCTCATTGGCTGGCCCTCGCTTAATACTTGTTGCCAAACCCACTGGCTCCAGGTCATCTATAAGTCTCTGCTAGGTAAAGCCCCGCCTTATCACAGCTCACTGGTCACCATAGCAGCACCCACCCGTAGCACGCGCTCCAGCAGGTATATATCACTGGTCATCCCCAAAGCCAACACCTCCTTTGGCCGCCTTTCCTTACAGTTCTCTGCTGCCAATGACTGGAACGAATTGCAAAAATCACTGAAGCTGGAGACGTTTATCTCCCTCACTAACTTTAAGCATCAGCTGTCAGAGCAGCTTACCGATCACTGCACCTGTACACAGCCCATTTGGAAATAGCCCACCCAACTACCTCATCCCCATATTGTTATTTATTTTTGCTCTTTTGCAACCGAGTATCCCTACTTGCACGTCATCATCTGCACATCACTCCAGTGTTAATGATAAATTGTAATTATTTCGCTCCTATCGCCTATTTATTGCCTTCACCTCCCTATTCTTACTACATTTGCACACACTCTATATAGATTTTTCTATTGTGTTATTGACTGTACGTGTTTTTGTCCCATGTGTAACTCTGTGTTGTTGTTTTGTCAAACTGCTTTGCTTTGTCTTGGCCAGGTTGCAGTTGTAAATGAGAACTTGTTCTCAACTAGCCTACCTGGTGGTGATTTTTAAAGGTGATTTTTTTTTTTTTGCGTGGAGATGTAGTGTAGGGTTTGATTCAATGACAAAGAATGAGACTTTCAGTGCAGGGGAACCACTTGAAACGTTTCCTGTATGACAGCTGAGTGTCTCCTTAAGTCTCAAGGCTCTGCCGGTGACCACAAGGCAACGTGTGTAATGTCTGCTACACAAGAATGTTGAGGTAAAGTATCAGACACATTACTTAGACGGTGTACTGCACATGAAGTACCCTTCAAAATTGTACGTTCATTCCGTGCCACCTGGACATTGAGAGCATTCTCCTGTGAATCATTTTGTGAATGTCGACGTTAAATACTGTCCCTTTGAAGTGAGACAGGGTTTGTTTCTTTGTTTACTTTGTTTGCGTCTGTGATAGAGAGGGTTCATTCTTCTGAAGTGTGACATTGCAGGTGCATCTGAAGTGATTGTCACTGTACTGCATATTGCTACTTGTTAGTGCTGGAGGAGCACTCCATGTTGTTTATCTCAGCCTTTCATCCCTCCCTCCCTTAGCATGTAACACCCCCCCCCCCTCTCACTTTCTCATTCTTTCCCGTTTCTGTCCATTCTCATTCTCTTTCTGTCATCCTCTTCATTTATTTCATTTTTCTCCTCTCTCTCTCTCTCTCTCTCTCTCTCTCTCTCTCGCACTTCTCATTCTGTCTCTTGTTTTCTCTGTCTCCCAAAACACTGTAACGTGCCATCCAGCAGGCTCCTGATAGTTTCTTGCATTAATAACGATGACCTATTAACTGACAGTGATGTCTCAGAGGAGAACCACTTGTCAGTAAATTATACATGCTGTCGCTCCCTCTTGCCCTGTCAGGGAATGAAAGCAGTAGTGGCAGGCAGGCAGTGTCCCTGTCCCTGACTGGGTTGTCTCTCTCCTGTTAAGGTCACGTTATTGCTTTATTAAAAGGTTATGCTGGAGAAAAAGCAACAGTGGGAGAAAAGGGACACTGACATTCGTACATATTAGAGGAACATTTCACAGAGCTGGATGTCAATGTGTCTGAGAGGAGAGCTGCTGTATCCACTGCTGTCTCCATTGGCCCAGCAGCATCACCCGTTCCCTTGGCATTTACAGGTATTTTAGTTGCAATTACATTTGAGTGCTCAGTTACTGAATGGGGGGTTTCAGAAAAACCTCCAGTAGTGCACCAGTGCATCTGCATAATGTGCCAGTGTGATTCAACATAAGTGTTTACCAACCCTGAGGTGAGCACGCAACTCTCCAAAATGTTCAGTGGTTTTGATTCCCTTTGAATTAGAACCATTTAATGGGTCTACATCAATGGTTTGTATAATACAGGCCCATAGCACAGACACAACCTCCATTTTACAATTCTCCTCAATGCACTATTTACTTTATTTTGCTTAACAGAGGTCAACAGCAGTCTCTGTGCCATTCTACATCACATTTCCAGGACAAACAACATCAGCTATCTCTCCAATATTTTTGGGGGGTGATTTCAACAGGCCACCCAAAGCCTTGGTCTGATCTACTGTGCTTTACTAGATGCATTCACAGGCTCATTCAATTTACATGCCTAAACCATGTGTATCTACCCCGCAAATACGATATGCACTGGGGAGACGGGCTAGGAGATGAAGCTCAATGTGTTATTCCAATACTGTGCAAGTAGATTATTTCCACAAATCCGCTGGAGCCTGTTGTATTACAGCGCAGAATCCCATTCATATGGGGCTTATGCAGTTTTACACTGGCTTACGTCGTGAAAGTCAATAACAGGGAAGGAGAACATATAGCGCGTACCGTATGGCTTCCCCCATAATGTGACTTAAATAGTAGTTCCAGGACATGTTGCTGCACAGTGCTTAGTGGAAGTCTACACACCTCTCTGCAATTGTACAAATCCTACTCCAAAGTGCAAGAAGGTTTTCCAAATTGATGAAAATAAAAAACAAAGATGTCTTGATTGCGTATGTCTTCACAACCCAGAGTTAAGACTTAGCGGAAGCACCTTTTGGCCGCCATTAACAGCTGTGAATCATTCTGAATAAGATTCTACAAACTTTGCACAACTCTTAGGGCAACATATACTTGAAAATAGTGTATGTTGTATGCCAAAGACACACCAGAATGGCTTTTCCAAGAGCTGTTGAGCATTCCAGAGTGGTCCAGCCTCATTCCTGACTTAAATTTGCCTGAAAATCAGAGACAAGGTTTGAATATTGCTGTCTATCAATGACAAATTTACTGAACTTTAACAAATTTTTTGACAAAATCCATTTAGACAAAAACCATGGATAAATGTTGCCCTAAGAGTTGTGCAAAGTTGGTAGAATCTTATTGAAAATGATTCCAACAAGTATTAACTCTGGGGCGTGAAGAAATGCACAATCAAGACATTAATTATTTATTTTTTGTGGAAAATATTTGTCATTTTTCTTGAACTTTTAAAATGTGGAGTAGGTTGTGGTACAGGGGAAATCTGTTTTTGTATTCTCTTTTTAAGCTTGAATTATAAGGCAGCAAAATGTGAAGACTGCAAGGGGTGTGTAGACTGTCGCTAGCGACTGTATATGGATGTTCTATATACACGGATGTTCTGTATGTAAACACATACTAAACTTTGTCCTGAACACTTTTGTCCTCAATGATCTGAGGTACAGTGCCTTCGGAAAAGTATTCAGACCCCTTAACTTAAAATAGATTCAATTGTTTTTTCCCCTCATCAATCTACGCACAATACCACATTATAACAAATCAAAAACAACCGCAGACCACATGTATGGCCTTGGGTGGGCGACCAGTTTGCTGATGTCAACGTTGTGAACAGAATGCCCCATGATGGGGGTGGGGTTATGGTATGGGGCAGGCATACAGACAAAACAAATGTCATTTTATTGATGACAATTTGAATGCACAGAAATACCATGACGAGTACCTGAGTCTCATTTCTTTGAAGGTATCTGTGACCAACAGATGCATATCTGTATTCCCAATCATGTGAAAACCATATCATAGGGCCTAATTCATTTATTTAAATTGACTGATTTCCTAATACTGTAACTCAGTAAAATCATTTTAAATGCATCCCTTCACCATGCTGACACTTCCTGGTAATTCAGGCTTCTCTGTGTATTGAACTCCATCACTCTCACCACCTCTGCAGCTACAGCACGCATGGAAGCCATGGATACGAGGCTCCTTCCCACCTCAGTCAAAATGCCACGTCTGCTCTTTTCATCAGAGGAACCTGCATTTTTAATGAGTCCATAACGCCACAGAAAGAAGAGCAGGAATGGTGCTCGGACCGCCAAGTCAATTCCAATATGCCTGTATCTCTCTTTCACACTGTTCTCCTCGTGTCTTCCTCTTTTCCTCCCTCCCCTCCTTTCCTCGTTCACTCTGCAGAAAGTAAAAGAATGAGAAAGAAAGCTAAAACTAAGTCTGTCATGTGTCAGGGATGTTGAGAAATCCTGGGGAACACACAAGTTACGAGGGATTCGTTCTCGTTGTTTACAAAAGCAAAAACTGGACATAAACTTTCTCTCATGTCTCTGATGCCCTCAGCCAGACATAGACAAGGGGAGAGAGTGTGGAGACTTTGAGGAGTTGACACAGTTAGTCATAGTCTTGCAGTGAGAGGGGGGTAGAAGGGACTGAGGCTCAGCGCTTAAAGGATTGGGGCCTGGCTCTGACAGCTCTCTCCTGCATTCTGACAGCTCTTTGTTTAGGGTCTCACTGGAGGAGCTCCAGGGGTTCACTGTGTTCTGCAATGCTGCTGCAGACACACAAGCCTGCCCTCAGTATACGGCTATGCACTAGCTGTCTCCTTCTCACTCTCGCGTTTGTGCACTCCATGTCTTGATAGATGCGTGAACAACACCGGGTCTGCATGTGTCAGTGTGTGTTTCATCCACTAGGCTGGCTCTGATGCTCTGTGCTGTATATTGGCTTTGAAGCCGCTTCTCTGCAGCCTCCTGATTTTAGAGCTTTGCCCTGCATATTGACTCTGATATATTGTAGCTGTAAACATCATTCTGTCTCTCTCATTTCTCTCTTCCTCTCTTCCACTTTCCTTTTCTCTCGCTCTCTCTGTCTGTCACTCCATCATGTCTCTAATGTCTCTCTCGGTGTCTCTCTCTTTTGCTTTTCCTCTCCATCTCCCTCCCTCCTTCCTCTCTCTCGCTCCACTGCTGCACTTAAAAACATTTTTTTTTTTTTTAAGATGAGCAAACATGGAGGCTGCCTCCAGAATTCATATTCAGAGCCTTTCCATCTCTCCATCTCTCCTTCCGCCAGCATTATTCCTCCCCCAGAGCCCTGGCACAGGATTAGAGTTAAATGAGAAATGTATTGTTTCCTTTATTCAGTAAAGTCAAAGAGTAATGGAGTTAATATGTCTTCTTTTGAGGAGGGAGAGCGATTAGGGCCTCTGTTAGGAGAGATGGAATCGCTGCCTTAAAAGACGGAATAAAAATGTCAGTGTGTCTTTAATGACAGTCGACTTGACATTTCCTACCAATCTTTTTCATCGGAAATACTCATCCCGAATGTTTATTATTCTCCTGAGCCCACCAGAGAAAAATGCCTTGTCATTCTACTGTGTGATGCTATAGTGTGCTCTGGTCCTAGTTTTATCATCTTTATATTGACTGGTTTAGAAAGAGTGGTCCCGTCCTTTCTCCGCATTTCTTCTGTGGTTTAAAACGGTTTATTTATTAACCTTGTGAGGGTCTGAAAAGAGATTTACCAACACGATTTTGATCAAATGAGATTTGGATGAGAAACAGATTGAATATGATAGCAGATATCTAAGACCCTTAGCAGATTCTCCTCTGGGAAAGTGAGAGGACTGAGGAGGGAAGTGTGTGTAACCTGAGAAAGGCCAGGCTTGTTGTATTGGAGCCCTAACTTATGAGGGTGGTATTATGTCTTTTCACATTTGACAACCTTGCAAATTTCAGTCTCATATAAGCGGGAATTTGCTTAGCCTCCTTAACAGTTACCATGCCAGCACAGCAATCGTGCCTAATGGATTTTCTGTTCCCGGTTATTGCTGAACACACAAATAGTTATGGCAGGAACAAAGGCTTTTTTCTTACACAGTGGGGAGTGAAAGTGTAGTTTTACAGAGTTGAGAATGAAAATGCTACTGTTTACGTTCTCACACACATACATTTTTATAGGGGTCTATTGCTCCATTTCTGAATTAGATTCTGGTTCCAAGCAAATAGGCCACGGCCTTCCAGTCTCTTTGTGAAGCGTATTACGAGTATAGGCTACCCTGATCCTGCCATCTGATTGGATCTGATTTTAAGCAGGTGGGTGGGACTTTATCAATAAAGCCAATGAGTGACTAGCAGGGGTGTATGAAAACTACTAGTTGTGAATCTCTATTGTAGATATGTAGAGCCCCTGTGAGAGCACAGTGTTTGGCACGAATGCCTTCACAGGAGCCTTCCACTATGATGCCACCTGAATCAACATATCTTTGGATTAGAAGGGATTGTTTCCCCTGGAAGCTCAGTTGATTAGCAGATTCAGATGGGATGTCTGGAGAGAAAGGAGAGATTCTGGATAGGAGTTCTGAATACTGCCTTCATTTTGAACCCTCAAAACAAGGCTACTTTTACAGTAAAGCAAAATTAGAGACTTTGCGAGATAGAAGTTGTGTGAATCCACACCCTGACTGCATTTCTTTCCTAAATGTTCTCTCCTTTGAGCTTTTGAAGCGTTCAGAGTTTGAGGTGTGCTGAACAGTGCTGACAAAGCCAAAAGGCTGTGCACTCGGGTGGCTGGATCGATGCAGTATCACGGCGGCATGGCCTGCGGGAACTGCTGCCACCATCCCTCATAACGTACTCTATGTCCTCATCTACCTCTCTGTCAAATCTCGGCCCGATGCAGGAGAAAGATTTATGCATAGCCATTCTACATGAGACATACTGCAGATGGAGCTGAGGCAGACTTATTGCCTATTGCGATGCTCAATGCTGTACGGTTGTATTTGTTCTTGCAGATGACGGCAGTGGTTTTGGTAACGGTTCAACGTGCATGTTGATATTAAAGCCATGAAACTACAGTAATGAGCATTCTAAGTTCATGACTATGTAGCATCAAGATACAAAGACGCCAAGCAATTGCTCAGTATTGGTCGTATGATAGCATAACAAGCATGACCTTCCGAACTTTGACCTGATCCCTTTTTGACTTCACCAATCATTAGTAGCTAATATCTTTTTTTTTATCAGAAGGTCTATAAAAGTGATTTCTTATCAGTTAATAACAAATACAGAGAGGGAGAGAGAGAGAGAGAGAGAGAGATGGGGTAAACATGCACACGTTTGACCTTTTTGAAGGGTTTTCCATTGGTGATAAGAATATTGGTTTTGGCGCCATGGCCCAGGGAGACAGGTCTCCTATTCCCAGGCAGGAGATAGCTGACCAGAGGAGCCAAGCCTCTCCTATTGTGCCTGTGCATTTGAAGAAGGAAATAAGCCACACTGCAGACCAGAACACTGAGGGGGAAAACACACACAGGAGTGTGTCAGATCATTATGATAATAGACTGGGAGGTGGGTTGGCTCTCATGGGAGAGAAGGGGAAACGGGTTTGGAGGGTAAGGAATGATTGTAGGAGATCATACTCTATTAATGTCACAGGGAAATTGGTTTGCCTCCATAGCCATGACATGCATAATAAAGACATACATAGGAATATATTAAAGACTATGCTTCCTGTGCCGCATTACATTCAGTACATGGGTCCTATGCTTTTAAAGCTGGTCTGAGATGTGATATGTGAGCGGCTAAAAGAGCAGTGTAACATTGCATTCCATTGATAACTGTCACTTGAGACACCAAAGTGAACTTAGAAGAGGGCCTTGTCGAAATCCTCTCCTTTCATTATCTCTGTGATCTCAACATTTTCTCAGTGTTTGTCAGAGGGAGAGATCAAACACTCCGAAGAAGATATGTAGAAAGCACGCTGCAAATGTATTAGTCTGGATTTTCTGGAACGGTCCTCATTGACTTCAAAGTAAATTGATGTAAAAATAAATTCAGATTTTTTTTGCTGCGAGTCAAGTACTTTGTATGACAATTTTTTTTGTTAAAATGTCAGTTTACGTGATCAAATCATCTCAGCCTGCTTCTACAGACCGAGATTAAGGGTTGTTTAAGGGTAGTTTAGACAGTCAGCTAGTGTTAAGAGTAAAATGGTATGACTCTATTGAATGTTCTTAGATTCATTGAGCCATCACATTAAAAGGGTAGTTTGTGATTTTGGCAGAGTCAGATAACCTCGTGGATTCCATTTGTATGTCTCTGCGTCCAGTCCGGTATAAAAGAAGTTAGAGGTAGTTTTGCAAGACAATGCTAACATCACGCTAGCTGTTCCCATAGACTCCCAGTCATTATGCTAATGCTAGTTAGTAATTGCACTAACGCTACTTAGCAACTTCCTTCAAACTTCAAACGAGCCTTCATTTCTCAGAACAAGAATAGACTGATGAGTTTCAGAAGAAAGTACTCTGTTTCTGGCCATTTTGAGCCTGTAATTGAACCCACAAATGCTGATGCTCCAGATACTCAAATAGTCTAAAGAAGGCCTGTTTTATTGCTTCTTTAATCAGGACAACAGTTTTCAGCAGTGCTAAAATAATTGAAAAGGGGTTTTCTAATGATCAATTAGCCTTTTAAAATGATAAACTTGAATTAGCTAACACAACGTGCCATTGGAAAACAGGAGTGATGGTTGCTGATAATGGGCCTCTGTACGCCTATGTTGATATCCCATCAAAAATCTGCCATTTCCAGCTACAATAGTCATTTACAACATTAACAATGTCTACACTGAATTTCTGATCAATTTGATGTTATTTTAATGGACCAAAAAAAATAGCTTTCCTTTCAAAAACAAGGACATTTCTATGTGATCCCAAACGTGTATGTTGTTACCTTGTCCCTGGCTGTGACATTGTACATAGCTCTATTTATGTAGTCCATAATCTGGTCCATTTCATTCGGTGTTATGTGTGTGCACGTGCATGACTGCATGTCTTTGTCCACTTTAATGTATACACTACAAGGCTGGCTCTGAATGTTAAAAAACCTTTTCATCGGGTGAAGATCAGTCCGCATCGATTCCTGCTTTTACTTGAACAAAGCTTACCGGTTCAATACCACTGGTTAGAGTGTAATTATCCTTATAATGCCAACGTCTGCAACCGGCTTCCAACAATCTATGTCCATATTGTCTCTGTATATGTGCGGTGCCTACATAAGCACATGTAATGGTTGTCAGTAGACTAGGCGGGGGGGGGCTTTAAAGACTGTACCAGGATCATGAGGATAATAATGATACACTGAATCAATGGGGTGACATGTATTGTGAGCATCTCGATGGGAACTCCAAATGACAAAAGGGACGTGTGAATCGCAGGGAAATAATACTTTGGCATTCATTTGCGCAAGTGTCACTTTCCTCCACTGACCTGATGCACTTCCGCTGGGAGAGAGTGACACAATGCAAATTGAGTCCCCTTGATGTAATAACATCAGTTACATCCTTAAGACACAGAAACATACAATGGGGACAGTTGTAGATAAATGTCAACGACAAAGTAGTCAATTTGCTGTAGGTGACTTCAGGTGGCCTTGATCTCCTTGAATGCAGAATACAAACGACTGTCTCTCCTCGTCCAGTCCAGAGCAAGGGGTTTCAGACAAATATTTGGCCCGTGTCTATGGGTTGCCCTGGGGAACCAGAGTGGAAGATTAGAGCATAATGGATGAGAGTGAGGGATAATGAAGGAGATCCGTCTTAAGTCTAATCACTGGTTTAAGGAGACATGATCTGGTCAGAGAGAGAGAGAGAGAGGGCTGTCTGCCTGGTCTGATTACTCACAGCCAGTCACTATTCATCAGATACTGCGCAGGTACTGTACATCGTAACAATGATACCCACTACCCAGTAGATATTCTACAGCTCAACATAAGAACCCACTTCCTAGTACATAATGTAGGTGCTCAGATATTCTACCAACATCAATATTGTCAGGGGTTAGTGTTGCTGAGGACATAGTCCCAACCATGGCATTGCAATCTTCTATATTGCGGTTCAGTATACACCACCTGTATGTTGCTGTTGTCCCTAGATTAATGCACCACCGTAGTTGCATTCATTGGTTATTTATTTATTCATTTCCTCTCTACATTATTTGCCTTTCATTTTGAATATGTTCTTCAATGAATACAGACATTTTTGTTTCTGTCTCAGTGGGTATTTGTAATGCTAATTAGGCTAATTGTACAAAATCAAATCAAGATGCTGAACACGGCAGCTAAACAATCACCAGGGATGTCTAACACAATCATCAGGGAAAGGCTGTTGGGTTTCTTAGGAGGGTTAACACGTCCTGCTAAGTAATCAGAGACACTGGGGAATGCAGGCTGTTGGGTTTGCAGAGCAGGAGAGGGGAGGGTTAGAGAGGGTTAGGGTTAGAGAGGGTTAAGCACTACGGTAGTAAGAGGGGATGCAGAGCAGGAGAGAGGGAGGGTTAAGAGGAATGCAGAGCAGGAGAGAGGAGGGTTAGAGAGGGTTAAGCACTACGGTAGTAAGAGAGAGGGATGCAGAGCAGGAGAGAGGAGGGGTTAGAGAGGGTTAAGCACTACGGTCGTAAGAGAGGGATGCAGAGCAGGAGAGAGGGAGGGATAGAGAGGGTTAGAGCACGGTAGTAAGAGAGGGATGCAGAGCAGGAGAGAGGGGGGATAGAGGATGCAGAGCAGGAGAGAGGGAGGGTTAGAGAGGGTTAAGCACTACGGTAAGAGAGGGATGCAGAGCAGGAGAGAGGGAGGGTTAAGAGGGTTAAGCACTACGGTAGTAAGAGGGATGCAGAGCAGGAGAGAGGAGGGATAGAGAGGGTTAAGCACTACGGTAGTAAGAGAGGGATGCAGAGCAGGAGGGAGGATGGGTTAGAGAGGGTTAAGCACTACGGTAGTAAGAGAGGGATGCAGAGCAGGAGAGAGGGAGGGATAGAGAGGGTTAGTGCAGAGCAGGAGAGGGAGGGTTAGAGAGGTAAGAGATGCAGAGCAGGAGAGAGGGAGGGATAGAGAGGGTTAGGGTAGTAAGAGAGGGATGCAGAGCAGGAGAGAGGAGGGGTTAGAGAGGGTTAAGCACTACGGTAGTAAGAGAGGGATGTTTAAGCACTACGGTAGTAAGAGTAGAGCAGGAGAGAGGGAGGGGTAGAGAGGGTTAAGGGTAGTATGCAGAGCAGGAGAGAGAGGGGTTAGAGAGGGTTAAGGGTAGTAAGAGAGGGATGCAGAGCAGGAGAGAGGGAGGGATAAGAGGGTTAAGCACTACGGTAGTAAGATGCAGGCAGGAGAGAGGGAGGGATGAGAGGGTTAAGCAGAGTAAGAGAGGGATGCAGAGCAGGAGAGAGGGAGGGATACGGTAGTAGGGTTAAGGGTTAAGCACTACGGTAGTGCAGAGCAGGAGGAGGGATGCAGAGCAGGAGAGAGGGAGGGATAGAGAGGGTTAAGCACTACGGTAGTAAGAGAGGGATGCAGAGCAGGAGAGAGGGAGGGATAGAGAGGGTTAAGCACTACGGTAGTAAGAGAGGGATGCAGAGCAGGAGAGAGGGAGGGATAGAGAGGGTTAAGCACTACGGTAGTAAGAGAGGGATGCAGAGCAGGAGAGAGGGAGGGATAGAGAGAAAATGGAAGTGACACACAGCGATGCTGATTACCTTCTAAAGACAGTTCCAGTTCCCCTGAGGGAGGGAACTAGTCTTCTAGTATTTATTAAGCCTGCCTCCAGGGTAATCAGGATTGGCTAAAAAATACCCGTTGGAGGAGGACTAGACAATAACACTATACACTTGCCAGTCTGTGCTGATGTCTTCCTGATGTCTTCCTTCATGCACATTGGCCAACATCTTTATAACCAATAAGTAAAGTTAAATGCTGATTGTACCTGTCTGGACACTGTATCTGCATCTTACATTTAGAAAGGTGGCATCACGTTGGTGGCTGTTTGCACTACAGATAAACAGATAAAAAGTTGACTATCTGTGAATGTATCTCAGTTCCTTTCTCTGTTTCCCTGAATCCCCCCCCACCCCCCGGTCTGTTCCTAGTGTATATGTGGCTCTCTGTAAATTGCCCCATGCTGTTTGTCATAGCATGTAGCTGATGGCTATGTGATATTATTATATTGTACTTTGAGATAACAGACGGTGTGATGTGCTGTGTCTTCTTAAGGAAGATATTGCTCTGATAAAGCACTTCTCTGTGCCGCTGAATTGAAGGGGACGCCTTGGAGGCAAGTTCTGTTGAGTGGGAGTCAGATGAAAGGAATAAAAGAGCAGATCTGTTTGTCCAGTATGCACCGTGTCAGAGGGGAATGCATGTCTTAAGATAGCATTTTAAAGGGACTCTCAGTCCAATTAGGGCAGCTCTTTCCGTTGGTTACTTCCCTAATGCAAATACGATGCCAAATTCACTTGACACAGACTGAGATTAGGGTGGAGTTTGTAAAACAGCGTTCAGTTATATCTAGTGTTCATTCTCAGTTGTGATGCTCAGTCTGACCGGAGAGCTATACGAGCCTCACGAATTTAGATCATTCTTGGATGTAGGATCCGGTGGGTGCAGGTTAATATTGTCATCATGTTCGTTAGGGACTGGGGGGGGGATACTGTGCATCTATTTTCTTAAGATTCCCTTCTGGTTCTATCTTAATTGGACCATAAACACCACAGAATGGGATTGATAAACGATGTGTGTGTTTTCAGCAGGTTGGGGTTCAGGTTCAAGTTGGATTTTGCAGTGCTTGAAGTTGGTCCAGGCAGAGGTAGATCATTCTATTGAACTGTCGGGCTGGGTGTGGGGCATCGGTAGTTCTTAGCATAACCTTGAAGATGTCACTAATGCACCTGATGGATAGTGTGTGTTTGGGCCCAGGAGACACACACTGACGCCCCCTAGCTGTGGATGGCTCATAAGAGACAACACATACACACACACAAACACACACACACACACACAATCACACACTCAGAAAGCTCCCTGGGCTGAATGGAGGTGTATAAATCACATTGACGCTTCGCACTGTGATCTGTGACCCAGTCTTTTAATTGCATCCGTTCTGCCTTCCTCCCTCATTCTTTACCTCGTTCCCCGAGAAGCTCTAATGCAGAGATAAGAGAGGAGACGAGATCTGTGGACCTTTACCACTCTGCCCGCGGGCCCGGTGAAGACGCCTCCTGATAGGCCGGCAGCACAGACTGAACGGACTCTGCTGAAAACACACTTTGATTAATGACACCGTCTGTGTCCACTCAGGCACTGTGTCACTCCTGACACTCAGTATGGTGACACAATCATTTTGGTGCCTTCATAAAACATAGAGCACTCTGGAATCTTGCCAATATGAATAACATGTTCGATTGGAAAATCAAAGATGATTGTGAGCAATATGGGATATGATCTCAGTCAGATGCTTTAAACTTTCTGTCTGCTCTCTACATTCCATTTCTGTTAAAGGTGCTGTTGACAGGAAGTCCTGGTTATATCACATACTGTACATCTCCTATAACAATACCGCACTCAAGCATACACACACACACATAAATATACACACATATATACATACATATACACACATATACAGTACATGCATACATACATACATACATACATACATACATACATACATACATACATACATACATACATACACATATCAGCTTGCCAACGCTCTTGAGTCACAGTTGGTTCCCTTGTCATGGGCAGAGCTGTCAGAGGGGGAAAGTGTGAGCGTTTAGTTAAGCAATAGGGAACGAGAGGCAGAGGAATTTATTTCATTTCCTAAGGCGACGCAAAACACTTTGAGAAAAGTCACATTGCAAAGGTACCTGCAGTGCCTTAACACAGCAGCATGTAAATGGAAGGGATTTAACCTCCCCCTTTAGCACAATACATCATTCTGATCAAAGTAGATTCAGATGGATTCAACTCTGGTGGGTTGTAGAAGGGAGGCGAAGGATTTAGAAACGTCAATCATGAGATGCATTCTTCAGGATGCACCAACTCTGCCATCAAACACAGCGCCAAACACTGCAGAAGGACAGATGGATATGTTGTGTCTCCAGCCATGCACTTTCCCTCTTCAAGTCTGACCATACTAAGTGCTGTAGCTCCAACACAAGCCTTATGGTGTTAACTTGCAACTCCACCCTCGCAGTTCAACTAAACCCACTACTGTTAATGTGTCACATTGGTCACAGTGTGTCGGATTTATCACCAGGCCCTGTGTTGTTCTCCTTCTCCTCTTCTCAGCCAGTCAAACACTGTTATTTGCAAATTTAGTGGGAGGCGCTGATTGGCCTGTTGGGTTGAAGGAAGCGGCAGGGTGGCAGGCAAAATGTTTACTTAGCTCCGCTCCACCACCGAGATAAACACAGCCCAAACAAAGGAACACAAGGCTGGATCCGAGGCTTTTCTCAGGCCTTCTCTATAACCCGCAGACACCAGAACATGCCATGGTTGGCTCAACTAGGGCTGTAACCTGGGACTACCGCCTGGCTGCAGCATCACGCTGATCTCACCCTGCTTCCTGTGTGACCCTGGTTTCCCATCTAACATCTGAAGGACTGGGAGGCACAGGAAGGATCCTGTTACATCTCTGGGATAAGATGCCCTCTAGTCCATTGCGATGGAAAGGGACCCTGCTTTCCCATCTAACATCTGATGGCCTGGGAGGCACAGGAAGGATCCTGTTACATCTCTGGGATAAGATGCCCTCTAGTCCATTGCGATGGAAAGGGACCTATTTGTGTGTTAGTGGTTGGGTGTGAACTGTGAAGAGAGAATCTAACGTAGCTGCCGTTTGTGGCCGGCTGATGCCTTTGTCCTGCCAGCCTGTTTGCATTAAAGCATGTCTGAGCGGCAGTGACAGTCAGTCAGTCTGTCGGGGAAAGGAGAGGAGGCTGGGGGGATGTGGGGTTAATTATGTAGGCGAGGGATAGGAAAGGGAGATGTGGCTACGAGAAGGGAATGGGAGAGGAGGATAAAGCGAGGGAGGGGATAGCAGAATGCAGCAGAGTGGATGAGGGAGAGGGAGGACAGGGAAGGTTGTGTTGAGGTGAAAACAAACACACAACAGCAGCCTGAGCAGTGTTAGCACCTGCCACTAATATTATGTACATCTATTATGTACATATATTTTGTACGTCTAATATTATGTACATCTATTATGTACATCTAATATTATGAACGTCTAATATTATGTACAGTGGGGCAAACAAGTATTTAGTCAGCCACCAATTGTCTAAGTTCTCCCACTTCAAAAGATGACAGAGGCCTGTAATTTTCATCATAGGTACACTATGACTATGACAGACAAAATGAGAAGAAAAAAATCCAGAAAATCACATTGTAGGATTTTAAATTAATTTATTTGCAAATCATGGTGGAAAATAAGTATTTGGTCAATAACAAAAGTTTATCTCAATACTTTGTTATATACCCTTTGTTGGCAATGACAGAGGTCAAACTTTTTCTGTAAGTCTTCACAAGGTTTTCACACACTGTTGCTGGTATTTTGGCCCATTCCTCCATGCAGATCTCCTCTAGAGCAGTGATGTTTTGGGGCTGTTGCTGGGCAACACGGACTTTCAACTCCCTCCAAAGATTTTCTATGGGGTTGAGATCTGGAGACTGGCTAGGCCACACCAGGACCTTGAAATGCTTCTTACGAAGCCACTCCTTCGTTGCCCGGGCGGTGTGTTTGCTGATGGAAGGAGGCTTTCACTCAAAATCACATGCTACATGGCCCCATTCATTCTTTCCTTTACACAGATCAGTCGTCCTGGTCCCTTTGCAGAAAAACAGCCCCAAAGCATGATGTCTCCACCCCCATGCTTCGCAGTAGGTATGGTGTTCTTTGGATGCAACTCAGCATTCTTTGTCCTCTAAACACGACGAGTTGAGTTTTTACCAAAAAAGTTATATTTTGGTTTCATCTGACCATATGACATTCTCCCAATCTTCTTCTGGATCATCCAAATGCTCTCTAGCAAACTTCAGACGGGCCTGGACATGTACTGGCTTAAGCAGGGGGACACGTCTGGCACTGCAGGATTTGTGTCCCTGGCGGCGTAGTGTGTTACTGATGGTACGCTTTGTTACTTTGGTCCCAGCTCTCTGCAGGTCATTCACTAGGTCCCCCCGTGTGGTTCTGGGATTTTTGCTCACCGTTCTTGTGATCATTTTGACCCCACGGGGTGAGATCTTGCGTGGAGCCCCAGATCGAGGGAGATTATCAGTGGTCTTGTATGTCTTTCATTTCCTAATAATTGATCCCACAGTTGATTTACCCTGTGCTCTGACCTCTTTCTCCCCTCTCTCTCCAGATGAAATCTCGCGTCTTGTGACGGCCGGCCGCCCAACAACCTGCCCGCTTGACTCTATTCCCTCCTCTCATCTCCAGACCATTTCCGGAGACCTTCTCCCTTACCTCACCTCGCTCATCAACTCATCCCTGACCGCTGGCTACGTCCCTTCTGTCTTCAAGAGAGCGAGAGTTGCACCCCTTCTGAAAAAACCTACACTCGATCCCTCCGATGTCAACAACTACAGACCAGTATCCCTTCTTTCTTTTCTCTCCAAAACTCTTGAACGTGCCGTCCTTGGCCAGCTCTCCCGCTATCTCTCTCAGAATGACCTTCTTGATCCAAATCAGTCAGGTTTCAAGACTAGTCATTCAACTGAGACTGCTCTTCTCTGTATCACGGAGGCCCTCCGCACTGCTAAAGCTAACTCTCTCTCCTCTGCTCTCATCCTTCTAGACCTATCGGCTGCCTTCGATACTGTGAACCATCAGATCCTCCTCTCCACCCTCTCCGAGTTGGGCATCTCCCGGCGCGGCCCACGCTTGGATTGCGTCCTACCTGACAGGTCGCTCCTACCAGGTGGCGTGGCGAGAATCTGTCTCCTCACCACGCGCTCTCACCACTGGCGTCCCCCAGGGCTCTGTTCTAGGCCCTCTCCTATTCTCGCTATACACCAAGTCACTTGGCTCTGTCATAACCTCACATGGTCTCTCCTATCATTGCTATGCAGACGACACACAATTAATCTTCTCCTTTCCCCCTTCTGATGACCAGGTGGCGAATCGCATCTCTGCATGTCTGGCAGACATATCAGTGTGGATGACGGATCACCACCTCAAGCTGAACCTCGGCAAGACGGAGCTGCTCTTCCTCCCGGGAAGGACTGCCCGTTCCATGATCTCGCCATCACGGTTGACAACTCCATTGTGTCCTCCTCCCAGAGCGCTAAGAACCTTGGCGTGATCCTGGACAACACCCTGTCGTTCTCAACTAACATCAAGGCGGTGGTCCGTTCTTGTAGGTTCATGCTCTACAACATCCGCAGAGTACGACCCTGCCTCACACAGGAAGCAGCGCAGGTCCTAATCCAGGCACTTGTCATCTCCCGTCTGGATTACTGCAACTCGCTGTTGGCTGGGCTCCCTGCCTGTGCCATTAAACCCCTACAACTCATCCAGAACGCCGCAGCCCGTCTGGTGTTCAACCTTCCCAAGTTCTCTCACGTCACCCCGCTCCTCCGCTCTCTCCACTGGCTTCCAGTTGAAGCTCGCATCCGCTACAAGACCATGGTGCTTGCCTACGGAGCTGTGAGGGGAACGGCACCTCAGTACCTCCAGGCTCTGATCAGGCCCTACACCCAAACAAGGGCACTGCGTTCATCCACCTCTGGCCTGCTCGCCTCCCTACCACTGAGGAAGTACAGTTCCCGCGCAGCCCAGTCAAAACTGTTCGCTGCTCTGGCCCCCCAATGGTGGAACAAACTCCCTCACGACGCCAGGACAGCGGAGTCAATCACCACCTTCCGGAGACACCTGAAACCCCACCTCTTTCAGGAATACCTAGGATAGGATAAAGTAATCCTTCTCACCCCCTCCCCCCTTAAAAGATTTAGATGCACTATTGTAAAGTGGCTGTTCCACTGGATGTCTTAAGGTGAACGCACCAATTTGTAAGTCGCTCTGGATAAGAGCGTCTGCTAAATGACTTAAATGTAAATGTAAATGTTGATTTCTTCAAACCAAGCTAATTACCTATTGCAGATTCAGTCTTCCCAGCCTGGTGCAGGTCTACAATTTTGTTTCTGGTGTCCTTTGACAGCTCTTTGGTCTTGGCCATAGTAGAGTTTGGAGTGTGACTGTTTGAGGTTGTGGACAGGTGTCTTTTATACTGATAACAAGTTCAAACAGGTGCCATTAATACAGGTAACGAGTGGAGGACAGAGGAGCCTCTTAAAGAAGAAGTTACAAGTCTGTGAGAGTCAGAAATCTTGCTTGTTTATAGGTGACCAAATACTTATTTTCCACCATAATTTGCAAATGAATTAATAAAAAATCCTACAATGTGATTTTCTGGATTTTTTTCTTCTCATTTTGTCTGTCATAGTCATAGTGTACCTATGATGAAAATTACAGGCCTCTGTCATCTTTTTAAGTGGGAGAACTTTCGCAATTGGTGGCTGACTAAATACTTTTTTACCCCACTGTACATCTATTATGGACATCTAATATTATGGACATCTAATATTATGGACATCTAATATTATGTACGTATAATATTATGTATGTCTAATATTATGTACGTCTAATATTATGTACATCTAATATTATGTAAGTCTGATATTCCATACGGGGGCAGTTTTGTGACCCCCAGGGTGCTGTGGATATATACTGCCATTCAAAATAAATGTCTTTGTTTTTGAAAGAAAAACATGTTTTTTTTGTCCTTTAAAATAACATCAAATTGATCAGAAATACAGTGTAGACATTGTTAATTTTGTAATTGACTATTGTAGCTGGAAATGGCAGATTGTTAATGGAATATCTACATACATGTATGCCAGCAGCATACCACCCTGCATACTACTGCTGGCTTGTTTCTGAAGCTATGCAGGGTTGGTACTGGTCAGTTCCTGGATGGGAGACCAGATGCTGCTGGAAGTGGACAGCCAGTATGAGGCACTCTTTCCTCTGGTCTAAAAAATATCCCAATGCCCCAGGGCAGTGATTGGGGATACTGCCCTGTGTAGGGTGGGAGGATAAACGGGTGTCCTTACTCTCTGAGGTCATTAAAGATCCCATGGCACTTATCATAAGAGTAGGGGTGTTCACCCCGGTGTCCTGGCTAAATTCCCAATCTGGCCCTGCATTTCTAAGAACAAGAATAGACTGACAAGTTTCAGAAGAAAGTTATTTGTTTCTGGCCATTTTGAGCCTGTAATCAAACCTAAAAATGCTGATGCTCCAGATACTCAAATAGTCCAAAGAAGTTTTATTGCTTCTTTAATCAGGTCAACAGTTTTCAGCTGTGCTAACAGAATTGCAAAAGGGTTTTCTAATGATCAATTAGCCTTTTTAAATGATGAACTTGGATTAGCTAACACAACGTGCCATTGGAACACAGGAGTGATGGTTGCTGTTAATGGGCCTCTGTACGCCTATGTAGATTTTCTATTAAAAATCATCTGTTTCCAGCTACAACGTTAACAATGTCTACACTGTACTTCTGATCAATTTGATGTTATTTTAATGGACAAAATAATGTCATTGTCTTTGAAAAACAAGGACATTTCTAAGTGACCCCAAACCTTTGAACGGTAGTGTATATCAGGTAGTGCATAACAGCGTTTCAGTGTGGTACAGAACGGATCGCTCCGCCGAGCGTGACTGCCATTGTCAGTGGTGACAGACTACTCCGGAGGTCAGAGGGGTTTGGGGGGGGGTCACGGCTGCCTGCGCCCTCTGTCCTGTCCTGCCGTTGTGACACGCTGGCTGCTCTGTCTGTCGGACAGAATGTTCAGTGCCGGTACACACACACCCTGAGCATCAGAGCAGAATGGGCCCCGCAGCACCAGCCCTCCATACCCTGCCAAACATCCTAGTCTATGTGAAGACACACACACACACACACACACACACAAATATACATGTAAATGCTGTACTGTACCCAGGAGTTATACTTGGCTCAAACCCAATGAACCTCTACACATACACACATGTGCGTGCGAACACGTCCCAATCTGAGCAGACCTTGGCTCAATAGCCCTAAAGGCCCTGCTCCATCGACCCGAGCCAAACGTAGCCAGTGCAGGTGGAGCCTGTCAAGTGTGATGTGACTTGTGCAGACTTGGACATACACCATGATGTCTACCGGGGCTTAGCGGAGCAGCAACCATGGCGATGCCCTTCGTCCTCAGATGCATACTGTACTGTGCATGTCATACTGATAGAGAAGAACAACCCTGACAGCAGCCAGCTGGGAACTCACTGAGATCAACATCAAAGCACCAGGTGTATACAGTAGGCCCTATATACTGAGAGAACCGAGCCCTGCAGAATGGGCAGACATGGACTATGGTATATCTCATCTCGTTGGCTTTTATGCTGTTGTATAGGTTCCACACAGTGAGTTCATGCCCCTCAGCTTCTGGCTAAGTCATCCTCCCTCTTTAATCAGATTAACAGTGTGCGTGATGAAGTGGGGCCGGAGGCAGCATTGATTAAACCTGAGGGACGGCAGGGTTTTAATAAAGGCAGCTCCGATCTCTGGAGAGCATGGGGTTCACTGACCTTCAGGGACGTCTGCTGAGAAAACAAACACTTGAGTCCTGTCTTCATTCATTCTGAACGTGAACGCTCTGAAAGGTTTTAAAGCACACCTGGCAGCAGCTCAATTCACACCTTGGCTAGGCCAGCCGCAGATGCTTTTGCCTCATGCACCAACTCTCTCCCCTCCACTCTCTCCCCCTCCTCTCTCTTTCTTTCTCTCTCTCTCTCTCTCTCTCTCTCTCCCCCTCCTATTTCTCTCTATCTATCTCTCTCTACCCTCCTCTCTATCGATCTCTCTCTCTACCCTCCTTTTTCTCTCTACCATCCTCTCTATCTATCTCTCTCTCTCTCCCCCTCCTCACTCTCCCCATCCTCTGTCTCTCTCTTTCTCTCTCTTTCTCCACACTTCTCTCTCTCTTTCCCCCTCTCTCTCTCTCCACTCCTCTCTCTCTGTCTCTCTCTTTCTTTCCCCCTCCTCACTTTCCCCATCCTCTCACTCCACTCCTCTCGCTCTCTGTCTCTTTCTTTCTCTCCCCCTCCTCACCTTCCCCATCCTCTCTCTCCACTCCTCTCGCTCTCTGTCTCTCTTTCTCTCCCCCTCCTCACTTTCCCCATCCTCTCGCTCCACTCCTCTCTCTCTGTCTCTCTCTTTCTCTCCCCCTCCTCACTTTTCCCATCCTCTCTCTCCACTCCTCTCGCTCTCTGTCTCTTTCTTTCTCTCCCCCCTCCTCACTTTCCCCATCCTCTCTCTCCACTCCTCTCGCTCTCTGTCTCTCTCTTTCTCTCCCCCTCCTCACTTTCACCATCCTCTCTCTCCACTCCTCTCTCTCTCTGTCTCTCTTTCTCTCTCCCCTCCTCACTTTCCCCATCCTCTCTCTCCACTCCTCTCTCTCTCTTTCTCTCCCCCTCCTCACTTTCCCCATCATCTCTCTCCATTCCTCTCTCTCCTCCTCTCTCTCTCTCTCCCCCTCCTCACTTTCACCATCCTCTCTCTCCACTCCTCTCTCTCTCTGTCTCTCTTTCTCTCTCCCCTCCTCACTTTCCCCATCCTCTCTCTCCACTCCTCTCTCTCTCTTTCTCTCCCCCCTCCTCACTTTCCCCATCATCTCTCTCCATTCCTCTCTCTCCTCCTCTCTCTCTCTCTCCCACTCTTTGTCTCTCAAGCTCACTTTTCTCACTGTTTTATTTCTGTCTCTCATCATCCTTTTATCTCTTATTTTCTCCCACAGCTTGATGTGTTCGTAAATCAGCACTGTCTCCACTATGGCGTGATGGCGTGAGGCGCATTGGTGGTTATTCCATTGTATCTGACTGTGTTCCAGATCTGTTACACTGTACCTGGATTATTTCCGTCACAGTTGAATGGATGGTATTTGTAGCGGTCCCTGTTAACTGGATGTGCCAGTAAACACAGCGTGTCCCCTCCTCTCTGGTATGTCAGCAGGTGGGCAGAGAGCTGGCCCAGTGCCCTCCGAGACCAAGCCTGCCTGTCACAACGACACGCCACAGCGCCACCGCCAAGGCCATGCGTGTGTTCCCATGCCAACCACCCCGCTGTCACAGGGCCACGGGTACAGACGTGCCCTCAGAACCCTGTGCCTTTCTTATGCTAACACACACACACACACAGCCTCAGAACACACACCCCTACAGTGAGCCCCCCCAAGTCACACGCCACAAGAAACTCGCTTAAATGACAACATTTAGTCTGTTCTGTTTAAGCACATTGCAGCCATTGGCACAATACAGCCTGTTCTTTGCTGTGGCACCAAACTGGTTGTTTTTCACATAGAACCATGTTGTTTCTGTCTGAGTGTTACTGCAAACTGTGAGACGTTGCTCATGACTGATCTTACATTTGAAACCTCAAAATAGTGAAGGAGTGAACAGTTAATCATTTCTTGGTTGGATGTGAATTTCTCCACATGGAAGAGACTTGCTGTGCTCTGCAGAACTTCCTTCCAGGGTAGAGAAGGTGGATTGTGTTTGTCTGTTGCTGTAAGATTGATGCACACATTGTCAAAATGATGTTTGCCGTTCCTCCATTACACGTACAATTACTCTCCGGGCGAAGTCGCAGCCTAATTTGTGTGATGGGTGCCTGCAGTTGTTGAAAATATTTTGTGTTGTATTAGTCTGTTGTTTGGTGCATCTTTTGACAGGAAGCTGGGCGATAAATTGGATAGATGGCTTGATAAAAAGCTTGTTGTGCAGAATTCTTCACGGTGGATTTCGAAAAATGACATCTCCCCGGCTCATAACAGACGATTTGTTCCCAGGGTGATTTATGAAATCAATGTGTCTTGTTATCAGCTGCAGGAGTGTGACTGAGAGATAAGATCGGGCGCACAGCCTTTTTGAACAGAAGGAGAAGGGGATGGAAGCTGGGTGCACCCTGTGTGTGTGTGCGTGCGTGTGCGCGTGTGTGTATATATCTTTCCTATATGATAACTTGAGATAATCCTGCAACAGCGCAGCACTAGGACTGAGTAAGGAAAAACTACAGAAAATGAAATGTCTACATTGATTCATCCAGAGTCCACAGTTTCTAGAATGCTGCTTATTGTCCCCAGCAATGTGCAGACATCATAATGACCATAAAAGCCATTCCACCACGAATAATGTTACGGGAGTAAATAAAGACCAGTTATTTGGCCCAACAGTAATTACAAGTCAGAGCCTGGTTAACCTTGGTGATTTACAGACACTTAAATCCCCTTCTTAAGACCTTGTTATTTCATTTATTGTGTGTGTATATGTGCATGTCTTTTCTGGTGGTGTTGTATCAGTTACTTCAGCAGCGTTCACACCTCCATTCTCAGACAAAGTGCTACAGATTGTTTATACCACATGACGAATGCTGCTGTGAGACCCGGTTTATTTTCCTGCTTGCCTCTTATCCCTCTCTGGGCTCCACTAAACAGGCCTGGGCTCTAGAAGCATCCCTCAGGTGTCCGTGATGGCACCATCTGCTAACTAGAGATGCCTAGACATTTATCAGTGGCACGGCCACAGGAGAGAACGGTTTCCATACCCTCTGTCTCTGACAAGCCACTACCTACATGACTCACTCTGTCGGGACACTTGGCGATGACAGAATGCTTCAGCACTCAATTCTGGAGGTGGCACATGCCGAGTCCGTGTGAGCAGCAACAAGATGTTGAAAAGTAAAAATACTTGACATTAATGTCTGAGTGTTTTGCCTGAAATTCTCAAATCTAAAATAAAGTATAAAAGCTTTGCTTATTCCTCTGAATGTAAAGATAAGGTATTGATAGTGAATGTTCAGTCTGCATAGCTTTGGAGTTTTCCCTCAGATTTGATGTGGTTGAGCTGGCAACTTGATGTTATCTGTCATTGCAGTGTCTATATCAAAGTGCTCCATGCCATCTCCACCCCTTCTCTCTCTCTCTCTCTCTCTCTCTCTCTTTCTCTCTCTCTCAAAATCAGTGGAGGCTGGCGGGAGGAGCTATTGCTCATTGTAATTGCTTGAATGGGGAAACTTGACTGAGAAAGACAAAGCGCTTCAGAGTGTGCTGCACTAATTTGACATAGCTTCCATGTACCCCTGTCTCTCCTCAAAAACGCAAGGAAATAAGGATTTGTTTCATACATCTATTTTGGTTTCGATGGAGATTAAAAATTGCCTTCACCTCAGAAGACAAGATGAGGAGAGATGTGTCTTTAGGGAGGTGGAAAAGCTATGCCAGTATTTCACAGCAGTCACGTCACCAGATTTGTCACCTCATCCTCTCTCTTTTATCCCTACCTCCCTCCCTCTCTCTCTCGCTCCCTCTCTGTCTGTCTCTCTGTGTCTCTCTAGTGAAGTTTGACGACTGTCAGCACAGCAAGGCTGTGGACTTCGAGAGCAGCGACCCTAACTTCAGTGTGCGTCCTGACGGCTCGGTGTACGCGGAGCAGGAGGTGGCCAACCTGTCTGATCCAGTCCAGTTCATGGTGACCGCCCGCGGAGGTCATGACCCTCATATCTGGGAGACCACGGTCAAGCTGGCCTTGGCTGGCCACCCGCCTTCTGTTCCTGTGAGTCAGGTAAACATATATACACTGCTAAAGCCTTAGGTATAGACACACCAACAGACCCCTGCTACTGACAGACTGTACTGAACCTCAGTTGTACAATTGCATGGAGACACGTACATTATTTATACACTTGGAAAACCTCTAGCCTCTCAGGTAAGATCAGTTTTCAATGATCCTCAAGTACATTATATAAAACCACATTTCAGGTTCTGCTTTTCAATATCATTAACAAACATTGCTTTTCAAATAAGATGTTGAATAGTGGGAGGCTTAATGCTCCCTCCAGGTCATGCTTTTAATCATAGAAAACGTCCAAGAATTGTGTAAAGCAATTGCAGAGCTGGGATTAAAATTCTGCCCACTCCTCCCAGCACAATAATGGAGGGCATGAAATAATTGACATTGATTGAGCTAATGTTCCACTCTGAGGGAGGCATGTAGGAACCAGGTGATGTGGTAACAGCACTTTGTAATTATGTTCCCACGTCGTGGGAGCAAGAGAGATTCAATAATAGAACAAGAAATAATTATGTTTGAGCAATCAAATGAAAATGTGAAAACCAGTTACATGTTTTAAATTGATACATTTTTGTTGGAAATCGCTTACAACTTATGCTCGGTACTTTCCGGACACTTTTCTTTCCGGCAGCAGTGTGTAATTTTGGTCAGCAGGTGATTCCGAAGTGGAAAATTGCTGTTATCCCCAGTAGAAAAGTTGTCATAAGTAATTTAAATTGTTTCATTAAATGTGTTGCCATGAAAAACTAAATTGTGGAAATGTATAATTCAGGATAAGGAATTTCTCCGATACTAAAATATTTTAGGAAACAAGACAGACATGCAGCAAATGGTCATACTCTGGCTCAATATATTGTTAACCCTTTACAATCCTAAACCCATGTTAACCCTTTACAATCCTAAAGCCATGATAACCCTTTACAACCCTAAACCCATGTTAACCCTTTACAACCCTAAAGCCATGTTAACCCTTTACAACCCTAAAGCCATGTTAAAGGGTTAACATGGCTTTAGGGTTGTAAAGGGTTAACCCTTTACAACCCTAAACCCATGGCTATTTGATGTCGGTTAGCCACTGTATTTGGTCAGACTCTAATTCCAAGAAAAGCTAGGTGAATGGTTACTGAAGGGTAGAGAGAGAGCATGCATGTATATGTGCGTGTCCTTCCCGATGGCATTAGGCTTTCCTCCTCCTACCGTGTGACCCAAACAGCACTGCAGACAGGCAGGGGCTCACGGGACTCACAGATGTGGCCTAGAAGAGCCCTGTCCTGTCCTCCTATACAGGGCCCTCCTAATGTCCTGTCCTCCTATACAGGGCCATTCTAATGTCTTGTCCTCACACACCTGGCCCTCCTAATGTCCTGTCCTCACATCCCTGTCCAGGCACGGCGCCAGGATGTTTTCTCTCCCGGGACTAAGGGGGGGCTTGACCAATATGTGGGGGTGCTAAGAGAATTGTTGATTTTCATGACTTATTTATAAGGAAGTTCTCATTTCTTCAATAAAATCAGAAATAGCTATCACAACGTCAGAAATGACATTATTAATATCCTAAGTGCAGCCACAACGAGAAGTGCAATGCATTCAGCCTATGCCTGTCAACTGTGCACACACTTGTAAAATGAACTGGCTGTCAACACAATCTTAGTGATTATATTTCTATTGCAAAATAAAGTACTTGTAGGCCCTAGATACAGTGGGGCAAAAAAGTATTTAGTCAGCCACCAATTGTGCAAGTTCTCCCACTTAAAAAGATGAGAGAGGCCTGTAATTTTCATCATAGGTACACTTCAACTATGACAGACAAAATGAGGAAAAAAAATCCAGAAAATCACATTGTAGGATTTTTAATTTATTTATTTGCAGATTATGGTGGAAAATAAGTACGTGCGCGAGCACACACACCCCCTCCCACCACAAACACACACACACACACACACGTCATAGGGTACACACCCACGCAGCCAGGGATCTGATTGGGAACAAAATGGCTTGTTATGAACTTTTTCATATTTCTTTATGTAAAAATACTAAAACGTTTGAGGGGGCCTTACTGGGGCTACACAGATTTGTGACGGGGCTATAGCCGTCCTAGCCCCGGTGTAGCGCCGTGCATGTCCCTGGCCGTCCTAATGTCCTGTCCTCACATCCCTGGCCCTCCTAATGTCCTGTCCTCACATCCCTGGCCCCCCTAATGTCCTGTTCTCACATCCCTGGCCGTCCTAATGTCCTGTCCTCACATCCCTGGCCCTCCTAATGTCCTGCCCTCACATCCCTGGCCCCCCTAATGTCCTGTCCTCACATCCCTGGCCCTCCTAATGTCCTGTCCTCACATCCCTGGCCCTCCTCCTAATGTCTTATCCTCACATCCCTGGCCGTCCTAATGTCCTGTCCTCACATCCCCGGCCCTCCTAATGTCCTGTCCTCACATCCCTGGCCCTCTTAATGTCCTGTCCTCACATCCCTGGCCCTCCTAATGTCCTGTCCTCACATCCATGGCCCTCCTAATGTCCTGTCCTCAGATCCCTGGCCCTCCTAATGTCCTGTCCTCACATCCCTGGCCCTCCTAATGTCCTGTCCTCACATCCCTGGCCCTCCTAATGTCCTGTCCTCACATCCCTGGCCCTCCTAATGTCTTATCCTCACATCCCTGGCCCTCCTAATGTCTTATCCTCACATCCCTGGCCCTCCTAATGTCCTGTCCTCACATCCCTGGCCCTCCTAATGTCCTGTCCTCACATCCCTGGCCCTCCTAATGTCCTGTCCTCACATCCCTGGCCATCCTAATGTCCTGTCCTCACATCCCTGGCCGTCCTAATGTCCTGTCCTCACATCCCTGGCCGTCCTAATGTCCTGTCCTCACATCCCTGGCCCTCCTAATGTCCTGTCCTCACATCCCCGGCCCTCCTAATGTCTTATCCTTACATCCCTGGCCCTCCTAATGTCCTGTCCTCACATCCCTGGCCGTCCTAATGTCCTGTCCTCACATCCCTGGCCCTCCTAATGTCCTGTCCTCACATCCCTAGCCATCCTAATGTCCTGTCCTCACATCCCTGGCCCTCCTAATGTCCTGTCCTCACATCCCTGGCCATCCTAATGTCCTGTACTCACATCCCTGGCCCTCCTAATGTCCTGTCCTAATGTCCTGTCCTCACATCCCTGGCCCTCCTAATGTCCTGTCCTCACATCCCTGGCCCTCCTAATGTCCTGTCCTCACATCCCTGGCCCTCCTAATGTCCTGTCCTCACATCCCTGGCCCTCCTAATGTCCTGTCCTCACATCCCTGGCCCTCCTAATGTCCTGTCCTAATGTCCTGTCCTCACATCCCTGGCCGTCCTAATGTCCTGTCCACCCTCCCTCACTCCCTATTCTGTTTCCTTTGGAGAGGTAAAGCAATTAAACTCAAATTCACCAACAACAACAAAGCCACTGTGGAACAGCATTCTACCCCAGCAGTCTACCCCAACTGTTTTCTCATTTCATTTGGGGATGCTGTTGTCCGGAGCCTGCTGGTTTTCTGTTCTTCCTGATAATGAAGTACACCCACCTGGTGTCCTAGGTCTAAATCAGTCCCTGCTGAGAGGGGAACAATGAAAAAACGAAATGAGTGGAACTGGCTTCGAGGTCCAGAGGTGAGTTTGAGGGTTCTGTAGTATTGATTAAAATATTATTGTATACGGAACGATAATACAGAATTGCTTGCTCCCAGTTTCAAGAATAGATGTCTCCTACTCAGTGAGGAGCAGATTGAGGTTATAAAAGTATTGACTGAAACAGAGGAATGTTGTGAGGGCACAGACATTGAAATGTGTGAAATGCTGTGGCGGAGTTGTGTCATCTGAGCCACTCTGTGTCATCTGAGCCACTATCTCTGAGTCAATAGTGTTGAAAGGGAGAGGGAAGAACAATCAGATTACACCAAAATATAATCAACATGTAATGACAACAGTACAATTTTAAAAGGTGCTTAACCAGCCAAAAGATATTAGGTGATTTAAAAGATAGACGGCTCCATTACCAGGTAATTGCATATATTACGTTTCAGAGCAGACGTGTACAGGGACTCATTGGACTCCTGTTATTATGTTATATTAATAGCTGGCTTGATTTACCTCTTCCTAGATGAACTGTGCATAGTGCTTGGTATGTGTTGGTGTGTGCATTAGAGCGTATCTGTTTATATTGGATGCACATTTATATCTGGGAACATAGTTTGTCTACCTCCTGTTTAAGAGTATGAGGCATTAGTAGTGTCACTCTGGCTGCCAGGTACTCAGGCTATGGTGCCCTACATGTCCACTGAGTCTGTATGCACACACCCCCTGCTAATTTCATGCTGCTCTGGTCTGCCTTCTCCTGCAGCTTAGAGGCAGAGAGTCCGTTTATGCACCAGTACACTGAGTCTTACTTTTATCCCCCTTCACCAGAATACCTGTATGTGTTAGATTAGAGAGCAGAGACCCGTACAGTAGCGGGGAGGGGTTTAGGACCTAGGGTCTTATTGGTCGGTGAGGTGGCAATACAGGGTCTGAGAGTGAAGGTCATGATGACTAGTCTATGTTGTGATTGCAGCCCAGTTCTACATCCACAAGAGGAATGTATCAATAGTCATAGCAGCCTTCTTTAATTCCCTTGATTCTATAAGAGGTCAGATTTGGGATACCTGTCTTCTCTTGATTGTCCTGCCCGTCGCCCCCCCCCCCCCCCCCCCTGTTCGCCACGGACCACTGCTCTGATCAGGCCTCGTCGGAGAGAATAAGCGTGGGAGAATGAAGGAGCGATAGAACAGCTCAAGATCAACAGTGAATGGAGGATGGGAAACGAGCACATACTTGATATTGTGTAATTGAAAGGCCCTGTTTAGTGTTGCCTCCTGCTCTTCAGAATGACAACCTCCAGATGTCAGCTCCAGGGCTGCGGGGCTGACTGATGCCCCAGTGACATGCAGCCTGGCAGGGAGGAGAGAGCAGCCAGCTGGCCAGCCCGCTAGCTCTGGGCCTAGGGAGCTCCGGGTGGTTCTGGGACTGATTTCACACTCCAAGATCCCTGCTTGCGCACGCACACACACACACACACACACACACACACACAACATACCTTTCTCACAGCACAAAGAGCCTGTTCCAGTTTACCCTTTTTTCTTTCTAATTGTGGTGATGTTTGTCATTGTGCCAGCTTCGCAGGGCTATAATTTGCCATGCTGTTTGGAGTGTGAGTCACGTGGATACACTGCAGTGGTATCATCCATAGACAGGCTCTTTGCTCTGTTGTGGATGCCTGGCACCGCGTTTGGAGGAACGCGATCAGATGCATCGACCCCATTATCAGCGGCCCTGATGTCCTGCATTCGTCAGCAGACTAAGGTTTTGATAATGATGGCGAGCAGCGGTACTGTGTGAGTTATTCAACAGATATCGGAGGTGCCGATAAGGACTTTATCAGGGAGGGAGCACATGGGGTAGAAACAGAGGTTTTATGCAAGAGGCAGGGAAGCCTTGGAGCATCATGGGTACCATCCTTACTCATCCTCACATAGCAGCATCTTTACATATCAACTCCACCCTCTCTGCTTTCTATCAATATAGGATCTCACATTTTATTTGTCTTTTTTCTCTGTTTTTCTCTTCCCCCTATTTCCTTTCTCTTTGTTTATGTCGAACACACAAATTCACGCATGCACGCGCACACACTACTTCCACCTGCCACCCATGAAAGTAATGGCACGCTCGCATCTCGCACCACTGCCCCTGTGCTGGTACCTGTGAGTGTTGTGGATGAGCGGAGCTGAAGCGAGAGTTATCTTATCTGGGCACCACATCTGGTCCCCTATCCCTCACTCTCCCCCCTCTCCCCTCTCTCTCCTGCCCGGCTACCTTCATCACTGCTGCCCGGCTACCTTCATCTCTCCTGCCCGGCTACCTTCATCACTGCTGCCCGGCTACCTTCATCTCTCCTGCCCGGCTACCTTCATCTCTCCTGCCCGGCTACCTTCATCTCTCCTGCCCGGCTACTTTCATCTCTCCTGCCCGGCTACCTTCATCTCTCCTGCCCGGCTACCTTCATCACTGCTGCCCGGCTACCTTCATCACTGCTGCCCGGCTACCTTCATCTCTCCTGCCCGGCTACCTTCATCTCTCCTGCCCGGCTACCTTCATCACTGCTGCCCGGCTACCTTCATCTCTCCTGCCCGGCTACTTTCATCACTGCTGCCCGGCTACCTTCATCTCTCCTGCCCGGTACCTTCATCACTGCTGCCCGGCTACCTTCATCACTGCTGCCCGGCTACCTTCATCACTGCTGCTATCAGGAGGCCTGCTGTAAAGCCCTGTAGTCAAATCCACTAAGCCGTGAAGAAATAAAACAAAGGGGGGAATATACAGTATGTTTGCTCAGGTTTAGCTTGCATCTGTCTCTCTGTCTGACAAACCGTATGTGTATGGATAAGCTGACCTGCCCGCCGGTGATTCAAGTTTGAGTTGGGTGTGTGCGTGTCCTCTGAGTAGGTTTAACAGAAGGATTTCTGCTTGGCTTCAAGTCTACAGCAGCATGCGTGTCTCTGTTTGTGGGGAGCAGGAGAAACAGCAGGATCACTGGGTCACACAAACACTACCATCTCAGGCATGAGGACACAGCAACCCTCACTGGATAGATACCATATACACTTATAAACACATAGGGACAGATTTACAATGTGTTTACACCAGTGTGCGATGTACCTGTTAATATGAAGAGATAAAACATGAAAGATAAAATCCCCAAAATCAAATGAGGGATTAAGATTAGGTAAAGTGTAATGTATACTGAACAAAAATAAGAACGCAACATGTAAAGTCTTGGTCCCATGTTTCGTGATCTGAAATAAAAGATCCCAAAAAAGATAATCCATCCATCTGACAGGTGTGGCATATCAAGAATCTGACTAAACAGCATGGTCATTACACAGGTGCACCTTGTGCTGGGGACAGTAAAAGGCCACTCAAAAATGTGGAGTTTTATCACACAACACTGCCACAGATGTCTTAAGTTTTGTGGGAGCGTGCAATTATTATTTTTTTTAAATGTAACATTTTTTTAACTAGGCAAGTCAGAACAAATTCTTATTTACAATGATGGACTACCGGGGAACAGTGGGTTAACTGCCTTGTTCAAGGAGAGATTGACAGATTTTTACCTTGTCAGCTCGGGGATTCGATCCAGCAACCTTTTTGTTACTGGTCCAACGCTCTAATCATTAGGCTACCTGCCGCCCCAATTGGCATGCTTACTGCAGGAATGTCCACCAGAGCTGTTGCCAGAGAATTTAATGTTACTTTCTCTACCATAAGCTGCCTCCAACGTCGTTTTAGAGAATTTGTTAGTACATCCAACTGACCTCACAACCGCAGACCAGGTGTAACCACGCCAACCCAGGACATCCACATCCGGCTTCATCACCTGTGGGATCATCTGGGACCAGTAACCCGGACAGCTGATGAAACTGTAGTAGTTCTGGAGTATTTCTGTCTGTAATAAAGCTCTTTTGTGGTGGAAAACTCATTTTGATTGGCTGGGCCTGGCTCCCCAGTGCGTGTGCTTGGCCTTTGCCCTCCCAGCCCCAACCAGAACTGCTCCCGTCTGTGTATGCAAAATCCATAGATTAGGGCCTAATGAATTTAAATTGACTGATTTACTCCTATGATCTGTAACTCAATAGAATCATTTAAATTGTTGCATGTTGCGTTTTATCATTTTTGTTCAATATAATTAAAAACATGTTTATATTTTATTCTCCTCTTTTGTCTAACAATATTTACATGCGTACATTTTTTTAATTATTATTTTTTATTTTTATTTAACTAGGCAAGTCAGTTAAGAACAAATTATTATTTTCAATGACAGCCTAGGAACAGTGGGTTAACTGCCTGTTCAGGGCCAGAACGACAGATTTGTACCTTGTCAGCTCGGAGATTTGAACTTGCAACCTTTCAGTTACTAGTCCAACGCTCTAACCACTAGGCCTCATGCTCTGGGAAACTAGTCTTTGCTTATAATAGCAGTGAATCGCCAATGATCTCACACACTGCAGGATGACTGTTGGTCCTCCTAACATTCTGATCTTGCTGTTATTGAAGTGATTTCATCAATCCATTTTCATTTGGAGTAAGGCCTCTTTCAGGGGGATATGTCACGGAATGCGTCACACGGAGCAGCATAGTTCTGAGACTCAGAAGGTCAAGTTGGAGACATCCAACTGCGATTTTTCAGACTGGGAAGATTTTTGCTGGATAAAGACATAGAAGTCAACCTCTGTGGACTGTGCAGAGGCAATTGGTAAGCTTTCTGCAGGACTAATACCTGAAATTCATGCTAAGACTGGGTCCTCGTCGGTGATTTGCCAAGTGCGTTAAGGTGAAGAGTCAAAAGCATGGATTGTATTTGAATTGGAAACCAACATTCATTGTTGTATTATCTTCAAGAAACAGTGAAAATATGTTTTATTATGTTCCTTGTCATCTGACAAGATTGATTTTCATGACGGATTAGTCACCTGTACTTTCCACACTTTTAGAAGATGAACTAATAATTCATTGACACCACTCCTTTCTATTGAGACTTTACATTGTGTAGTTGGCTCTCAAGTTATTGTTGAATACTGTAGGTCAGCCAATGTACAATATGTGTTGATTTCTTGTCTTTTCAGATTGGAGTGGAGGATATGATTGCAAGGGCCTGGGACTCTAATCCCAGGGTTATCAAGTTTCCACGGAAACATCAAAGAAGCTCTTCTGCCAATGGTCTGAGACGACAGAAGCGAGACTGGGTCATCCCACCAATCAATGTGCCCGAAAACTCTAGAGGACCCTTCCCACAAATGCTTGTCAGAGTGAGTGACAGTTATCACACTTATCAAGAACTACTGATGTGCAGTTAAGTCGAAGTTGTCTTTTTGAAATGTTAAAAAGCTACTGTATATATCCTATTCTCAGTTGGTAGTCACTTATGCCTGTGTTGTAAACTAGAAATGAGTTCATCGTCAATTCTGATAACAACAACTCGAGCTTGCTCTGTTTTCACTCTTTTTCACGCTTTTTACTTTTATTGGAGCCAAAGCCAAAGACATCTTCAAGCCAGACATCCCACGTTTGTCTAAGGGTCACTCACCTAGGCAACTGAAGAGAAGGGTAGAATAGATCTCATACAATCTGAACAGAACACCACACTGGTAGTTTCTATCAAGGATCTTCAGCAGGTAAAGATAATGATTTGAGTGGTGATGCAGCGCCACGTGATTGGTCTGGTACGCCTTTAAAATCTACACAGACAGAAATCCAGACACACAGACAAGAGGATACAGACAGATGGACACACACACAGCACTGCTTCACCAGGTAACTGTCTTAGAAGTGACAAACCATCTCCATTCCTGTTGGCATTATATGGCAGCTCTGCCAGTGTGGTTAGTTCTGTTAGCTCCATGGTTCCAGGATGCTCCTGGAAACTGTGTGCTGCCTCTGTTCAGACGTCCAGGCCAGAGATAGCTTTCTCTGGGCCACCACAGAGCTCCCTCACGCCCATTTGTATCGCGCGGCTTACACTCCCGGATTACTGAAATCGCCTTTCACCAACGAGTCGGCAAGAGGGCAGATTTTCCACCAAAGCAAAAAAACACTCATTCACTCACCCACACAAACACACAGACTACAGGAGCAGGGTGGATGAGGGGAGGCGTAGGATTGTACCACCCTGCTGGAGAAATGAACACCCCTTCATCTCCTTCATATTCAGCGTCAGATGGTTGGGTTTACTGACATTCCTGTGTGTGTGTGTGTGTGTGTGTGTGTGTGTGTGTGTGTGTGTGTGTGCAAGCGCATGCTTCGGTTATAGCCTTTAGCTGTAGTAAAATAGTTATGTTCCTTAACCATGGGGGGTGTGTGCATCACATCTGTGGCCAAGTTCGGTATTAAATGCCCTCTTCTCGCTGCAACACCGCTTGGCTGACTGGGCCGTTCCATTGTGACAGCTAGCCAGTGAAGAGAGCAGAAGGGATTTAGTTCTTTATCTCTCGTCTTAGGGGTTTTTCACATATAGTCCTCTTTAAAATAACCGATCTCAGTCCTCTTTAAAGTGAACTCTGGGGTAAAATAACTCTGTTCTCTTTGTATTCACACTGCCCTTGCATTTGAATTAGGACTCAACTCTTTTGCCAGTTCACTATTTTGTGGTATGTGTCCTCTTTGCATTCACATTTCTATGTTTAGAAAGGATAAAGGATATTTTTCCAACATTCACTCAATGTACTCTGGGTTTTTACAAAGTACAGGGCAAGCCATTACATCAGAACAGCTAGATATACCTACACACTTAGTAAAAAATTGCTATCTAGAACCGAAAAGGTTCCCTTTTAAGAACCATTTTTGGTTCCAGGTCAAACCCCTTTGGTTCCAGGTAGAATGCTTTTAGGTTCCATGTTGAACCCTTTGCACAGAGGGTTCTATATGTAACCCAAAAGGGTTCAACCTGAATCCAAAAATGATTCTACCTGGAACCAAAAGGGTTCTCCTATGCGGAGCCTTTTGGAAACCTTTTTCTGGAAGTGTACTTACATTTCGGAAGCTAATAGATTACATTTTGGAAGCTAATAGATTACATTTTGGAAGCTAATAGATTACATTTTGGAAGCTAATAGATTGCATTTTGGAAGCTAATAGATTACATTTTGGAAGCTAATAGATTGCATTTAGTTAAAAGATTTGACATAATAATTGTAATCAGAAGATACTATTAACATGTACGTCAATATTATTGGTAACAGAATAAATAGCAGAAGAAAAACTACAAATTAAATTGAATATTGTACTCCCAACGTAGGCTACAGCCCCTTTAAGACCTAGAATAGATTTTCTACCCTATGTTGTGATTCTCACCCAATATGTTGGTGTCTTCTCACACTATTCAAACCCCATTATCAAATAAACTGCTTATGAAGTGCTCTTAGCCTGTAGATCACATATTGCAAACTAATAATATGAACAAAAAATGAACACATATTTGGACATTTCTGTGCATGCTTGACAATCTCTAATCAATATCCCAAAAAGTTTTTTCTGCAAACCTGAACATTATCATCTTTTCTCTTTCGTGGGACCAATGTGAGGGTTAATGGAGGAGAAACGGTGCTGCAGTCCCCAAGCCTGGGGAGCGTTGTGTTCACATTGCCCTAAAAAGGGAACCGAACTGAGGAATTCAAGCGAACTGAACTCAAACCACTTCAGTTCGATTCGCTTTGGGGGCTCTTTTGAAGGGTCTGAGTTCCTTTGGAGTGTTCACACTACATAAAAATTGTCTGAAAGAGGGACCAAGTGTGAAAACACCCTTAGAGGTGACCGAGAACAACCTCTGTGGCTACAGCAGCACACTGACACTGAGTCCCCCATACGTCCAGAGCTTTAGAAACTCTCCGACTATCTCTCTAGCTCTTTTATGAGGTGAGACAGTCCCAAACAGCCAGATTCACCAGGGTTCACAACTTAAAGTAATTCCCTGTTTTCATCTGAGAAACCTTCACCAGGTTGGCCAGTTTGATTTAGTTGAACACATGGAGAAGATGTATGTTTCCATCAACACATGTAATATGAGGCCGCAGGAGGCAAATGTGCCTGAGTTATTGTTTGTGATTTGTTTAACCCCAATTACATTCAAAACAGAGTCTGGATAATAAACAATAAACACACAACATTCATGATCAGCCAGTTGGTTTCCAATTAGGGACTGTCCTCTGTTTTAAGTCCATTAGTCCATTAGTGCTCTGGCTTGGAGTGGAGGGAGTCTGATGTCCACTTTAATCATCTGATTTTACTGCTCTTTCCAGGGATGTCTGGCTCCGGCTATATCCTTATTATCCTCACCTACCTCCACCACCCACCACCACCTTCACCACCCACCACCGCCATCACCACCTTCACCACCCACCACTCACCACCGCCATCACCACCATCACCCATCACCACCACAACCCACCACCACCTTCACCACCCACCACTCACCACCGCCATCACCACCATCACCCATCACCACCACAACCCACCACCACCTACACCACTCACCACCACCATCACCCATCACCACCACAACCCACCACCACCTTCACCACCCACCACTCACCACCGCCATCACCACCATCACCACCACCTACACCACCCACCACCGCCATCACCACCATCACCCATCACCACCCATGACCACCACCACTCACCACCGCCATCACCCATCACCACCACAACCCACCACCACCATCGCCACAACCCACCACCACCCACAACACACCACCACCACCCCTAACTCCGCCACCCACCACCACCACCACACACCCCCACCACCACCATTTGACCTAGATAGTTTGTGTGTATGCATTGATATGTAGGCTACATGTGCCTTTTCAAAAAAAATGTATAGTTGAAGTCAGAAGTTTACATACACCTTAGCCAAGTACATTTAAACTCAGTTTTTCACAATTCCTGACATGTAATCCTAGTACAAATTCCCTGTCTTAGGTCAGTTAGGATCACCACTTTATTTTAAGAATGTGAAATGTCAGAATAATAGTAGAGAGGATGATTTATTTCAGCTTTTATTTATTTCATCACATTCCCAGTGGATCAGAAGTTTACATACACTCAATTAGTATTTGGTAGCATTGCCTTTAAATTATGGTCAAACATTTTGGGTAGCCTTCCACAACCTTCCCACATTAGGTTGGGTAAATTTTGGCCCATTCCTCCTGACAGAGCTGGTGTAACTGAGTCAGGTTTGTATAGGCCTCCTTGCTCACACGCCTTTTCAGTTCTGCTCACACATTTTCTATAGGATTAATGTCAGGGCTTTGCGATGGCCACTCCAATACCTTGACTTTGTTGTCCTTAAGCCATTTTGCCACATTCTTTCCTCCAGACATAACGGTGGTCATTATGGCCAAACAGTTCTATTTTTGTTTCGTTAGACCAGAGGACATTTCACCAAAAACTACGATTTTTGTCCCCATGTGCAGTTGCAAACCGTAGTCTGGCTTTTTTATGGCGGTTTTGGAGCAGTGGCTACTTCCATGTTGAGCGGCCTTTCAGGTTATGTCGATATAGGACATGTTTTACTGTGGATATAGATACTTTTGTACCCGTTTCCTCCAGCATCTTCAGAAGGTCCTTTGCTGTTGTTCTGGGATTGATTTGCACTTTTCACACCAAAGTATGTTCATCTCTAGGAGACAGAACACATCTCTTTCCTGAGCAGTATGAAGGCTGTGTGGTCCCAAGGTGTTTATACTTGTGTACTATTGTTTGTACAGATGAACGTGGTACCTTCAGGCATTTGGAAATTGCTCCCAAGGATGAACCAGACTTGTGGAGGTCTACAATTTTTTTCTGAGGTCTTGGCTGGTTTCTTGTGATTTGCACATGATGTCAAGCAAAGAGACACTGAGTTTGAAGGTAGGCCTTAAAATACATCCACAGGTACACCTCCAATTGACTAAAATTATGTCAATTAGCCTAAAGCCATGACATAATTTTCTGGAATTTTCCTAGCTGTTTAAAGGCACAGTCAACTTAGTGTATGTAAACTTCTGACCCCACTGGAATTGTGATACAGTGAATTATAAGTGAAATAATTTGTCTGTAAACAATTGTTGGAAACATGACTTATTAAACACGTTTATAAGGGACATTACTGCATGACACATTGAGTAAACCCCTTCCCCTTATGAACAGAGGGGAAATTATCAGAGTGAAACTAACAGCCCCAGCATTCCTCTGCAGAGAGGTTTTCTGTGCAATTCATTCATGATCAATCTCAAGAAGTGTTGCTTTGGTGGCAATGGTTTACCATTGTGGTAGAATGCAATATGCTCCGATGCCTTCACTGTCAAATACATTTTTGCTCATGACAGAGGGAAGAGGAATAGAGATAGAAAAACAGCTAGGCCTAAATAGATAGCAGATAGAGGGAGCAGAGAAATGAAAGGGAGAAAAGGGGACAGTTGAGATAGGAGGAGAGAGGGAGATATAAGCCATTTGAAGAGCATAGTAAATCTGTGAGGTGAGAGAGAGCAGCATTAGTTTCAGGCCATTTGTGGCAGTCGCATCTCAACTGTCTCCTCCAGCACCTAAGACTGGACCCAATGAGCCACATCTGATGGAAACCAGTCCAAACGGGGTAAGATGAGCCTCTCTGCTTCGCACTGTCCTCCCCACCAAACCTCATCACTGACTGCCAGTCAGACAGACACACCAAAGAACAAAATCGTGATAAAAGAAGGGATGAAAATAGAAGGTAAGGTTGTAAAAACACAGTCATTTACATTTTACATTTACATTTACATTACATTTACATTTAAGTCATTTAGCAGACGCTCTTATCCAGAGCGACTTACAAATTGGTGCTTTCACCTTATGACATCCAGTGGAACAGCCACTTTACAATAGTGCATCTAGGTCTTTTAAGGGGGGAGAAGGATTACTTTATCCTATCCTAGGTATTCCTTAAAGAGGTGGGGTTTCAGGTGTCTCCGGAAGGTGGTGATTGACTCCGCTGTCCTGGCGTCGTGAGGGAGTTTGTTCCACCATTGGGGGGCCAGAGCAGCGAACAGTTTTGACTGGGCTGAGCGGGAACTGTACTTCCTCAGTGGTAGGGAGGCGAGCAGGCCAGAGGTGGATGAACGCAGTGCCCTTGTTTGGGTGTAGGGCCTGATCAGAGCCTGGAGGTAGTGAGGTGCCGTTCCCCTCACAGCTCCGTAGGCAAGCACCATGGTCTTGTAGCGGATGCGAGCTTCAACTGGAAGCCAGTGGAGAGAGCGGAGGAGCGGGGTGACGTGAGAGAACTTGGGAAGGTTGAACACCAGACGGGCTGCGGCGTTCTGGATGAGTTGTAGGGGTTTAATGGCACAGGCAGGGAGCCCAGCCAACAGCGAGTTGCAGTAATCCAGACGGGAGATGACAAGTGCCTGGATTAGGACCTGCGCCGCTTCCTGTGTGAGGCAGGGTCGTACTCTGCGGATGTTGTAGAGCATGAACCTACAGGAACGGGCCACCGCCTTGATGTTATTTGAGAACGACAGGGTGTTGTCCAGGATCACGCCAAGGTTCTTAGCGCTCTGGGACGAGGACACAATGGAGTTGTCAACCGTGATGGCGAGATCATGGAACGGGCAGTCCTTCCCGGGAGGAAGAGCAGCTCCGTCTTGCCGAGGTTCAGCTTGAGGTGATGATCCGTCATCCACACTGATATGTCTGCCAGACATGCAGAGATGCGATTCGCCACCTGGTCGTCAGAAGGGGGAAAGGAGAAGATTAATTGTGTGTCGTCTGCATAGCAATGATAGGAGAGACCATGTGAGGTTATGACAGAGCCAAGTGACTTGGTGTATAGCGAGAATAGGAGAGGGCCTAGAACAGAGCCCTGGGGGACACCAGTGGTGAGAGCACGTGGTGAGGAGACGGATTCTCGCCACGCCACCTGGTAGGAGCGACCTGTCAGGTAGGACGCAATCCAAGCGTGGGCCGCGCCGGAGATGCCCAACTCGGAGAGGGTGGAGAGGAGGATCTGATGGTTCACAGTATCGAAGGCAGCCGATAGGTCTAGAAGGATGAGAGCAGAGGAGAGAGAGTTAGCTTTAGCAGTGCGGAGCGCCTCCGTGATACAGAGAAGAGCAGTCTCAGTTGAATGACTAGTCTTGAAACCTGACTGATTTGGATCAAGAAGGTCATTCTGAGAGAGATAGCGGGAGAGCTGGCCAAGGACGGCACGTTCAAGAGTTTTGGAGAGAAAAGAAAGAAGGGATACTGGTCTGTAGTTGTTGACATCGGAGGGATCGAGTGTAGGTTTTTTTTTCAGAAGGGTGCAACTCTCGCTCTCTTGAAGACGGGAGGGACGTAGCCAGCGGTCAGGGATGAGTTGATGAGCGAGGTGAGGTAAGGGAGAAGGTCACCGGAGATGGTCTGGAGAAGAGAGGAGGGGATAGGGTCAAGCGGGCAGGTTGTTGGGCGGCCGGCCGTCACAAGACGTGAGATGTCATCTAGAGAGAGAGGGAGAAAGAGGTCAGAGCACAGGGTAGGGCAGTGTGAGCAGAACCAGCGGTGTCGTTTGACTTAGCAAACGAGGATCGGATGTCGTCGACCTTCTTTTCAAAATGGTTGACGAAGTCATCTGCAGAGAGGAGGAGGGGGGGAGGGGAGGAGGATTCAAGAGGGAGGAGAAGGTGGCAAAGAGCTTCCTAGGGTTAGAGGCAGATGCTTGGAATTTAGAGTGGTAGAAAGTGGCTTTAGCAGCAGAGACAGAGGAGGAAAATGTAGAGAGGAGGGAGTGAAAGGATGCCAGGTCTGCAGGGAGGCGGGTTTTCCTCCATTTCCGCTCGGCTGCCCGGAGCCCTGTTCTGTGAGCTCGCAATGAGTCGTCGAGCCACGGAGCGGGAGGGGAGGACCGAGCCGGCCTGGAGGATAGGGGACATAGAGAGTCAAAGGATGCAGAAAGGGAGGAGAGGAGGGTTGAGGAGGCAGAATCAGGAGATAGGTTGGAGAAGGTTTGAGCAGAGGGAAGAGATGATAGGATGGAAGAGAGAGAGTAGCGGGGAGAGAGAGCGAAGGTTGGGACGGCGCGATACCATCCGAGTAGGGGCAGTGTGGGAAGTGTTGGATGAGAGCGAGAGGGAAAAGGATACAAGGTAGTGGTCGGAGACTTGGAGGGGAGTTGCAATGAGGTTAGTGGAGGAACAGCATCTAGTAAAGATGAGGTCGAGCGTATTGCCTGCCTTGTGAGTAGGGGGGGAAGGTGAGAGGGTGAGGTCAAAAGAGGAGAGGAGTGGAAAGAAGGAGGCAGAGAGGAATGAGTCAAAGGTAGACGTGGGGAGGTTAAAGTCGCCCAGAACTGTGAGAGGTTCTGCAGTCCTTGGGCAAAGCAGAAGAATGGACTGAGAGGGCCTTTGATTGAAGTCCTGGTATGTGAAGGCGAACGCCCACTCTGAAGTGGGTTGGAGTTGTAATCTGGACCGTGTCCTTTGGAAATGTATTACATTCTTTTCACCACGTCAAGAACAATGAGGCAGACACCAATCAGACTAGGCTCATGTTGTTCCTTTACTGAAGACAACCAATGATGCATAATATGAGACCTCGCCTCAGGGTAGGTGTTATGGAGTTATCAAGTTCAGTGTCTGTGCTTGGGTAAAATCACTGAGGAAGCCCCGGAAAGACAGTAAAAAAGCCATATTACAAATCAAATGTTTTTTTGTCACATGCGCCGAATACCTTCATCCTGCTTGTAGACTAGTCGACCGTCAATGCCATCCTCCTCTCTTTCATGTTGGCAAAACGGGTCTATGGCTCTGTCATACAGTACACTTGTAGTTTTTGTTGTCATAGGCTACCTAGCTAAAATGCTTGCTAGCCTAACTTCCTCCCATGGGCAACAATGAACCAGCTACGTTAGCTAGCTAGTTAATGTGAACCTACTGGGCTACATATTGAACTTCAATCGTCTCAGGCCAGTGGCACAACATATTAATTTATGGTTAGATCAGAATCGCCATCAAAATCCACAAGTCCAAATCCCCATCTCCATCCATGGCTTAGGAAAGGGACGATTTAGCAAGCTAGCTACTGCAGGACATCAACACAAGCTAGCTACTGCAGGACATCAACACAAGCTAGCTACTGCAGGACATCAACACAAGCTAGCTACTGCAGGACATCAACACAAGCTAGCTACTGCAGGACATCAACAGAAGCTAGCTACTGCAGGACATCAACACAAGCAGACCAGAAACTGAGAAGTTTTTCTGAAAATGATGTTTTGCAAAGGATGTGATTTGAGTGGTCTGAAGCCAAATCCAAACTGGCCAAATGCTTGCTGGCACCAATCAATCAAATGCTACGGCGACAACATGTTGTACTCTTTTGGTCCAGACAGCAACAGATACCTGGGCTACACAGACTGAGACATATCATACGAATTAACAGAAAACAAAAATGTACGTCTTTGCAGAACGTAACATATCATGAGAAATGGATGACGTTGTACACAACTGTGCACCACTTCCAGGAACCCGTTTTGGCACTAAATTACACCCGGTTGTCTCTCGACTCAATAAACCTGGTGTTCAGTTCAGCAGCTGGAGTTGGTGTATGTGTGGGAGAGAATCATCTCTGTGGTAATGCTGTTTATTTAGAACCAGATAGGAACACTTTATTGGTTTATTAATACATTCATATTCCACTGTTATTTTAGTCTCTAGCATAATGTCTCTATGTTACCGCTAGTTTTTATTCAAAACTTAACATTAAAATGCATTAGGAAACTTGTATAGGATGTGCGTGTGTGTATGTGTGTGTGTGTGTGTGTGTCCGCTTGCGCCCGCACGTGTGTGTCCTAAGTGCTTGTGCCTGTATTTGCAGCATCCCAATTGGACAATTAGAGGGTGACAGTCCCATTACTGCGGACCTAGCTGTACAAAGGCATTGCCTCCACTGACTGACAGAGAGCTCTGCCCCTCACTAAATAACTGTCAGCCTGCAGTCCTCAGCCTTGACCCCTCTGGCAGCCTCCCTCGGAGACACACAATGCCACTCCTGAGCCCTCATTGGCAGGCCTTGCACCTCCCACAGCCAAACCAAAAAATCCATTCAGCTCCTGGCTCCACCTGATTCGCCAGGCTTTGGCTGCCCACAGCTTGCCAATAGGGCGCCAATGTAGCCTCAGGGTGTTGGTGATTGGCCGGAGTGGAAGTGTTGGTGCATTCTGCAGGTCTCCCAGGAATAGGCTAGAGGAAGCAAATTGAGTCGTGGAAGTAGATTGGGCAATAGAAGGGAGGGGGGTTAGCAAGCAGCGGTGGAGGAAAACTGCAGCAACAGCACAAACCCAACCTGCCCCCCCCCCCCCCCCCCACACACACACACTCCTCTTCCCTTTCTTCTTCCTCCTCCTCCCCCACCAAACAGCAGCACAAACCCAACCTGCCCCCCCCACACACACACACACTCCTCTTCCCCTTCTTCTTCCTCCTCCTCCCCCACCAAACAGCAGCACAAACCCAACCTGCCCCCCCATACACACACACTCCTCTTCCCCTTCTTCCTCCTCCTCCCCACCAAACAGCAGCACAAACCCAACCTGCCCCCCCCACTCCTCTTCCCCTTCTTCCTCCTCCTCCCCCACCAAACAGCAGCACAAACCCAACCTGCCCCCCCCCACTCCTCTTCCCCCTCCTCTTCCTCCTCCTCCCCCCACCAAACAGCAGCACAAACCCAACCTGCCCCCCCCACTCCCTTCCCCTTCTTCCTCCTCCTCCCCACCAAACAGCAGCACAAACCCAACCTGCCCCCCCCTCCTCTTCCCCTTCTTCCTCCTCCTCCCCCACCAAACAGCAGCACAAACCCAACCTGCCCCCCCCACTCCTCTTCCCCTTCTTCCTCCTCCTCCCCCACCAAACAGCAGCACAAACCCAACCTGTCCCCCCCACTCCTCTTCCCCTTCTTCCTCCTCCTCCCCCACCAAACAGCAGCAGCCACATCTTTACTCTAATTATACATAGTGTGTTTCCCTGTACGGCCGTCTCCTGGGATCTGCCTATTGTCCTTGTGTTAAGAAACCTCAGGGACCGGGAAGAAAGCAGCCATTTAACGAGTCATCTGTCTCCAGGGCCCTCTGTCTTTATGTTGTGGAGAGAGAAAAAAGCAGTGTTGCCCTCTGCCTCATCCATTCAGCCTGGAGAGCACGGGAATGTGGCTGGCTTTATACTGCAGTCTGACCTGCAGGCAGAATGTGTGTCTGTTTCTACTCTATTCTTCCTGGATGGGGATGATTGTTAATGCAGAGAGGCCACTGGTCTATTTCAACAAAGTTCTTGCTGGCTTCTCTGATCTTTGATCTAAATTGGCCGGCTAATGTAATAATTGGGGTTGTTAGTCTGTTTTTAATTTCCATTCATATTTGTACTCTTTCTAATTATCCCCTCTACCCCACGTTCTGCACCTCCGTCAGGGTATGATTGTGTGCATGCGCTTGCGTGCATATGTGTGTCCGTGTGTGTTTGTGCCTGCGATACAATGGCCAAACCACCAATTTGTAGAATATTTCAGAGGAAGACCAGGTGTGGGAAAAAATGTCAAGAAATCTGTTTGCAACAAGGTTACTCTCAAGCTCAGAGCCTCTCGGTGAAGACATGAAGTCTCTCTGAAAGCATGTCTTTAATGTGATGGTGTTTGTATTGGGAAAGTGCTGCTGGCGCTGTAAAGCGTAAATGTAGCCTGTTTATGTGATGTGGCTATGAGGTTGGAGATGTGTCTCTGAAGTTGTTTTCTCTCCTGTTACTTCACCTCTTTGTTTTCTTACCTAACACTATCTCCCTAGTGGTTAGTGTGTTTGATTACCAGAGCCGACAAGTAGAAAAACCTGTTGATGTGCCATTGAGCAAGGCACTAAACCCCAATTTGTTCCAGGGACGCCGTACTACTATGGCTGACCCTGTAAAACAACATATTTCACTGCACCTATCTGGTGTTTGTGACGATACATTTCTGTTGCTGTATTTTGGGGGTGTTTCTTCTTCTTCTCTTACCCTAGATCAAAGCATCTCTTAGGGAGACAAGTTGAACACACAAAGAAGTAGACCTATGCATCATGTCCCCACATATCTTTCACGTATTCTTCACATAACTTTTCACTGAGATAAAGTAATGGATATTTGGCCAATTATTGCAGTAGAGGATTAGGCCAAGTTGCTCTGTGGGATGAGAGGATTTAGCTCAATAGGACATTGTGTGTGGAGTAGAATGGAGTAGAATGTCTGAGTGTGAATGTCAATAGCAGACCAGGAATACCTCCTCGTCAGGTGGCTACTACTGCTCATTTATATTGATGGAGCTCCTCTCTGTGGTACCTGTTCAGGGAAGGATGGAGGGAAAGAGAGGGAGAGAGAGCGGGGGCAGAGAGGGAACAGAGGGGAGAGAGAGGAGAGGGGGTAACGAAGGAGGGAGAGCAGAAACTAAAATCCATATTTCAGTGCCCTGGTACTGTGCTTTGTTCATTTCCCATTCAGCTTCCGATCCATAATGGAGTACCCTGTGTGCAGAGCCGCAGACACAGCTGTTCTTTATGGGATCAGGGATAACTGTGTGCGACTGTGGCTGTCAGTGGCTCTCACTTGAGAGATATTAAACCTGAGCTCAGTGCAGCTCCTTCTCCAGCCATACCTCCACTATGACTATTTAAAACAATATCTCAAGAATTCATTTTGTTTTCCAGTGGCACTAAACTGGCATGTTTTTATATGCTCGCATTCTTTCATGTAAGGTTGTTATTTTACTTTGTGTGAGGACGGAAAACTTTGAAGGTTGGCAAAACTTGAGCTTTGAATATCGCCTAGTTGGTATTTTATTTCAGTCTGTTCAGTCTCTCTCTCTCTCTCTCTCTCTCTCTCTACCTCCACCCCTCTCTCTACCTCCACCCCTCTGTCACTTTGTTTGTAATAAATGCCCTATGCTAGAATCTGAATTTCTCTATCATCAAAACCAGAGATATCTTTTCTGTCAGCTCTTTGAAGACAGACAAGCATACAGCAGGAAAGATCACAGCAAGACAACACTTACATTTAGGTGGAGTCAAACAAAGCATGTACTTTTGCCATTTCCCTGATGTTGAACAAAAGGAACAAAGAGGTTGAATGAAAAAAAGGATGCATCATCAAAATGAAATGGCTTCGCACAAAACAGAGATGATTCAGGGATTCCTGTGCTTCTCTGGGATTTCATTTTTCTCGTACTCTATACTGTCTTTGAATATCACTTCAATCATGTAGCGTTTATCAAAGACATTAGACGCCCCTATGAGGAAGTATCCATCCTGGTCACTGCCCTGTATGATTGCCTGTAGTGCCCCCTAAAGGAAAGCCTGTGAACAGCAATCTTATTCTCACTATTCTGACTGCTGACCAAACTATCTATGTCGCAAGTATTTTAGACATTTGTTTGTGTGTGCATGTGCATCTAAGAGAGAGACAGAGTCTTGCAGAGAGACAGAGGGAAGTTGAGAGAATAAGGGGGAAAAGGGAAGGAGAGCGTTAACTTGCCAGTCAGACAGTGAGAATAAATGGTGGTGTCGCATATAATTCCCATTAAAGCCATGCAGATATTTGCAGAGAGCTCTTAATTAGGGGTGACAGTTGTGACGGCTGCAGTGTGACAGAGAGGTTCCCAGAAGGCTTAGTCTTCTCCTGTCTCCTGATTGGCTGGCATTGCCCGATCTGTCTGTCATCACCCCCTCTTACTATCCAACGCACGGTCACAACGTCTCAGGGCGTCTCAGGGCTGACGGTAACTGTGCAACTAATAAACACCACTGTTTCTTATCCCTCTGACTCTCTCTATGTGTACTGTTGAGGTGCCACCTCAGACTAGTGCTACTTTATCTTTCTCCACGGTAGAGAGTGGTACAGAGCAGTGACCCTTTTAATGACAATGTTAGCTAGTAAGGGTTACAACATTCTCCCTTCTATTTACACTTTACACCAGGGTATCCCAAACTCGGTTCTGCCACCCCCCCCCACCCACCTTTATTTATTAACTAGGCAAGTCAGTTAAGAACAAAATTCTTATTTACAATGACGGCCTACAAAAATAAGGAGAGAGACGTCATAGAATGAAGGAATTTGTGCGGCCCGGCCTTCAACCATTTAAAAAAAAAAAAAAAAAAACTATCAAAGTGTGTAAACTTCAGATTCACATTTTATATATGACATTAGCCTGTAAGCACACCTAGCTGAATATATCTGTCCACAAGGTCTTTCTTTGTTGATTTATTTATTTCTGGGTTCTTGTGAATAATTTGAGGATGGGAAAATCCAATGTTGAACGAGAAAGAAATAAGATGACCAACATCAACTAAACATCAAATTACTCCCTATCAGTGTAGACATCAAATGGACAGGCGCAATCATAAACACTTGAATCAATTAAATGGGCAGACTGAAAGTTCCCACTCGTGAACTAATTAGAGGCACAGCAGCGCTAAATCAATGGAAATGTATTCCTTCAGATTCTGTCTGTGTTTTGCTGCCTCTCCCTCTCTTTCTCCCTGGAGAGTTAAACAGAATGCTAATTTCTCATCTGATTCTTCATCTGTCCACGGTTGACAGTAATTAAGGCAGTCACTCTTAAAGAACTACAAATGTGTCACTTATCAGATATCTGTTCTGTCAGACACAGAACCAACCCGTCCTTTACATCTTCTAGTCTGTCCCGTCTAGGAGAGAGAGAGAGAGACGGAAGGATAGAAAAGCTGCCTTTCATCATTAGCGCTCCATTCAAACAACTCAATTGAGCAGTCGTCACTCAGGGGATTCCCAGGACTCTGAGATTCCGCACCTCTTCATTTATTCAATTTATCGATACAACGAGTGTTCGTTAAGAGACACTCGAAGAATGTGACACCTGGTCTCAGGTGGCCTTAAAGTGGAATTCTAAGCAGCTAGAAGCAGAGGCGAAGTGCCATGTGAAAGCTTCCTTAATCTTGGGTCTATTAAACTTAACATGTCATCAACACAGCGTGGCTTTGATGTTCTGTGAAGAGACTGCATGCCTGGGTGTAGAATCTGTGGATGCGGATCCAAGGCGTGCGGAAATTTCAGATGTGCATTTTTCACATGGCGGCCTCCTGAATGATTCAACTGAAATAGTCATTTTGATGCACACGTTAGAGCCCCCAGAGTGAATCCTTTACCTTTCAAACATTTCAGTACACACAGACATGGGTGCCTACAGAGCTGCCTCATTTGTACACAGGGGGGAAATACTGTTGTATGTAGACATTCCCGCTCTGTTAAAGAATTCTGTACCTTTCCACAACTAGAATGTGTGTTTTACTAATATATTTGGCATTTTTTTGGGATAGGGAAGAATATACAGCCTCTGCACATTGCTCAACTCTTAATAGAGGTGATATTATTACAAGGAAGCAGTATGTGTGAGCAATCTGTTATTCTACATATCCTCTCTCTGAAACGCATTTGAGATTGAGATTCCAGTGTTGCGTAGCCACATTCAGTCAGTGTGACAAGAGATGTGGGTCTGTGGGTGGAGAGGAATAAGTCTGATTAGATGGGGAGAGTAATCATCACAGAACAGCGCTTCCAGTCAGTCAGTCACACTGATCAGAGTTGCCTGAGTGCTTTGATAGATAACGGCTGCAATAAAATGCCCTACTGCCCACACACCATCTCAGAAAGATGAAGTGTTACACACAACACATGTACAGGTAGTTGACAAAATAATGGAACCACTTGAGTAAATGTGGGATGCAAGGTATACTGAAAGCAGATGCTTCCACACAGGTGTGGTTCCTGAGTTACTAAGCAATTAACATCCCATCATGTATAAAAATGCCGGATGAGCATGAAAACAATGTAAACCCTATGCCAAATGTTGGAATGTCTATTGGAAGAATGGTGTCACATCCCTCCAATAGAGTTCCAGACACTTGTAGAACCTATGCCAAGGAGCATTGAAGATGTTCTGGTTCATGGTGGCCCATCGGCCTATTAAGACACTTTATGTTGGTGTTTCCTGTATTTTGGCAGTTACCTGTATATTAGCCATTATGTCTCCTATTGGAATTGATTGCAAAGGGGAAAGACGACAATGGAAGCTCATGGAAAAGAGATTGCTGTGGCAGGTAGTGAGTGAATTTAAGATGGATGTGTAGGAAATTAAGAGAAGGGTATCATGTTCAAACAGAGAAATGTTTTATGCAAAAGCCAGTTGCCGGTCGTCGGATGAAGTAATTTCATTTTCACGCATGATTTCCAGCCCCGCAGACCAGGAAAATTGCATAGGAGAGAAAGAGAGGATTTATTTTTACAATTTGAATATGTGATTACTCCTCCCGACTTGTTACCGTGGAGATGGTTCAATCCCCTCAGAGACAAAAAAAAAATCATCTCTAAACGTAAAAACACAAACAGTTTGCCCTAAAAAAAAACATATGCAAATTGAGAGAAAATTGTCTAAACTTTCCACCACTTAAAAGTAGATGAAATCTAATCTTCAATATGCCATCTCACCTGTGCTACACCTCTCAGAACCAATTATCACAAGCAGACAGATTTCTCTTTTGCACTTTAGCTCTAACTTGCACATTTACCAACTCTTCCTTTGAGTTCAGTCCTCAAAGGGCTTCTTTGTAACGAAGTGTTAGGCTGATCAGAGCAGATGCATGCCTCACCGTACATCTTCTTTAGTATCATACATTTCATCATATTCCCTGTCAAGAGCTCTTGACAGTTTTAGATTGTGACTCACTTGAATCGTCATGACCAACCTTGGAACCTTGAGGCTCTCATTCAATCTAAACTGTCGGATAAGTCAAAACAACACAGGGTGATATTCTATGTCGTGCTGCAGATGCTTTTATCCAATGTGACTTACAGTCGTGTGCAAACATTCTACGTATGGGTTGTCCTGGGAATCGATCCCACTACCCTGGCATTACAAGTAAAAGGCTCTACCAACTGAGCTACAAAGGACCACAAATATCGCCCTGTACCCTTTCTGAGCCGTGCTTGTCTCATACAACGTTTAATGCATAGTGTTTCTATCTCCCTCTGCCAGATCCGCTCGGACCAGGACCTGGAGAAGGGGATACGATACAGCATCACTGGAGCAGGGGCGGACCAGCCTCCCATTGACGTGTACAACATTGACCCTGTGCACGGCAAGATGTTTGTCACCAGACCCCTGGACAGAGAGGAGAGGGCGTCCTACCATGTGAGTTACATTGCTTGTTACTGTCCCTCCACACATCTGTCTGTCTGTCCGTCTGTCTGTGCAGGGTGGCAGCCGTAATTCACAGTGACACAGTAATGGCAGGCAAACATTACACAATTTTGCCACGAATTTGCCACGTTTTTGCCACTGCAAAACAAATGTTCCAACAAATGTTCTATGAACTTGGGCTAGGATCAGTACGTCGGGACTCGTGTAGTTTGAGCGGGTCAAGGACGCACCGATGATGGCTGTTCCGTTCTCCAGACTCCTGTCGGATATCTGACATGTCCAATATTTTGATATTTTGGTCATGCATCTTGTATTATGAGCAGTGCTACCACGCGATTGGGCAAGGACTGCTGAAGCAAAAGACTGGGAATCACGAGTACTGCTGTCTCAGATTCCGAGTACTGCCCTTTACCAACACGGTCTGGTTTTGGGCCCGACTTTCCTTTCTGTGCGAAATGAAAGAAATATTGCCTTGACAGAGCACAGATTTCTGCAGCCACTCAAGCTGTCAATTAGGCTAGATTGAGGTTTTTCAGCAGAGAGAGAGAGACGGCTTGGAAAAGGAGTGTGTTCGTCTTCCACTGCTAATGAACAGGCGGTGTTCTGGATGTTCTGTTTGGGGATCACACACATTGTCTACAGTTGCCTGTTTACCCCCATCAGACTGGAACATGTACCCCGTGAACTCTTACTGCACACTTCAGACATGCTCACAACATCTCATAACAATGTCCACTACCACATCAAAAAACACTTCACGTTCTGATAGCCCTACTGTAAACACGATTATATTACATGATTTGATTTACATTTTTGTTGGTTCCCAGTCCATATGGGCTTATTTATTTATTTTACTAGGCAAGTCAGTTAAGAACAACATTTTATTTACAATGACAGCCTACCGGGGAACAGTGGGTTAGCTGCCTTGTTCAGGGGCAGAACGACAGATTTTTATCTTGTCAACTCGGTGATTACATCTAGCAACCTTTCGGTTACTGGCCCAACACTCTAACCACTAGGCTACCTGCCACCCTATATAACACAACATCAAGTATGTGTTACCTTAGTAAACCAGCTCATCATTTTCTTTTGTTAATCCTAAAGACTTTATTACAAACACTTAAAACACGCAGTTCTCCATAACAGATTAGCAGCCAACTCTAAGATCCTGTCAGTCAGTAAGTCCAAGGCCCTCCCTGCTTTTTGCAGCTCTCTCTCATCTCCCCTTGGCCTGACTCACTCATCTCTCAGGATTCCTGTTGGTCCACTTAGTTCCAGATGAGGTCCTGTCTGTCATTACTCCTACAGTATCAGTCACTATTCCAGAGCCTATCGTCTGTTGGAGGTGGGGGTCTAACCTGGCCAGGCTGGCCCCGTGGTGTCTGGTCTCTTTATGAGGCTGGTGGATGTTAGTACACCTGCTGCTACACCTCTTGGCATGGGAGGGATCAATAAGTCATACAGGTCCTTGGGTTCTTGTTAAGTTCTAGTGGACTGGACTGGCAACTGTAAACAACTATAAACAACCCTGAGCTTGAGAGGAGCCTGGTGTTAGAGCCTGGTGTTAGAGCCTGGTGTTAGATACCTGGTGTTACCACTTGAGAGGAACCTGGCGTTAGTGCCTGAGAGGAGCTTGGTGTTAGATCCTGGTGTTAGAACCTAAGATAATTCTGGTGTTACATCCCGAGAGGAGCCTGGTGTTAGAGCCTGTTGTTAAAACCTGAGAGGAGCCAGGTGTTAAAGCATGAGAGTAGCCTGGTGTTAGAACCAGGTGTTAAAGCATGAGAGTAGCCTGGTGTTAGAACCTGGTGTTAGAGCATGAGAGTAGCCTGATGTTAAAGTCTGAGAGGAGCCTAATGTTAGAGCCTGGTGTTAGAGCATGAGAGGAGCCTGGTGTTAGAGCCTGGTGTTAGAGCCTGGTGTTAGAACCTGGTGTTAGAGCCTGGTGTTCTAGCCTGGTGTTAGAGCCTGGTGTTAGAGCCTGGTGTTAGAACCTGAGAGGAGCCTGGTGTTAGAACCTGAGGAGCCTGGTGTTAGAACCTGGTGTTAGAGCCTGGTGTTGGAGCCTGGTATTGGAACCTGAGAGGAGCCTAATGTTAGAGCCTGGTGTTAAAGCGTGCGAGGAGCCTGGTGTTAGAGCCTGGTGTTAGAACTTGAGAGGAGCCTAATGTTAGAGCCTGGTGTTAGAAACTGGTGTTAGACCCTGAGAGGAGCATGGTGTTAAAGCCTGAGAGGAACCTGGTGTTAGAACCTGGCGTTAGAACCTGGTGTTAGAGCCTGAGAGGAGCCTGGTGTTAAAGCCTGAGAGGAGCGTAATGTTAGAGCCTGGTGTTAGAACCTGAGAGGAGCCTGGTGTTAGAACCTGGTGTTAGAACCTGGTGTTAGAGACTGAGAGGAGCCTGGTGTTAAAGCATGAGAGGAGCCTAATGTTAGAGCCTGGTGTTAAAGCCTGAGAGGAGCCTGGTGTTAGAACCTGGTGTTAGATCCTGGTGTTAGAGCCTGAAAGGACCCTGATGTTAAAGTCTGAGAGGAGCCTGGTGTTAGAGCCTGGTGTTAGAACCTGGTGTTAGAGCCTGGTGTTAGAGCCTGAGAGGAGCCTGGCGTTAGATCCTGAGAGGAGCCTGGTGTTAGAACCTGAGAGGAGCCTAATGTTAGAGCCTGGTGTTAAAGCCTGAGAGGAGCCTGGTGTTAGAATCTGGTGTTAGATTCTGGTGTTAGAGCCTGGTGTTAAAGCCTGAGAGGAGCCTGGTGTTAGAACATGGTGTTAGAACCTGAGAAGAGCCTGGTGTTAGAACCTGGTGTTAGAGCCTGAAAGGACCCTGATGTTAAAGTCTGAGAGGAGCCTAATGTTAGAGCCTGGTGTTAAAGCCTGGTGTTAGAGCCTGAGAGGAGCCTGGTGTTAGAACCTGAGAGGAGCCTGGTGTTAGAACCTGGTGTTAGAGCCTGATGTTAAAGCCTGAGAGGAGCCTAATGTTAGAGCCTGAGAGGAGCCTGGCGTTAGATCCTGAGAGGAGCCTGGTGTTAGAGCCTGGTGTTAAAACCTGAGAGGAGCCTAATGTTAGAGCCTGGTGTTAAAGCCTGAGAGGAGCCTGGTGTTAGAATCTGGTGTTAGATTCTGGTGTTAGAGCCTGAAAGGACCCTGATGTTAAAGTCTGAGAGGAGCCTAATGTTAGAGCCTGGTGTTAAGAGCCTGAGAGGAGCCTGGCGTTAGATCCTGAGAGGAGCCTGGCGTTAGATCCTGAGAGGAGCCTGGTGTTAGATCCTGAGAGGAGCCTAATATTAGAGCCTGGTGTTAAAGCCTGAGAGGAGCCTGGTGTTAGAATCTGGTGTTAGATTCTGGTGTTAGAGCCTGAAAGGACCCTGATGTTAAAGTCTGAGAGGAGCCTAATGTTAGAGCCTGGTGTTAAAGCCTGGTGTTAGAGCCTGAGAGGGGCCTGGTGTTAGAACCTGAGAGGAACCTGGTGTTAGAGCCTGAGAGGAGCCTGATGTTAAAGCCTGAGAGGAGCCTAATGTTAGAGCCTGGCGTTACATCCTGAGAGGAGCCTGGTGTTAGAGACTGTTGTTAGAACCTGAGAGGAGCCTGGTGTTAGAGCCTAGTGTTAGAGCATGAGAGAAGCCTGGTGTTGGAGCCTGATGTTAAAGCCTGAGAGGAGCCTGGTGTTGGAGACTGGTGTTGGAGCCTGAGAGGAGCCTGATAAAGTCTGAGAGGAGCCTGGTGTTAGAGCCTAGTTTTAAGCCTGAGAGGAGCCTAATCTTAGAGCCTGGTGTTAGAGCCTGAGAGGAGCCTAATCTTAGAGCCTGGTGTTAGAGCCTGAGATGAGCCTGGTGTTAGAACCTGATATTGGAGCCTGGTGTTGGCACCTGAAAGGAGCCTTATGTTAAAGTTTGAGAGGAGCCTAATGTTAGAGCCTGGTGTTAGAGCCTGAAAGGAGCCTGCATGTTAAAGTCTGAGAGGAGCTTGGTGTTAGAGCCTGGTATTAGGGCCTGAGAGGAGCCTGGTGTTGGCGCCTGGTGTTAGCGCCTGGTGTTAGAAACTGAGTGGAGCCTGATGTTAGATCCTGGTGTTAGATATTGGTGGTAGAGCCTGGTGTCGGAGCCTGGTGTCGGAGCCTGGTGTCGGAGACTGGTATCGGAGCCTGGTATTAGAGCATGAGAAGTTCCTTGTTTTAGTCACCTACTAGTTAAGAAAGTGAGAGCATCACTCACAGTCAGTGTTAAGTCAATTAGCACTAGACTCTCACTTGATGAGTTACCTGTTGAGAACCTTCTCTGCTCTTGGGTTTTACTGCTCATGGTTGACGAAGATAACTTTATATTTAGGTTGGCGTGTGGGTGAAGTTGAGTTTTTCTCCACAGACAGCTGTAGGGAGAGAGCAGCTGGGAGCCAGCCTGGAGATGTCTGTGCGTGCGTGCGTGCGTGCGTGCGTGCGTGCGTGCGTGCGTGCGTGTGTGTGTGTTTGCGTGATGAAGAATATATTGCTGGAAACTTTCGAAGTTTACCAGTAAACTACCAGAATGTTGGTAACTTAGAAGTAAAAAAATGATGGTGGCCTTTTGGGGTACTTCAGATTATAAAAGGTGTCTGTAGTTTTATCTGGCCATCTGTGTGGCCTTAAAAATACTTATGGCTGCAGGGGCAGTATTGAGTAGCTTGGATGAAAGGTGACCAGAGTAAACGGCCTGCTCCTCAGTCCCAGTTGCTAATATATGCATATTATTAGTAGTATTGGATAGAAAACACGCTGAAGCTTCTAAAACTGTTTGAATGATGTCTGTGAGTATAACAGAACTCATATGGCAGGCAAAAACCTGAGAAGAAATCCAAACAGGAAGTGAGAAATCTGAGGTTGGTCGATTTTCAACCCAGCCCCTATTGAATTCACAGTGGGATATGGATGAAGTTGCACTTCCTAGGTTTTCAACTAGATGTCAACAGTCTTTAGAAACTTGAATGAGGCTTCTACTGTGTTGTGAAGCTGAATGGGAGCTGAATGAGCCAGGTGTCTGGCAGAGAGCCAAGGGCTGGTCATGCGCAATTCACATGATAGCGACCTGCGTTCCATGGCTTCTCTACAGACAAAGGAATTCTCCAGTTGGAACTTTATTGAAGATTTATGATAACAACATCCTAAAGATTGATGCTATACTTAGTTTGACATGTTTCTTCTATCTGTAATATAACTTTTTGAAGTTTTCATCCGACGTTCTAATTGACCTGCACGAGAGTTTGGATTTCTGTACTAAACGCGCTAACAAAAGTAGCTTCTTGGACATAAATAATGGACATTATCGAACAAATAAAGCATTTATTGTGGAACTAGGATTCCTGGGAGTGCATTCTGATGAAGATCATCAAAGGTAAGGGAATATTTATAATGTGATTTCTGATTTCTGTTGACTCCAACATGGCGGATAATTTTATTTATTTTAATTATTGCATGGTTTACTTTTTCCGTAAAGTTATTTTGAAATCTGACACCGCGGTTGCATTAAGGAGAGGTATATCTATAATTCCATGTGTATAACTTGTATTTTCATCTACATTTATGATGAGTATTTCTGTTGAATTGATGTGGCTATGCAAAAGCACTGGATGTTTTTGGAACTAGTGAACGTAACACGCAATGTAAACTCTGATTTTTTTATATAAATATGAACTTTATCAAACAAAACATACATGTATTGTGTAACATGAAGTCCTATAAGTGTCATCTGATGAAGATCATCTCAGGTTAGTGATTAATTAATTAATGTTATCTCTATTTGTGCTTTTTGTGACTCCTCTCTTTGGCTGGAAAAATGGCTGGGTTTTTCTGTCAGTTGGTGGTCACCTAACATAATCGTTTGTGGTGCTTTCGCTGTGAAGCCTATTTGAAATTGGACACTGTGGTGGGATTAACAACAAGATTACCTTTAAAACGGTATGAGATACATGTATGTTTGAGGAATTTTAATTATGAGATTTCTGTTGTTTTGAATTTGTGGCCCTGCACTTTCACTGGCTGTTGTCATATCATCCCGTTAATGGGATTGCAGCCCTAAGAATTAACCCATAAGATATATGTATATATATACCCACAAATGCTGACGCTCCAGATACTCAACTAGTCTAAAGAAGGCCAGTTTTATTGCTTCTTTAAACAGGACAACATTTTTCAGCTGTGCTAACATAACTGCAAAAGGGTTTTCTAATGATCAATTAGCCTTTTAAAATTATAAACTTGGATTAGCTAACACAACGTGCCGTTGGAACAGGAGAGTGATGGTTGCTGATGATGGGCCTCTGTACGCCTATGTAGATATTCCATATAAAATCTGCCATTTCCAGCTACAATAGTCATTTACAACATTAACAATGTATTTCTGATCAATTTAATGTTATTTTAACGGACAGAAAATGCGTTTTGCTTTCAAAAACAAGGACATTTCTAAGTGACCCCAAACTTTTAAACTGTAGTGTATATAGTGATAAAGCTGTGAAACATGATCCTAAATATAAATCAGCAACTTAGTGAAAACCATTGGTGTTTAATATGAGGGTTACCGCATGAAATATCCTTCATAGTCTTTACACACTTTCATTTATTTGACTACGTCAATTTGTCTTTGTTGTAAATGTTTTTCAAGACAAACTGTTGGCAGTTGTGAAAACTTTTTGTGTTATTTAAAAAAAAAAGCCATAGTTGATTAGATACTTTTTTCATTAGTTAGGCTAGTTTCTCTTGAACCATTTGGTCTATCCACTAGAAACTCATGGTCAATGTAGACACGTATATATCCAAAATTAATACTATATATGTTTTTTATTTGATTTATTGTTCAAGTATAAATTACCAAAGTTATCATAGATTGCCTTTGATTACCTGTTAGTTACCTAAATTACCAAAGATTCTGATAACTTTGGTAAATTACCTGTAGCTTTGCTACCCGGTAGCTGTGTGTGCATATGTGACATGTTTCTACATGCGGGTTTGTGTGTGTGTCTGGACAGACCCCATCAGTGGTTGCTGTGGTGGTTCTGGTAGAGTTTTCTCCCCGTGGTTGTGTTTTTCAGGCCCGCCCTCCAGCATGCTAATGACAGGACCAAAACCACACATTAGCAGTCCACACACACTGCTCACACACTCTTCACACACTCCTCCAGGCTCTCAGATCAAATTTCCATTGGCTCTGTCAGCCCCCCCCCCCTTTCCCCACTCACCATGCAGAGCCCACAGCTGAGAAAACAGATTGGGCTTGTTTGTTTGTTTGTGTTTCTCTCTGTTTGTTTGTTGTGCTCTGGCCTATGGAAACTCATCGTCTGGGGGAATATTAAGTGGCTGAAGCAACAGGGTTTGAATGCGTTCATACAGTGTGAGTGCGTGTGTGGGTATGTGTGTCTAAGAGCAGAAGTCAGCCTGTGTGTGTGTGTGTGTGTGTGTGTGTGTGTGTGTGTGTGTGTGTGTGTGTGTGTGTGTGTGTGTGTGTGTGTGTGTGTTTCCACACTATACGGATGCGACTCAAAAGGAAGATGAGTCATTTTTTTCAGGAAGGCAGGTATCGATGCTGTAGCTTGAGGCTCCTCTGTACCATTCAGTCCTCGAATGAACATGGCCTCTTTCTGTGAATATTACAGAGATTCTATTAGTCAATGTTGTACTTAGTGTTATTAAAGGGTCCACTGCCCACATGTCTGTGAAGGTAAGGTGTATGAGAACGACAACCTCAGACTCCAGGCTCTCGGTCTCTGTCCAGGTTTGTATGGTCTTATGTTTTTACAGAGCTATTGGGAGAGACAATGATGCTGTTCTTTGCCTTTCAAAGCTTCTCTCCAACATAATGTTGTCTGGAGCTGTGAGACATCTTTAGTCAACATGAGTATATTCAGACATGGGGTTGTTACAGCCGGGTTGGAGAAGAAGTCATAGCAGAGTATGTATTGATTGTCACTCTTTCCTCTTAGGGTCCCCCACTGTTTCTTTGTGATTCTCTCTGTGTTTCTGACTCATTACTGGTATTACACGAGGCATGCTCCTTCCATCTCTCTCGCTCTCCTTTTCTCACACTGTGATTCACAGGGAATTTTTGTGGATTGGCTTATCTGCTTATCTCAGTAAAAGACATTGTGGCCAATCAGTGGTGGTGTTGCACAAACCAACCAGGACAGTCGTTTTCCCTAGGAGAACAAAAGCCAGACACCACATGAGTTGTGTTGAATAGAATAGAGTCTCTAGGTGTTCTCTGGGGCTCTTGCTGTGTCTGCTGAGCAGCACACACCTCAGGCTGTATCTGTGTTTGGACACAACACCGTATATTCTCTTTCTCTTATTGGCAATTATCAGCACAGGCACTCCAGCAGGCTCTCTCTGTCACGACAAATAAAAAACTGGAATTACTGCTTCAGTTGTGGCGCTTCCGATTAACAAACCTCTCACAACCAGCAATCAAAATCAAGGTTGCATGGCAGGAATTCAATGGTCAGAGATAGTGGATTTTCATGGACTCTCTATTGTGCAATTACAGTAAACATACTTGTGAAAGAGATCTGCAATGGCAGAAATACTTGCAGTTACAGGATGAATTCCAGCCTGTATGCGTTGTCCGCTGTCATGTTTGTGTCAATTTGCCTTATGTGATGTTTCATGTCGATCAGTGCTGCGTTATGTATCGTCAAAGTTACTGTGGCGTTTACAGGACTTACACAATGCTCGTGTGGTTCCGTTGTGTTGTTTACAGGACTTACACAATGCTGGTGTGGTTTCGTTGTGTTGTTTACAGGACTTACACAATGCTGGTGTGGTTCCGTTGTGTTGTTTACAGGACTTACACAATGCTCGTGTGGTTTCGTTGTGTTGTTTACAGGACTTACACAATGCTCGTGTGGTTTCGTTGTGTTGTTTACAGGACTTACACAATGCTGGTGTGGTTTCGCTGTGTTGTTTACAGGACTTACACAATGCTCGTGTGGTTCCGTTGTGTTGTTTACAGGACTTACACAATGCTCGTGTGGTTCCGTTGTGTTGTTTACAGGACTTACACAATACTCGTGTGGTTTCGTTGTGTTGTTTACAGGACTTACACAATGCTCGTGTGGTTCCGTTGTGTTGTTTACAGGACTTACGCAATGCTCGTGTGGTTCCGTTGTGTTGTTTACAGGACTTACACAATGCTCGTGTGGTTCCGCTGTGTTGTTTACAGGACTTACACAATGCTCGTGTGGTTTCGTTGTGTTGTTTACAGGACTTACACAATGCTCGTGTGGTTTCGTTGTGTTGTTTACAGGACTTACACAATGCTCGTGTGGTTCCGCTGTGTTGTTTACAGGACTTACACAATGCTCGTGTGGTTCCGTTGTGTTGTTTACAGGACTTACACAATGCTCGTGTGGTTTCGTTGTGTTGTTTACAGGACTTACACAATGCTCGTGTGGTTCCGCTGTGTTGTTTACAGGACTTACACAATGCTCGTGTGGTTCCGCTGTGTTGTTTGCAGGACTTACACAATGCTTGTGTGGTTTCGTTGTGTTGTTTACAGGACTTACACAATGCTTGTGTGGTTCCGTTGTGTTGTTTACAGGACTTACACAATGCTCGTGTGGTTCCGTTGTGTTGTTTACAGGACTTACACAATGCTCGTGTGGTTCCGCTGTGTTGTTTGCAGGACTTACACAATGCTCGTGTGGTTTCGTTGTGTTGTTTACAGGACTTACACAATGCTGGTGTGGTTTCGTTGTGTTGTTTACAGGACTTACACAATGCTCGTGTGGTTCCGCTGTGTTGTTTACAGGACTTACACAATGCTCGTGTGGTTCCGCTGTGTTGTTTACAGGACTTACACAATGCTCGTGTGGTTTCGTTGTGTTGTTTGCAGCTGCGGGCCCATGCTGTGGACATGAACGGGAACAAGGTGGAAAGCCCCATAGACCTGTACATCTACGTCATCGACATGAATGACAACCGGCCAGAGTTCCAGAACCAGGTCTACAACGGCTCTGTGGCTGAAGGCTCTAAACCAGGTACATTCACTATTCTTCAAGTGTATCTAAGAACACCTAGTGAACAGAAGCATGGTCATTTTAAAGGCAGAGGGAGCAACGTATCATGGTTGGAGGAACACTTGTTTTACCAGTCAGACATCGATGTTTGTTTACTTTGTGTTCAGACAATGTTCTGCTGCACAGTTTAATCTCAGGAGATTTCCGAAACAACGCAGGCGAGAGACAGAGAGAGGGAAAAGAGCACACACACACACACACACACACACACATTGCAACAATGGTCTCTCCTCAGTGGAGCGTGGATCTGTTGTCTGCTAATTAACGAGAAGAACCAAACATATTTGAAAAGTCTGCCTTTTCAACTGACTGGTATTCTCTTATAAAAACCTGTTATTTTTTGCATATGGGGACAAAGTGTGTGTTGGGGTTACAACACTGTCAATTGTGTTGGAGAAGAAAACGTAGGTCGCACAGCTTATTAGCTAATTATTCTGAAATTGTCTCACATAGCTAGCTAGTGGAATGTGAACACAATGTCCCACTATTGTATGATGGAGTTAACACACTGACAAGTACTTTTACATAGACCATAGAGCTTTTCCCTCTCCCTTTTTCTGTCTATCTATTCCCCTCTATTGTATGCAATCATGAATTTTAAATGAGAGAGTGTGCCACTTAGCTATGGTTGCCTAATTGACTATTTAAGGAAATGAGAGTGGGGCCATTTTTCATCACTGGTGTATGTTCTGTGGGACGGTTTTACTTTTCTGGGCCATTTTAAGACACAAAGAAGTTCAGCGCCATGTTTATCCAACGTATCACTTCAACTTTAAGCTGCTTTCTTTCGACTGGTAATGAGAATGGGCCTCCCCTCCCCGTAACTCTTTTGGTTCCATCAGACAGAATGTTCTTCTAGCTGCTCAGAGCAAAGGGAGATGTGTGACGTGTTCATCTCTAGTGTATCTAGAAGACTCTGATATCAATGTGTCTCTGAAGTATTACGGCTTATCCCCCATCTACTCTGGCTGCTATGTAAAAGCATTCAAAGAGACAGACCTGCGGGGAGTCGCCCTTATCGCTGTCGCCAGATGCGACATTGTGTATCAAATCAATCCATCAGTGAACGTGGGTTTGAAATGTCACGCTCGCCATCCGCCACCACCCGCGTTCTTCCATCGGGAGACACAGAGACAAGCATGTCATTGCATTGGATCGGTCTTACATGCAAGTCCTGATGCAATTACAGAATGAACTAATCCAATTGTTATCGTGATTCAGACAGGGAACAAACGTGGTCTGACCAGTGTGGTGTCCATCCACGTGTCATCATTAGGGTATTCTGGGAGCTTGCTGGACACTTCAGGTTATTGGATGGTTATTGTAAACTGATAAGTTTCGTTGACAAATTGGTGAACCCCATGTATTTTATTTAAAAGGAGATGAAGAAGAACCCCCAAACACACACCACCACCACTCTCTCCTCGTGCACAAGAGATCACAGAGAAAACACTCACGTGATAGAGCCGGGGATGTAAAAGGATTTCTCTATGTTATTGTATAACGAGGCCCTCCTGCCTCAGAGCGTAGTTCTATACTCTATCCCGCTTTCTCCCTCTGTGGCGGACAGACGGGAAGTAGTTCCTTTTCATGGCCCTTTTAGAGAGACACTCTGAAATGAGAGCAAAAGACAAATCCAGCGGAGTGCTTTCCCATACACTCAATTTGTCATCTCGAGGGGGGATTCTGTCCTGAAGAGTTTGCTAACAGTCAGAGAAAGATTTAAGAGTTCCCACCGCCTCCTGGCCTGGGGTGCTTGTTAGACCCCAACGTCTGTACACAGGTGAGGAGAGATGGAGGGATGGAGGAACGCAGGGATGTTTCAATCAGTGTAATGGCCCCAGAATTTGTGACTGACTGCTCGTTCTGCGCTGTGTGCAGGAGAATACTTTTTCCTGGGTGATACTTTACAGAGGATTTAAGACCAAATAGATGGAGTCTCAGAGCTGGGGAGGGCATTTAGCAGGAAAGGCCACCCAGAGATGGAGGACCTTCAGACAGAAGTAAGTTGGTTACAAACTCTGCTGCCTTACATTCACAAACACACACCCGGGTATGAATATCGTAAACATGTAGTGGTTCCTTAGGGACTTCATCAAGTTTGCAAGCCAGAGATACAGAAAATATTCAGACCCCTTCCCTTTTCCACACTTTGTTACCTTACAGCCATATTCTAAAATACACACAATACCACATAATGACAAAGTGAAAACAGTTTTTAGAAATGTTTGCAAAGTTATTAAAAAACAGAAATACCGTATTTATATAAGTATTCAGACCCTTTGCTATGAGACTTGACATTGAGCTCAGGTTTATCCTGTTTCTATTGATCATCCTTGAACTTGATTGGAGTCCAACTGTGGTAAATTCAAATGATTGGACATGATTTTGGTAAGCCACACTCCTGTCTATATAAGGTCCCACAGTTGACAGTGCATGTCAGAGCAAAAACCAATCCATGATGTCGAAGGAATTGTCCGTAGAGCTCCGAGACAGGATTGTGTCCATGCACAGATCTGGGGAAGGGTACCAAAATGTCTGCAGCATTAAAGGTCCCCAAGAATACAGTGGCCTCCATCATTCTTAAATGGAAGAAGTTTGGAACCACCAAGACTCTTCCTAGAGCTGGCTGCCTGGCCAAACTGAACAATTGGGGGATGGTCACTCTGACAGAGCTCCAGAGTTCCTCTGTGGAGATGGGAGAACTTTACAGAAGGACAACCATCTCTGCAGCACTCTACCAATCAGGCCTTTATGGTAGAGTGGCCAGACGGAAGCCACTCCTCAGTAAAAGGCACATGACAGCCCGCTTGGAGTTTGCCAAAAGGCACCTAAAGGACTCTCATACCATGAGAAACAAGATTCTCTGGTCTGATGAAACCAAGATTGAACTCCTTGGCCTGGATGCCAAGCGTCACGTCTGGAGGAAACCTGGCAGTATCCCTACGGTGAAGCATGGTAGTGGCAGCATCATGCTGTGGGGATGTTTTTCAGCGGCAGGGACTGGGAGAATAGTCAGGATCGAGTGAAAGATGGATGGGGCAAAATACAGAGAGATCCTTGATGAAAACCTGCTCGAGAGTGCTCAGGACCTCAGACTGGGGCGAAGGTTCACCTTCCAACGGGACAACAACCCTAAGCACACAGCCAAGACAACACAGGAGTGGCTTTGGGACAAGTCTCTGAATGTCCTTGAGTAGGCCAGCCAGAGCCCGGACCTGAACCCGATTGAACATCTCTGGAGATACCTAAAAATAGCTGTGCAGCAACTCTCCCCATCCAACCTGACAGAGCTTGAGAGGATCTGTAGAGAAGCTTGTAGCGCCATACCCAAGAAGATTCGAGGCTGTCATCGCTGCTAAAGGGGCATCAACAAATGACTTAGTGAATGCTCTGAATACTTATGTAAATGTGATATTTCAGTATTTTATTTATTTTTATACATTTCCCAAAAATATCTAAAAACCTGTATTTGTATTGTCATAATGGGGTATTTTGTGTAGATTCATGAGGGGGGGAAACTATTTAATCTATTTTAGAATAGGGTTTGGCCGGTAGGGATATCCTTGTCTCATCGCGCACTAGCGACTCGTGTGGAGCGCTAAACAGGTCGCCAGGTGCACGGTGTTTCCGCCGACACATTGGTGCAGCTGGCTTCCGGGTTGGATGCGCGCTGTGTGAAGAAGCAGTGCGGCTTGGTTGGGTTGTGTTTCGGAGGACACATGGCTTTCAACCTTCGTCTCTCCCGAGCCTGTACGGGAGTTGTAGCGATGAGACAAGATAGTAACTACCAACAATTGGATACCACGAAATTGGGGAGAAAAGGGGTAAAATTCAACAAAAAGGGGGGGAAAGAATAAGACTGTAACGTAACAAAATGTGAGAAAAGTCAAGGGGTCTGAATACTTTCCGAATGCGCCGTATATACAAACGTAGATGGACACCATTTCAAATGAGTGGATTCCGCTATTTCAGCCACACCCATTTCTGGGTGTATAAAATCAAGCAAACAGCCATGCAATGTCCATAGACAAACATTGGCAGTATAATGGGCTGTACTGAAGAGCTCAGTGACTTTCAACGTGGCACCGTCATAGGATGCCACCTTTCCAACAAGTCAATTTGTCACATTTTTGCCCTGTTAGAGCACACACGGGCAACTGTAAGTGCTGTTCTGGTGAAGTGGATACATCTAGGCGAAACAACGGCTCAGCCGCAAAGTGCTAGGCCGCACAAGCTCACAGAACAGGACCGCAGAGCGCTGAAGCATGTAGCGCGTAAAAATCGTCTGTAATGCTCAATACTGAGTTCCAAACGGACTCTGGAAGCAACGTCAGCACAAGAACTGTTCGTTGGGAGCTTCATTAAATGTGTTTCCATGGCCGAGCAGCCGCACACAAGCCTAGGAAGAACACCATGCGCAATTCCAAGCATTGGCTGGAGTGGTGTAAAGTTCGCTGCCATTGGACTCTGAATCAGTTATAACGCGGTCCGACAGATGAATCTGGGTTTGGCCGATGCCAGGAAAACACTACCTGCCCCAATGCATAGTGCCAACTGTAAAGTTTGGTGGAGGATGAATAATGGTCTGGGGCTGTTTTTCATGGTTCGGACTAGGCCCCTTCGTTCCAGTGAAGGAAAATCTTAATGTTTCAGCATACAATGACATTCTAAACAACTTTGTGGCAACAGTTTGGGGAAGGCCCTTTCCTCTTTCAGCATGACAATTCTCCTGTGCACAAAGCGAGGTCCATACAGTAATGGTTTATCGAGATCGGTGTGGAAGAACTTGACTGGCCTGCACAGAGCCCTGACCTCATCAAACACCTTTGGGATGAATTGGGACGCCGACTGCGAGCCAGGCCTAATCGCCCAACATCAGTGCCAGACCTCACTAACGCACTGGTGGCTGAATTGAAGCAAGTCCCTGCAGCAATATTCCAGCATCTACTGGAAAGCCTTCCCAGAAGAGTGGAGGCTGTTTATAGCATCAAAGGGGGACCAACTCTATATTAATGCCCATGATTTTGGAATGAGATGTGTCCACATACTTTTGTCCAAGTAGTGTATAAAATAGATTTCTTCTCCCTCAAGTCTGTTCTTCTCTAATAATTCCTTCAGCATGGGAAGTTGTGAAGACATGTGAAGAGACATTGCAGTAAATTGTTCTGACTGCCCATGCATTGAGGTGTGAGGTAATTTTCTGGCGGCTGGTTTTCATTGGTCCCTCCCGGGCATGGCAGGGTTGTGTATGGTGGTGGGTGGAGCTGCAGTGTGGTCTGTTAAAAGCCCGGGGAGGGCCAGTAGTGCCATTAGAGCCAACTTTGTGTGACCGCAGTGATTTGTGTCCCCTTTATCACTCTGTCCCTAGACACACACACAGAGTGACTGCCACATCCCTCTCCTTCTCACCTCTCCTCCTTGGCCTCATACTTCTCCTCCTGCCCTTCCACACAGTCTCTCACCCACTAGTGCCTCCCCATATTAATATTGTACTCTACTTTACCTGTCCCTCTCTCAATGCCTGTTTTTAATCCTCCTCTTACCCTCCTTTTCTTGTCCTTTCCTCTTCCAACCCCTATCTCTCTCCCTTCCCTTTTCATCCCCGGAAATGCCTTGCCATGCTATCTTTCTGCATCTGTGCTTTAGATTAGATTATTAGATTAGATGAGTTTATTAATCACATGCACAGCGTCGCAGATGTAATCACAAGGACCGTGAAATTCTTATTGCTCTGAGTGCAAAAAGTGCAGGTCAAAAAAGGGAAGTGAATGAGACAATAATACAAATATGAATAATACTTGTGTCCATCTCTCTCTTGTTCTGCCCCTTTGCCTCCACATCCTCCACTGGTGTGTATGGCTGCCAGGCTTCCCCCAAAAAATGGCCAAGAAAAAAACATATTTCATCTCTCTGTGTATCATAAATGTCGTTCAATTCGTATGAGGCTGAATGTATCTCACCGGAGAAAGCAAACCAAGTGAACAACACACCACCCTCTGTATGTGTAGCCCATCTGAAAGAATAATAATAATAATAGCCAATCAGCGTTGAGCTAAACAGAACACAGCTGTGAATGGTCCTGGCACCCCCCCAAAAAAGTGTCAAGTGAAGCCAGTGCGGATTTGCCTTCAAACCAGTCATATCACATTAGAAGCCAAACATCATTGACAGAAATGTTGCATCTCATTGTGTCGTTGTCCTCCGGTGGTTAGCTAGCTAGCTAAAATTGTCCCTTTCCTAAAGTAGCCATGGATGGAGATAGGGATTTGGACTTGTGGTTTTACTTAAATCTCCGTGCTGGCCAATGATTATAACGGAAATTCTGATCCAACCATAACACCCCCTCCCCCAAATACATACACACACACACACACACACACACACACACAGAGAGAAATCAGTACCATGGACAGATACATCATACTTACCTTATGTTGATTGGACTAAATTGTTTCTGGTATCTTTTAGTTGTCCCTGTATTAGGGCTCACAAGTGGCGCAGCGGTCTAAGGCACTGCATCTCAGTGCAAGAGTCCCTGGTTCAAATCCAGGCTTGATCACATCCGGCCGCGTTTGGGAGTCCCATAGGGCGGCGCACAATTTGCCCAGCGTCGTCTGGATTCGGCCGGGGTAGGCCGTCATTGTAAATAAGAGTATGTTCTTAATTAACTGACTTGTCTAGTTAAATAAAGGTTCAATACATGTTTTTGACTAAGCAGATGTGATTAGATAATGTTGACGTTGAAATAGTGCTGGAATAGCCTGTTTTCTTTGCAACTTGCGGTGACTCCAAATCAATAGTTGTTTGTTTAGTAGTCCAAAAATGTACTTGACCATGCTGTAGGTCGTATAACTGTTTGTTACAGGCTAAATGTTTCGTGGACCTGACCGGACAGATGTTGCTCTCTTGCTCTCTTTTATGATGAAACAAAGGTGTGGCTGAATTTATCCTGCCACTGTGCCTTCTTATTGTCTCGGCCTTAAGCTTTATATACAGTATCACGGTGTCAAGGCACATGAACTAACAGGTTATAGAGCAAAAAATGCAATTATCACAACACAGGTTGTAATATATATATTGTTTTCCTTGCTTGGTTTCCCCAGTGATTTTACCCTCACACCGCTACTATAATAATGTAATTCATCTGTAATTGGAAGGCAGCCCAGCTAACACATAACGTTCTGAGAACCATATGTTTCTTTAGAGCTCGTTGAGAGCGTGTTTGTCCTATGGTTATTCTGCATACAACCTTTCCACAACTTGGAAACATTAAGAAAATATTCCATAAAATCCACAAGAAATCATTAGAGACGTTCAAATCATTTTTGTAAGATTGTTATTTCGTTCTCAGTGTCTGAACAGCTTTGAACGAGTAAAACAAATATGGCATGCTAGCTCAATTCTGGTGACGCTGTGGACTAATTTACTGACTAGAGATCAGAAGATCGTAGGTTTGAATCACACTGACGCCGTGAGATTTTCACTTCCATTCTCAGAACGTTTAAAAAAAACATTCAGTTTTACTGGTCAGGAAGCGTATGGCTTCGTTCCCAGAACCAATGGAAAATCTCAAACGTACGTTCCCACAACTTCCAAGGAACCACATGTGTTAGCTGGGAGGTGTTGACCCCCAGCTCAGTCATGTTTAGTCAGTGGATGGAGCCCATCAGGGATCTCAACTTTCCGCTCTCTTTCCCATGTAACCAAATGGCCAACATGCCTGCCTTGCCTGCCACCAGTGAAATTTTCAGCTCCAGCGGTTTTGGTGGAAAAGCAATTAGGATTTAGAATTCATTTTCAAATGAAAGAAGAATTAAACAGGCTCAGAGGTTAACTCTTTCAGGCATGCCCACACTTTTAGACAAAGAGCACTCTTTAAGCTTATTAAGAAATCCCTCTTATTGAAATTAAAGGTGGCAGAGTTGACATACGATTCTCTACATTACTCCTCCCCCATCGGACTGAACATTTGATCGAATGTTGATGCTCTCCTCTGTAATAAGGGTCATTGTTTTTCTCCTCGCTCCCTTCCATGGCTCTCTCTCTCTCTCTCCCCGTTGTTTTCTCTCCATGGGCAAAGTGACAACTCATGCTTTGAAACTTAATGAAGTTTGAAATAGAATTCTCAGCTACAATTATTCTGTTGATTCTGGCTGTCACGGGAATTATGGCGCTATCTCTGCCCAATTATGAGAGCCAGCGGAACAGACACCTGTAGCTGCGAGTACCCACTGTGTGTCTCTTCTCCTGTCTGTCTGAAATTCAACATGTTTCTACACTAGCTAATCCTATCTAATACTATCCATGCCCCTACTTCTGATATACAGCAAAACTGACCCTAGATCAGCTCTAATGTCTCTCACTCCTCCCTGTTTTTCCTCCCATCTCTCTCTCTCTCTGTCTCTGTTTCTCTCTCTCTCTCTCTCTCGCTCTCTCTCTCTCTCTCTCTCTCTCTGTCTCTCTCTCTGTCTCTCTCTCTGTCTCTCTCTCTCTCTGTCTCTCTCTCTCTCTCTCTCTCTCTCTCTCTCTCTGTCTCTCTCTCTCTCTCTCTCTCTCTCTCTCTCTCTCTCTCTCTCTCTCTCTCTCTCTCTCTCTCTCTGTCTCTCTCTCTGTCTCTCTCTCTCTGTCTCTCTCTCTCTCTGTCTCTCTCTGTCTCTCTCTCTCTCTCTCTCTCTGTCTCTCTCTCTCTCTGTCTCTCTCTCTCTGTCTCTCTCTGTCTCTCTCTCTCTGTCTCTCTCTCTCTCTCTCTCTCTGTCTCTCTCTCTCTGTCTCTCTCTCTCTCTCTCTCTCTGTGTCTCTCTCTGTCTCTCTCTCTCTCTCTCTCTCTCTCTCTCTCTCTCTCTCTCTCTCTCTCTCTCTCTCTCTCTCTCTCTCTCTCTCTCTCTGTCTCTGTTTCTCTCACTCTCTCTCTACCTACACTCCTCTCTGTCTCTGTCTATCAATCCCTATATCTCTCTATATGTGCTTCTCTCTTCTCCTCTTCCTCTCTCCCCCTGTCTCTTTCTCTTTGTTTCTGCCTCCTTATACAGTACAACAACCCTAGCATGTGTGTTCTCCTGCCTCTCTCCCCCTAAGCTGACAAGACCCTAGATTTCCTGCTGCAGCAGTAGCAGTAGCAGCCTTTAAATGGCTGCCTGATGGAGAGTGACATTTTCCCTGAGCTGGGGAGAGGAACGAGGAGATCTCTCCCTTTTCCTGGACAGAGTGCTCCTAATTGCCTGGTCACATTTGTGAGCTTGGCTGACAAGCTCTTACAAATCAATAATTCTGCTAGGGGAGATGGGGGCACAGGCCTTTCACCCCCCATCCCCTCCACCTCTATACACACGTACACAGGCACACACCACCCCCACCACCAGCCTTAAATGGCTGTGTTTTTTACCCATGATTCCAAGACAAATAGGGAGAGAGCATCGGAGCATTAAGGGCAGCAGCCGTTCTGCTGAAGGCTGAAATAATGGATGGTGGAAATGGCAGAAGAGCCCATGCTGCTCATTACTAAATGGACTCTGTAGGGAGGAACTTTACCCTGCCTGCCTGCCTGCCAGCCTGCCAGCCTGGTATATACAGGGATGGGATGAATGGGGGCTTTTTCACAGAGTTTTTTGTCTGCTTATTTTCCCCTTGAATTTTCCCTTAGCTGAAGACATAGATGCAGGGAATGGGTTTGAAATACGTTTAGAAGTGTGTATACTGTGTACTGTATGTTAAATATGTGTTTGTGTATGATGATGGGACACATATGTTACATCTCTTGGTGTTTGTATGACTGTTCATGGCTTTTTCTTTGCCAGGAGGAGGTGTTTCCTGTGCTGTGTGATTCACATTGTGTTTCTGTAACTGTTGCTGGCTCTGCCTCCTCCCTGTTGGCAGGCACGTTAGTGATGCAGGTGACCGCCAACGACTCAGATGACGACACCACAGCCAATGGGATGGTGCGGTACCGGATCCTATCCCAGACCCCCCACATGCCAATCCCCAATATGTTCACCATCAACAGCGAGACGGGAGACATCTTCACGGTTGCCGCCGGCTTGGACAGGGAGGTCAGTAGCACAACAAGGTCACACTGCCTGTCAGGGGGCGCAGGGGGGGAACAGTGGGGAGGAAGGGGCATTGACATCCTTTTGGATCGGTGTTCATGTCAGCCTGTTACTGCACATTCACAGGGTTACGGTATGTTGATGGTGTCTACTGTGTCACCTTACATCTCATGGCAGGGGTACCGTGTCAAACTAAGTCATTATATTAAATATAGTCTGACACTGGGTGTTGTTCCCATTCCTATAGGTCACCACTCCTGTACACCAGTCAGTCACCTTCTGCCCTTAATAACAAACTCAGGATTCCCTCTCTCCCTAGACTAAACCTTAAACGTGATGAGCAAAATATTCAGATAGGGTTGGGGTTAATTCCTATTCCAGTCTATTCAGGAACTGAATTGAATTATTCATGTGTAGAGACTTTTCATGTCCAATTCAGTTGACAGGAGTTGAAATGGAATTGACCGTGACCCTGCGAACAGCACTGCTAATGGCTATAAAATACCAACACGTGCTGGCCCTCCTTAAGGGGTCATGGGAATGGATTTCACCTGGTTTATCCTCTACCCTCCTTGTGTCGCAGGTGTTGTGCCCTCCCCCCCTTCTTAGATCACTAATGAGGGAGGTCACGGTGGGTCAACTCTGTTCATCCCATAATGCATCAGTAAGCTGCCAGCAGAGTATTTTTCTTACAGTCAGCCTCTCAGACTCACACTCCTAACACTCCTCTGTGGCCTGACATTCAGAGGGAAACACCTCCGCCAGTCCTACTCCTAATGTTCCAAAGACACAAATTTATAACATACTGTATCATTATGATATTATTAGTCTGGTGATTTTACCACATACATAAAAGCACAAGTGCTGAGTCTGAGCCTTTGAGCTCTGGCAACACGAGTCAGTCTCATAACGTTTATATCCACAGATTTCCCAATAGTCCCACATGGCAATAGCTCCATCCTGACCATCCTGTGGAAACCAGACGGATTTGACCTATATTGGAAACAAAAGACTGGTATGGCTACCAGGTTTAGTTGTTTAATACCTGATTTGTGTGTGAATAATTGAGGAACATAAACAATCACAATTGCATCCAGGTTCTGTATGCATGCACTTTACTCATTCAAGTATGCATGTTATACAGTAAAGGGTTGACAGTAGAAATCATCTGCAGTTAATGCAGGGGCCTGTTTCACTGTCCCCTGGTCTCCCCCACAGCTGAACGGATGGGAGTCAACCTCATTAATCTAGGTAGAGCAGCAACTCCAGCAGCCCTGTCCCACCTGCCTCTCTCCCTCTGATCATTCCCCTAAAACTGGGACACACCTGGGTGTTCACCCACCTACGCTCAAGGTCACACACATAAGTACACTCTCAGGCATTAGCACACATGTATGCATGCACACACCCGCACGCTCACACACACACACACACACACACACATACACACGCGCACACACACACACTGCGATGTAGCAGCTAATCTTCTTCATCAGTTGCACTGGAGACTAAATGGAATATTCATGTGTTAATTAAGGGGTGAGTGAGCCTCTTCAATGTGGAGAAGAGCAGGGGAACAGGAAGGGCACTTCAGTGTCACCCAGCCCTGAACACTCCTGAATGCCAATTACCCTGCCACTCACTGCATCCCTGACCTCACCTCCTCTGTGCCCTCGTGCCACTGCATGTTTCAGCACACTGGTTAACAAGCAGGGCTAAGCTGTCTCTGGGTCCCTCGTTCTCTGCCTGAGAAACAGAGGTACTGCACATAAACAAGCCACTGTGTCTTTCTCTTGTGCTGGTGGCTAATGGGCAGCATTTGTTAGTCCTGGTCCTGAGTGTGTAGCGGTGAGGTACAGTATGAGGTAGCCTGCTGGGTGTCAGAGCTGCTGAGTGTAAGAGTCATGCTGTCCTGTACTGTGTGCCACAGATGGACTGGGCTGTCTCGGTGCTCTCTAGGCCTGGCTGGAGTGGCAGGTCCGTTCCTTTTCATTCCCCCAGGCTACTGCAGCCTCACCGGAGCCTGGCTGTGCACGGTGCTGGGCACGATGCTGGGCGGCGGGGCTGACTCGTGTCAGCTCCAGGTTGGACCATGTAAGCTCCGCTCTGCCTGATTAGGGCATTGATCTGACACTGTAGTCAGTGTTTCTGAGTGCCTAAAGACTGTCCACATGGGGTAGGAGAGGCTGGGCAGGGGATAAGGCAGGGCACTGGGCATCTACAGGGGCTTGGATGTGCCAGCTCCAGGGGACTGAGTATTACTCTTTCAAGCTGGGGAAGTGGTTAACCATTATGGAGAAAAGTGGAGAAAAGTTTGTTTTTGACATATCTGGGGGGGGGGGGAAGTGTCTGTGCATATGGGTGTATCGGAGTGTTTGTGAGACAGTATTTCATGTGTCATGAGTATATCATACTGGTCTGGGTGTGTATGTATATTGTATGTCCATGTGTCTTTGTGTTTCATACAGTGTATTTAGGAGGGGGGCTGTGCTCCATCTTCCTCAGAAAGCTGCAGTGAATGGGAGAGAGGGAGTCTCTCTGGGTTAAATGTGAGTCAGTGGCTGTTTGAGGTAGATTGTTAGTGACAGGGTAATCACTGTGGTCAGTACCAAACTGACAGGCCGGAACACAAACCACAGAGCAAATACGGAAAGTGCTAGTTCAGTGCTCATTCACGCTTGCTTTGTCTTCGTCACATGTTCAGTCTGCCTAGCACACAAAGCACAAACACACACAGCTCGGATTCAATGCATGCTCCATTAAAGGGATTCTCCGGTACTTTTGTATATTTTTTTGCCAGTAGTGGTCCCCGAAAATTGCGTAATATGTCACATACAGTGTGTGCAACACATCATTGCTGTCTCTCTCTCGCTGTGCTGTGGGTGCATCATGTGCATCTTGCTAGCTGTCACTCATATGGCGAGGCGCTGAAACTCTGTGGTTGAACTCGAATTGCTAGGGTGTTGGCCCACGTGGGGGAAAATGTTATGGGAAATGGCGCAGCACAGCTTCCAGAAAAAGTGTTGCTTTCAAACTAGGGATTTTGTGGCTAATTGAGGTAAGACAGTCATTATACTCATAGATTATGCTTGTATGAACTACACATTGACACATCCAGCCCAAAGTGGGAGGTTTAAAAAACACTTAGTAGTATCCAACGTTCTGGAGCATGTCTTTAATGTTTTGTAAGTAAAAAATGTACCTTGCATTTTTCCTATCAATGTCAGTAATGTCTTTCTATCTTTTTTGTAACTAAGATTTGAAAACAAACTCAACTCCAAACAGTGACTATTAGACAACCATTTCAGGATTTAATTTGACCTTTTAGGTTTAAAAGGAGTACTGGCAATAGAGTTCTGTTAGCCTGTAGCCTTTTGTGCTTTCTGTACTCTCTGGTCTCGTTCAGCTCCTGTGCAAAGGATCTCATTTTACCTCAGAGTTTGCAGCAGTGTTCTGTTCTTATGGCCCTAGATGCCTTTCAACCCTTCCCATTAAAGTCCAAGAGCTTAGGCCCGTGGGAAAAGCGCTGCTTTTGTTCTGTTTGGTGAAAGAAGAAGGCCTATTTCCTTTCTTGAGTTGGGCTCTAATCTAACAGAGATACTTATTTTCAAAGATCTATAGGACTCATTAGAGACACCATTAATGGCTTGTTAGGGCAGACACACGGACGGAAGAGGCTAGAAGAGTGTGTGTATGTGTGTGCTGGGTTAAACTTCTATCAACTGTCAGGTTTGGAACAAAGTGCTGCAGGACAGCATGTCTCATTCCCCCGACTGTGTCAGAGTGCCACCTGCTGTTGGGCTTAACACACCTTTCCATGCTTGATCAAAGACTATGCACGTCTGCTACTCAGAGTCAGGCTAGCCACAGGACAGCAACTATCCAGGACCACTGTTACCCTGATGTAGCTGAATGAAGGGTGTATCTACTGCAGTGCACGATGAGAAGAGATGGTATTGATCTTTCATTATGACTGTAATAAAGCGCAGCCCATATTGAGTTTTCATTAATAGAGCTGGTCTAGTTCAAATTAACATGTGGAGCGAGTCCTAATGACTCTGCAGAACTTTAAATGACTCTGGGTGAGTTTAAGTGTTTTAAAAGCCTTGCTGGATCAACTGACCTGACTATTAAGCACACTGCTCCTTGAGCAGAGAGCGAGAGAGACGGAGAGCGAGAGAGACGGAGAGCGAGAGAGACGGAGAGTGAGAGAGACGGAGAGCGAGAGAGAGAGACGGAGAGCGAGAGAGAGAGAGAGAGAGACGGAGAGCGAGAGAGACGGAGAGTGAGAGAGATGGAGAGCGAGAAAGACGGAGAGCGAGAGAGACGCAGAGCGAGAGAGAGAGAGAGAGAGACGGAGAGCGAGAGAGACGGAGAGCGAGAGAGAGAGAGAGAGAGAGACGGAGAGTGAGAGAGACGGAGAGCGAGAGAGAGAGAGAGAGAGAGAGACGGAGAGCGAGAGAGACGGAGAGCGAGAGAGACGGAGAGCGAGAAAGACGGAGAGCGAGAGAGACGCAGAGCGAGAGAAACGGAGAGAGACAGAGAGAGAGAGGGAGGGAGAGGGAGAGTGTGAGACGGAGAAAGAAAAATAGAAAGAGCACTGATCTTTCCCCAGCATTTTACTGGCCTCCATCAGGGTTCATTAGCCAGCCACCTGGGTTCCACCCTAAATGCGTCTGAGATTCAGGTCCTGACCCCAGAGCTGTTATAGGCCGTGTTATCGAGGTCAACCGTGCAGAACTGGCCCAGGCATAGCAGATAGCAGGGCTGCTGAATGGTGAAAGGCTTGAAAAGAGGCCCTTTCAGTCTATCTACAGAATATCAGTAACATTTCAAATCAAATGTATTTATAAAGCCCTTCTTACATCAGCTGATATCTCAAAGTGTTGTACAGAAACCCAACCCAGCCCAGCAAGCAATGCAGGTATAGGAGCACGGTGGCTAGGAAAAACTCCCTAGAAAGGCCAGAACCTAGGAAGAAACCTAGAGAGGAACCAGGCTGAGGTGTGGCCAGTCCTCTTCTGGCTGTGCTGGGTGGAGATTATAACAGAACATGGCCAAGATACTCAAATTTTCATAGATGACCAGCAGGGTCAAATAATAATAATCACAGTTGTTGTTGACGATGCAAAAGGTCAGCACCTCAGGAGTAAATGTCAGTTGGCTTTTCATAGCCGATCATTCAGAGTATCTCTACCGCTCCTGCTGTCTCTAGAGAGTTGAAAACAGCAGGTCTGGGACAGGTAGCATGTCTGGTGAAGAGAGAGAGAGAGGGAGGGGGAGAGACCCTAGCGTCCCCCGGACACATAAATACTGGAGGCTGAGACGGGAGGGGTCGGGAGACACTGTTGCAACATCTGACGATACCCCCGGACAGGGCCAAACAGGCAGGATATAACCCCACCGACTTTGCCAAAGTACAGCCCCCATATTGCTAGAGGGATATCTTCAACCACCAACTTACCATCCTGAGACAAGGCCGAGAATAGCCCACAGAGATCTCCGCCACGGCACAACCCAAGGGGGTGCGCCAACCCAGACAGGAAGATCACGTCAGTGACTCAATCCACTCAAGTGACGCACCCCTCCTAGGGACGGCATGAAAGAGCATGAGTAAGCCAGTGACTCAGCCCCTGTAATAGGGTTAGAGGCAGAGAATCCCAGTGGAGAGAGGGGAACCGGCCAGGCAGAGACAGCAAGGGTGGTTCGTTGCTCCAGGCAGAGACAGCAAGGGCGGTTCGTTGCTCCAGTGCCTTTCCGTTCACCATCACACTCCTGGGCCAGACTACACTCAATCATATGACCTACTGAAGAGATGAGTCTTCAGTAAAGACTTAAAGGTTGAGATCGAGTCTGCGTCTCTCACATGGGTAGGCAGACCATTCCATAAAACTCGAGCTCTATAGGAGAAAGCCCTGCCTCCAGCTGTTTGCTTAGAAATTCTAGGGACAGTTAGGAGGCCTGCGTCTTGTGACCATATCGTACGTGTAGGTATGTACGGCAGGACCAAATCAGAAAGATAGGTAGGAGCAAGCCCATGCAATGCTTTGTAGGTAAGCAGTAAAACCTTTAAATCAGCCCATTTCAAGTAACTACTAACCCTAACTCTAACCTTAACCTTTATCCTAACCATAAACTTAGCCCTAACCCTTATTCTAAACCTAACCCTAGCCCTAACCTTAACACTTATCCTAACCCTAAACTTAGCCCTTACTCTAACCCTTTTTCTAAACCTAACACTAGCCCTAACCTTAACCCTTATCCTATCCCTAAACTTAGCCCTTACCCTACCCTAGCCCTAACCTTAACTCTTACCCTTATTCTAAACCTAACCATAGCCATTACCATAGCAAACAGTTGCTTATCAACAGATAGTTTGTTGATATTATAACCATCTGTAGAGCATCCACCGATGGAAAATCCAGACTATCCAAATATGGTGTGACCGAACATGGCAGTAGACTAGGCTGGGCTTCCCTCTCCTCTTCACACTGACTGACCTGTCCTTGACGTCCATTTTTGACACCAGCACAATAGGAGGTTTAGCCAAACGGATTAATGAGAGCAGAGAGGAGCGGCGACTCTGAGAGGCTTACAGGGAGAGCCTGGGAGACTGGAGAGAGAGATGGACTGGCGAGAGGGGCGAAACTATCGCTGCACTGATGGACACAGTGAACTTTTAGCACCACGGACAGCAGCAAAGTGTCAATGAGTTTTGTTTTTGAGTCAAAATAATATATACTGTAATGCAGTGTGTGCAGTGTGTGTGCATCTGTGCGTGTTATGAGAGGGAAGGAGGGAGAGATGAAAAGAGAGGAGAAGACAGTGTCTGCCGTATCTTCTCAGTGTGAATGCATGTTATACTGTCTGACGTCATGATTGACTGTTCTTTCAATGGTGGTCTGTACGGCAGCACCGCCTCTAGCTATTCTCTCCCATCTAACTGGCCTAAATAATGTCCATTCACTCTCTTTAATATTTGCAGCATAGTGGTTCTTCTTAAAGGGATGGCACCTCCATTAGAGTGAGTGATGATGAGGGTTGCTCAGAGAGCTAAAAGCAGGGACTTGTAGGCTATAATGGATGAGCCTTTCACTCGCGCCCGTTGGTCCCTCACTTCCTAAGCCTTTGTGTGTGTGTGTGTGTGTGTGTGCGCGCGTGTGTTCATGAGTTTGCACATAAGTGTGTGTGTCAGGTTCAGAGCTATTTGTGCTAGTTATTAATTTGTTTGTTTGTCAGTCAGCCCACCTAGCTATAGTATGCTCAGAACTACCTTCACCCTATATGACGTCTTATTTAACTAACGTGAATGTGGTGTGTCTTTCCAGAAAGTGTCCCAGTACACCATCATCGTCCAGGCCACGGACATGGAGGGGAACCTGAACTTTGGCCTGTCCAACACGGCCACCGCCCTCATCTCTGTGACCGACATCAACGACAACCCTCCCGAGCTGACAGCCAGGACGGTGAGTCTCCTCTCCACCCCTGGACTGACCTCTACTGTAGGGCCACACATCTGTATTCACGACAGGATAACATCAGCTGATGGATATTCACCAGGGCAGTGCCCCAACTCTGTTGTAGATGCAGTCCATGTGTCTGATGCTATCTTAGAGAACAAGATTTCATGGCTCTTTGACAGGAGGTTAGAGAGCTGGACAGAGGAGCGGGACAGAGACATGTGGAGAGATAAACAGCAGGCGAGGACAAATAGGAGGACCAAAAACACGGAGAAGAAAGGGGTCAGAGGGAAACAGGGAGCTACTGCAGTAAAGGGAGAGTGTGTCGGAGCGACATATGGAGGGACAGAAAAAGAGGGATGAGAGAGAAAGATCATAGGCATGCTGTTTGGTGATGGGAGCAGCCCTCCCTCCACTCTTTCTGCCAGCAGCCTCTCTGGTGACCATGGTTTGTCTGCAGGCATCTGGCCCCAGTCCCATTCACATCCGCACTGGAGGCAGCCTGACTTCTTCTGGCCCACTTTTTTTTTTGTGTGTGTGTGTGTGTGTGTGTGTGGGCGTGTGTGTGGGCGTGCATCACGAGGGAGGGGTAGTCTCTCCCTTCATTGGTCTTTCTTTCTTTCTTTCTCCCTCCCTCTCTCCTTTTTCTGTATGACCATCCATCTGCAGGGGGAGGAGTGTGTCCACGTCACACGCTGCCTCCTCTGATGTGTGATCCATCTCTTGGTGGCACGGCGGTATCATCACTGCGTGTGCCAGGCAGGCAGCTGTGTAGTTCCAGCCGGTTGCTCTGATAAGAGGCCCCAGCTGTCAGAGACTAACCCACTGAACAACGCCTCTCCTCAGACTGCTCTGTCCTGTCTCTGTCACTCCCCTCTCACAGGGGAACACTCAAACCTCCACACAGCCACACTCCTCTCTCCTCTACTCTCTCCACTGTTCAGTCTCTGTATGCTGTTTGCTGGTGTATCAGACATGGTGTTGGGCAGTGGTGGGAAAAGTACCCAATTGTCATACTTGAGTTAAGGTAAAGATACCTTAATATAAAATGACTCAAGTGAAAGTCACCAGGGTAAAATACTACTTGAGTGAAAAAAGTCTAAAAGTACAGTTGAAGTCGGAAGTTTACATACACCTTAGCCAAATACATTTAAACTTAGTTTTTCACAATTCCTGAACATTTAAAACTAGTAAAAAGAGAATGATTTATTTCAGCTTTTATTTCTTTCATCACATTCCCAGTGGGTCAGAAGTTGATATACACTCAATTAGTATTTGGTAGCTTTGCCTGTCAATTGTTGAACTTGGGTCAAACGTGTTGGGTAGCCTTCCACAACCTTCCCACAATAAGTTGGGTGAATTTTGGCCTGTAACCTGTAACTGTAACCTGTAACTGAGTCAGGCTTGTAGGCCTCCTTGCCCGCACACGCCTTTTCAGTTCTGCCCACACATTTTCTATTAGGATTGAGGTCAGGGCTTTGTGATGGCCACTCCAATACCTTGACTTTGTTGTCCTTAAGCCATTTTGCCACAACTTTGGAAGTATGCTTGTGGTCATTGTCCATTTGGAAGACCCATTTGCAACCAAGCTTTAACTTTCTGACTGATGTCTTGAGATGTTGCTTCAATATATCCACATAATTTTCCTACCTCATGATGCCATCTATTTTGTGAAGTGCACCAGTCCCTCCTGCAGCAATGCACCCCCACAACATGATGCTGCCACCTTCGTGCTTCACGGTTGGGATGATGTTCTTCGGCTTGCAGTCCTATTTTTGTTTCATCAGACCAGAGGACATTTCTCTAAAAAGTACGATCTTTGTCCCCATGTGCAGTTGCAAACCGTAGTCTGGCTTTTTTTATGGCGGTTTTGGAGCAGTGGCTTCTTCTTTGCTGAGCGGCGTTTCAGTTTATGTCGAGATATGACTCATTTTACTGTGGATATAGATACCTTTGTACCTGTTTCCTCCAGCATCATCACAAGGTCCTTCCTTCACAAGGTAGCTTTTCTGGGATTGATTTCGCACCAAAGTACGTTCATCTCTAGGAGACAACGTCTCCTTCCTGAGCGGTATGACAGCTGTGTGGTCCCATGGTGTTTATACTTGCATACTATTGTTTGTACAGATGAACGTGGTACTTTCAGGCGTTTGGAAATTGCTCCCAAGGATGAACCAGACTTGTGGAGGTCTACAATATTTTTTCTGAGGTCTTGGCTGATTTCTTTTGGTTTTCCCATGATGTCAAGCAAAGAGACAGTGAGTTTGAAGGTAGGCCTTGAAATACATTCACAGGTACACCTCCAATTGACTCAAATTATGTCAATTAGCCTATCAGAAGCTGCTGAAGCCATGACATCATTTTCTGGAATTCTCCAAGCTGTTTAAAGGCACAGTCAACTCAGTGTATGTAAACCTCTGACCCCCTGGAAGTGTGATATAGTGAATTATAAATTAAATAAACAATTGTTGGACAAATGACTTGTGTCATGCACAACGTAGATTTCCTAACCGACTTGCCAAAACTATAGTTTGTTAACAAGAAATGTGTGGAGTTGTTGAAAAATGAGTTTTAATGACTCCAGTGTATGTATTATGTGTATGTAAACTTCCGACTTCAACTGTATGTGGTTTTAAATGTAAAAGTATAAATCATTTCAAATTCCTTTTAACAAGCAAACCAGAGGGCACAATTTTACTTTTTATTTTATTTACGGATAGCCAGGGGCACACTCCAACACTTAGACATAATTTACAAATTAAGCATTTGTGTTTAGTCAACCAGATCAGAGGCAGTAGGATATTTTATTGATACGTGTGTGAATTGGACCATTTTCCTGTCCTGCTAAGCATTCAAATGTAAGAGTTGCTTTTAAGGGCATTTTTATTTCCACTTCTTGCTAACATTATTGTTGTTGTTATTATCAACCAAAACGATGCTTCTATTGGGACCAATAAAAGAGTACTTTTGGTTGTCAGGGAAAATGTATGGAGTAAAAGAGTACAATATTTTCTTCCGGAATTTAGTGAAGTAAAAGTCAAATTTGACAAAAAAAATATCAATAGTACTTTAATGTATTTTTACTTAAATACTTTAAGGTAGTGGTGTGAGAGTGTTGAGTATCATGTGGCATTGCAGGGGAGATAATGAATTATACCAGCTATAGAACAACCAGGATGACAATGAGGGAGAAAAGAAAAGCTCTGGCAACATGGTTTAGAACACATGGTTTGGAACACAAGAGTCAAACTACGTGTTCCAATAGTAACAGATGGATGGGCCTCTGTTGTGGAGGGACAGTGGTTGTGGTGGTGCAGAGGACAGGAGAGGGAGGAAGAGATGATGAATGGGGAAAGGAGAGGACATGTTAGTCATATTGAGGCAGCTGTCTTAGTATCTTACTGCTGTGTATTCGACACACACACACACACACATACAGCTATACCCGCAGGCACACACACACACACACACACACATACAGATTTTCCTATAAGATTTCAGTATTATCCAGTTTCTCCTTTGCTTTGTTTGTCAATTCCTTTTCTTCTCTTCCCACACAGCAAACTCCACTCGGAGCAGTTCAGTAATTATTTGTGTATGACAGACGCAGGAAAGCATGTGCATCTCTCAACGGGAGATGGAGAGAAAACATAAGCACACTAATTAAGTAAAATTGCTTGCAGGGGTATAAACCAAGCAGATATATTGCTTCTAATTTTTTTTTAAATTAAAAAAGCCAAATGTTTTATTCATTTGAGAACATGGGCATGAATATGAGAGTGTGATGTTCGTCGTTATGTGAAAAACAAAAAGACAATGGTACTTGCCACAACTCATTAGGCTGCATTCAGCGACTGTATAATCTCACTCTCCTAGGGTTATGGTAATGAGATCTAATCAAGTGCATCACACTCAAACTAAACTCTATACTCCCGCCGACGTTTTCAATTCACATCCACATTGATCGGTGTTTGGAGCAGTAGTCTGTAGTTTCATATGTTCAAATATCAGCCCGCTGGATTCCAGTAGACCTTAATAGCATGCTATTCCTGGTCTACCTGAAGAGCGTCTGTGTGTGGCAGACTAGTTGTCTCTCATACATTGTAGAGTTTTGCTGAGGCTTGTTACTGAAGAACAGTCAGGGGCATACAGATGTAGGATCTTAATTTGGCCTATGTATATTGTCACAGCAAAATAATCCTGAAGCAACAGGATTTGAACGTTTAGTCCATAATGTTTCTTGGACATTGGTTGGGCTATTAGTTGGCCAAAAGTAGGCTACATGAAAAGTGCCATACGGTTAATATAACCGTGTTTTAGTGTGGGTTTTCAGTGAATTTATGTCAATCACAAAGGTCATCTGCATTTCCTGCGGTGCAGGAAAATTCTCAGCTACAATAGAGTGATCAAATGAAGATGCTATATCTGTTGGCACAGCAGACTTCATTAGCTGTTAGTGATAGTAGATGTGCCACTGCATGTGGCACTAATGTGACATGTAAAAGGCTGAAATGATGTGGGTTGCCAATGCCTGGGGCTCCATCACCATCACAAAGAGGATATAATAACACCCTTAATACTGATTCAACTGTTCACCCTTCTACTCAGAGAGAAACATTGTGAGAGTTCTTTTGAAGGTCATTTTTATTTCCACTTCTTGCTAACATTATTGCCCTTTTGTTGTGGTTGTTGTTGTTGTTCTCAACCAAGACTATGCTTCTATTGAGAACAGTAAAATATCCCGTAGAGCCATATTGAGTTGTGGAGCTGATTCTCTTTCCCTCTCTCTCGTCGTGAGAAAGGGAAAACAGAATGCAGTGCTTTCTAAAACGCTGCATCATCACAAGGCTCAATTCTTATATTATTCCGTTAGTCTCAATTTAATCTCCAATTAGGTGGTTAGTAGCAGTTCAGTGGAATGAATTCCCAGTGAGGATCTGGATCTGAATCCTCTTGACTTTCAAAGTCAAACGTTGATGCATTAATGAAATTGGAGTTTACCATATCATTCTGAATTGAACCTGTCCTCGGTCATTTTTCAATCAGAACCCATTGCTGGGCACTCCAGCTCCCTAGCCAGTAACGAGCATAGGCTCCCATCAGGCTCTCTTGTTTGTCTCTCTGGCTGCTTATCAGACGGACTACCTGTTACTTTCAAGGGTGGGGACATCTTCCCAGAGCCCATTATCTAGTTAGAACCGTTCCATAAGGTTTTTAAATCTCATTCTCCCTCTCTCTCTCCCAACGTTGCCGTACAAGCTTGGAAGGTTTTTTTTTCCTGTGTGTGTTGAAGCTCGGAGTGAAAATAAAATAGAGGAGCCGACACACCACAGAGAATGTGCATATTTAATTTGTTCTGTGCTTATCGGCGTGGCGATGCTGCAGGGGACAGGGGCTGGGGAGGAGGAGGAGAGGGGGGTTTGGATGCAGCCCCAGCGCCATGATGAAGCCATTAGAGTGAACAGCAGCTGGCAGACACACACCATAAACCAGTTAACGCATCACAAGAGGAAACAGGGATTACTGTCTGACAATAAAAGCTGTGGTGTGTGTGTATTGTGTGTGTGTGTGTGTGTGTGTGTATTGTGTGTCTCTTGAATATGAAAGAGACCGCTGCAGAATGTGTTCACTTTGTTTGGGCTAAATTCCTGTACAGTAGGTTTTTGTGTATGCCGCTTTTGCTCTGACTATACCTCTGAGTTTTCTGTATCATTGAGTGAGACTGAATAGTTTTAGATTGGAATATAATGAAGATCATTACCCAAAGATGGTTCGTGCCATCCATTTAATTACAGTACTTATTTAATTTCTTAATTGCTAAATGTGCAGCATTAGATGTAAATGGATAAACACTTCATTGAACAAAACCATTGGTTTGTATAAAGACTTCCACACATTGACATTCAGCAGTATAAGGAAAGGCATTACTATTATAAAAAAACGCTGTCTCTATTATCTAAAATCATAGAAATATCTCACTTTCTCTCACTACCTCCCTCCTTCCCTCCCTCCTCTCTCTCCTTCTCTCCGTCCCTCCCTCCTCTCTCTACTTCCCTCCGTCCCTCCCTCCTCTCTCTCCTTCCTTCCGTCCCTCCCTCCTCTCTCTCCTTCCTTCCGTCCCTCCCTCCTCTCTCTCTCCTTCCTTCCTTCCCTCCCTCCTCTCTCTCCTTCCGTCCCTCCCTCCTCTCTCTCCTTCCTTCCGTCCCTCCCTCCTCTCTCTCCTTCCTTCCTTCCCTCCCTCCTCTCTCTCCTTCCTTCCGTCCCTCCCTCCTCTCTCTCTCCTTCCTTCCTTCCCTCCCCCTCTCTCTCCTTCCTTCCGTCCCTCCCTCCTCTCTCTCCTTCCTTCCTTCCCTCCCTCCTCTCTCTCCTTCCTTCCGTCCCTCCCTCCTGTCTCTCCTTCCTTCCTTCCCTCCCTCCCGCTCTCTCTAGTTTTCTGGGGAGGTCCCAGAGAACAGGGTGAATGTGGTGGTGGCCAATCTGACGGTGATTGACAGGGATCAGCCTCACAGCCCCAACTGGGCTGCCCAGTACCGCATCGCCAGCGGAGACCCCCAGGGTCACTTCCTCATCCGCACCAACCCTGTCAACAATGACGGCATGGTCACTGTGGTCAAGGTAGGGAACTACTTTACTGTTTAAATAAACAACTCCAAGTGCTAAATTATGATTAACTTTTGTTCCATATTGATATGGGTGCATTTGAATTATTTCATTTCTCTTTCCTTTCTCTTTCATCTCTCTCTCTCTGTCTCCCTCCCTCACTTTCTCCCTCCCTCCCTCCCTATATATCTTTCTCCCCACTCCTCTCTCCCTGCAGCCAGTGGACTATGAGCAGAACAGGGCCTTCATGCTGACGGTGATAGTCTCTAACAAGGCCCCTCTGGCCAGTGGGATCCAGTCTTCGCTCCAGTCTTCAGCGGGGGTCACCATCTCCGTACAGGATGTCAACGAACCCCCTGTCTTCCCTTCCAACCCCAAGTCCATCCGTTTCGAGGAGGGTGTCCCTGCAGGCACCACACTCACCGTGTTTGCTGCCCAAGACCCTGACCTCTTCATCCATCAGACTGTCCGGTATGTTAGGAACTACAGACTGTTAGGAACTACACGCTTAATTTCAGATAGACGCTGATTGTATTTTGCATGGATTTGGCCGTCGTAAGGCTGAACTGCCTTCTGTGACATTCTTAACTGACCTGCTCCCAAAACCAAAGTCCATTAATTTCCCTGTTGCCTAACAACGAAGGAGGAAAGGTTACATCGTAATAAGCTGGACTGTGTCCAGCTACTCTTTCCCCCTCTCCCACATACTCACTGGGTCAAAGGTCATTGAGCCACCCCATCCACTCCATCCCCAGATTCAGCACCAATCAATTCCACTCTCAGTTCAGTCGGACACCCGTTAAAGAATCGATGCAGTGCAGGCAAACAAATAAACTCTAAAAACAGAAGTTCTTCTCATAAATGGATTCACTCAAACTTAGTCTTTCACTGTTGTTTTGTCTTCTGAGAGCCACAGAACTCCTCTTTCTCTCTCGCTAGCCTCTCTCTCACTCCTTTCACTCTCTCTGTCTCTTTTTTCTCCTTCATTGATGGGAATTCAGCCCTTTCGTCTTCTCCAGAGATGTCGTGGCAGCCGACAGGCAGCTCATGTTTGGACAGCCTGATCACCACTGGCTGATTCACTTTAGTGACCTTGCCGACAGATGACGTGAGGAGCTGCAGTCTGTGTGTGTACCAGAAGACTGCTCTTCCTTCCCTGTCACTCCTCCCCCTGCTTTCTCATGTGGAGGGGGAAGAAGAGCGGTGGAGAGGGGAGAGGAGAAGAGAGGGGGTAGACAGGGTCTGATTTGCCAGCTGGTTTTACTGTCAGACTTGGGGGAAGTGGTAGCGTGCATGGGTGGATCATAGAACTGCACCACAAGCTGTGTGCCCTTCTCCATGTGCCAGCCTTTGCCAGCTGGGTGTCAGAGAGAGGCGTGAGTGCCCCCGGGCTGCCACCGTGGCATGGAGAGAGAGATGACAGAGCCTCTCACAACAACTAGAGACCTCTGTTTCACCTGCCAAGGGACATCAAATCCAAACTGACACCCAAGTCTGTTGGCGTGACGTTCTGACTCTCATTTTCTTGTTATTTTGTCTTCTAATCTGTTGATTTCCCCACGATGAAACGCCACATCGATACCTCAATGTATTTCTCAGTCTTTTACCTCCCTCCGTCCCTTGGAATCTAAATGTGGCAGAGTGTTTCATTAAGAGGAGATAGATTTAGCTGCTTAGCTGCCATTATCTCCCACACATCTCATTGGCACTCGCTAACTTGTGTCATCCTCCAGCGTGTTCTCTAATTAGACCTATTCTCATCAGCACCAGCATCAAACCTCCTCTCGCCAGGCATCTGATCTCGCTATACCTCTGTCACTCTCTCGCTCTCTCTCTCGCGCTCTCTCTCTCTCTATATATATATATATATATATATACTGTGTATCCATCTCTCCACACAGTGACAAACACATTTTAACTGAGTAATCACGTTGATTTACATTGTTTTATTGAGAAGAATATACACTGAGTACACAAACTTAGGAACACCTTAAGTTGCATTCGCGTGTCAGTGTTGCCTGCATGAAGGTTAGGTCCTTTACCTGTAATTAACCTCTCCACTCTCCACTTCAATACTCATTTGTTTCCTTTCTGCAAATTGCATTTCATTTGGATCAGTTTACTCTTGTCAACTGTTTACATGACAGAACCAAGCTGCAAGAAGACCATTCTGTTTCCTGATGCAGGGGAGATGGTTGCGAAGGGGACCCTATCTGGAGGTTAAGATTAAACACAGGGTATTCGCTGATTCCACTTGTATGATATATTAAGGCGTTATTACCAATGTTCCCTCTACTCTGCGTGCGTGTGGGGGTGTGCTGTAGCCCCAAGACTGCCTTGCAGCTCCCCGGGACTGCCTTGCAGCTCCCCAAGACTGCCTTGCAGCTCCCCAAGACTGCCTTGCAGCTCCCCGGGACTGCCTTGCAGCTCCCCGGGACTGCCTTGCAGCTCCCCGGGACTGCCTTGCAGCTCCCCGGGACTGCCTTGCAGCTCCCCGGGACTGCCTTGCAGAGCGCAGAACCACTCTCAGCCCATGGAGAGAAGCACGAGATTGAACTTCACTCAACTTTCTAGATTTTTCCCTGTTAGTTAACAACACTATCAATGTTTCCCTTTACTGTGGCAATTGTGATCGAATTAACGCAACATTAGCCACTTTCAATGCAACATACAGTATCCTAACAAAACCAACTATGCAAGAGATTTTGTTGTCGGCAGAACACATTGGAGTAGGATTCTATTGTGCATGACTCAGCCCATACTCTACACAGACCGGTGAGGCATAACCAATCAGAGCTGCAGTAGGCCTATACGCAAATAGCCGTTGCCATATATGGATCTGTGCCATTTACTTTGAACTGGACTGTGTTTACAGCTGTGGTCATGAGTAGATGCGCTTGTATTGAGATCAAAGCAAGAGCTGCATGTGGCTGCGTGTGCACATGTTGTTCATATCCTTTGCTAGTTAGTGAGTTATTAGCCCAGTTATAGATCATTTGTAGTTTGCTATCGGGGAGTGATTGCTTCCTACAAGAGTACAAAACATACATTTCTAGACATCTTTAAAAAAGCCAGAGCTTTTTTTGTTGTCTTAAAGGGGCAGTGTTGTATTTTGAGACAGGCTTGAATAAGTTAAGTAGCCAATAGGCAGAGGTTAGTATAATTTGTCTGATTCTCTGTAATATTGATATGGGAATAATAATGCATTTTATTTTGTAAAGCGGTTTCTTCCATCAAACAACACAACATTTTCAGTCACCTCCTTGTCTGAAGGACAAGTGGATTATTAACAGGTTAATGTCAAGCCCTGCATGTTTGTTTCAAAAGTCTCATGGACTGTTGGCGTACATTGAACACCACACATTGGCTGCTACTGCAGGCTGAATGATAGAACTGCTTTTCCCATGTTAACATGTTATAGGATGCATTTTTTCCATTTTTTTTTATGGTGGCCAATCTGGTAGGCCTATATTGTGATCAAATAGTCACAGTAGTTTACTTGGCCACTGTTCAAACTGTAAGTTAAAGCGGGTACAGCCTCAGTGTTCACAGTAAACTCGTGCTGGAAGTTGCGCAGAATTTTCACAACATTCAAGTTTGCTCTCAGCAGACCTGAAATTTGCTTAGTGCCGAAATAATTAGATGTAACATTGGTCATCACTATGCGATATTTTGTAACAGTTTCTACTGTGTGCCTCCAGGTACTCGAAGCTGTCTGACCCAGCTAACTGGCTGAGGATCAACAGGACCAACGGTCAGATCACCACCATGGCCGTGCTGGACAGGGAGTCCATGTATGTCAGGAACAACATCTATGAGGCCACCTTCCTGGCTGCCGACAATGGTAAGTCTGGTAAGTGAGTGAGTGAGTGAGTGAGTGAGTGAGTGAGTGAGTGAGTGAGTGAGTGAGTGAGTGTGAGTGAGTGAGTGAGTGAGTGAGTGAGTGAGTGAGTGAGTGAGTGTGAGTGTGAGTGAGTGTGAGTGTGAGTGTGAGTGTGAGTGAGTGAGTGAGTGAGTGAGTGAGTGAGTGAGTGAGTGAGTGAGTGAGTGAGTGAGTGAGTGAGTGAGTGAGTGAGTGTGTGTGTGCCTGCGCAATGCATCCCATGTGTACTGTGGAGAGAAGTGAAATATATGTCTAAATGTGCCACAGGTGTGTGCTTTCAAAGCTGTTGTAGCGATCGGTGAAGTACTCTAAAACCATTCGACCCAAACCATTACAAATAGAGGTGTGTGTGCTCTCTGTGTTTGAGAGGGAGGGCCCAGGTGGTGTTGTACCTCAGAGATATGAAGGATTGGATTGCGGGAATGAGGTGGGTTTCGGCCAACAAGCTGTTGACGGCCTATTGATTTCAAACACCAGTCGACACTGGGATATATTCTACTTTGATTGAGTTTTGCTTTTATTTATTCTGCTCCACCAAGGAGGGAGCTCAACAAAGCGCCAAGCCAATCATTACAGACAAGCAGTCGATTGGGGTGCTCTGCTGTGCTGAGGCAGTAGAGCTTCACATACTGGCGCTGTAACTCATGCATTGTGTTACTCTCTAATAGGAGAAACAGTTGGATCTCCTCAGTGTGATGATCTTGGTTGAACTCCATTCATGCAGACAGTGCCGCATCCGTTACTTAGCAGAAAATAGACTGGTAATCAGTCAGCTATACAAGACTGTTAGTCTGTTGGCCACGGACTGTAGGTCAGGGTGCGTTGTTATAGTGTCAGAGTCTGACTGTACTTTAGGATGTGTTTGTTGTCATAGTATATCGTAGGTTAAGGTATGTTTCTCCTCATTTTAACAACAGCCCCCGTGTGCTGTGGGAGGGAGGTATGTGGTGCTTTCCAGTAAAGTCATTTTCATGTGTCCTTTGAGAGTGCTGGGCTCTGGACTCACACAGAGTGGAATATTTATGTGCCGTTTCATTTGTTATGGCTGTCATCACTGGGAGCATTCACAACAAATGTATGCTGTATTCTTCCATCACTCTCAAACCCTCCCTCAATATTCTCTCAGCTCCTTCATTTCCCTCTGTCCCTTTTCTGTATTCCATTTTGATGATATTTCCTCCCTTCAGATGGAAGTGTTTTTAGGGACTGTATACGCATGAAGTTACCCTCTTCGCCTCGGATTGATTACATGTGTCTCTCCCTTCTCACCCCTCTCTATTTCTCTCCTCCCGCCTCACTCACCCCTCCCCTATCTGTCTCTCTTTTTCCTCTTTCTCTCTCCTCCGCCCTCCTCTGCCACCCCCTTCACCCTCTCTCAGGCTCTCCCCCAGCCAGTGGGACAGGCACCCTACAGATACATCTGATAGATGTGAATGACAACGCTCCAGTGCTGTTGCCCAAGGAGGCCCAGGTGTGTGAACGGGCCAGCCCCCGCTCCAGGGTCAACATCACAGCCTCCGACGCCGACGCTGACCCTCACGTGGGGCCTTTTGTGTTCGAGCTGCCCTCCTACCCCCCTAGCGTCCGACGCAACTGGACCGCCTCCCGCATAAGCGGTAAGACACGGCTAGCCTGGGTCACTATTGAGAGATCTCCACCAGAGGTGTGACGTGTCAGAATTCAAATACTGAAGCCCCTTCTCCACACAGTCCCAGTATAATGCTTTCTGTTGATTTATATTGTCTAATGTGTGTGTGCGGATGCTCGCTCCCTGTGTGTTTGCTGCTGTGTGACAGATGACAATGGTGTGGTCTCAGGCTGATGGACTGTGGTATAATGGAGGTCTTACAGTAAATTACACTATTCTCCCAGAATGGCTCTGTCTCGTGTTGACGTATGAGCTGTGTGCTTTGTGACAGATCACATCCATTCATCTCTCTGCACTGATAGACAAGATGCCCCCCCTACAGATTAATCTATGACACTATTTATTTTAACAATCCGATACAACTGAGGGCTATGTTTTCCGCTATGCCACGGTGAGGTCTAGGGGATCCATTTGGCATTCCCTTTCTTTACACAAAATCTTAAATAGAAAAGAACTCAACTCTGAAGTCAAGAGATAACTGCATGTTATGGTAAATACAAGATCAAGAAATGGAGACAAGCAAACACAGTGAAACAACGCGACCGTGGACCAAGTAGCTGACGACTCGACTTAAGTGAATTTAGAGACACTACTAACAGAAATCCGCACCGGCAGTGGCAAACTGTCCAAGAAGATGAAGAAAATATCAGATGATTTCAAAAACTCTAAGCTGATATGACTTAACCGGGTTAGCCCTGGAGAAAATCATAATTATGGGACTCCGATGCCGTTCAAGCCTTTGTTTTGTATATTTCCCCCGAAAACAACCGAAATGAATTCAGAATTCCTGGAAAATGTAATACCACAACCACTGGGCCAGGAGAACTTCACAAGGGCTCCCACAATTGAACGAGCACATCGAACAGGCGGCCCGAGAGAGGACACGAGCAGCAAACCAAGGGGCATCATCACAAAGTTCCTTAACTATAGGGTCAAAGATAAAGTTGTACGGCTGACCAAGCCAAAAAGTGGAGTAGTCGGACCTTTATCAACACCGACATGAGCAGAGACCTCTACATGAAAAGCGGAGAATTTGACCCTATAAAGAAAAGCTATGGGAAAAACAATTACCCCGCACATCTACGGGTAAGACGGAAGGAAAGAGACAGACCTCACACTGAAATCAGCTAAATAAGCTACCTGATTCCTGGATAACCTGGACAAGGAGAACAGTGGATATGGCCATGAATGAAATGTATAGACTACAGGACAGCCTCTACAACAGACGATGTATGACAGATGGGGCACTGGACTATTGAACTTTTTAGGCTACTGAAATGAGGTGAACGATGGACTTTTACACCCCACCACATCAAAGACACAAAAGAGAACAGTATGTGTTGTTAAGGCCTTCCCTCACATGCCTATTGGAAAGAAAAGCACAGCACCGCTCAGGCCATCTGTCTAAATGAATAACACTTTTATGACTATTGACTACGCAGCATGAATGGCAAACCATTCATTGGTAGGCTGTAGCCATGAACTATTTGTTTAAATAAGGAACTGACAAGTGAACAAGACAACATGATGATTGGTGTGATCTGGACAATTATTTTTGAACGGTCCCCAGCCGATAGGCTGTAAAAGCCTGAGTGGGTGGGAAGAAATGAAATGTCCCGTATGTGGGGGGGGGGGGGGGGGCTGGGAGAGATGGAATATCATACAGCCGAAGACACTGAAATTGTAAGCACACAATACTTTTATTTCCGTTGCATTCTCTCCCTTCCTTCTGTTTAACACGTTTCATTTACTTTCACCCGAATTTAGGCATCATAACGGGGAAGTTGATATGCGAATTGGAAAATGTCTTATCAATGTGGGCAACATGATATCATCACGTGCCGATTATCCTTTTCTTTTCTCTTTTCCCATAGAAAGTGCATTGAATAATGTTCATGAATTGGTTGAATGAATGTTGAAGAAACATGGACAATTGCCGAGTTTATAAAAGAGAGTGACAAACACGCAGGCTATGTGCACCAAGCCCACAATTATGCACCTTTCAATCATTATTTCCGGCTCTTTGTTGGACAATTATATCAAAATGAATTCATTAACTGAATCCCAAGGTGGAATGTACAAGAAATGTAGCTAGGCCAACTGAACATGTAGCTGATAAACTCTGAAACAACACGTGAACAAATGACACTTGCTTTGCCTCTACCAGTGCCCAGAGCTCTGTCCCCCAGGGGGGTCAAGACAAGTGAGCCCCACATGTGGATGTGTACAGTACAACGGAACTGTAGGCTACTCCAGTGGTTATAGGCCTGCATTTGTTTGCATTTATTAAATTGGAGTTGAACACATTTTTCTATTTAATATACTATAATGATGCCTAATGCCTAAATAATCCATTTTATTTTATTCTCAATTAACAGAGTGATGGCAAGTGCTTTTTATGTTGTTTTTCTCTTGTTATTGACCTTGCGAGGGATAACTTAGTCCTTTGCTTTGGAAAAGCAGAGGTAAGCCTATCACTCTGGCCAGAAGAAATGATGTATACTTTGGACGGGTCTCATCTCTCTCAGAAGGTAGAACCAGCCTTAGACAGGACTCCTTAATAGTAAACACTATATTTGTTTCACCAACACAAATTACATTCGGAAAGTATTCCGAGCCCTTGGCTTTGTCCACATTTTGTACCCCATAATAACAGAGCAAAAACAGGTTATTAGAACTTTTTGCAAATATATTGTAAATAAAAACTGAAATGTTAAATTTAGAATGAAAATAAAAACTGAAACGTTAAATTTACATCAGTATTCAGACCCTTTAGTCCACATATGTCAGAGTCAAGGCCCGCGGGCCACATCCGGCCCGCAAGAAGGTTTTTTACGGCCCCTGGGATGATCTTGATTTATTATTAGAACCGGCCCGCAGCAAGCCGGCAGCCCGCAGATCTTTTACACGCACCAATACTACATTTCCCACAATGCAAAGGTGACGCACCGAGCAGTAGGCTGCTTCATTTCAATATTTATTGGCACAGCAGTCGTCAGCATCACAGTAAAATTAACTTTCAGATACCCATCAAAAATGGCAAAACGGAAGGTGGATACTGAGAACCGGGGGTTTCAAACAAGGTGGGAGTCGGAGTATATGTTCACGAAGGTAGCTGGAAAACCTGTGTGTCTTCTGTGTGGAGAAAGTGTGGCGGTACTGAAAGAGTATAATCTGAGACGACATTATGAAACGAAACACGCGGACAAAAACAAGAATATGGACATGGAACAAAGGCTACAAAAGGCAGAGGAATTAAAACGAGGCCTCAAATCTCGACAGGCTCTGTTCAAAAAAGCCAAATCACAAGGCCAGGCTGCTGTCAAGGCCAGTTTTATTTTGGCAGAAGAGATCGCTAAATCAGCCCGGCCATTTACGGAGGGGGATTTCATCAAAAACTGCATGATTAAAGTTTGTGACGAAGTTTGCCCAGAAAAAGGCAACTCTTTTTAAATGTGAGTCTGAGCAGAAACACCATTGCCGAGAGAGTAGACCAGTTGTCCATCAATCTAAAAGAGCAGCTTGTGAAAAAGGGAAAAGATTTTATTGCATATTCCTTGGCTGTGGATGAGAGCACCGACATTTCTGACATTGCCCAGTTGTCAATTTTCATCCGCGGAGTGGACTCCAACCTAAGCGTGACAGAGGAGTTTTTGGCTTTACGTCCTATGCATGGCACAACTACGGGGCATGATTTGTATGAAGAGGTGTCAAGATGTGTAAATGAGATGGAGCTGCCTTGGGAAAAACTCGTGGGTTTGACAACCGACGGAGCACCTGCGATGTGTGGACACAGGAGCGGACTGGTGGCGAAGATACGGGAAAAGATGCAAGAGGAAAACGCGACAGGTGAGCTGACAGCTTATCATTGTATCATACACCAGGAAGCGTTGTGCGGTAAAGCCTTGAAAATGGAGCATGTAATGAGCATCATCACGCGCACAGTTAACTTTATCAGAGCCAAAGGTTTGAATCACCGCCAGTTCAAGGCATTTCTGACGGAGTTAGAAACGGAGCATGGTGATTTGCCTTATCACACAGAGGTGCGATGGCTAAGCCAGGGAAAGGTGCTTCAAAGATGTTTCGAGCTTCGTGAGGAGATTTGTCTGTTCTTGGACAGCAAAGGGAAAGACACAACACAACTCCGAGACGAAATGTTTCTGTGTGAAATGGCTTTTCTGTGTGACATTACGAGTCATCTGAATGCAATAAACTTGCAGCTGCAGGGTCGGGATCGTGTCATCTCTGATATGTACAGTACAGTGAAGGCATTTAAAACCAAACTGACTCTGTGGGAGACGCAGATGCGGAAAGAAAATTTGAGCCACTTTCCCAGCTGCCAGACCATGAAAGAGAAGCTCTCTACCAGTGCGTTCCCGAGCACACAGTTGGCTGATAAAATAGGTATGCTTGCCGCTGACTTTCGACGCCGATTTGCTGACTTTGAAGCACAAAAAAGCAGGTTGGAACTGCTCGGTAACCCATTTGCTGTTGACGTGGAAAGCTCACCACCAAACCTCCAAATGGAGTTGATTGACCTCCAATGCAATGATGCACTGAGGGCAAAATATGCGGCAGTGGGTGCTGCGGAGTTCGCCCGTTTCCTCCCGGCACAATGCCCCAGCTGCGCATCCAGGCTGCTCAAACGTTGTCTATGTTTGGCAGCACATACCTGTGTGAACAACTGTTTTCTTTGATGAACCTGAACAAAACATCACACAGAAGTCGACTTACTGCTGAACACCTCCACTCAATTCTGAGGATTTCTTCAGCTCAGAGCCTTACCCGAACATTGATGAACTTGTGGAAAAGATGGGACACCACCAAGTATCACCCTCAACCTCAAACAAGTGAACATTACTGTGCAATCACATATTTAGAGTTTTTACTCAGTTCAAGTTTAAAAGTTAAAATTTAATATTTGTTTTCACTGCATGTTACTTCTCCTTAAACAAAGTGTTGTTTTTGATTAATAGATTTTTGCACTTTATTTTTTTGTATTTCAATCCAATTATATTTTAAAAATATTTCAGTTGAGTGGATGATAGAAAATTGCTATTATTGTTTTTTCTTTGAAGTAAATTTAGCCCACTTTTGCTAAAATAGAAAATATAGTCTACTGATGGTGCCTTGAATACCGGTTTCTTTCATTTAATGTTCATGTTATGGGGATATTTATATAAAGGAAATTTGTCTTTTGTGTCTGTTGAAAATTAAAGATTACTGACAGAGCCATAAGAAAATATTGCTTTATTTATCTGATCATATTGTAATATATTTGTTAGGTTTTCAGTAGGTTCAATTAGGTTCACTAGACTATATGCGTCATTTAAAAAATGTTCAATGAACATTCGAACAGTCCGGCCCTCGTCTTGTAGCTGATTTTTTTATTTGGCCCTCCGTCCATTTGACTTTGACACCCCTGCTTTAGTCAGTACTTTGTTGAATCACCTTTGGCAGCGATTACAGCCTTGAGTCTTCTTGGGTATGACGCTACAAGCGTAGCACAACTGTATTTGGGGAGTTTCTCCCATTCTTCTCTGCAGATCCTCTCAAGCTCTCTGTCAGGTTGGACGGGGAGCGTCGCTGCACAGCTATTTTCAAGTCTCTCCAGAGATGTTCGATCGGGTTCAAGTCCAGACTCTGGCTGGGCCACTCAAGGACATTCAGATACTTATCCCGAAGTACTTAAGTAAAATACTTAGTACATTTCTTGTTAACAAACTATAATTTTGGCAAGTCGGTTAGGACATCTACTTTGTGCATGACACAAGTCATTTTTCCAACAATTGTTTACAGACAGATTATTTCAATTATAATTCACTGTATCACCATTCCAGTGGGTGAGAAGTTTACATACACTAATTTGACTGTGCCTTTAAACAGCTTGTAAAATTCCAGAAAATTATGTCATGGCTTTAGAAGCTTCTGATAGGCAAATTGACATCATTGAGTCAATTGGAGGTGTACCTGCGGATGTATTTCAAGGCCTACCTTCAAACTCAGTGCCTCTTTGCTTGACATCATGGGAAAATCAAACTAAATCAACCAAGACCTCAGAAAACAATTTGTAGACCTCCACAAGTCTGGTTCATCCTTGGGAGCAATTTCCAAACGCCTGAAGGTACCACGTTCATCTGTACAAACAATAGTACGCAAATATAAACACCATGGGACCACACAGCTGTCATACCGCTCAGGAAGGAGACACATTCTGTCTCCTAGAGATGAATGTACTTTGGTGCGAAAAGTGCAAATCAATCCCAGAAGAACAGCAAAGGACCTTGTGAAGATGCTGGAGAAAACAGGTACAAAAGTATCTATTTTTAAGTCAAGGGGTCTGAATGCTTTTCGGATTATGTGACTGTACATAACATGGACTTGTAATACTAACACTCACTCCGCAGTGGTTGGGAGCTGAACACGCAGCGATCCAGACTCTACTATCGTAGATTACACCTACAGACTGAAATTAATATATATATATATGATATATATATTTTTTTATAATGATCATGATAATAATATATACAGTACCAATCAAAAGTTTGCACACACCTACTCATTCAAGGATTTTTCTAAATTGTTATTGCTATTTTACTATTTTCTAGATTGTGTAATAATAGTGAAGACATCAAAACTATGAAACAACACATATGGAATCATGTAGTATCCAAAAAAGTGTTAAACAAATCAAAATGTATTTAAGGTTTTAGATTATTCTAAGTGGCCACCCTTTGCCTTGATGACAGCGTTGCACACTCTTGACATTCTCTCAACCAGCTTCATGAGGTAGTCACGTGGAATGAATTTCAATAAACAATAAAAATAAATAAACTTTTCCTAAAAGTTATTTTGTTGAATTTCTTTCCTTCTTACTGCTTTTGAGCCAATCAGTTGTGTTATGACAAGGTATGGGGGGGGGGGCATACAAAAAATTGCCCTAATTGGTAAAAGACCATATCCATATTATGGCAAGAACAGCTCAAATAAGCAAAGAGAAACAACAGTCCATCGTTACTTTAAGACATGAAGGTCAGTCAATACGGAAAATGTCTTTCTTCAAGTGCACTCGCAAATACCATCAAACGCTTTGATGAAACTGGCGCTCATGAGGACCGCCACAGGAAAGGAAGAAACAGAGTTACCTCAGCTGCAGAGGATAAGTTCATTAGAGATACCAGCCTCAGAAATTGCAGCCCAAATAAATGCTTCACAGAGTTCAAGTAACACACATCGGAACATCAACTGTTCAGAGGAGACTGTATGAATTAGGCCTTCCTGGTCGAATTGCTGCACAGGAACCACTAATAAAGGACAACAATAAGAAGAAGAGACTTGCTTGGGCCAAGAAACACGAGCAATGGACATTAGCCCGGTGGAAATTTGTCCTTTGGTCTGGAGTCCAAATGTGAGATTTTTGGTCCCAACCCCTGTGTCTTTGTGAGATATGGTGTGGGGGAACAGATGATCTCCGCATGTGTATTTCCCACCGTGGAGCATGGAGGAGGAGGTGTTATGGTGTCGGGGTGCCTTGCTAGTGACACTGTCGCTGCTCTGGCCCCCCAATGGTGGAACAAACTCCCTCACGACGCCAGGACAGCGGAGTCAATCACCACCTTCCGGAGACACCTGAAACCCCACCTCTTTAAGGAATACCTAGGATAGGATAAAGTAATCCTTCTCCCCCCCTTAAAAGACCTAGATGCACTATTGTAAAGTGGCTGTTCCACTGGATGTCATAAGGTGAAAGCACCAATTTGTAAGTCGCTCTGGATAAGAGCGTCTGCTAAATGACTTAAATGTAAATGTAAATGTAAATTTATGTAGAATTCAAGGCACACTTAACCAGCATGTGTACCACAGCATTCTGCTGTGATACGCCATCCCATCTGGTTTGGGCTTTGTCCCACTATCATTTGTTTTTCAACAGGACAATGACCCAACACCCCTCCAGCCTGTGTAAGGGCTATTTTACCAAGGATAGTGATGTAGTGCTGCATCAGATGACCTGGCCTCCACAATCCCCCGCCCTCAACCAAATTGAGATGGTTTGAAATGAGTCGGACCGCAGAGTGAAGGAAAAGCAGCCAACAAGTGCTCAGCATATGTGGGAACTCCTTCAAGACTGTTGGAAAAGCATTCCAGGTGAAGCTGGTAGAGAGAATGCCTAGAGTGCGCAAAGCTGTCATCAAGGCAACGGGTGGCTATTTGAAGATTCCCAATTTGATTTGTATATATTTTGAAGTGTTTTATTTCGTAGTTTTGATGTCTTCACTATTAATCTACAATTTTGAAAATAGTTCAATTAAAGAAAAACCTTGAATGAGCAGGTGTTATAAAAACTTTGCCCGTTTTTAAGAAATGTTATTTAAATGTTATATATTCAAAAAATGTTTAATTTAGTACTAGTTGGGCAATGGACATTTTTAAACACTGAGCAAAAATATAAACATAATATGCAACAATTTTACTGAGTTAGAGTTCATATAAGGAAATCAGTCAATTTAAATAAATTCAGTAGATAAATATTGTCCTTCGTAACACACCTTACTTACTTAAAATAGGGCATTTGTGGTTGACTAGAGCTCTCCCGAGAGGTGCATTGGTCTAAGGCACTACATCTTAGTGCAAGAGGCATTACTACAGTCACTGGTTCGAATCCAGGCTGTATCACATCTGGCCGTGATTGGGAGTCCCATAGAACGGTGCACAATTGGACCGGGTTTGGCCGGTGTAGGCCGTCATTGTAAATAATAATTTGTTCTTATTAACTGACTTGCCTAGTTAAATAATGGTCAAAAAAAAATGTATCTGGCCAAGAGTATATAAATACAGTAGCATGTGTGGGGAAATCAAGCCAGAAAAGAAAGTGCATTGTTTAACCTATAACCTGTGAGTTAATTTGCCTTGCCACCTTGATATAGCCTAAGGCTGAGACAATAAAAAGACGCAGTGGCATCATAAATTCAACCACACCTTTGTTTCATCACAAAACCGGAGAGCAACATCTGTCCAGTAGAGTCCACAAAGCATATTGCAAATAACAAACAGTTGCTGGTCAATTAAGTTTATGTTTCTGACATTTTCGGACTACTAAACAACTATTGATTTAGAACCACAGAGTTACAGCAAGTCGCAAAGAAAAGAGGAGCTGGCTCCAATATTCCAGCACCATTTCAACTTCAACATTTCAACATCATTAAATCACCTATGCTTAGTCTAATACAGTGTGCACTAAAATATATATTTTTTAAACGATTTATTCCAATCAACTGAATTAAGCTAAATATGATTTGGCTGTAACTGGTACTGATTTCTGTGCTAAGTAGAAAAAAACATGTTGACTCATCCTACTTGTTGAGAAATGCCAATGCCATCCTCCTCTTTCATGTTGCCAAAACAGTCTATGACTGACATACAGTACACACTTTTAGTTTTAGTTATCCTAGGCTACCTGGCTAAAATGCTTGCTAACTAGCCTAACTTCCTTTCATGGGCAACGACGACCCAGTTTGTTAACATTAGCCTATTACATATTGAACTTCAGGCCAGGGACACAATGAATTAATTCATGATTAGATCAGAATCACCGTCATAATCATTGGCCAGTACGGAGAATGAAGTAAAACCACAAGTCCAAATCCCTTTCTCCATCCATGGCTACTTTAGGAAAGGGACAATTTTAGCTAGCTAGCTAACCACCGGAGGACAACAACACAACGAGATGCAACAATTCAAGTATTTTTCTGTCAATAACGTTTAGCTTTTGATGTGATGTGATTGGTATGAAGCCAAATCCAAACTGGCTTTCCTTTACACTTTTTTTTGGACCACCAGGACCATTCACAGTTGAGCACACTCAGTGTAGCTCAACGTGGATTGGCAATCATTTATAGATGGGCTACACATACAAAGAAAGAGGGGCGCTATTTTGCTCGCTCAGATGCTTTCTCTGATGAGATACATTCAGCCCCTTGCGAATTGAGGGAAAATTATGAAACACAGAGATAAGAAAGATACATTTTTCTTTCTTTCTTGATCAATATTTTTGGGTAAACGTGGCTTACCTTGGCATCCATGAATACACGCCACTGTACTGCCAATTGTCAAAGACTCCAGCCACCCAAGTCATAGACTTGTCACACGGCAAGCTGTACCAGAGCGCCAAGTCTAGGTCCAAAAGGCTCCTTAACAGCTTCTACCCCCAAGCCATAAGACGGCTGAACAAATAATCAAATGGCTACAAATGGCTACAAACTATTTGCATTGACCCCTCTTGTTTTTTTACACTGCCGCTACTCGCTGTTTATCATCAATGCAATATCTACATGAACGTATTACCTCAAGTACCTCAACTAACTTGTACACCCACACATTGACTCTGTACCGGTACCCCCTGTGTATAGTCTCGTTAATGTTCTTTTATTGTGGTTCTTTTTTTTTACTTCAGTTTAACTCTTATTTTCTTAAAACTGCATTGTTGGTTAAGTGCTTGTAAGAAAGCATTTCACGGTAAGGTAGCAAAAACATGGCAATTCAACACAATGTTACTTGGAAGATAAGAAGTTTACCTCATAGCTCAACACACAGATATACATGTTTTTGGAAATACATTTAAATAATGATTCCCAACTGTGGTCTGGGAAGCTCTTATACAAGAGCCAATACGAGAGGTTTAATCATGTCTTACTCTTGACATAAGAAAAAGATTACCCATAAAGAATTAGAAATACGAGAACAAACATTTTAACACAAAATTTGAACAACCTTCAACAGTTGAACACTTTGAAGCTCAAATGTAACACAATAAACACCCGATCTGCAGAGATTGCTGCCATGAGATCTAAGCAACAATATGTTGAGCAAGGTGAAAGTGCAGGGAAAATACTTGATTGGTAAATTAAGAAAGAGGAAGGGAAACAAACAGTATCAAATCAAAGTTTATTTGTCACGTGCGCCGAATACAACAGGTGTTGGTAGACCTTACAGTGAAATGCTTACTTACAGGCTCTAACCAATAGTGCAAAAAAGGTATTAGGTGAACAATAGGTAGGTAAAGAAATAAAACAACAGCAAAAAGACAGACTATATACAGTAGCGAGGCTATATACAGTAGCGAGGCAACATACAGACACCGTCAGGCTGATTGAGGTAGTATGTAAATGTAGATATGGTTAAAGTGACTATGCATATATGATGAACAGAGAGTAGCAGTAGCGTAAAAGAGGGGTTGGTGGGACACAATGCAGATAGCCCGGTTAGCCAATATGCGGGAGCATTGGTTGGTCGGCCCAATTGAGGTAATATGTACATGAACGTATAGTTAAAGTGACTATACATATATGATAAACAGAGAGTAGCAGCAGCGTAAAAAGAGGGGTTGGGGGGGACACAATGCAAATAGTCCGGGTAGCCATTTGATTACCTGTTCAGGAGTCTTATGGCTTGGGGGTAAAAACTGTTGTGAAGCCTTTTTGTCCAAGACTTGGCACTCCGGTACCGCTTGCCATGCGGTAGTAGAGAGAACAGTCTATGGCTGGGGTCTTTGACCATTTTTTGGGCCTTCCTCTGACACTGCCTGGTGTAGAGATGCCATCCTGGATGGTAGGCAGCTTAGCCCCAGTGATGTACTGGCCCGTACGCACTACCCTCTGTAGTGCCTTGCAGTCAGAGGCCGAGCAATGCCGTACCAGGCAGTGATGATGATGCAGCTGTAGAACCTTTTGAGGATCTCAGGATCCATGGCAAATCTTTTTAGTTTCCTGAGGGGGAATAGGCTTCATCCATAGCATTCAAACCCCAGGTAGCATAACAGTGGATCCTTCTGAAATCCACTCAGTCTTTAAAACATTTGATCACAAACTGTATCAATCCTAAAACAAAAGTTCAAATTAGGATATAGACAATTTCCTTAATAAGCCAATTTGACCAATTATAAGTGTATCAGAGAGAATGAATATGGATAGAAACATTACCCCGGGTGAATTGTTGGAGTCCATCAATAATCTAAAAAATAGGAAATCTAATGATGAATTCCCAGTGAAATATATCGACACTTCCGTTCCAAATGGCTGGAGCCTATATTACTTATGCTCACAGCAGGTCTAGAGAAAAACATACTTCCCCAGTCTCTGTTTGGCTACAATCACCCTATTTAAACAGAAAGATAAGGATCCATTGTCATGCGGATCTGTCTGCCTATTATCACTCATGAATGTGGATCACAAAATCATTGCTAAAGTATTGGCTTTTCGCATAGAAACAGGAACAGGATTTCTTCAAACAACCTCCAATAATTCATCATACCAAGAACTTGAACGTTCCAAAAGTGGCAATATCAATATATGCTGAAAAAGCATTCGATAGGGTGGAATGGGCATATTTGGTGACTGTCTTTAAAAAAAGTTTGATTTTGATCTGTTAATTATTTCCTGGGATGAGCTAGTGTACAAATCCCCCAAAGCATCTACATGAACAAATTGACAGATCTATGCATCATTTCTGTAACGGTTTTCTAGGTGTGAAGGAGAGTAGTACCAAAATGCAGCGTGTAGATTGCGATCCATGTTTAATGAACAAACGTAACACGAATCTAAATTCAAAACCTACAAAACAATAAACGTAACGAAAACCGAAACAGCCTAATACCGGTGCACATACACACAGAACAAGGAACAAAGACACTAAGGACAATCACCCACAAACCCCAACACAAAACAGGCTACCTAAATATGGTTCCCAATCAGAGACAATGACTAACACCTGCCTCTGATTGAGAACCATATCAGGCCAAACATAGAAATAGACAAACCAGACACACAACATAGAATGCCCACCCAGCTCACGTCCTGACCAACACTAAAACAAGGAAAACACATACGAACGATGGTCAGACCGTGACAATTTCCGTTATCAAGAGGGACAAGACAGGGATGCCCTTTGTCTAGTTATTTATTTTCTGTAGTCACAGAACCCTTAGCATCAGTAATTAGAACTCATGGCTCAATCTGGGGCATAGAGATTGGTGGAGATCAACATGTAATGTCATTGTATGAGGATTACATTTGACTTTATTTATCTGTCTTTTCTTTTACTACTGTTGGACACCTATGGTGCTCTATTTAAAGTCAATTGGGAGAAAACTGAAATAATGCCCATTTCTAATTATACTTCTCAAGCATAGAAAGTACATTTAAGTGGAAATAGACAAAGACACATATGAAATACATGGATGTACTGATGCCATGCAATCTGGAGGAGGCATATAAAATCAATTACTTTCCTTTAATAGATAAGATTGAATTCAATGTTCAGAGATGGAGATCTCTCCCAATATCTATGTTACATGTAGGTAGAGTCAACACAATAAAAATGTATATATTACCAAGATTGATGTATTTATTCCATGCCCTGACAGTTTCAATTTCATCCAACCTTTTGAATAAATTAAATGGCCTGGGGGTCTTGGACTACCTCATATGAACATGTATTACTGTGCTACACATCTGCATTCACTTAAACAATGGACATCAGACTATCCTGGTGCATGGAGGAGTATTGTAACAAAAAATGTAATACCTTATGATTATTTAAGATAATTCATAGGACTGTAATGTAATGTCACATTTTGGTTGGAGATGCAGAAAGCTCAAAGGAACCGTTTTATTGCACATGCTGTGGTCCTGTGATAAACGGACACCATTGTGGGATCATGCATGTGCTGTCATTTCATTGTGTCTAGGAATTGATATCCATTTCTGTCTGTTGGGAAATGTAAATATTGGTGATCAATATCAGAGAACGTTTTGTAATCGAGGTCTAATTGCTGCAAAGAAAATGTATATCCATGAAATAGTAAGCCTCATATTCACCCTCAATAAGAAACTGGAGGACTGAACTACCTGTCTACATACTGTTGGATTTTGTATATTATAAAGCGATATAAAAACCAGATGTGTTTGACGAAATTTGGAAACCATATGTTTGATCACCTCGGGGAATGTGTTGTATAGTGTGCGTTTTGTGTTTTTGTGTTGTGAGGTGCTGTGGAAAAACATATATTTTTTAAAACTGATACTCTTGGTTTAGGTTGAATGAGATATCCTGTGCTGTAGCTGTGTGTGTATTGAGCTACAGTAACTGCCTGTGTATTATTCAGTATGCATTTGCATGTATTGTATCTCTGCAGTACTGCTCACATAGATGACTACAGTAAAACCCCAGAATGGTCAACTGTTTATATTTTACACCATTGCTATCGGATACTGGGAGCTTCACGCAGTGACGGGACATTGTGTCTGTGTGATTATATGCAGGTGACTATGCCCAGCTGAGACTGAGGATTCCCTACCTGGATGCAGGGGTGTATGAGGTTCCCATCATAGTGTCGGACTCTGGGAACCCGCCCCTCTCTAACAGGTCTATGATAAAGGTCAAGGTGTGTCCGTGTGACGACAACGGAGACTGTACTACCACCGGAGCTGTAGCTGCCGCTGGACTGGGGACCGGAGCGATCATAGCCATACTCATCTGTATCATCATACTGCTTAGTGAGTATAATACACACACACACACACCTGTGCTGTAGGTGTCATTGACTGTGTCAACATACTACTCCCAGCCCTCCTCTGTCTACCCTGCTGATGTGCTGTGTGTGTTGCAGCAATGGTACTGGTGTTTGTGATGTGGATGAAGCGGAGGGAGAAGGAGCGTCAGGCCAAGCCCCTGTTGATTGACCCAGAGGACGACGTCAGAGACAACATCCTGAAATACGATGAGGAGGGAGGAGGAGAGGAGGACCAGGTCAGTGATATACACATGCACTAGGACTTCGTTTAACAACGCAGCCATACTTATAGCCTGATGATGACCACACCGAGGATGATGAAGCCAACGATGATGATGACGACAATGATGATGAAGATGTAATGTTTAAAAAATACTGTGATTGGACTCAGACACTTTCTCCGCCATTCTTACACTTACACTGAGTCCCCTTCCTTGTCTGGTGTTGCAGGACTATGACCTAAGCCAACTGCAGCAGCCCGAGGCTCTGGACCACATCATCTGTAAACCAACGGGGGTGCGCAGGGTGGACGAGAGGCCTGTCATTGCTGAGTCCCAGTACCCCATCAGACCTAGCCTGCCTCATCCCGGAGATATTGGAGACTTCATCAACGACGTATGTTAACTATTAGACATTGTTCATCTCAAAAGATCATACAAGTGTGTTAATGTTCATGTCCCTGTACTTAACAATGATATCTTTTCAAAAGTTTTCAAACACAGTAGCAAGGCACAGTAGAAGTATTTTGCCTTCCTCTCCTCAGTATTAACTAACCCTCTATGTGTTTCTCTCTCAGGGTCTGAGGGCAGCAGACAACGACCCCACAGCCCCTCCCTATGACTCCCTGCTGGTGTTTGACTATGAGGGCAGCGGCTCCACGGCCGGCTCTGTCAGCTCCCTCAACTCCTCAAGCTCAGGGGACCAGGACTACGACTACCTCAACGACTGGGGCCCCCGCTTCAAGAAGCTGGCTGACCTCTACGGCGGAGGAGACGACGACTGAGAAAGGGGTGGGGTACGGAGGGGGTCCGGGGGGAGGGTTTAGGGTTGGGGTCAGATGCTCCTCGAAACCACAGGCAGGGCCCAAGCAGTACCACATTAGATATTTCCATAGTAGACCAGTGAGGACAGAACGGACGTTAGACACTGTTCTAGAACACGGCCTGTGACCTCACCAGGTTCTGCTGCTACTCTATTCTGGCTTTTTTAGTGGCAAGTTTTTAGTGTGTTTTGTTTCTCACTCTACTGAATTTCAAGCTATCTGGGGACACAAGGCACTTCTGAGAAACAGGAGTGATGGCGCTCGTTTGGCTTGGATGGTAAAAAGGAACAGGACAAACCCGTCTCTTTTGGCCTAACGCTGAACAGAGTGTACAGAAAGACACTTTCTCTCTCAACTTGAATTTCATTAGAACAGAAGCACTGTCGTTTTATAAAGTGCCTTTTGTGGTGTGTTTTGTATTGGACTCCTGCTATCTCAGGGTTGTTTGCCATTGGAGTGGTTTCGAGCGGCACACTCCCTTGTAACCTCCATGCCCCCAACCTTCATATGGCTCCCTCTCCTCTTCTCTCTGGTGTAGAAAGAACTACTGTACCCAGCAGCAACACAGAGAAGTGAACCTCACAACGAGGGCTGGCTGCAGGTTAAGATCAGTTGAACTCTGACCTTTTGGAGCATTTTGGGGAAGTACTACTAAAGCAACCCTCTGTCAGTGAGACCTGATACACACTAGGGTGATCGAAGACTTTCCCAAGCATCATCCGGTCAACACAACAACACACTGACATTGGGTGTATGTGGTTGTTTTTATAAATGTGGGGGTTTTCTAACAAACAGAGAATGCTTGCCTTTCCTCTGTGAACTCAGTCTAGGAGCATTTACGTTTGGACGCTTGCCTGCCCTGTACGGTTTTGTGTTGCTTTCCACACTGTAAAACTTATATAGGCATGATCTGAGTAGTGAGACAGTATGAGACTTTAAATGGCTTGGAAAGAAGGCACTGAAAAAGAAGTGTTATAAGGATTTTTTTGCCTTGAACATTCCCATTTTTTAGGTCAACAAAACTATTAAAAGGTGCATGATTTTTTTCCAAAATGTTTTACTCAACGCACTTGTTCTTATGTGGTGAGAATGTAAAAAAAATAGTAAGCTGAAAATATATGAATATACTCTGTAAAAAGACATTCAAAAAAGAAAATGCTGTAAGATACCTATTTTTTGAAGTATTAACAACCAAAAGGTTGATGCTCTTCAATGGGCTGAATGACATTTTGGCCCGGCCATTTTCAATGTGTGCGCGTGTTTCTTTTCTAATTTTGGTCAAGATGCTGTATGTAGGTTTCTTTCAGTTTATCTTTTTCACACAAAGAAATTGTTGGTTCTTTTTTAAGAATTAAGAAAGCTTTGTTATAGTTCGGTTTTTTTCATATGTCAAATGCAGCCCTCCCTCTTCTCATGTGTCTTTGACGCATTCCTGTCGGCCTCTGAAGTTGGAACTGTTCAAGGGTTAAACAGCCATGCCTGCTGATAGTTGTTCTATTATTCAGTGTATCTGAATTATTTTCTTCATTGATCTGGATATGTGCTTTAGAAAATAAATGAGACATGTTTTAAAAATGTGGCACCTTACTTATTTCTACCCTGTTCAACCATCAGTGTTCTTCACTCCCGACGTTCTGAGATTACACCCTCCTGGAATATACTCTTGATACTATTTTTTATCTTAAACTTGGCCATTGGTTATTTTGCACCCTCGCTGAATGACTGACTGTACTATTCTCTGTTTGTGTTTTTGCTGGATGACAAGGCCTGACGGTTCTAACTCCCTGTACACTGCAGAGCTGGGTCACAACGTGTATTTGTGTCCATCCCTGTGATTTCAATTAGTCAGCTGAGGCCCCAAAAAGCGGCGGGGGAATGGAAGGATTTTAATCCTCCCCGGCTGTGTGTCTATCAATTAGCCACACCATTAATCCCCAGGACCTAATCTCATTAGATAGAGAGCCTTTAATGAGACACCCAGAGAGAGAAATTATATATATATATATTATTTTTTTTAACCTGTTTTAGACCCAGGTCCACTCAGAACCAACCCTGGAGAAAGAGAGAGAGAAATTTAATAAGGATTTCCTTCCATTCATACGGTGAAGCACAGCAACCATACTAACAAGAAGATTCCATCACCTATGAATGGCATTGCTTTTGCACAAGTAACTATTAAAAAGTAATAATTGTCTTCAGATGATGATGCAAATGGAGAGTTGGTTTCTTCAAGGGTCAAGCTACTTTGATATATTGGCAAACAGTTCCTGTGGCCCTGTACTGCACACTTTGAGTCCCACAATCACACCGGCGTGATTTAGTGCTTTCAACCCCTTAAACAGTGTGTGTTTGAGCTACAGACTTCTTTTTTTTGTATTGGTTTTGTCTATTTGTGTTCTTCTGCTTCAGCTGATACCAACCATTAGTATGTGTGATTAACAGGGGGTGAGCTAGAGCGGATTGTGAGATAAGGGCGGATCCCGAAAACGGTTCTTCTCACAAAAATGTCTGTAAAATCCATACGGTTTGAGCGACATACTATTATGAGCCCACTATGAATAGCGGAGACTCTCACAAATGCGCATGTTTGCTCAATGTTTTGTTCGAGGACGTTCACAAGTCAAACAAGTCATTAGAAAGTAAGGTTTCTTCTACATAGAATATCATAGGAAATCCCAGGACATAGTGTCTACAATGCTGAGGTAGTTTCTGTCACAAACACCACACAGTTGTCACTCAGTAGTTGGATATTCATTTTCTACTGAGCAAACCATTTCTGTACTTACAACATTCTTATAAATTCATTTTCTATTTGGTTTTTGCTCGACGTTTGTGACTCGTTTCAAGAAAATAGGTGTATGTCGCAGGTCACTACTTCACAGGAGAGCCGTTTTTTAAATAAAAATGCATGTGACCTTTCATGTGCCTTAATAACAAACTAGTATGGCATATGTAAATACTAATACAATTGTTAAATTACGAGCCTAGTTGGTTTAGCCACAGAAAAGTCAGCAACCTTCCCCCTAGCCATGATTGGCTGAGATAATGAGTGGAGTGGACATGCCGAGAGATGAGTTTGGATTGGTCTGCCATATAGCATACTTCTGTCTATTTGAGCTGGTCAGTATGTGTAGGAACTCCTGTTTAACGCAGCTTTTTATAAAAATGTATTGCGTAGTAAAACTGGATAAGTGTTGCTCTCCACTTTCTGGAGGACCGAGTTTTGAAATCTGTGGAATTTGAGTATCATAGCTAAGGAGATGGAGAAAACACCAGTCTCTGGATTACATCTTCAAACTAAGGGCAACCATGGCATCCGTGACAGGGTAATGCATCCACCCTTGATGTATATGTGTAAGATAGTCTAGCTAGCTACATTTTCAGATATTACACGTTTATAATTTTGACAGAAAGTGGTTTCATTTCAAGTTAAAGTGTACTGGTAGCTAGCTAACGTTAGCTGGCTGGCTCGCTAGCTAACGTTACATGTATGATCTTATTATTCGTATTGCAGAGCCATTTGCTTTGATAGTTTTAGTCTAATGTTAGCTAGCTAACATTGAACCTGGTTGGTTAGCTACCTGCAGATTCATGCAGGGTAGTAACATCATGAGTTGGGATGATGGTAAATTGTTTACCTAGCTAGCTAGCTACATGTCTTAACAAAAGACTCCACTATGCAAGTAACCATTTCAGGTTTGTTCGTAAATTCAGTCTGGCCATCTACTCCGATTTCAGAGCACTCCCATCTGAGTGTGCCAGAGTGCAGAATAACTGATGAATTTACGAATGCTCAACACCCGTTGAATATGGCCGGTGTCAGCGAACGCCGTCAAAAAAGCGTAATGAAATTGCTGCCAGCAGCACAGTTAGTCACCAACGCTAGGGCGAGTAAAATGATCAGAGTTTGGGTGGGGGCTGAAGCTTAAGAGGGTGTGAACGATGCTGAATGGGTGTGGGCAAAAAGCTCTCCAGTAGGTGTACCAAAAATTCAAAGGCCATTTTCTCAAAAGTGAGGTTACAAGTTTGTCAACTTTCAAAGCAGAATTACTTTCCCATTATTCCTCAAATGTAGTGTATGATATACCATTTTGTAGCTCTGTGTGTCTGCTTTTATCCAATGTAAAAAAACACAATTTCAAATTTTGCTACATCAGACCAAAGCAAGGCAGTCGGTCACATTTGTCAATAAAACTCATGAATGCCACTGTTAATGTTAAATTGTTTTGTGTTCTACTTTTAGCCCTAGTTGTCCTGAAAATAAAATGGTAAAACACTTCATTGTGAGGCTAAATATAAGGGCTAGACATGCAGATAAATTAATGTAGTGAAAGAAATCAGATTTTTTTATTGGGAGTCCCTATGACTGATAAGGTTTAAAGAGTTAAAGAGAGAGTAAAGCAAACTTGATGTGGCTTATTGATCAATTGTGTATAGGCTACTGAGCAATAGTTTAGAAGTTGGCCATCGGCCAGCCCCTTATGTGTTGTAAATAAAGTTTTCCTTTTCAAATGCGATCAGCCCAGCTCTTTAATTTCCTCCCCATAAAGGCCTCGTCTCATGGGCCGGCAGAGGGAACAATCCAATCTGAGAAAGACCTGGACCGCTGGGTTTTGGTGGTGCCCTGGTAACTGACTGTTTACAATTTAGTGCTGATGGGGCTGCTCCGGGCCCTTGTATACCGGGTCTGTTGTGCTGACACAGTGGGGCACTCCTGCTATTTTAAGATCAGGTCGTGAATGAGATCAAGGCTGCGATTCAATCAGATTAAGCGTTAACCGACAATAGCAGACACCCGCATAGCTGGTGTTTTGGCGGTGTCGGCGGTGTAACTGCATTAAGAGCTGTCAAATCGGTGAGCGGCTGCTCCTGTGTTTATCACGAAGCTACACCCCTCCCACTCGTGTTAGAAGTTCGGAACGAGAAAGTGTAGGCTGTATAGCCTATCGAAATAATGACAGTCAAGTTTAAAATCATTAAACGAAGCAATAAAGATTTATATCAGTTATCGAGGTGTAGAGGCTGTATGGGATTGTTACTAATGCGACTCGCTGCATCCAATGGCAGTGTCCGCAATAGCCTACTGCACAGGGCAGCTTGTGGATTTGACAACTCTAATGCAGTTCCACCTCTGACATCGCCAAAACAACCGCTATGCAGATTTTGGCAAAAGAGGATCTGATTGAACTGGGCCCCAAAGCAGGAGAATCTGATATGAATCCTCAGAGTAGAGAGTAAGTCCAGTCTAGTAAGTCCAGTCTAGTTCTGTCCGCATCCCAGTCTACCTCTGGCTGCTCATCTGAAAGGTGTGCAGCGGTGGGGAGAGAGATGGAGCAGAGACCAGGTGGGTCTCAACCTGTCAAACTCTGTATTTATGTAAATAACATCTTTCAGATATTAGTTTACCCATCACATACCAAACTACCATAGACTTTGCAAACTTTCCACCAGAATGTGCTTGTGTATCTGTTAGTAGGTCTATCTCTGCAAAGTACCACTGCGTTACACTAAAACCCCTTGTTGAATAACTGACTTGCAGCATCTACCCTTCCCAATGTGGTGTTAGTGCCTTGTCTGGTCCTGTCAGAGTGTGGTGATTGTGAGCGAGCCCATTTTGAAGGGTTTAGAAGCCTTCATCCATGGCTAATGCAGACTGGGGTGTAGAGTATGTCTGCTCTGTCTGCTATTTCCATTCAATCCCATTTCCATTCGTCCAGCATCAGTACAGGCATGCAGACCAGGGCTTCACATGAACAATCAATTGGAAGCAGAGTGATTAGTATAAATAAGTCATCAGCCACCATGTGTACTAGCATTAACTGTGTATGTGTAAAGATATCACAGTAACATGATGAAGAGTAATGCCAAACCTAACTGACTATGTACCTGCTGACCCCGTTTCCTCGACGCATTGTGGTGTCTGTCGACAAATTTCGAATAAAGGTACATCGTATTTAAAGGGATTGCTTAAGATAAATGTACTGAAAACCCTATTGACTGAAATGAAAACTCCATGAGAAAATCCGTTGGCTATCAAGTAGAAGGGATTTTGGCTGTTACTTTTATTCAGTGCCGAAAGGTAGCCACACCTGTAGAACACATTACACGCTTGCAGTAGGTTAGTCTACTACTGAGAAGTGCGCAGGAAAAGTACACCTTTCCTAAGTCTGAATCAGGCCCCCAGGTGATGAGCCTGAGAGACACTGCCTAAGGGACTAGTCAGCAGCATGACACTGATGTGTGTGTGTGTGTGTGTGTGTGTGTGTGTGTGTGTGTGTGTGTGTGTGTGTGTGTGTGTGTGTGTGTGTGTGTGTGTGTGTGTGTGTGTGTGTGTGTGAGTGTGTGAGTGTGTGATTGTGCGTGTGTATGGCCTGCAGCAGTGGGATGGTCTGAATGAGGCTCATTAAAGAGGCCAACAGGCTATTAACCCCAGATTCAATACTTCACAGGTTCAGCCACAGTTATGAACCCATTCCGGTGGCAGTCATAAACACTGGGCTCATTTCCAGGGCAGAGCAGCCCGCTTCACTCGACCCCAATACTCATTAACCCACTCTGGAACAGTAAAAGACATGAACGAGAAAAGACCCCAATAAGTTAGCGTAAATAAAGAACGAGGGCTCTATTCAATATGTATCGCGGAAGTTCAGCGCTAATTGAAATTTAAAGGCAATGTTTAGCGTTGGCGGAGGCTGCATTCACGGTAAACGCTGTATATGTCGGCTCAATCAGAAATGACCTTTACATTTCTATAGCAAAGTCTGTAACGGTCAGGCGATACAGTTTGAATAGAGCCCTAGGTGTTTTTCCTCTTCATGGAGATCAAGGCCAGCTGCTAGATGATCTCTGACTTGTTACTTCAAATGGTAAAGTCTCCTCTTAACCTCCCCCTGACCTCTGGTCCTCTAGGACTGACCCTCCTCTTGATTTGAACCATGGTTAACCTTTAACCATCATGAAGTCAGATAGTTACATACACTTAGGTTGGAGGCATTACAACTCGTTTTTCAACCACTCCACAAATTTCTTGTTAACAAACTATAGTTTTGGCAAGTCAGTTAGGACATCTACTTTGTGCATGACACAAGTCATTTTTCCAACAATTGTTTACAGACAGATTATTTGACCTATAATTCACTATATCACACTTCCTGTGGATCAGAGGTTTACATACTGTGCCTTTAAACAGCTTGGAGAATTCCAGAAAATTATGTCATGGCGTTAGAAGCTACTGATAGGCAAATTGACATCATTTCAGTCAATTGGAGGTGTACCTGTGGATGTATTCCAAAGCTTACCTTCAAACTCAGTGCCTCTTTGCTTAACATCATGGGAAAATCAAACTAAATCAGCCAAGTCCTCAGGAAAAAATTGTAGACCTCCACAAGTCTGGTTCATCCTTGGGAGCAATTTCCAAACGCCTGAGGGTACCATGTTCATCTGTACAAATAATAGTACGCAAGTATAAACACCATGGGACCACGCAGCCGCCATACCACTCAGGAAGGAGATGCGTTCTGTCTCCTAGAGATGAACGTACTGTGGTGCGAAAAGTGCAAATCAATCCCAGAACAACAGCAAAGGACCTTGTGAAGATACTAGAGGAAACAGGTGCAAAAGTATCTATATCCACAGTAAAACGAGTCATATACTGATATAACCTGAAAGGCCGCTCAGCAAGGAAGTAGCCACTGCTCCAAAACAGCCATAAAAAAGCCGGACTACGTTTTGCAACTGCACATGGGGACAAAGATCATACTTTTTGGAGAAATGTCTCTGGTCTGATGAAACAAAAATAGAACTGTTTGGCCATAATGACCATTATGTTTGGAGGGAAAAGGGGGAAGCTTGCAAGCCGAAGAACACCATCCCAACAGTGAAGCACGGGGGTGTCAGCATCATGTTGTGGGGGTGCTTTGCTGCAGGAGGTGCTGGTGCACTTCACAAAATAGATGGCATCATGAGGGAGGAAAATTATGTGGATATATTGAAGCAACATCTCAAGACATCAGTCAGGAAGTTAAATCTTGGTCACAAATGGGTCTTCCAAATGGACAATGACCCCAAGCATACTTCCAAAGTTGTGGCAAAATGGCTTAAGGACAACAAAGTCAAGGTATTGGAGTGGCCATCACAAAGCCCTGACCTCAATCCCATAGAAAATTTGTGGGCAGAACTGAAAAAGTGTGCGAGCAAGGAGGCCTACAAACCTGACTCAGTTACACAAGCTCTGTCAGGAAGAATGGGACAAAATTCACCCAACTTATTGTGGAAAGCTACTTGAAATGTTTGACCAAGTTAAACAATTTAAAGGCAATGCTACCAAATACTAATTGAGTGTATGTAAACTTCTGACCCACTGGGAATGTGATGAAAGGAATAAAAGCTGAATTAAATAATTCTCTCTACTATTATTCTGACATTTCACATTCTTAAAATAAAGTGGTGATCCTAACTCCCCTAAAACCGGGACTTTTTACTAGGATTAAATGTCAGGAATTGTGAAAAACTGAGTTTAAATGTATTTGGCTGAGGTGTATGTAAACTTCCGACTTCAACTGCGCACTGAATAAAAGTAAGTAAACCGCTGAAAACCCTCCCACTTGATAGCCAACAGATTTTCTCATGTGGTTTTCATTCACTGGGGTTTTCAGTACATGTATCTTAAGCCATCCCTTTAAATACGATGTACCTTTCATTCGAATTTTGTCGACATAATAGAATACATAGAGAAATCGGGTTCAGAATATAGGGCTCAATAAGAAAAAGCCATCTAAGTATATGCATATGCATCTCTGTTTCAGCACCAACTGGTAGATTTTAGGGTTAGGAAAGTATGAATCATAAAAAACAGGGTTGAAGGGCCTTTAAGCACTGAATATATTGACTAATCAAAAATACAGTGGTATATATACAATATACAAGTTCAGTCCATGAAACATTGGAAGGTGAAGTATGTGTAAAATAGTCCTACAAATGGTCCCTAATTCTCACTAATCATGGAACTGTATGCCAACGGTCCAGTCGTCGTGAAACTGGCTACGTGTGGTCTGAATTCCATAATGATTCAAATAGGCTACATGTCCCAACTTAACATTAGCCTTATATGATCCACTAATGCTAGCAACCCTCAGGAACAACTACATGTGCGTGACAGAGGAATGAAAGGTAAAAAAATTCAGGAAACTAACACTTAATTGACAGTTATGAATATATGTGGGTATTACTGACCGTGGCTCCCGATGGCTAATATTTAACATGATACAAATTGTCAAATAAAACGGAGAAAAGCCTGGCCATATAATTAAAACGTCCTACAGAAGATGCCTATATTTTGGGTCTCCAAATTAAATAAAGGCACAGCTATTTATAGCCTACTTCGCTGTTGAAAATGGGCCGCAATACATATCGATATGATCTTCTGTTGACTTCCATATGACCAGTTTCACATTCATCAGAAGGAAAAATAAATTACAACCCCCTTTTCCAAACAGATTATTCATTTATCTAGCTCTTATCAATAGCTCTTATCCGTTTACAAATGACAGGTCATGGAGAATGCTGTTATTTCTATTGGAGAAAAAAAATGGTTCCTGAGGTTCCTCTGGCGTAAAGGTGGTGGAATTATTAGGTAAATAAATCAAGGTTAGAATAGACACACCCTCTGCCACACCTTCATTTCTTTGATCTCCACCTCAAACGCATAACTTGCTAGCACTGGCAATTTTACCATGCTTAAATTCAAGGTCAGAATACGGGTAGAGAGATAAGTGCATAAAAAGGGAATAAAGTTCCATTTAGGAACGCATAACTCCATGCTGGAGAACAGCAGTATGACATCAATTAAAATGTAACAAATAAGAGATGGAAACAAACATGTTATATGACACCTGTCACAGGAGACAGCGTGATGTCACTTCCCCCCTGGAAGGCTCAAAGTGTTTACCCACCACCTCTAGGTGCACTCGCTGAGATGTCGCTAGGCAACCACAGTCATCGTTCTGCTTCTGACACTCAAGTGGGAGCTTATGTGGACTTAACTCTTGAAAGAGCAGCCATGTCGTGCAGTAGAGGGGGAATTACCAGGGAAAATATTGGATTGGGCCGAAGCACAAAGGGCAGGTGAGCCTGACACACCAGGGCTGTATTCAGATGCCCTGTCTGTCTGTCACGAAGGAAGCAACTAACGCTGGCCTCGTCTATACCTGGAGCTAACATGCGACCTGTGTCCTGATCTCATCCACATTCTCATTGTGCCCACGTGGAAGTTATGGATACTGTAAACATCACTGTTCAATGAAAATCTAGCAAAATGCACAGCAAGGGCCTCCATGATATTATGCTTTTGAGTGACACACAGTGAGCACTAACTCCGCCCTCGGGCTGTTTTAGATTGGAGATTGAACTGAGTAAACTGCACTGTTTGAGTTGAGAGGACAATGGATTCATCAAATCAGAGCGCCATGTAGGCCTACATTTCATAATGAAGTCCATATTGAGAAGATCTTGCTCTGCTGAGGTTAGCTGAAAACATGTACCCGTCAATAGCACCAGGTCTACTGCCATCTTTGTGGAGATCAACAGCATGACCACTGAACAGAGTGGAAATGGAAATAGAATAGATTAGTATTGAAAGCAGCAACTCTCCATTATATGAATTGTTCTGCATGTTGAAGCTGGTCACAATCAGTGTAACATCAGGCCTATGTCCCAACAGGAATGCAGAATGGTGCTATTGTCCCACACTTAGCATCTGATGTAGCATCTGTTTCCAATACGTCCGGCACTCTGTGCAGCCCATTCCCTGTCTTTTGATGATAATAGTGGACGACTGAACCGAGCCGGCCCGACATAGAACAGAGGACAGACGGTTAGCAGACGGACACAGTGGCCTAGCTGATGATGATGCACCCAATGTGTTTGGTGTGCTGCTGCTGTATGTTCACGTGGAGATGTCTGTCTGTCTGTTCTGTTGAGAATAGAGCTAGGGGACAGATGTTGATGATGATGACAGATGTTGGGTGTACATTTGCTGGTAGACAGCGCCACCGTGTGCATGTCCATTATGGTGGCAAACTTGCAAGATTATGTTATAATACTGTTATTGCATCAAATGGTTGTTTTATTTAACAGAATAGAGTATTCAAAACGATTGTGTGTGTGTGTGTGTGTTCTGCTGAGGATGGGCCTCTGGGAGATAACACTGACAGGAGATGTATGATGTATTTTGGGTGATAAAACCTAAAGAGCATTCCAGAGCATGAGTTAATGTTTCTGCTCTATACCGTACCAGGGAGAGATGGTTCCAGTTTGGAGTCGGAGGGCCAGACACTGGTCTCTACACAATGAAAACTGTTGACACAGCAGATACTGTCTGCTATGTATTATAGGTATCTTTCATACAAATCTTAACCTTGTGACCCATTCTATATATCTGTTGTTCGTCATGTAGGTTGAAAGGGGTGTATCTTGGCTATAAAAGACCTTTGTACTTTTGTCTCGCCGCTCTCAACGGATCATCAGAAACGGTGATTCGTCGACCTGCAAAGCTCTCACTATTAATGATTTAGTTTAAGTATAACTCTGACTTGTGTGATAAGTTTGTCTCTCCTCATTTGATAGTAAAGAAATGAACCACCACACCACCAACTGGAAATGGATCAGGGGAACGAGAGAATATCTCAATTCTATTGGTTCAATCAGATGATTAGGACTACCTAAATGTCTGTTATGATGTTTTATAAAAATGTGCTACTATGTTAATTCAGTACAGCATATTGCCATTGACAGCTCTACTATAGCATTGGTTATCCAAGACCTGCAATAACCAAATCTATATTACAATACGCTAAGCAATCTAAGCTGCGGAGGATCTCGGTTTTCTTCATTTTAGGCTCAAAAGACCCCAGGAAGAGTAGCGGCTACCTTCGCAACATCTAATGGGGATCCTAATAAAATACTGAAATACTAAAAGAAGCGCTTCGTCCACTGGTCAATAACCTTTTAAAAATATATATATATTTTAATTGAACTCAGGCAATTAATTGTTACCCAGAAATGATTTGATATTGAGATATAAAAAAAACAGCTTCATTGGACATGTAGAGCTGCAGTATCTAACTTTTTGGCATTGAAAACAAGTCAAAGAAGCGGTAGATCTGTTCTATGTGTGTTATTTCTATGCTTCCTGTTCTTAAGTTTTGGTTTTGTAGGCCAGCTTCAAAAAGCTGACAAAATATTTTTGGTTATTGAAAATACATTTCACGGTGGTTTAGATCATACAATCATTCTCTTCACTATGCTTGTTTTGTCACATAAACTGAAATAATGCAAACTATTCGAATTTTCGAAAGCAGGAAATGACAGAGAGATTTCTGAATATTACAGCTTTAAACAAGCACCATTTGCCCAAAGATTGTCTATTATATTGATAAGATAGTCAAGTGACCGCTCTAACAATGGAAATACGTGTGGTCAACGATGGCAGGCAGGCAGGCAGGTGGAGGCGAGATCAGGTGGGACCATTCTAGCCAATGAGGGGCAGATTCAGATACGAAAAGGCATAGAGGACTCATCTTCGTATCTGTGCCATCATATGCCATTATAGTGTCTACATTTTAAAGTAGTCCATTTTCTCCCAAATCATAGGTATCCCCACCCAGTTGAATATTTATGTTCCAGATCAGTAGATCTACTACGGTTGTCAGTCATTTATAAAGGCACTATATAAGTCTTGCATGTACATTCAGAAGTATTCAGACCCTTTGATTTTTTTCCACATTTTGTTACGTTACACCCTTATTCTAAAATTGAATAAATAGTTGTTTCCCCCTTATTCAATCTACACGCAAAAATGGGATTATAGATTTCTTTGCAAAATAATAAATAAATTAAATGCAACAATTACATAAATATTCAGACCCTTTCATCAGTACTTTGTTGTAGCACCTTTGGCAGCGATTACATATTTGAGTCTTCTTGGATATGAAGCTACAAGCTTGGCACACCTGTAATTGAGGAGGTTCTCTTATTCTTCTCTGCAGATCATTTCAAGCTCTGTCAGGATTGAGTGGGGAGCGTCGCTGCAAAGCTATTTTCAGGTCTCTCCAGAGATGTTTGATCGGGTTCAAGTCTGGGCTCTGGCTGGGCCACTCAAGGACATTCAGAGACTTGTCCCAAAGCCACTCCTGCGTTGTCTTGGCTGTGTGCTTAGGGTTGTTGTCCTGTTGGAAAGTAAAACTTTTGCCCCAGTCCGAGGTCCTGAGCGCTCTGGAGCAGGTTTTCATCAAGGATCTCTCTGTACTTTGCTCCGTTAATCTTTCTCTGGATCCTGACTAGTCCCCCAGTCCCTGACGCTGAAAAACATCCCCACAGCATGATGCTGCCACCACCATGCTTCACCGTTGGGATGGTGCCAGGTTTCCTCCAGACGTGACACTTGGCATTCAGGCCAAAGAGTTCAATCTTGGTTTCATCAGACCAGATCATTTTGTTTCTCATGGTGTGAGTCCTTTAGGTTCCTTTTGGCAAACTCCAACTGGCCTGTCATGTGCCTTTTACTGAGGAGTGGCTTCCGTCTGGCTACTCTACCATAAAGGCCTGATTAGTAGTGCTGCAGAGATGGTTGTCCTTCTGGAAGGTTCTCCCATTTCCAGAGGAACTCCGGAGCTCTGTCAGAGTGACAATGGGGTTCTTGGTCACCTCCCTGACCAATGCCCTTCTCCCCCGATTGCTCAGTTTGTCCAGGCGGCCAGCTCTAGGAAGTGTCTTGGTGGTTCCAAACTTCTTCCATTTAAGAATCCTGCTCTGACAACAATCCTACTCAACTGTGGGACCTTATATACACAGGCGTGTGCCTTTCCAAATCATGTGCAATCAATTGAATATACCACAGGTGGACTCCAATCAAGTTGTAGAAACATCTTAAGGGTGATCAATGGAAACAGGATGCACCCGAGGGTCTGAATACTTATGCAAATAAGGCATTTCCATTTTTTTATAAAAAAAACCTGTCTTTGCTTTGTCATTATGGGGTATTGGGTGAGGAAATGTTTTTATTTAATGCATTTTAGAATAAGGCTTTAACGTAACAAAATGTGGAAAAAGGGGAAGGGGTCTGAATACTTTCCAAATGCATTGTACATAGGTATTCTATGTACATAGGCAGGGAGCTCCTGTACATTTTGTAAATATTTGTATAGTTAATACATTTTTATGGCATTTTTGTTTTTAGGATGAACAGTTAATGTCATCAGAATCCAGCATGGAGTTTAAAGACTAAAGCTGGCAAGTAATTTGTTAGTTTGGCTCGCTATCTAATGTCAGCTGGCTAGCTGGCAATTGTTTTGATTCAAATGCCAGTCATGTGTCCAGAGGTTGAGGATGGAGAGAAGCCCAAAATAAATATGGCTGAGGTGTGCAGTGATGAGGACTGAGTTACAAGGCTACTCTTGAATTATTATTGAAATGTGGTGTGCTTTCTGGTGCCACGTGACTGCTGTAGCTTCACCCAAGTTGGTGCTTCATTTTGGTAGTAGTGAAGGACTAGCCAGGTTTACCTACTGTGGAGTCCACAAACTGTGGTGCATGAGTTTCAACTTCATCTAAGTCCTACTACAGTATGGAGAAGCCACACAGACAGCGAGCCACCTTGGTCCTTGATGACACCATGCTGCCTGCCTGCCCCGAGACTTGCTCCAGAGACCGTATTTGCTCGCTTTCCCCCTTTGACCACCTCCCTCCAATGATCACTCAAGCCATGAACATTCCAACCTTCTTATGACCTTCCATCTCATGTTTTTGATTTCTAAAATGCTTGTCTTGTGTTGCTAAAGTGCTTTTAGATTCTTTATGTAATGAATAGCACTATAAAAAGTTGAATAAATGATTATGATTACTTCAATGGCAATGTCCATGCAAAAACAGGATCACTTTGGGTTCACAGAATGTGTAATTTAGCCTATTAAACACAAAACGTTCAAATTGAGAATTAGGCAGGTCTGATGCCTACTTCGCCCATATTCTTTTTTGGGGGAGGGGGGGTAGTTCCAGTGTGTTGTTCCAGTAGTTAGCTGCACCGCTACATGGCAAAAAATGTATTAAACTACTGAAAACACAACCAATAATTTAATTCAACTACCACCAAGCTACTGCAAACCGTAGTTTAATTCATGGTTGAACTACATGTAGTTCACACCTACCCAACACTGCTTATTATGTCAATTGTATTTCTATGGTTGAATTTGCATTGAATCAAATTAATCAGAACCAATCATTTGCCGGTTTGCTGATGATCAGTGATGTAGCATTGCCCTCTAGTGCATGAATCTGGATCTTAAGATATTTTTATTTTATTTATTTATTTAAACTTTATTTAACGAGGCAAGTCAGTTAAGAACAAATTCTTATTTACAATGACGGCCTACCAAAAGACCTCTTGTGGAGACTGGAGCCTGGGATCATTTTTAAAATAAAAAATACTATATAAATATAGGACAAAACACATCACAACAAGAGAGACCTAAGACAACATAGCAAGGCAGCAACAAATGACAACACAGCATGGTAGCAACACAACATGGTAGCAGCACAAAACATGGTACAAACATTATTGGGCACAGACAACAGCACAAAGGTCAAGAAATACATCACACTAAGCACCCACAGCCGTCAGTAAGAGTGTCCATGATTGAGTCTTTCAATGAAGAGATTGAGATTACCAATTTGTAAGTCGCTCTGGATAAGAGCGTCTGCTAAATGACTTAAATGTTAAATGATATAAAACTGTCCAGTTTGAGTGTTTGTTGCAGCTCGTTCCAGTCGCTAGCTGCAGCGAACCGAAAAGAGGAGCGACCCAGGGATGTGTGTGCTTTGGGGACCTTTAGCAGAATGTGACTGGCAGAACGGGTGTTGTATGTGGAGGATGAGGCTGCAGTAGATATAGGGGGAGTGAGGCCTAAGAGGGTTTTATAAATAAGCATAAACCAGTGTGTCTTGCGACGGGTATACAGAGACGACCAGTTTACAGAGGAGTATAGAGTGCAGTGATGTGTCCTATAAGGAGCATTGGTGACAAACCTGAAGGCCGAATAGTAAAGAACACCTAGCCGCTCGAGAGCACCCTTACATGCCGATATATAAATGATGTCTTTGTAATCTAGCATGGGTAGGATAGTCATCAGAATCAGGGTTAGTTTGGCAGCTGGGGTGAAAGAGGGATTACGATAGAGGAAACCAAATCTAGATTTAACTTTAGCCTGCAGCTTTGGTATGTGCTGAGAGAAGGAAAGTGCACCATCTAGACATACTCCCAATTACTTGTATAAGATATGGCAAGGAATAAATATTTGTTCCACTTTTATTGAAGGGGTTTATTCTCTTCTAATCCTAAACAAAACCATTCCAGTTAAACACTTTTGGTAAAATATTTACATAGGAACAAGTGTCTGTGCAAAATGTACTGAAAATAAGGGAGACATGCTATGCTTCCAATCCCCCCCCCCCCCTCTTACTTTTATTTCTTTGTAAGAGACAAATATGAAAAGGTATTGAACAATCTGCATCTCAAATCAATGTGATCTGGAAAAGAAATACAGAGCTCTAGCTAGGGCTGTCCAATGAGGCATCGGAACAGAAGCACCGATTATTGAGCAGATAGGAAAGCATAACATCCTCGTTCACACTAATATTAAATATCAGAATCTCACTAGAAAAAGGTACAACGTTTGCATGTTTTGAGGTTTAGAATAGAACATTATCCCCACTAATAAGTTATTTGAGAAAAGGGTAATAGAATACATGCAGTCCTTAAAGACGTCCTCTTGTGATTTAACTTTTCCTGTTGAACAGCGATATCCCATTAGTATAAATGCAGTAAAAGTACACGTTAAAGGGTAAAAAAAAATATTTAAAAATAAGTAAAAGTGTTGTTTAGACACGAATGCACACTTAAAAGGAGTCGCTCTGATGGTGACTGATGTCATCGGCCTCTGTCCTTATTTGAGGAGCAATAGAAAACAAAAAGAGGCCACCCCCCCTCACTTGACCCATGTCATGAGGATACCTGGACCACCTATTGAGGAGTGCCTTAAGTTAAGTAAATCAGGTCTTAAATCAATTCAAGATAAGCTCAAACATAAAACTGAAGAGACAAAAATCTACTGCGTCAGATTTCAGCAGGAGTCACTAGAGTCACTGCGGTGCTGTTTAAGATCAGATACAAATATATGGCTTATTTTGTCAGGAAGGAAACTCAGTAGACAAGTGGTTCCGAACCTTTTTTGGTTACTGAACCACCAACTGAATTTTGCTCTGCCTTAAGTACCCCTGAAGTACCCCCTCATGTGCATTTGACCAGTAGGCCTATGGTCTCATGAGTCATCTCAAGTACCCCTGTGGATAGACCAAGTACCCCCAGGGGTCCTAGTACCTCTGGTTGGGAACCACTGCAGTAGACAAGCAGAAAGAGGCCAATAGAATAACTATCACAAAACAAAGATATTGTTCTTAACAAACATTAGAAACACAACTGATTCATTCTTTAAAACATGGTTTCATAGAAACAGACTTGCAAAATTACTTGGAATGTGTACAACTGTCATTTGCAACTACAAAAATGGCCTTCCAAGTAAAATGTATAATAATATAATGCAAATATTTACTTCTTTACACTTTAATTACTTTTTTATTTTTAGAATTCCATTGTAAGTAAAACATTTATAAAAACCTAGAACATGTGAGAGTCCCAGGAATGCTCTGGGGGAAGGTGGAGTGTAGAGGGAGCAGTCAGGCGTAGAACTAGATGGAGAACAAAAGGACAACCAGAGTATACAGTGGAGACAAACGTTCCATTCACTTTGGTCAGATCCATTCACTGTGACCTGGAGAAGCATGATATCCATTTATCACTGTCCCATCCCTCTTATCCAATTCTAGGGTAGATACCTTTTTGTCTGGGCTCTCTATTTGAGGGAGTTGCTATAGTGGATGCGAGAGTGACAGCTCTCCGGTCTGTCTCTATGGGGTGTCTTTTTAAGGAAGCTTCTGTCGATGAAGTGGGAGTGACTGGTCTCTCTCTCATTCTCCAGACAGAAGAGCATGTCCCTGGGGTCGACACGAGTGATGCTCTGGCGGGTAAATTGTCTGGACGCTCCTGAACTAGCACTACCAGACGCAGAGGGACATGACCCAGAGCCCTGAGAGAGGGCGACAGTCAGAACAATAGAGGTAGTTTGAGGGGGGAAAGAGACAAAGGGGCAGAGAGGGAGTTTGAGGGCAAAATTGAAATAAAAACAAAGCAAGACAAAGAAGAGATTGTGTAAGGCAGCAAGTAAGTGAGCGAGCGAGAATGAAAGACAGCTAATAATGTGAATTAAATACAGAAAGAAACATCACACTGTGAGAGGAAGAGGATACCATGTTCTCAGCTCCAGCGGCTGCAGCCTCCATTTTCCTCATCTTCCTGGGGCCTACAATTGCCAGTGCCATCAGGTTAGCTTCCTTCGATCTCAACTGAAGCAGCTCCTGCATCTGGAGAAACGTGTGTGAGATACACACACACCTACTATGGACACTCCAGAGACACACAGTATTTTGTTATGCCAAATTCTCTTATCTCTAACCTCTTTGGCTTTCTGTTTCAACCGCAGCTGCTCAGGGTCTTCCTGACGAGATCGAGACTGAAAGGACACCCAACAGAAAAGAGATCAGAGTGGATCAAGTGGGTCTCCAGAATAAAGTCATTCATTTTCACTTCTCCCCACTAGTAACCCTGAAAGTCAAATATAAAAAGGGAGTGATAGTGGAATTGGTCTGTGCTTCTGATACAATTCCAGTACCTTTGCTGCCTTTCATCAGAATCTCACTCTCCGGACAATGCCTTCTACCTCATAACTTGTTTTTTTGTTCTGACATTCACTGTTAACTGTGGGAACGTATATATAGACAGGAGTTTGCCTTTCATGCCCAATCAATTGAATTTACCACAGGTGGACTCCAATCAAATTGTAGAAACATCAAGGATGATCAATGGAAACAGGATGCACCTGAGCTCAATTTCGAGTCACATAGTAAAGGGTCTGAATACTTATGGAAATAAGGTATCTGTTTATTTTTTATAAAAATTTTAAAAAGCTGTTTTAGCTTTGTCATTATTGTGTGTAGGGCCGTGTGAGTATATAAATCAAATCAAATCAAATTGTATTTGTCACATACACATGGTTAGCAGATGTTAATGCGAGTGTAGCGAAATGCTTGTGCTTCTAGTTCCGACAATGCAGTAATAACCAACAAGTAATCTAACTAACAATTCCAAAACTACTGTCTTATACACAGTGTAAGGGGATAAAGAATATGTACATAAGGATATATGAATGAGTGATGGTACAGAGCAGCATAGGCAAGATACAGTAGATGGTATCGAGTATATACATATGAGATGAGTATGTAAACAAAGTGGCATAGTTAAAGTGGCTAGTGATACATGTATTACATAAGGATGCAGTCGATGATATAGAGTACAGTATATACGTATGCATATGAGATGAATAATGTAGGGTAAGTAACATTATATAAGGTAGCATTGTTTAAAGTGGCTAGTGATATATTTACATAATTTCCCATCAATTCCCATTATTAAAGTGGCTGGAGTTGAGTGAGTGTCAGTGTCAGTGTGTTGGCAGCAGCCACTCAATGTTAGTGGTGGCTGTTTAACAGTCTGATGGCCTTGAGATAGAAGCTGTTTTTCAGTCTCTCGGTCCCAGCTTTGATGCACCTGTACTGACCTCGCCTTCTGGATGATAGCGGGGTGAACAGGCAGTGGCTCGGGTGGTTGATGTCCTTGATGATCTTTATGGCCTTCCTGTAACATCGGGTGGTGTAGGTGTCCTGGAGGGCAGGTAGTTTGCCCCCGGTGATGCGTTGTGCAGACCTCACTACCCTCTGGAGAGCCTTACGGTTGAGCGCGGAGCAGTTGCCGTACCAGGCGGTGATACAGCCCGCCAGGATGCTCTCGATTGTGCATCTGTAGAAGTTTGCGAGTGCTTTTGGTGACAAGCCGAATTTCTTCAGCCTCCTAAGGTTGAAGAGGCGCTGCTGCGCCTTCTTCACGATGCTGTCTGTGTGAGTGGACCAATTCAGTTTGTCTGTGATGTGTATGCCGAGGAACTTAAAACTTGCTACCCTCTCCAATACTGTTCCATCGATGTGGATAGGGGGGTGTTCCCTCTGCTGTTTCCTGAAGTCCACAATCATCTCCTTAGTTTTGTTGACGTTGAGTGTGAGTTTATTTTCCTGACACCACACTCCGAGGGCCCTCACCTCCTCCCTGTAGGCCGTCTCGTCGTTGTTGGTAATCAAGCCTACCATTGTTGTGTCGTCCGCAAACTTGATGATTGAGTTGGAGGCGTGCGTGGCCACGCAGTCATGGGTGAACAGGGAGTACAGGAGAGGGCTCAGAACGCACCCTTGTGGGGCCCCAGTGTTGAGGATCAGCGGGGAGGAGATGTTGTTGCCTACCCTCACCACCTGGGGGCGGCCCGTCAGGAAGTCCAGTACCCAGTTGCACAGGGCGGGGTCGAGACCCAGGGTCTCGAGCTTGATGACGAGCTTGGAGGGTACTATGGTGTTGAATGCCGAGCTGTAGTCGATGAACAGCATTCTCACATAGGTATTCCTCTTGTCCAGATGGGTTAGGGCAGTGTGCAGTGTGGTTGAGATTGCATCGTCTGTGGACCTAGTCTCTCAAAGCACTTCATGATGACGGAAGTGAGTGCTACGGGGCGGTAGTCGTTTAGCTCAGTTACCTTAGCTTTCTTGGGAACAGGAACAATGGTGGCCCTCTTGAAGCATGTGGGAACAGCAGACTGGTATAGGTATTGATTGAATATGTCCGTAAACACACCGGCCAGCTGGTCTGCGCATGCTCTGAGGGCGCGGCTGGGGATGCCGTCTGGGCCTGCAGCCTTGCGAGGGTTAACACGTTTAAATGTCTTACTCACCTCGGCTGCAGTGAAGGAGGATATATAGAGACAGTGCAAAAATACATATAAAATACAAGGGTCAAGTCTTGTGGCTGGAGTCTTTCATTATTTTCTGGGCCTTCCTTTCACACCGCCTGATGTAGAGATCCTGGATGGCAGGGAACTCGGCCCCAGTTATGTACTGAGCTGTCCGCAGTACCCTTCTGTAGTAGCATGCGATCGAGGGCGGTGCTATTGTCATACCAAGCAAGGATGCAGCCAGTCAAGATGCTCTCAATAGAACAGCTGTAGAACTTAGATTTGATTAGGGCAGGTTCCCCAACTGGCGGCCCATGGGCCAAAGGTGATTTGATTTATTTTGTGTGTGTGTGTGTTTGAGGGACTGTAAAAACACCAGCAAATCAGCTCCAAGTGATTTTAATTTTGGTAATCTGTTCCAAAGTATTCCCACACATAACAGAGATACATGTGATCGTATACAAAATGTCAAGTTTTACATTTTTGTTTTAGTCAAATATTACATATGTTTGTGCTTCTTGCTGTCATTTTGCAGTCTACAAATGATTTGTTATGTTCTGGCCCCCTGACCAACCACTCAACGGATTTTAAAAAAGATTGATGATGCAAACTAGCCACTTTAGAAATTCATCTATGAAAAATAAACTCCATGATCACCATCTTGCTAGCTGCTATTATGTTTCAAGAGGATGTGTGCAAGAAGTGAATACAGCAGGGACGAGGCAGTGATGAGCCAATGCTCCGTGAGAAAAAGTGTTCTGATTGTATAACATTTTAAAATCCAATTGCAGGGAGAACACTGCTATTCCATCGTCACAGTTGGAGAGAGGAGATTATCAGCATTCTGTAGATATACTTTTGATTTCTCAGCTCTCAATTTGGAGCTCAACAGCAACTATTTTACAAACTAGATATTTTATATGGCTATGATCCTTTATTTATGTCACTTGTTAAATCCACTTCAAATAAGTGGAGAAGAACTTCAATCAGCGTAGATGAAGGGGAGTAGACAGGTTAAAGAAGGATTGTTAAGCCTTGGGACAACTGAGACATGGATTGTGTATGTGTGCCATTCAGAGATTTAAGTGCCTTTAAACGGGGTATGGCGGTAGGTGCCATACCCTCCATCAACTGCTGTTTTCAGCTCTAGCCATAAGTTATGGATGTGATTGAGATCTGGACTCATTGCTGGCGTTTCTTCTTAAACCATTCCAGGTTGCTTTTGATGTATGTTTGGGGTTGTCCTGCTGGAAGATCCATAACCTTCAACAGAGACACCATTTTTGGACACCGAGTTGAACATTGCATTCCAAAATAACTTGATAATCTGCTGATTGCATGATGTCTGGCACACATTTAAGGCCCCCCAGTACCAGAGGCAGCAAAGCAACCCCACAACATTATCGAACCTCTCCCATATTTGACTGTAAGGAGGGTGTTATTTTCTTTGAATGTTTCATTTGGTCATTGGCAAACATAGCAAGACCCCACTGCTGAAGGAAACACAAGACACTGATTTAACTTAAACAAGCCTAAATCATAGGGGAAATGTTCTGTGGACCAATGAAACAAAATGCCTATCTTTGGCAAGACAGATCAGTGCTGCGTTTACTTTCAACCAAATGAATAATTCATTGAAAATAACACCCTCCCTACAATCAAAGATGCAGAGGTTTGATAATGCTGCAGGGTTACTTTGATGCCTCTGGTACTTGAAAGTGCACAAGACATGAAATCAGCAGATTATCTGGTGTTTTGGAGTCCAATGTTCAACTCAGTATCCACAAACTGAGTCTCCATTGAAGGTTGTGGGTCTTACAGAAGGACAACTCCGAACACACGTCAAAAAGCACCCATAAATAGTTCAAGAAGAGATGCTGGACTGTTCTGGTGTGACCAGCGAAGAGTCCAGACCTGAATCCCATTCAAAACCTATGGCAAGAGCTGAAAACAGCAGTTAGTAGGAGCAGTTTTCTGCTGAAAATTGGGTAAAACTTCAAGTAGAAAGGTGCAGCAAGCTCATTGATGGCTACAAGAAGCTTTAGTCTGCAGTCATCTTGGCCAAAGCCTGTGCAACCAAGTACTAGCTCCAGGGTGCCAATAATTTTGTCCATGCCATGTCATTTTCTAAATAAAAAACTTATTGCAAACTTATTTTAGAAGAAATTTATGGAATTATTTAAGAAAAGTGACAGGGTGTTCATATATTTGTCCAGCACTGTATGGAAAGCAGGGAGGGTCCTCTGGAGTGCAGAAAGACACAGACAGAAAGGCAGACATTAGAAACAGTGCAGTAATATGGTAATTGGTTAGAATGGTTGGAGAGTTTGGTGAGAGCAAACTGGTGGTGGTGCTGAAGACTGGGTCATGACTTGGTTTTGTTTATTGATTGGTGCGCAGAAGGATTCCTAACCTTGAGGAAAGACACAAGGTAAGGCTGAGGTGAGAAGTTTAGCTCTCTGCATAACCTGCTGGTGAAGTCCTCGGCTTCAATTTTCCCCTCCTGTTGGAAAAAGATAAACACCATCAGAGTTCCTAAGAAATAGCCAAATATACAGTATCAGTCAAAAGTTTGGACACACCTACTCATTCAAGGGTTTTTCTTTATTTTTTACTATTTTCTACATTGTAGAATAATAAAGAAGTCATAAAAACTATGAAATAAGACATGGAATCATGTAGTAACCAAAAGTGTTAAACAAATCAAAATATATATTTTAAATTTCAGATAATTTTTAGTAGCCACCCTTTGCCTTGATGGCAGCTTTGCACACTCTTGGCATTCTCTCAACCAGCTTCATGAGGTAGTAACCTGGAATGCATTTCAATTAACAGGTGTTAAAAGTTGTTAAAAGGTGTTAAAAGTTAATTTGTGGAATTTCTTTCCTTCTTAATGCGTTTTTGCCAATCAGTTGTATTGTGACAAGGTAGGGTTGGTATACAGAAAATAACCCTATTTGGTAAAAGATCAAGTCCATATTATGGCAAGAACAGCTCAAATAAGCAAAGAGAAACGACAGTCCATCATTACTTTAAGACATGGTCAGTCAATACGAAAAATTACAAAAACGTTGAAAGTTTCTTCAAGTGCAGTCGCTAAAACCATAAAGCACTATGATGAAACTGGCTCTCATGAGGACCGCCACAGGAATGGAAGACCCAGAGTTACCTCTGCTGCAGAGGATACATTCATTAGAGAAATTGCAGTCCAAATAAATGCTTCAGAGTTCAAGTAACCGACATATCAACTTCAACTGTTCAGAGGAGACTGAAAAGAAACCACTACTAAAAGGACACCAATAAGAAGAAGAGACTTGCTTGGGCCAAGAAACACGAGCAATGGTCATTTGTCCATTAGTCTGGAGTCCAAATTTTAGATTTTTGGTTCCGACCGCTGTCTTTGTGAGACACGGTGTGGGTGAACGGATGATCTACGCATGTGTAATTCCCACCGTAAAGCATGGAGGAGGTGGTGTTATGGTGCTTTGCTGGTGGCACAGATTTATTTAGAATTCAAGGCACACTACAGCATTCTGTAGCGATACACCATCTCATCTGGTTTGGGCTTAGTGGGACTATCATTTGTTTTTCAACAGGACAATGACCCAACACCCCTCCAGCCTGTGTAAGGGCTATTTTACCAAGGAGAGTGATGAGTGCTGCATCAGATAACCTGGCCGCCACAATTCCCCGACCGCAACCAAATTGAGATGGTTTGAGATGAGTCGGACCTCAGGGTGAAGGAAAAGCAGCTAGTCCTCAGCATATGTGGGAACTCCTTCAAGACTGTTGGAAAAGCATTCCAGGTGAAGCTGGTTGAGAGAATGCCAAGTGTGCAAAGCTGTCATCAAGGCAAAGGGTGGCTATTTGAATTATCTCAAATATATTTAGATTTTCTTAATACCTCTTATGAATCAAATCCCGTTAACAGGATAGATTTGACAACATCCGGTGAAATTGCAGAGTGCAAAATTCAAATTACAGAAATTGTAATATTCAACTTCCATGAAAATACAAGTGTCTTACATCAAAATAAAGTTTAACTTCTTGTTAATCCAGCCGCTGTGTCAGATTTTTAAAAGGCTTTTCGGCAAAGAACACCATGCGATTATCTGAGGACAGCGCCCCGCACACAAAAGCATGAAAAACATTTTACAATCAGGCAGGTGCGCCACAAAAGTCAGAAATAGCGATAAAATAAATGCCTTACCTTTGAAGATCTTCTTCTGTTGGCACGCCAAAAGGTCCCAGCTACATCACAAATGGACCTTTTGTTCGATAATGTCCTTCTTTATATCCCCATAAACTCAGTTAACTGGCGCGCTTCATTCAATAATCCACTGGTTTCCATTCATATTCTAGATTTGCTCGTATATATTTGATTATGAAATTATGGTTAGCGACAGAATTCGGACCATACATTTATGCAAATTCCCCGTTGTTGCGGATCTGAGTCTCTAGCTTCAACAGCTTCCGCTGTTTTTGCTCAGGAAGTTTGGAGCTACACTTTAGAAATGCATTTGAGGGCGCCGCAGCCAAAACTTCTCTGCCAACAACATTTTAGAATGCTGTCAAAACCACACGGCGACTGTCAACATATAGGAGTTGTGTTCGGTGTGAAATAAATGTATGGAATTGATAAATGATAAACTATTTACAGAATGTTCTGTATTTGATGGCATAGGCTTGTAGCCTATCCTTTTTTTCAGATTGGCCTACTGCCGAAAAAAAACGCTTACAGACAATGGAGAAAAATGGGCTAAATGTATGCCTCAAATAAAACATATATTAATACAAGTGAAACAAATAAAAGCACAAATACTATGACAATAGAGCCAGTTTCCCATACAAATTATTTTTGCCCACAAATAGACTATTTAGACATTTTTAGACAAATGCACACAAAATAAATGTAACAGATTGGGTTGGTTTTTGCATGAACGACTGAAAAAAATCTGACATTAAATAGTGCATCGGACACTTGACGCATGATGCCCCTTCAATGATAGGCCTATGCGATATGGATAGCCTACATGTGTAGGTCAATCGAGAAATCAGTTTCGAGTTGTCAGAAAACGTTTCGGCTATTCCCTAAATCCAACTAAAACATTGCTCTATTAAAAGGGACTTGTTGCAGTGATACGATACTCGTTTCATTTCACTCAAACAGCAGGCGTGGCTAATGGACTCTTGTCGCCAATTGGTTTTGTAATATAACGCACCTGTTTTCACAGATTGTGCACCTGCAGATACATTATAAATTCGAGTTTGGTGTCAGCCTTAGGGGAATGCGGAAACAACGATGGCTTGTTTTGAGAATTCGAAATAAGATATTACTGTAACAGCAACAATGAGCACCGGAACACCTTATATTGGTAGTAAAATAAGTCTAATCTCCAAGGCCGGGATTCGTTATGAGGGCGTTTTGTATACAATCGACACGGATAACGCAACGGTGGCTTTGGCAAAGGGTGAGCTTTCCCTCAATTGAGGAGTTTCAGCATTAGGTTTAGCCCCGAAATTTGATGCTCCACGTTTGGAATGAACTACTCTGGCACGCTGCGTTTGGACCTACAGGTCCTACATGCCTTGGGTAACAATTCTGCTTCCAAAGGTACATTGTCTCCCCCCCCCCCTCCCTCCCACAGTTAAATCATTCGGGACAGAACGACGGCCTACAGACAGACCAGTGCCACCCAAAGATGACATTTATGAATACATAATTTTCAGAGGGAGTGACATCAAGGACATAACGGTCTGTGAGCCACTTAAACCACACCATGGTTTACCTCAGGACCCTGCAATTGTACAGGTAGGAGACGAGGGCTAGTACATTAACTCTGCAAGAAAAAAACCTCACAGAATTGGCTTCCATGTATTTGATGAAGCGCACAGCCATCATAAGACCTAAGCATTTGTTTGTTTTTTTTCCTTTTTGTAGTCATCCATTGGGAGCTCCCTGTCCACATACCCATCCCAGGCCCCATACAGTCCCTACCGGAGTATGGTGCCTTCCTACAACCAACTGGCTGCCAGCTCTCTACTCAACCAGCAGTATGCTGCTTCCCTGGGTCTAGGTGAGTGAAATGGTCTTGGAGACCCTTGTAAACACACAGCCACCTTCATGATGTACTGTATTTCAAGATTGTCTTAGTAGCCGCTAAACTGCTGAGGCCCTTATGCTTAACTGTTATATAGCACCTTTTCTTGAACTTTGTCTCCATGTAGTGTCTTATCTCAAGAATTCTGGGAAATATCAATGTCTCAACCTCTTTCTCCATGTATTCCGTGGCCTTCCTTAGGAGCGGGACTTCACAGCCTTCCAGCAAGACGAGGCCCTATGGTAGAGCAGGCTGTCCAGACTGTACCAGCTGAGAATGCTGCTGAAAAAAGGGTCCAGTCAGCCCCCCAGCAGCAAGGCAGAGAGTCTGGTTGGCTTTCCCAGCACTCTGGCAGAGATGGCCCTCTGTCTCAGAGGGCTGCTTCCAGTGGTAAGCTCAGACAACCGGGATCAGGGCTTCTTGTACAGCGTGGGACATAGTTGGAATACTCACCAGGAACACCTTTGTATTCATTAGTTGGCTTCCGTTGCGAAACATTTAATCTCTTGCAAAACGTTATGAAACTAACTTTACTATATGAACCAAATGGCAGGAAACAGAAAATAACCAGTGGGACCTGAATTTGTTATAGAAACAGGTTTCATTGCAAAATATTTTGATTAAAAGGTTTTCCGTTGCTAATTGATTTGCGAATGGTATTCAACTAATGCATGAGGTGTTTTTACTCCTGCTTTATGCATTCTCATCAATTGAGCACGAGAAGTGTAACTTGCACTTGTCTTATGAGTAATGCGACGGCATGGCACTAATTGGCAATGCTGTCATAACCTTAAACTAGACGTTGTGGTACCCCCCTCATCCCTTGTCCATTTTTAGGTCAAGCACTGCGTGGCACAGCCCAGGAACAAAGGCAAGGCAATGATGAGAACTGCAGACCACAGAGACGAAGACAAGGTAATTAGCAATGTCATTGTCTATTGTAGCGATTTACTTTTATATTAATGTCTAAATGTATCGACATGTTCACAGGCAATCGTAGGGCAAGGAACCGTGGGAGAGGTCAGCTTCTTGTAGGAAACTCAAAAGCCAGAACCTTAGAATTTGAGTCTGACTTTGATTTTGAAACTGCCAATGCTCAGTTCCACAAAGATGAACTCGAGAAGGAGCTTCAGGAAAAGTTGACCATTAAAGGTACCTGCATACAAAGTCAATTCTCAAGATTCCAAATTTGAAACCCAACTGATGCTCAGTGAAATACTGCATGTATAACATTGGTTGTCAATCTAAACACGAAGTTGCTTAACTGTAGAGAAATATAATGCCAATTTAACCACACCTAAAATTATTATAGGATTTTGAGTTGGTAGCATTTCTCTTTTAATTCCTGTTCTCATTCAGACCCAGAGGAGGAGTCTGGGGTTAGTGAGGGCCAGAACACTGAGGGCACAGTGGAGGATCCTCCTGGGGAGAAGTTCTACTATGACAAAACAAAGTGCTTCTTTGACAATGTCTCCTCTGAGATGAAGTCTAGGTAAAAAAAAACATATGTACCTTATTAAAATTTTAAATAGTAGTGAATTAACAGGCTGTCTGATTCTGTCCCGCCCTGTGTCATTCAGTAGGACCACCTGGGCAGAGGAGAGGAAGCTGAATGTGGAGACGTTTGGCGTTCCGGGCCGATTCCTGAGGGGCAGAGGATTCCGAGGGGACAATCGTGGGAGAGGAGCTGGGAGGGCCAACCAGCGCCCCATACCCAAAGTAGACAGTGCAAGGGTGTGAACAGGTGTGCAGTTACCTACCGCTTACTTACTGTAATAATGTTAGCTTTTATTTGAGTTTTAGTTTCCTAGGTGCTTTCCTACTACCATCACTTGGCATCAGTATTTTTGTTTTATATTTGACTGGTATTTATGTAAGAGTTGATACTGAAGTGTCCTATGATTCCTTCCCTTCCTCTTGAAAGACTTGTTCTTTGCCCCGGAGCCCTTCAATCCAAATGACGGTTAAGATTTTTAAGTTGCCATTTCTTTTCATTTCTCATTTGTGCCTTGTCAAAGTTGTGTACGGAACTTCACTATTTGAGCAGGAATTCCAATTGTGTACATAGTTTGTGTTCAGAATCCATTTTCATTCATGGTAGTGCAATTTCTGTACATATTAGAACATCATTCATGATTTTGCCTTGTTAAAAAAAATCTGCAGGCATAATTCTTAAGGAAATGTTTACTTAGATTGGACCAAAGCGATGTACCTTAATTATTTATTTTCTATTATTTCTTGTAAATAAAATAAGTTGGCATGTCTATGGACTTGCCAAGTATGTACACATGGCCCTTAAAGGGAGTTTTTTTCCCAACATTGTAAAATTATGGAAATTGGTTATAGTTGTACAAAAGCAAAACTTTTTTTTTTTCTCTGTACTGAATGTAATTGCAACTGTGGGACACCTGTATAGTTACTAATCCAGTAATAAACTACATGAGAAATTGCTTGTGGCCTGATTAATAAACTTTGAACTCAACATTGAAATCTCAAATGTACATTTTTTTATATGCTTTTCCAACTGCTGTTGTAGAATTAACCCTTAGCCTAGGTGTGTGTGCAGATAACCCAGTTTGTTGAACCTGGGGCCCAGGTTGTCACACTCTCAGGTCAAGGGTCTTATATCCTTCCTGTTTGGCCCTGTCCGGGGGTGTCCTCGGATGGGGCCACAGTGTCTCCTGACCCCTCCTGTCTCAGCCTCCAGTATTTATGCTGCATTAGTTTGTGTCGGGGGGCTAGGGTCAGTTTGTTATATCTGGAGTACTTCTCCTGTCCTATTCGGTGTCCTGTGTGAATCTAAGTGTGCGTTCTCTAATTCTCTCCTTCTCTCTTTCTTTCTCTCTCTCGGAGGACCTGAGCCCTAGGACCATGCCCCAGGACTACCTGACATGATGACTCCTTGCTGTCCCCAGTCCACCTGGCCATGCTGCTGCTCCAGTTTCAACTGGCCTGGGCCCTAGGACCATGTCCCAGGACTACCTGACATGACTCCTTGCTGTCCCCAGTCCACCTGGCCATGCTGCTGCTCCAGTTTCAACTGTTCTGCCTTACTATTATTCAACCATGCTGGTCATTTATGAACATTTGAACATCTTGGCCACGTTCTGTTATAATCTCCACCCGGCACAGCCAGAAGAGGACTGGCCACCCCACATATGCTCTCTCTAATTCTCTCTTTCTTTCTCTCTCTCTCGGAGGACCTGAGCCCTAGGACCGTGCCCCAGGACTACCTGACATGATGACTCCTTGCTGTCCCCAGTCCACCTGACTGTGCTGCTGCTCCAGTTTCAACTGTTCTGCCTTATTATTATTCGACCATGCTGGTCATTTATGAACATTTTAACATCTTGGTCATGTTCTGTTATAATCTCTACCCGGCACAGCCAGAAGAGGACTGGCCACCCCACATAGCCTGGTTCCTCTCTAGGTTTCTTCCTAGGTTTTGGCCTTTCTAGGGAGTTTTTCCTAGCCACCGTGCTTTTACACCTGCATTGTTTGGGGTTTTAGGCTGGGTTTCTGTACAGCACTTTGAGATATCAGCTGATGTACGAAGGGCTATATAAATAAATTTGATTTGATTTGTACCTGGTGATGGCAGCCATGTTTTGTAATTGTGCACTTGTTCTAAAGGTTCATAGTGGAAAACACAGCATATGGGTATGAAATCATGACCAAGCTAAAATGAGGCCTGCGTACTCTGTATAATTGAAGTGTCACGCCCTGGTCTAAGTATTTTGTGTTCTTCTTCATGTATTGGGTCAGGCCAGGGTGTGGCATGGAGTTTTTGTATTGTGGTGTGTTTTGTCTGGGGGTTTGGGTGTGTATGTTAGTGGGATTGTAGCTTAGTGGGGTGTTCTAGGAAAGTCTACGGCTGTCTGGAGTGGTTCTCAGAGGCAGGTGTTTATCGCTGTCTCTGATTTGGAACCATATTTAGGCAGCCATATTCTTTGGTTGTATTGTGGGTGATTGTCCTGAGTGTCTTGATGTCCTTGTTAGAGGTTGGTAGACACAGGCTGTTTTCAGTTTTCGTTTCGTTTATTGTTTTGTCGTGTGCCGTTTGTTTAATAAAGATGAATCGCAATCGACACGCTGCAGTTTGGTCCGACTCTCCTTCACCATATGAAAACCGTGACATGAAGTGGATCATTTTAAATGACAGATTAATGCATACGGTATATATTGAGCTGCCATTGAAGAGATGGCAAATACTGTTCCCCTTGATCTTAGGTCTTAACCTGTACAATTGGTGAGGGATAGTGATTACTCCCCAAAAGTTTTTCTTATTGCCCAATCAACTGTAGCTTCATTCCATCCAATTTGTTGCATTCCTCCAATGTGATCCCAACTAATCTGATGTTTGCTCATTTACTTTAGGCAGCACTGGCAGCATATTGTGTACTTTGGCATTAAATTTCCTTGTCAACAGTTAACTAAAGTTGCCAAGCCATACAAAACAATGCTTGTACATAGGTTAAGTATTATAACCTCAGTTCCTGTTTCCTCAATGTTTGAGTGAAGCAGGACAGCTCCAGAGATGTTGATGGAGATGTTGACATCTACATCTCCACGAGACAATCTCCAGCAGGAAGAGGAGTCTGATATAAATGTTAATTGAAGTCTTTTCCAATAAATTAAAAGCAGTACCACACATGGAGGTGACTATGACTCATATGGTCCCATCGGGTGACAGTTGCTCGTCCCTTCTCTGGTGGCAGTTGGGCGGGAAAGAACCGTGAGGGGTTGTACAAGGAGAACGTATTGGCTTGCATACACAGCAGGCTCCACCAGGTTCCCTGTTGCTCAACACATGGAGGGACATTTCACAGATGACATTGAGTTGAACTTTTGTCAGATTAGTTTTTTTGTCTGTTCTCAAGGATTTAGTTGTCACGAACTTAAGGTGTGTTTTTAAATGGCATATTAAGGGTCCATTACCCATTTTCCAAGCAGCTCAAATTGGAAGGGTCCTCTATAGGGCTCTTGGTCCAGGTCAGAGGCTGCAATGTTGGCCCAACAGACACACGTCCAGTCCTCTCTCAGATATGTGACGTTATCATTCTGGTTCTTCACGTGGATCCTCAGGGTCCCTTAGCCTGTCATCGGTGGTTCACCTGTCCATTACGAAGTGAAGTTAATGTACAAATACCATAGTGGGTGAAATTGTATATCTTGCATTTTGGCACAGAATAAAACTCATATTAAACAACTCTGATCACCTGCATTGATTGTATTCATGTTTTTACCATTGTCAACTGCATAGAGTATGACTGTGTATACATAGTTGATCATGAAAGGTGACTCCAGTCTCTTCCCTGAAGTGACAAGACCTGTATGAGGTTCCACTGTCATCCAGTCATCCGATCACCACCCTTCACATACCTGAAGGCAGAAGTGTGGAAGCATAGGTCAAGCAAAATCAGTGACTGATTTGACTGATAGTTGTCAGCACCATAAAAGTATAACAAATGTCAATGGATAGGTCAAACTACTCTTACAAAAAAAAGATGGAAATGACTTATGCCTAGCATCATGGGCAATGGCAGTAAGCATCTCTACAGGGTGTCCAATCTCTGTTTTCTCGTCCACCATGACATCTTGGACAGAGTCCAGAAACACTGGTGAGTTGTTGGTATCCTCTACTTTAATGCATTTCTTAGAAGTGGGCTTTGGTCCGTCTCCTGACTCAGCATCGCTTGACACTACCATGCTGTGTGTAACTCACCTCCGGTGGTGTCAACAATCCAAAGCCCTGAGGCTGTTCTCTCCTTTACTATACTGAACAAAAATATAAACACAACATGCAACATTTCAAAGACTTTACTGAGAGTTCATATAAGGATCTATGGATTTCACATGACTGGGAATGCAGATATGCATCTGTTGGTCACAGATAATCTTTTAAAAAAGGTAGGGGCGTGGATCAGAAAACCAGTCAGTATCTGCTGTGACAACCATTTGCCTGGTGTAGTGCGACACATGTCCTTCACATAGAGTTGATCAGGATGTTGATTGTGTCCTGTGGAATGTTGTCCCACTCCTCTTCAATGGCTGTGCGAAGTTGCTGGAAGTTGCTGGATATTGGACTCACTGTCATACACGTCAATCCAGAGTATCCCAGTATCCCATGTTCAATGGGTGACATGTCTGGTGAGTATGCAGGTTATGGAAGAACTGGGACATTTTCAGCTTTCAGGAATTGTGTACAGATCCTTGCGACATGGGGCCGTGCATTATCATACGGAAACATGAGGTGATGGCGGCGGATGAATAGCATGACAATGGGCCTCAGGATCTCGTCAAGGTATCTCTGTGCATTCAAATTGCCATCGATAAAATGCAATGATGTTTCTTGCCCGTAGCTTATGCCTGCCTATACCATAAACCCACCATCAGCATGGGGCACTCTGTTCAAAACGTTGACATCAGCAAACCGCATAGCCACACAACGCCATACATGTGGTCTGCGGTTGTGAGGCCGGATGGACGTCCTGCAAAATTCTCTAAAATGACGTTGGAGGCGGCTTATGGTAAAGAAATAAACTTTCAATGCTCTGGTGGACATTCCTGCAATCAGCATGCCAATTGCATGCTCCCTCAAAATCTTTGGAATCTGTGGCATTTGTGAGACAAAACTGCACATTTTAGAGTGGAATTTCATTTCCCCCAGCACAAGATGCACCTGTGTACTATTCATGCTGTTTAATCAGCTTCTTGATATGCCACACCTGTCAGGTGGATGGATTATCTTGCAAAGGATAAATGCTCATTAACAGGATGTAAACACATTTCTGCACAGCATTTGAGAGAAATAAGATTTTTGTGTATGAAACATTTCTGAGATATATTTTATTTCAGCTCATGAAACCAACACTTTTACATGTTGTGTTAATTTACAGTTGAAGTCAGAAGTTTACATACACTTAGGTTAGAGTCATTAAAACTCGTTTTTCAACCATTCCACAAATTTCTTGTTATTAACAAACTATAGTTTTGGCAAGTCGGTTAGGACATCTACTTTGTGCATGACACACGTAATATTTCCATCAATTGTTTACAGACAGATTATGTGTTAGAAGTTTACATACACTAAGTTGACTGTGCCTTTAAACAGCTTGGAAAAGGCCATAAAATTATGTCACGGCTTTAGAAGCTTCTGATAGGCTAATTGACATGATTTGAGTCAATTGGAGGTGTACCTGCGATTGGAGGTGTACCTGTACCTCTTTGCTTGACATCATGGGAAAATCAAAAGAAATCAGGCAAGACCTCAGAAGAAGAAGTGTAGACCTCCACAAGTCTGGTTCATCCTTGGGAGCAATTTCCAAACGCCTGAGGGTACCACGTTCATCTGTACAAACAATAGTACGCAAGTATAAACACCATGGGACCACGCAGCCGTCATACCGCTCAGGAAGGAGAAGTGTTCTGTCTCATAGAGATGAACGTACTTTGGTGCGAAAAGTGCAAATCAATCCCAGAACAACAGCAAAGGACCCTGTGGAAATGCTGGAGGGAACAGGTACAAATGATCTATATCCACAGTAAAACAAGTCCTGTATCGACATAACCTGAAAGGCCGCTCAGCAAGGAAAAAGCCACTGCTCCAAAACCACCATAAAAAAACAGACTGACATCAGTCAGTTAAAGCTTGGTCGCAAATGGGTCTTCCAAATGGACAATGACCCCAAGCATACTTCCAAAGTTGTGGCAAAATGGCTTAAGGATAACAAAGTCAAGGTATTAATGTGGCCATCACAAAGCCCTGACCTCAGTCCTATAGAAAATGTGTGGGCAGATCTGAAAAAGCGTGTGCGAGCAAGGAGCCCTACAAACCTGACTCAGTTACACCAGCTCTGTCAGGAGGAATGGGCCAAAATTCACCCAACTTATTGTGGGAAGCTTGTGGAAGGCTACCCAAAATGTTTGACCCAAGTTAAACAATTTAAAGGCAGTGCTACCAAATACTAATTGAGTGTATGTAAACTTCTGACCCACTGGGAATGTGATGACAGAAATAAAATCTGAAATAAATCATTCTCTCTACTCTTCTCTCTACTCTTCTCTTCTGACATTTCACATTCTTAAAGTAAAGTGGTGATCCTAACTGACCTAAAACAGGGAAATTTTATTCTGATTAAATGTCAGGAATTGTGAAAAACTGAGTTTGAATGTATTTGGCTGAGGTGTATGTAAACTTCTGACTTCAACTGTATATATATATATACATATACACACAGTGCATTCGGAAAGTATTCAGACCCCTTGACTTTTTCCACATTTTGTTACATTACAGCCTTATTCTAAAATTGATTTTTTTTTTATTCCCCTCATCAATCTACACACAATACCCCATAATGGCAAAGCAAAACATGTTTAAATATATTTTTGCAAAAACAAAACAATATCTGAAATATCACATTTACATAAGTATTCAGACGCTCTACTCAGTACCTTGTTGAAGCACCTTTTGCAGCAAATACATCCTCGATTCTTCTTGGCAGTGGTGGAAAAAGTACTCAATTGTCATATTTTAGTAAAAATAACGATACCTTAATAGAAAATAGAAAATAACTCAAGTAAAAGTGAAAGTCACCCAGTAAAATAATAAAGTAATCCAGTAAAATACTACTTGAGTAAATGTCTAAAAGTATTTGGTTTGAAATATACTTAACTGTCAAAAGTCAAAGTAAAAGTAATAACCATTTCAAATTCCTTATTTTAAGCAAACCAGACGTGACAATGTTATTTTCTTTTTTAAATGACACTCAGACATAATTTACAAACAAAGCATTTGTATTTAGTGAGTCCACCAGATCGGAGGCAGTAGGGATGGCCAGGGATGTTCTCAGCGCAAACTGGCGCTAACCAGAATATAAACTAGGAGTGGGAGGCCCCGGTGCACAACTGAGCAAGAGGACAAGTACATTAGAGTGTCTAATTTGAGAAACAGACGCCTCACATGTTCTCAACTGGCAGATTCATTAAATGGTACCCGCAAAACACCAGTCTCAACGTCAACAGTGAAGAGGCGACTCCGGGGTGCTGGCCTTCCAGGCAGAGAAACTCTGTCCAGTGTCTGTGTTCTTTTTCCAATCTTAATCTTTTCTTTTTAATTGGCCAGTCTGAGATATGGCTTTTTCTTTGCAACTCTGCCTAGAAGGCCAGCATCCCGGAGTCGCCTCTTCACTGTTGACGTTGAGACTGGTGTTTCCAGCTACAATAGTCATTTACAACATTAACAATGTCTACACTGTATTTCTGATCAGTTTGATGTTATTTTAATAGACAAAAACATGTGCTTTTCTTTCAAAAACATGGACATTTCTAAGTGACCTCAAGTGACCCCAAATGGCAGGGTATATTTTTGCATTAATTGAAAGCATTAATTGAACTCCACTCAATATACTCTGAACATTTCATGACTCATGGACCAAGAATATTGGTCCATCATAATTATATTTGTTTAATGGGAAAATATGGGATTTTTTTTATTTCTTGAAAAGTTAATGTTTTGGAGATAATAGGTTTTCATCCAGGATTAATGTGTATGGGGATGGATGTGTGCTCATGTCAGTTCAATAGAGTGGTGAAAAAGTTGAACAGCATTCCTTCTTATGCATATATTTTTCAGATAAAATCTGCCTAAGGTAATGCATGTCAAGCTGTCTCACATTCAATGAGCTTGTTTTGTATATGCACATTTGCATTGATGTTTTGGGTGAAAAAGAATACCTCTTTTTTTTAAAGCAGAGGTATTAAGTCTAACAGGTCCTGGTGACCTGTGAACAGTGCACATCTAGCCTACAAGCAAGCTCAGTACCAGGGTTCATAAATTACTTTGCCTCCCAAAATGTCTAGATTCACAGCGGAGCCACTGGAACAAACACTGGATGTTTGAACATGTTATTAGAAGTCAGGTGATTGGGATCTGGAGAGTGAGCTGGAGAGTGGGCTGGAGAGTGAGCTGCGTTCAGGGGATCCAGGTGTTTGAGAGTGTGAGCTGGAGAGTGAGCTGCGTTCAGGGGATCCAGGTGTTTGAGAGTGTGAGCTGGAGAGTGAGCTGCGTTCAGGGGATCCAGGTGTTTGAGAGTGTGAGCTGGAAAGTGAGCTGCGTTCAGGGGATCCAGGTGTTTGAGAGTGTGAGCTGGAGAGTGAGCTGCGTTCAGGGGATCCAGGTGTTTGAGAGTGTGAGCTGGAGAGTGAGCTGCGTTCAGGGGATCCAGGTGTTTGAGAGTGTGAGCTGGAGAGTGAGCTGCGTTCAGGGGATCCAGGTGTTTGAGAGTGTGAGCTGGAGAGTGAGCTGCGTTCAGGGGATCCAGGTGTTTGAGAGTGTGAGCTGGAGAGTGAGCTGCGTTCAGGGGATCCAGGTGTTTGAGAGTGTGAGCTGGAGAGTGAGCTGCGTTCAGGGGATCCAGGTGTTTGAGAGTGTGAGCTGGAGAGTGAGCTGCGTTCAGGGATCCAGGTGTTTGAGAGTGTGAGCTGGAGAGTGAGCTGCGTTCAGGGGATCTAGGTGTTTGAGAGTGTGAGCTGGAGAGTGAGCTGCGTTCAGGGGATCCAGGTGTTTGAGAGTGTGAGCTGGAGAGTGAGCTGCGTTCAGGGGATCCAGGTGTTTGAGAGTGTGAGCTGGAAAGTGAGCTGCGTTCAGGGGATCCAGGTGTTTGAGAGTGTGAGCTGGAAAGTGGGCTGGAAAGTGGGCTGCGTTCAGGGGATCTAGGTGTTTGAGAGTGTGAGCTGGAAAGTGGGCTGGAAAGTGAGCTGCGTTCAGGGGATCCAGGTGTTTGAGAGTGTGAGCTGGAAAGTGGGCTGGAGAGTGAGCTGCGTTCAGGGGATCCAGGTGTTTGAGAGTGTGAGCTGGAAAGTGGGCTGGAGAGTGAGCTGCGTTCAGGGGATCTAGGTGTTTGAGAGTGTGAGCTGGAAAGTGGGCTGGAAAGTGAGCTGCGTTCAGGGGATCTAGGTGTTTGAGAGTGTGAGCTGGAAAGTGGGCTGGAAAGTGAGCTGCGTTGAGGGGATCCAGGTGTTTGAGAGTGTGAGCTGGAAAGTGGGCTGGAGAGTGAGCTGCGTTCAGGGGATCTAGGTGTTTGAGAGTGTGAGCTGGAAAGTGGGCTGGAAAGTGAGCTGCGTTCAGGGGATCCAGGTGTTTGAGAGTGTGAGCTGGAAAGTGGGCTGGAAAGTGAGCTGCGTTCAGGGGATCTAGGTGTTTGAGAGTGTGAGCTGGAAAGTGGGCTGGAAAGTGAGCTGCGTTCAGGGGATCCAGGTGTTTGAGAGTGTGAGCTGGAAAGTGGGCTGGAAAGTGAGCTGCGTTCAGGGGATCCAGGTGTTTGAGAGTGTGAGCTGGAAAGTGGGCTGGAAAGTGAGCTGCGTTCAGGGGATCCAGGTGTTTGAGAGTGTGAGCTGGAAAGTGGGCTGGAAAGTGAGCTGCGTTCAGGGGATCCAGGTGTTTGAGAGTGTGAGCTGGAAAGTGGGCTGGAAAGTGAGCTGCGTTCAGGGGATCCAGGTGTTTGAGAGTGTGAGCTGGAAAGTGGGCTGGAAAGTGAGCTGCGTTCAGGGGATCCAGGTGTTTGAGAGTGTGAGCTGGAAAGTGGGCTGGAAAGTGAGCTGCGTTCAGGGGATCCAGGTGTTTGAGAGTGTGAGCTGGAAAGTGGGCTGGAAAGTGAGCTGCGTTCAGGGGATCTAGGTGTTTGAGAGTGTGAGCTGGAAAGTGGGCTGGAAAGTGAGCTGCGTTCAGGGGATCCAGGTGTTTGAGAGTGTGAGCTGGAAAGTGGGCTGGAAAGTGAGCTGCGTTCAGGGGATCCAGGTGTTTGAGAGTGTGAGCTGGAAAGTGGGCTGGAAAGTGAGCTGCGTTCAGGGGATCCAGGTGTTTGAGAGTGTGAGCTGGAAAGTGGGCTGGAAAGTGAGCTGCGTTCAGGGGATCCAGGTGTTTGAGAGTGTGAGCTGGAAAGTGGGCTGGAAAGTGAGCTGCGTTCAGGGATCCAGGTGTTTGAGAGTGTGAGCTGGAAAGTGGGCTGGAAAGTGAGCTGCGTTCAGGGGATCCAGGTGTTTGAGAGTGTGAGCTGGAAAGTGGGCTGGAAAGTGAGCTGCGTTCAGGGGATCCAGGTGTTTGAGAGTGTGAGCTGGAAAGTGGGCTGGAAAGTGAGCTGCGTTCAGGGGATCCAGGTGTTTGAGAGTGTGAGCTGGAAAGTGGGCTGGAAAGTGAGCTGCGTTCAGGGGATCCAGGTGTTTGAGAGTGTGAGCTGGAAAGTGGGCTGGAAAGTGAGCTGCGTTCAGGGGATCTAGGTGTTTGAGAGTGTGAGCTGGAAAGTGGGCTGGAAAGTGAGCTGCGTTCAGGGATCCAGGTGTTTGAGAGTGTGAGCTGGAAAGTGGGCTGGAAAGTGAGCTGCGTTCAGGGGATCCAGGTGTTTGAGAGTGTGAGCTGGAAAGTGGGCTGGAAAGTGAGCTGCGTTCAGGGATCCAGGTGTTTGAGAGTGTGAGCTGGAAAGTGGGCTGGAAAGTGAGCTGCGTTCAGGGGATCCAGGTGTTTGAGAGTGTGAGCTGGAAAGTGGGCTGGAAAGTGAGCTGCGTTCAGGGGATCTAGGTGTTTGAGAGTGTGAGCTGGAAAGTGGGCTGGAAAGTGAGCTGCGTTCAGGGGATCCAGGTGTTTGAGAGTGTGAGCTGGAAAGTGGGCTGGAAAGTGAGCTGCGTTCAGGGGATCCAGGTGTTTGAGAGTGTGAGCTGGAAAGTGGGCTGGAAAGTGAGCTGCGTTCAGGGGATCCAGGTGTTTGAGAGTGTGAGCTGGAAAGTGGGCTGGAAAGTGAGCTGCGTTCAGGGGATCCAGGTGTTTGAGAGTGTGAGCTGGAAAGTGGGCTGGAAAGTGAGCTGCGTTCAGGGGATCCAGGTGTTTGAGAGTGTGAGCTGGAAAGTGGGCTGGAAAGTGAGCTGCGTTCAGGGGATCCAGGTGTTTGAGAGTGTGAGCTGGAAAGTGGGCTGGAAAGTGAGCTGCGTTCAGGGGATCCAGGTGTTTGAGAGTGTGAGCTGGAAAGTGGGCTGGAAAGTGAGCTGCGTTCAGGGGATCCAGGTGTTTGAGAGTGTGAGCTGGAAAGTGGGCTGGAAAGTGAGCTGCGTTCAGGGGATCCAGGTGTTTGAGAGTGTGAGCTGGAAAGTGGGCTGGAAAGTGAGCTGCGTTCAGGGGATCCAGGTGTTTGAGAGTGTGAGCTGGAAAGTGGGCTGGAAAGTGAGCTGCGTTCAGGGGATCCAGGTGTTTGAGAGTGTGAGCTGGAAAGTGGGCTGGAAAGTGAGCTGCGTTCAGGGGATCCAGGTGTTTGAGAGTGTGAGCTGGAAAGTGGGCTGGAAAGTGAGCTGCGTTCAGGGGATCCAGGTGTTTGAGAGTGTGAGCTGGAAAGTGGGCTGGAAAGTGAGCTGCGTTCAGGGGATCCAGGTGTTTGAGAGTGTGAGCTGGAAAGTGGGCTGGAAAGTGAGCTGCGTTCAGGGGATCTAGGTGTTTGAGAGTGTGAGCTGGAAAGTGGGCTGGAAAGTGAGCTGCGTTCAGGGGATCCAGGTGTTTGAGAGTGTGAGCTGGAAAGTGGGCTGGAAAGTGAGCTGCGTTCAGGGATCCAGGTGTTTGAGAGTGTGAGCTGGAAAGTGGGCTGGAAAGTGAGCTGCGTTCAGGGGATCCAGGTGTTTGAGAGTGTGAGCTGGAAAGTGGGCTGGAAAGTGAGCTGCGTTCAGGGATCCAGGTGTTTGAGAGTGTGAGCTGGAAAGTGGGCTGGAGAGTGAGCTGCGTTCAGGGATCCAGGTGTTTGAGAGTGTGAGCTGGAAAGTGGGCTGGAAAGTGAGCTGCGTTCAGGGGATCCAGGTGTTTGAGAGTGTGAGCTGGAAAGTGGGCTGGAAAGTGAGCTGCGTTCAGGGGATCCAGGTGTTTGAGAGTGTGAGCTGGAAAGTGGGCTGGAAAGTGAGCTGCGTTCAGGGGATCCAGGTGTTTGAGAGTGTGAGCTGGAAAGTGGGCTGGAAAGTGAGCTGCGTTCAGGGGATCCAGGTGTTTGAGAGTGTGAGCTGGAAAGTGGGCTGGAAAGTGAGCTGCGTTCAGGGGATCCAGGTGTTTGAGAGTGTGAGCTGGAAAGTGGGCTGGAAAGTGAGCTGCGTTCAGGGGATCCAGGTGTTTGAGAGTGTGAGCTGGAAAGTGGGCTGGAAAGTGAGCTGCGTTCAGGGGATCCAGGTGTTTGAGAGTGTGAGCTGGAAAGTGGGCTGGAAAGTGAGCTGCGTTCAGGGGATCCAGGTGTTTGAGAGTGTGAGCTGGAAAGTGGGCTGGAAAGTGAGCTGCGTTCAGGGATCCAGGTGTTTGAGAGTGTGAGCTGGAAAGTGGGCTGGAAAGTGAGCTGCGTTCAGGGGATCTAGGTGTTTGAGAGTGTGAGCTGGAAAGTGGGCTGGAAAGTGAGCTGCGTTCAGGGGATCCAGGTGTTTGAGAGTGTGAGCTGGAAAGTGGGCTGGAAAGTGAGCTGCGTTCAGGGGATCCAGGTGTTTGAGAGTGTGAGCTGGAAAGTGGGCTGGAAAGTGAGCTGCGTTCAGGGGATCCAGGTGTTTGAGAGTGTGAGCTGGAAAGTGGGCTGGAAAGTGAGCTGCGTTCAGGGGATCCAGGTGTTTGAGAGTGTGAGCTGGAAAGTGGGCTGGAAAGTGAGCTGCGTTCAGGGGATCCAGGTGTTTGAGAGTGTGAGCTGGAAAGTGGGCTGGAAAGTGAGCTGCGTTCAGGGATCCAGGTGTTTGAGAGTGTGAGCTGGAAAGTGGGCTGGAAAGTGAGCTGCGTTCAGGGGATCCAGGTGTTTGAGAGTGTGAGCTGGAAAGTGGGCTGGAAAGTGAGCTGCGTTCAGGGATCCAGGTGTTTGAGAGTGTGAGCTGGAAAGTGGGCTGGAAAGTGAGCTGCGTTCAGGGGATCCAGGTGTTTGAGAGTGTGAGCTGGAAAGTGGGCTGGAAAGTGAGCTGCGTTCAGGGGATCTAGGTGTTTGAGAGTGTGAGCTGGAAAGTGGGCTGGAAAGTGAGCTGCGTTCAGGGGATCCAGGTGTTTGAGAGTGTGAGCTGGAAAGTGGGCTGGAAAGTGAGCTGCGTTCAGGGGATCTAGGTGTTTGAGAGTGTGAGCTGGAAAGTGGGCTGGAAAGTGAGCTGCGTTCAGGGGATCCAGGTGTTTGAGAGTGTGAGCTGGAAAGTGGGCTGGAAAGTGAGCTGCGTTCAGGGATCCAGGTGTTTGAGAGTGTGAGCTGGAAAGTGGGCTGGAAAGTGAGCTGCGTTCAGGGGATCTAGGTGTTTGAGAGTGTGAGCTGGAAAGTGGGCTGGAAAGTGAGCTGCGTTCAGGGGATCCAGGTGTTTGAGAGTGTGAGCTGGAAAGTGGGCTGGAAAGTGAGCTGCGTTCAGGGGATCCAGGTGTTTGAGAGTGTGAGCTGGAAAGTGGGCTGGAAAGTGAGCTGCGTTCAGGGGATCCAGGTGTTTGAGAGTGTGAGCTGGAAAGTGGGCTGGAAAGTGAGCTGCGTTCAGGGGATCCAGGTGTTTGAGAGTGTGAGCTGGAAAGTGGGCTGGAGAGTGAGCTGCGTTCAGGGGATCCAGGTGTTTGAGAGTGTGAGCTGGAAAGTGGGCTGGAGAGTGAGCTGCGTTCAGGGGATCCAGGTGTTTGAGAGTGTGAGCTGGAAAGTGGGCTGGAAAGTGAGCTGCGTTCAGGGGATCCAGGTGTTTGAGAGTGTGAGCTGGAAAGTGGGCTGGAAAGTGAGCTGCGTTCAGGGGATCCAGGTGTTTGAGAGTGTGAGCTGGAAAGTGGGCTGGAAAGTGAGCTGCGTTCAGGGGATCCAGGTGTTTGAGAGTGTGAGCTGGAAAGTGGGCTGGAAAGTGAGCTGCGTTCAGGGGATCCAGGTGTTTGAGAGTGTGAGCTGGAAAGTGGGCTGGAAAGTGAGCTGCGTTCAGGGGATCCAGGTGTTTGAGAGTGTGAGCTGGAAAGTGGGCTGGAAAGTGAGCTGCGTTCAGGGATCCAGGTGTTTGAGAGTGTGAGCTGGAAAGTGGGCTGGAAAGTGAGCTGCGTTCAGGGGATCCAGGTGTTTGAGAGTGTGAGCTGGAAAGTGGGCTGGAAAGTGAGCTGCGTTCAGGGGATCCAGGTGTTTGAGAGTGTGAGCTGGAAAGTGGGCTGGAAAGTGAGCTGCGTTCAGGGGATCCAGGTGTTTGAGAGTGTGAGCTGGAAAGTGGGCTGGAAGTGAGCTGCGTTCAGGGGATCCAGGTGTTTGAGAGTGTGAGCTGGAAAGTGGGCTGGAGAGTGAGCTGCGTTCAGGGGATCCAGGTGTTTGAGAGTGTGAGCTGGAAAGTGGGCTGGAGAGTGAGCTGCGTTCAGGGGATCCAGGTGTTTGAGAGTGTGAGCTGGAAAGTGGGCTGGAAAGTGAGCTGCGTTCAGGGGATCCAGGTGTTTGAGAGTGTGAGCTGGAAAGTGGGCTGGAAAGTGAGCTGCGTTCAGGGGATCCAGGTGTTTGAGAGTGTGAGCTGGAAAGTGGGCTGGAAAGTGAGCTGCGTTCAGGGGATCCAGGTGTTTGAGAGTGTGAGCTGGAAAGTGGGCTGGAAAGTGAGCTGCGTTCAGGGGATCCAGGTGTTTGAGAGTGTGAGCTGGAAAGTGGGCTGGAAAGTGAGCTGCGTTCAGGGATCCAGGTGTTTGAGAGTGTGAGCTGGAAAGTGGGCTGGAAAGTGAGCTGCGTTCAGGGGATCCAGGTGTTTGAGAGTGTGAGCTGGAAAGTGGGCTGGAAAGTGAGCTGCGTTCAGGGGATCCAGGTGTTTGAGAGTGTGAGCTGGAAAGTGGGCTGGAAAGTGAGCTGCGTTCAGGGGATCCAGGTGTTTGAGAGTGTGAGCTGGAAAGTGGGCTGGAAAGTGAGCTGCGTTCAGGGGATCTAGGTGTTTGAGAGTGTGAGCTGGAAAGTGGGCTGGAAAGTGAGCTGCGTTCAGGGGATCCAGGTGTTTGAGAGTGTGAGCTGGAAAGTGGGCTGGAAAGTGAGCTGCGTTCAGGGGATCCAGGTGTTTGAGAGTGTGAGCTGGAAAGTGGGCTGGAAAGTGAGCTGCGTTCAGGGGATCCAGGTGTTTGAGAGTGTGAGCTGGAAAGTGGGCTGGAAAGTGAGCTGCGTTCAGGGGATCCAGGTGTTTGAGAGTGTGAGCTGGAAAGTGGGCTGGAAAGTGAGCTGCGTTCAGGGGATCCAGGTGTTTGAGAGTGTGAGCTGGAAAGTGGGCTGGAAAGTGAGCTGCGTTCAGGGGATCCAGGTGTTTGAGAGTGTGAGCTGGAAAGTGGGCTGGAAAGTGAGCTGCGTTCAGGGGATCCAGGTGTTTGAGAGTGTGAGCTGGAAAGTGGGCTGGAAAGTGAGCTGCGTTCAGGGGATCCAGGTGTTTGAGAGTGTGAGCTGGAAAGTGGGCTGGAAAGTGAGCTGCGTTCAGGGGATCCAGGTGTTTGAGAGTGTGAGCTGGAAAGTGGGCTGGAGAGTGAGCTGCGTTCAGGGGATCCAGGTGTTTGAGAGTGTGAGCTGGAAAGTGGGCTGGAAAGTGAGCTGCGTTCAGGGGATCCAGGTGTTTGAGAGTGTGAGCTGGAAAGTGGGCTGGAAAGTGAGCTGCGTTCAGGGGATCCAGGTGTTTGAGAGTGTGAGCTGGAAAGTGGGCTGGAAAGTGAGCTGCGTTCAGGGGATCCAGGTGTTTGAGAGTGTGAGCTGGAAAGTGGGCTGGAAAGTGAGCTGCGTTCAGGGATCCAGGTGTTTGAGAGTGTGAGCTGGAAAGTGGGCTGGAAAGTGAGCTGCGTTCAGGGGATCCAGGTGTTTGAGAGTGTGAGCTGGAAAGTGGGCTGGAAAGTGAGCTGCGTTCAGGGGATCCAGGTGTTTGAGAGTGTGAGCTGGAAAGTGGGCTGGAAAGTGAGCTGCGTTCAGGGGATCCAGGTGTTTGAGAGTGTGAGCTGGAAAGTGGGCTGGAAAGTGAGCTGCGTTCAGGGGATCCAGGTGTTTGAGAGTGTGAGCTGGAAAGTGGGCTGGAAAGTGAGCTGCGTTCAGGGGATCCAGGTGTTTGAGAGTGTGAGCTGGAAAGTGGGCTGGAAAGTGAGCTGCGTTCAGGGGATCCAGGTGTTTGAGAGTGTGAGCTGGAAAGTGGGCTGGAGAGTGAGCTGCGTTCAGGGGATCCAGGTGTTTGAGAGTGTGAGCTGGAAAGTGGGCTGGAGAGTGAGCTGCGTTCAGGGGATCCAGGTGTTTGAGAGTGTGAGCTGGAAAGTGGGCTGGAAAGTGAGCTGCGTTCAGGGATCCAGGTGTTTGAGAGTGTGAGCTGGAAAGTGGGCTGGAAAGTGAGCTGCGTTCAGGGGATCCAGGTGTTTGAGAGTGTGAGCTGGAAAGTGGGCTGGAAAGTGAGCTGCGTTCAGGGGATCCAGGTGTTTGAGAGTGTGAGCTGGAAAGTGGGCTGGAAAGTGAGCTGCGTTCAGGGGATCCAGGTGTTTGAGAGTGTGAGCTGGAAAGTGGGCTGGAAAGTGAGCTGCGTTCAGGGGATCCAGGTGTTTGAGAGTGTGAGCTGGAAAGTGGGCTGGAAAGTGAGCTGCGTTCAGGGGATCCAGGTGTTTGAGAGTGTGAGCTGGAAAGTGGGCTGGAAAGTGAGCTGCGTTCAGGGGATCCAGGTGTTTGAGAGTGTGAGCTGGAAAGTGGGCTGGAAAGTGAGCTGCGTTCAGGGGATCCAGGTGTTTGAGAGTGTGAGCTGGAAAGTGGGCTGGAAAGTGAGCTGCGTTCAGGGGATCCAGGTGTTTGAGAGTGTGAGCTGGAAAGTGGGCTGGAAAGTGAGCTGCGTTCAGGGGATCCAGGTGTTTGAGAGTGTGAGCTGGAAAGTGGGCTGGAAAGTGAGCTGCGTTCAGGGATCCAGGTGTTTGAGAGTGTGAGCTGGAAAGTGGGCTGGAAAGTGAGCTGCGTTCAGGGGATCCAGGTGTTTGAGAGTGTGAGCTGGAAAGTGGGCTGGAAAGTGAGCTGCGTTCAGGGGATCCAGGTGTTTGAGAGTGTGAGCTGGAAAGTGGGCTGGAAAGTGAGCTGCGTTCAGGGGATCCAGGTGTTTGAGAGTGTGAGCTGGAAAGTGGGCTGGAAAGTGAGCTGCGTTCAGGGATCCAGGTGTTTGAGAGTGTGAGCTGGAAAGTGGGCTGGAAAGTGAGCTGCGTTCAGGGATCCAGGTGTTTGAGAGTGTGAGCTGGAAAGTGGGCTGGAAAGTGAGCTGCGTTCAGGGGATCCAGGTGTTTGAGAGTGTGAGCTGGAAAGTGGGCTGGAAAGTGAGCTGCGTTCAGGGGATCCAGGTGTTTGAGAGTGTGAGCTGGAAAGTGGGCTGGAAAGTGAGCTGCGTTCAGGGATCCAGGTGTTTGAGAGTGTGAGCTGGAAAGTGGGCTGGAAAGTGAGCTGCGTTCAGGGGATCCAGGTGTTTGAGAGTGTGAGCTGGAAAGTGGGCTGGAAAGTGAGCTGCGTTCAGGGGATCCAGGTGTTTGAGAGTGTGAGCTGGAAAGTGGGCTGGAAAGTGAGCTGCGTTCAGGGATCCAGGTGTTTGAGAGTGTGAGCTGGAAAGTGGGCTGGAAAGTGAGCTGCGTTCAGGGGATCCAGGTGTTTGAGAGTGTGAGCTGGAAAGTGGGCTGGAAAGTGAGCTGCGTTCAGGGGATCCAGGTGTTTGAGAGTGTGAGCTGGAAAGTGGGCTGGAAAGTGAGCTGCGTTCAGGGGATCCAGGTGTTTGAGAGTGTGAGCTGGAAAGTGGGCTGGAAAGTGAGCTGCGTTCAGGGGATCCAGGTGTTTGAGAGTGTGAGCTGGAAAGTGGGCTGGAAAGTGAGCTGCGTTCAGGGGATCCAGGTGTTTGAGAGTGTGAGCTGGAAAGTGGGCTGGAAAGTGAGCTGCGTTCAGGGGATCCAGGTGTTTGAGAGTGTGAGCTGGAAAGTGGGCTGGAAAGTGAGCTGCGTTCAGGGATCCAGGTGTTTGAGAGTGTGAGCTGGAAAGTGGGCTGGAAAGTGAGCTGCGTTCAGGGGATCCAGGTGTTTGAGAGTGTGAGCTGGAAAGTGGGCTGGAAAGTGAGCTGCGTTCAGGGGATCCAGGTGTTTGAGAGTGTGAGCTGGAAAGTGGGCTGGAAAGTGAGCTGCGTTCAGGGGATCCAGGTGTTTGAGAGTGTGAGCTGGAAAGTGGGCTGGAAAGTGAGCTGCGTTCAGGGATCCAGGTGTTTGAGAGTGTGAGCTGGAAAGTGGGCTGGAAAGTGAGCTGCGTTCAGGGGATCCAGGTGTTTGAGAGTGTGAGCTGGAAAGTGGGCTGGAAAGTGAGCTGCGTTCAGGGATCCAGGTGTTTGAGAGTGTGAGCTGGAAAGTGGGCTGGAAAGTGAGCTGCGTTCAGGGGATCCAGGTGTTTGAGAGTGTGAGCTGGAAAGTGGGCTGGAAAGTGAGCTGCGTTCAGGGGATCCAGGTGTTTGAGAGTGTGAGCTGGAAAGTGGGCTGGAAAGTGAGCTGCGTTCAGGGATCCAGGTGTTTGAGAGTGTGAGCTGGAAAGTGGGCTGGAAAGTGAGCTGCGTTCAGGGGATCCAGGTGTTTGAGAGTGTGAGCTGGAAAGTGGGCTGGAAAGTGAGCTGCGTTCAGGGGATCCAGGTGTTTGAGAGTGTGAGCTGGAAAGTGGGCTGGAGAGTGAGCTGCGTTCAGGGGATCCAGGTGTTTGAGAGTGTGAGCTGGAAAGTGGGCTGGAAAGTGAGCTGCGTTCAGGGGATCCAGGTGTTTGAGAGTGTGAGCTGGAAAGTGGGCTGGAAAGTGAGCTGCGTTCAGGGGATCCAGGTGTTTGAGAGTGTGAGCTGGAAAGTGGGCTGGAAAGTGAGCTGCGTTCAGGGGATCCAGGTGTTTGAGAGTGTGAGCTGGAAAGTGGGCTGGAAAGTGAGCTGCGTTCAGGGGATCCAGGTGTTTGAGAGTGTGAGCTGGAAAGTGGGCTGGAAAGTGAGCTGCGTTCAGGGGATCCAGGTGTTTGAGAGTGTGAGCTGGAAAGTGGGCTGGAAAGTGAGCTGCGTTCAGGGGATCCAGGTGTTTGAGAGTGTGAGCTGGAAAGTGGGCTGGAAAGTGAGCTGCGTTCAGGGGATCCAGGTGTTTGAGAGTGTGAGCTGGAAAGTGGGCTGGAAAGTGAGCTGCGTTCAGGGGATCCAGGTGTTTGAGAGTGTGAGCTGGAAAGTGGGCTGGAAAGTGAGCTGCGTTCAGGGATCCAGGTGTTTGAGAGTGTGAGCTGGAAAGTGGGCTGGAAAGTGAGCTGCGTTCAGGGGATCCAGGTGTTTGAGAGTGTGAGCTGGAAAGTGGGCTGGAGAGTGAGCTGCGTTCAGGGGATCCAGGTGTTTGAGAGTGTGAGCTGGAAAGTGGGCTGGAGAGTGAGCTGCGTTCAGGGATCCAGGTGTTTGAGAGTGTGAGCTGGAAAGTGGGCTGGAAAGTGAGCTGCGTTCAGGGGATCCAGGTGTTTGAGAGTGTGAGCTGGAAAGTGGGCTGGAAAGTGAGCTGCGTTCAGGGGATCTAGGTGTTTGAGAGTGTGAGCTGGAAAGTGGGCTGGAAAGTGAGCTGCGTTCAGGGATCCAGGTGTTTGAGAGTGTGAGCTGGAAAGTGGGCTGGAAAGTGAGCTGCGTTCAGGGGATCCAGGTGTTTGAGAGTGTGAGCTGGAAAGTGGGCTGGAAAGTGAGCTGCGTTCAGGGGATCCAGGTGTTTGAGAGTGTGAGCTGGAAAGTGGGCTGGAAAGTGAGCTGCGTTCAGGGGATCCAGGTGTTTGAGAGTGTGAGCTGGAAAGTGGGCTGGAAAGTGAGCTGCGTTCAGGGGATCCAGGTGTTTGAGAGTGTGAGCTGGAAAGTGGGCTGGAAAGTGAGCTGCGTTCAGGGGATCCAGGTGTTTGAGAGTGTGAGCTGGAAAGTGGGCTGGAAAGTGAGCTGCGTTCAGGGGATCCAGGTGTTTGAGAGTGTGAGCTGGAAAGTGGGCTGGAAAGTGAGCTGCGTTCAGGGGATCCAGGTGTTTGAGAGTGTGAGCTGGAAAGTGGGCTGGAAAGTGAGCTGCGTTCAGGGGATCCAGGTGTTTGAGAGTGTGAGCTGGAAAGTGGGCTGGAAAGTGAGCTGCGTTCAGGGGATCCAGGTGTTTGAGAGTGTGAGCTGGAAAGTGGGCTGGAAAGTGAGCTGCGTTCAGGGATCCAGGTGTTTGAGAGTGTGAGCTGGAAAGTGGGCTGGAAAGTGAGCTGCGTTCAGGGGATCCAGGTGTTTGAGAGTGTGAGCTGGAAAGTGGGCTGGAAAGTGAGCTGCGTTCAGGGGATCCAGGTGTTTGAGAGTGTGAGCTGGAAAGTGGGCTGGAGAGTGAGCTGCGTTCAGGGGATCCAGGTGTTTGAGAGTGTGAGCTGGAAAGTGGGCTGGAAAGTGAGCTGCGTTCAGGGGATCCAGGTGTTTGAGAGTGTGAGCTGGAAAGTGGGCTGGAAAGTGAGCTGCGTTCAGGGGATCTAGGTGTTTGAGAGTGTGAGCTGGAAAGTGGGCTGGAGAGTGAGCTGCGTTCAGGGGATCCAGGTGTTTGAGAGTGTGAGCTGGAAAGTGGGCTGGAGAGTGAGCTGCGTTCAGGGGATCCAGGTGTTTGAGAGTGTGAGCTGGAAAGTGGGCTGGAGAGTGAGCTGCGTTCAGGGATCCAGGTGTTTGAGAGTGTGAGCTGGAAAGTGGGCTGGAAAGTGAGCTGCGTTCAGGGGATCCAGGTGTTTGAGAGTGTGAGCTGGAAAGTGGGCTGGAAAGTGAGCTGCGTTCAGGGATCCAGGTGTTTGAGAGTGTGAGCTGGAAAGTGGGCTGGAAAGTGAGCTGCGTTCAGGGGATCCAGGTGTTTGAGAGTGTGAGCTGGAAAGTGGGCTGGAAAGTGAGCTGCGTTCAGGGATCCAGGTGTTTGAGAGTGTGAGCTGGAAAGTGGGCTGGAAAGTGAGCTGCGTTCAGGGGATCCAGGTGTTTGAGAGTGTGAGCTGGAAAGTGGGCTGGAAAGTGAGCTGCGTTCAGGGGATCCAGGTGTTTGAGAGTGTGAGCTGGAAAGTGGGCTGGAGAGTGAGCTGCGTTCAGGGATCCAGGTGTTTGAGAGTGTGAGCTGGAAAGTGGGCTGGAGAGTGAGCTGCGTTCAGGGGATCCAGGTGTTTGAGAGTGTGAGCTGGAAAGTGGGCTGGAAAGTGAGCTGCGTTCAGGGGATCCAGGTGTTTGAGAGTGTGAGCTGGAAAGTGGGCTGGAAAGTGAGCTGCGTTCAGGGATCCAGGTGTTTGAGAGTGTGAGCTGGAAAGTGGGCTGGAGAGTGAGCTGCGTTCAGGGGATCCAGGTGTTTGAGAGTGTGAGCTGGAAAGTGGGCTGGAGAGTGAGCTGCGTTCAGGGGATCTAGGTGTTTGAGAGTGTGAGCTGGAAAGTGGGCTGGAAAGTGAGCTGCGTTCAGGGGATCCAGGTGTTTGAGAGTGTGAGCTGGAAAGTGGGCTGGAAAGTGAGCTGCGTTCAGGGGATCCAGGTGTTTGAGAGTGTGAGCTGGAAAGTGGGCTGGAAAGTGAGCTGCGTTCAGGGGATCCAGGTGTTTGAGAGTGTGAGCTGGAAAGTGGGCTGGAAAGTGAGCTGCGTTCAGGGGATCCAGGTGTTTGAGAGTGTGAGCTGGAAAGTGGGCTGGAAAGTGAGCTGCGTTCAGGGGATCCAGGTGTTTGAGAGTGTGAGCTGGAAAGTGGGCTGGAAAGTGAGCTGCGTTCAGGGGATCCAGGTGTTTGAGAGTGTGAGCTGGAAAGTGGGCTGGAAAGTGAGCTGCGTTCAGGGGATCCAGGTGTTTGAGAGTGTGAGCTGGAAAGTGGGCTGGAAAGTGAGCTGCGTTCAGGGGATCCAGGTGTTTGAGAGTGTGAGCTGGAAAGTGGGCTGGAAAGTGAGCTGCGTTCAGGGGATCCAGGTGTTTGAGAGTGTGAGCTGGAAAGTGGGCTGGAAAGTGAGCTGCGTTCAGGGGATCCAGGTGTTTGAGAGTGTGAGCTGGAAAGTGGGCTGGAAAGTGAGCTGCGTTCAGGGATCCAGGTGTTTGAGAGTGTGAGCTGGAAAGTGGGCTGGAAAGTGAGCTGCGTTCAGGGGATCCAGGTGTTTGAGAGTGTGAGCTGGAAAGTGGGCTGGAAAGTGAGCTGCGTTCAGGGATCCAGGTGTTTGAGAGTGTGAGCTGGAAAGTGGGCTGGAAAGTGAGCTGCGTTCAGGGGATCCAGGTGTTTGAGAGTGTGAGCTGGAAAGTGGGCTGGAAAGTGAGCTGCGTTCAGGGGATCCAGGTGTTTGAGAGTGTGAGCTGGAAAGTGGGCTGGAGAGTGAGCTGCGTTCAGGGGATCCAGGTGTTTGAGAGTGTGAGCTGGAAAGTGGGCTGGAAAGTGAGCTGCGTTCAGGGGATCCAGGTGTTTGAGAGTGTGAGCTGGAAAGTGGGCTGGAGAGTGAGCTGCGTTCAGGGGATCCAGGTGTTTGAGAGTGTGAGCTGGAAAGTGGGCTGGAGAGTGAGCTGCGTTCAGGGGATCCAGGTGTTTGAGAGTGTGAGCTGGAAAGTGGGCTGGAGAGTGAGCTGCGTTCAGGGGATCCAGGTGTTTGAGAGTGTGAGCTGGAAAGTGGGCTGGAAAGTGAGCTGCGTTCAGGGATCCAGGTGTTTGAGAGTGTGAGCTGGAAAGTGGGCTGGAAAGTGAGCTGCGTTCAGGGGATCCAGGTGTTTGAGAGTGTGAGCTGGAAAGTGGGCTGGAAAGTGAGCTGCGTTCAGGGGATCCAGGTGTTTGAGAGTGTGAGCTGGAAAGTGGGCTGGAGAGTGAGCTGCGTTCAGGGGATCCAGGTGTTTGAGAGTGTGAGCTGGAAAGTGGGCTGGAAAGTGAGCTGCGTTCAGGGGATCCAGGTGTTTGAGAGTGTGAGCTGGAAAGTGGGCTGGAAAGTGAGCTGCGTTCAGGGGATCCAGGTGTTTGAGAGTGTGAGCTGGAAAGTGGGCTGGAAAGTGAGCTGCGTTCAGGGGATCCAGGTGTTTGAGAGTGTGAGCTGGAAAGTGGGCTGGAAAGTGAGCTGCGTTCAGGGATCCAGGTGTTTGAGAGTGTGAGCTGGAAAGTGGGCTGGAGAGTGAGCTGCGTTCAGGGGATCCAGGTGTTTGAGAGTGTGAGCTGGAAAGTGGGCTGGAGAGTGAGCTGCGTTCAGGGGATCCAGGTGTTTGAGAGTGTGAGCTGGAAAGTGGGCTGGAAAGTGAGCTGCGTTCAGGGGATCCAGGTGTTTGAGAGTGTGAGCTGGAAAGTGGGCTGGAAAGTGAGCTGCGTTCAGGGGATCCAGGTGTTTGAGAGTGTGAGCTGGAAAGTGGGCTGGAGAGTGAGCTGCGTTCAGGGGATCCAGGTGTTTGAGAGTGTGAGCTGGAAAGTGGGCTGGAGAGTGAGCTGGAAAGCGTTCAGGGGATCCAGGTGTTTGAGAGTGTGAGCTGGAAAGTGGGCTGGAGAGTGAGCTGCGTTCAGGGGATCCAGGTGTTTGAGAGTGTGAGCTGGAAAGTGGGCTGGAAAGTGAGCTGCGTTCAGGGGATCCAGGTGTTTGAGAGTGTGAGCTGGAAAGTGGGCTGGAGAGTGAGCTGCGTTCAGGGGATCCAGGTGTTTGAGAGTGTGAGCTGGAAAGTGGGCTGGAGAGTGAGCTGCGTTCAGGGGATCCAGGTGTTTGAGAGTGTGAGCTGGAAAGTGGGCTGGAGAGTGAGCTGCGTTCAGGGATCCAGGTGTTTGAGAGTGTGAGCTGGAAAGTGGGCTGGAAAGTGAGCTGCGTTCAGGGGATCCAGGTGTTTGAGAGTGTGAGCTGGAAAGTGGGCTGGAAAGTGAGCTGCGTTCAGGGATCCAGGTGTTTGAGAGTGTGAGCTGGAAAGTGGGCTGGAAAGTGAGCTGCGTTCAGGGGATCCAGGTGTTTGAGAGTGTGAGCTGGAAAGTGGGCTGGAAAGTGAGCTGCGTTCAGGGGATCCAGGTGTTTGAGAGTGTGAGCTGGAAAGTGGGCTGGAGAGTGAGCTGCGTTCAGGGGATCCAGGTGTTTGAGAGTGTGAGCTGGAAAGTGGGCTGGAGAGTGAGCTGCGTTCAGGGGATCCAGGTGTTTGAGAGTGTGAGCTGGAAAGTGGGCTGGAAAGTGAGCTGCGTTCAGGGGATCCAGGTGTTTGAGAGTGTGAGCTGGAAAGTGGGCTGGAAAGTGAGCTGCGTTCAGGGGATCCAGGTGTTTGAGAGTGTGAGCTGGAAAGTGGGCTGGAAAGTGAGCTGCGTTCAGGGGATCCAGGTGTTTGAGAGTGTGAGCTGGAAAGTGGGCTGGAAAGTGAGCTGCGTTCAGGGGATCCAGGTGTTTGAGAGTGTGAGCTGGAAAGTGGGCTGGAAAGTGAGCTGCGTTCAGGGGATCCAGGTGTTTGAGAGTGTGAGCTGGAAAGTGGGCTGGAAAGTGAGCTGCGTTCAGGGGATCCAGGTGTTTGAGAGTGTGAGCTGGAAAGTGGGCTGGAAAGTGAGCTGCGTTCAGGGGATCCAGGTGTTTGAGAGTGTGAGCTGGAAAGTGGGCTGGAAAGTGAGCTGCGTTCAGGGGATCCAGGTGTTTGAGAGTGTGAGCTGGAAAGTGGGCTGGAAAGTGAGCTGCGTTCAGGGGATCCAGGTGTTTGAGAGTGTGAGCTGGAAAGTGGGCTGGAAAGTGAGCTGCGTTCAGGGGATCCAGGTGTTTGAGAGTGTGAGCTGGAAAGTGGGCTGGAAAGTGAGCTGCGTTCAGGGGATCCAGGTGTTTGAGAGTGTGAGCTGGAAAGTGGGCTGGAAAGTGAGCTGCGTTCAGGGGATCCAGGTGTTTGAGAGTGTGAGCTGGAAAGTGGGCTGGAAAGTGAGCTGCGTTCAGGGATCCAGGTGTTTGAGAGTGTGAGCTGGAAAGTGGGCTGGAAAGTGAGCTGCGTTCAGGGGATCCAGGTGTTTGAGAGTGTGAGCTGGAAAGTGGGCTGGAAAGTGAGCTGCGTTCAGGGGATCCAGGTGTTTGAGAGTGTGAGCTGGAAAGTGGGCTGGAAAGTGAGCTGCGTTCAGGGGATCCAGGTGTTTGAGAGTGTGAGCTGGAAAGTGGGCTGGAGAGTGAGCTGCGTTCAGGGGATCCAGGTGTTTGAGAGTGTGAGCTGGAAAGTGGGCTGGAAAGTGAGCTGCGTTCAGGGGATCCAGGTGTTTGAGAGTGTGAGCTGGAAAGTGGGCTGGAAAGTGAGCTGCGTTCAGGGGATCCAGGTGTTTGAGAGTGTGAGCTGGAAAGTGGGCTGGAAAGTGAGCTGCGTTCAGGGGATCCAGGTGTTTGAGAGTGTGAGCTGGAAAGTGGGCTGGAAAGTGAGCTGCGTTCAGGGGATCCAGGTGTTTGAGAGTGTGAGCTGGAAAGTGGGCTGGAAAGTGAGCTGCGTTCAGGGGATCCAGGTGTTTGAGAGTGTGAGCTGGAAAGTGGGCTGGAAAGTGAGCTGCGTTCAGGGGATCCAGGTGTTTGAGAGTGTGAGCTGGAAAGTGGGCTGGAAAGTGAGCTGCGTTCAGGGGATCCAGGTGTTTGAGAGTGTGAGCTGGAAAGTGGGCTGGAAAGTGAGCTGCGTTCAGGGATCCAGGTGTTTGAGAGTGTGAGCTGGAAAGTGGGCTGGAGAGTGAGCTGCGTTCAGGGGATCCAGGTGTTTGAGAGTGTGAGCTGGAAAGTGGGCTGGAAAGTGAGCTGCGTTCAGGGGATCCAGGTGTTTGAGAGTGTGAGCTGGAAAGTGGGCTGGAGAGTGAGCTGCGTTCAGGGGATCCAGGTGTTTGAGAGTGTGAGCTGGAAAGTGGGCTGGAAAGTGAGCTGCGTTCAGGGGATCCAGGTGTTTGAGAGTGTGAGCTGGAAAGTGGGCTGGAAAGTGAGCTGCGTTCAGGGGATCCAGGTGTTTGAGAGTGTGAGCTGGAAAGTGGGCTGGAAAGTGAGCTGCGTTCAGGGGATCCAGGTGTTTGAGAGTGTGAGCTGGAAAGTGGGCTGGAAAGTGAGCTGCGTTCAGGGGATCCAGGTGTTTGAGAGTGTGAGCTGGAAAGTGGGCTGGAAAGTGAGCTGCGTTCAGGGGATCCAGGTGTTTGAGAGTGTGAGCTGGAAAGTGGGCTGGAAAGTGAGCTGCGTTCAGGGGATCCAGGTGTTTGAGAGTGTGAGCTGGAAAGTGGGCTGGAAAGTGAGCTGCGTTCAGGGGATCCAGGTGTTTGAGAGTGTGAGCTGGAAAGTGGGCTGGAAAGTGAGCTGCGTTCAGGGATCTAGGTGTTTGAGAGTGTGAGCTGGAAAGTGGGCTGGAAAGTGAGCTGCGTTCAGGGGATCCAGGTGTTTGAGAGTGTGAGCTGGAAAGTGGGCTGGAAAGTGAGCTGCGTTCAGGGGATCCAGGTGTTTGAGAGTGTGAGCTGGAAAGTGGGCTGGAAAGTGAGCTGCGTTCAGGGGATCCAGGTGTTTGAGAGTGTGAGCTGGAAAGTGGGCTGGAAAGTGAGCTGCGTTCAGGGGATCCAGGTGTTTGAGAGTGTGGGGATCCAGCTGGAAAGTGGGCTGGAAAGTGAGCTGCGTTCAGGGGATCCAGGTGTTTGAGAGTGTGAGCTGGAAAGTGGGCTGGAAAGTGAGCTGCGTTCAGGGGATCCAGGTGTTTGAGAGTGTGAGCTGGAAAGTGGGCTGGAAAGTGAGCTGCGTTCAGGGGATCCAGGTGTTTGAGAGTGTGAGCTGGAAAGTGGGCTGGAAAGTGAGCTGCGTTCAGGGGATCCAGGTGTTTGAGAGTGTGAGCTGGAAAGTGGGCTGGAAAGTGAGCTGCGTTCAGGGGATCCAGGTGTTTGAGAGTGTGAGCTGGAAAGTGGGCTGGAGAGTGAGCTGCGTTCAGGGATCCAGGTGTTTGAGAGTGTGAGCTGGAAAGTGGGCTGGAAAGTGAGCTGCGTTCAGGGATCCAGGTGTTTGAGAGTGTGAGCTGGAAAGTGGGCTGGAAAGTGAGCTGCGTTCAGGGGATCTAGGTGTTTGAGAGTGTGAGCTGGAAAGTGGGCTGGAAAGTGAGCTGCGTTCAGGGGATCCAGGTGTTTGAGAGTGTGAGCTGGAAAGTGGGCTGGAAAGTGAGCTGCGTTCAGGGGATCCAGGTGTTTGAGAGTGTGAGCTGGAAAGTGGGCTGGAAAGTGAGCTGCGTTCAGGGGATCCAGGTGTTTGAGAGTGTGAGCTGGAAAGTGGGCTGGAAAGTGAGCTGCGTTCAGGGGATCCAGGTGTTTGAGAGTGTGAGCTGGAAAGTGGGCTGGAAAGTGAGCTGCGTTCAGGGGATCCAGGTGTTTGAGAGTGTGAGCTGGAAAGTGGGCTGGAAAGTGAGCTGCGTTCAGGGGATCCAGGTGTTTGAGAGTGTGAGCTGGAAAGTGGGCTGGAGAGTGAGCTGCGTTCAGGGGATCCAGGTGTTTGAGAGTGTGAGCTGGAAAGTGGGCTGGAGAGTGAGCTGCGTTCAGGGATCCAGGTGTTTGAGAGTGTGAGCTGGAAAGTGGGCTGGAGAGTGAGCTGCGTTCAGGGGATCCAGGTGTTTGAGAGTGTGAGCTGGAAAGTGGGCTGGAGAGTGAGCTGCGTTCAGGGGATCCAGGTGTTTGAGAGTGTGAGCTGGAAAGTGGGCTGGAGAGTGAGCTGCGTTCAGGGGATCCAGGTGTTTGAGAGTGTGAGCTGGAAAGTGGGCTGGAAAGTGAGCTGCGTTCAGGGATCCAGGTGTTTGAGAGTGTGAGCTGGAAAGTGGGCTGGAAAGTGAGCTGCGTTCAGGGGATCCAGGTGTTTGAGAGTGTGAGCTGGAAAGTGGGCTGGAGAGTGAGCTGCGTTCAGGGGATCCAGGTGTTTGAGAGTGTGAGCTGGAAAGTGGGCTGGAGAGTGAGCTGCGTTCAGGGGATCCAGGTGTTTGAGAGTGTGAGCTGGAAAGTGGGCTGGAAAGTGAGCTGCGTTCAGGGGATCCAGGTGTTTGAGAGTGTGAGCTGGAAAGTGGGCTGGAAAGTGAGCTGCGTTCAGGGGATCCAGGTGTTTGAGAGTGTGAGCTGGAAAGTGGGCTGGAAAGTGAGCTGCGTTCAGGGATCCAGGTGTTTGAGAGTGTGAGCTGGAAAGTGGGCTGGAAAGTGAGCTGCGTTCAGGGGATCCAGGTGTTTGAGAGTGTGAGCTGGAAAGTGGGCTGGAAAGTGAGCTGCGTTCAGGGGATCCAGGTGTTTGAGAGTGTGAGCTGGAAAGTGGGCTGGAAGTGAGCTGCGTTCAGGGGATCCAGGTGTTTGAGAGTGTGAGCTGGAAAGTGGGCTGGAAAGTGAGCTGCGTTCAGGGGATCCAGGTGTTTGAGAGTGTGAGCTGGAAAGTGGGCTGGAAAGTGAGCTGCGTTCAGGGGATCCAGGTGTTTGAGAGTGTGAGCTGGAAAGTGGGCTGGAAAGTGAGCTGCGTTCAGGGGATCCAGGTGTTTGAGAGTGTGAGCTGGAAAGTGGGCTGGAAAGTGAGCTGCGTTCAGGGGATCCAGGTGTTTGAGAGTGTGAGCTGGAAAGTGGGCTGGAAAGTGAGCTGCGTTCAGGGGATCCAGGTGTTTGAGAGTGTGAGCTGGAAAGTGGGCTGGAAAGTGAGCTGCGTTCAGGGGATCCAGGTGTTTGAGAGTGTGAGCTGGAAAGTGGGCTGGAAAGTGAGCTGCGTTCAGGGGATCCAGGTGTTTGAGAGTGTGAGCTGGAAAGTGGGCTGGAAAGTGAGCTGCGTTCAGGGATCCAGGTGTTTGAGAGTGTGAGCTGGAAAGTGGGCTGGAAAGTGAGCTGCGTTCAGGGGATCCAGGTGTTTGAGAGTGTGAGCTGGAAAGTGGGCTGGAAAGTGAGCTGCGTTCAGGGGATCCAGGTGTTTGAGAGTGTGAGCTGGAAAGTGGGCTGGAAAGTGAGCTGCGTTCAGGGGATCCAGGTGTTTGAGAGTGTGAGCTGGAAAGTGGGCTGGAAAGTGAGCTGCGTTCAGGGGATCCAGGTGTTTGAGAGTGTGAGCTGGAAAGTGGGCTGGAAAGTGAGCTGCGTTCAGGGGATCCAGGTGTTTGAGAGTGTGAGCTGGAAAGTGGGCTGGAGAGTGAGCTGCGTTCAGGGGATCCAGGTGTTTGAGAGTGTGAGCTGGAAAGTGGGCTGGAGAGTGAGCTGCGTTCAGGGGATCCAGGTGTTTGAGAGTGTGAGCTGGAAAGTGGGCTGGAGAGTGAGCTGCGTTCAGGGGATCCAGGTGTTTGAGAGTGTGAGCTGGAAAGTGGGCTGGAGAGTGAGCTGCGTTCAGGGGATCCAGGTGTTTGAGAGTGTGAGCTGGAAAGTGGGCTGGAGAGTGAGCTGCGTTCAGGGGATCCAGGTGTTTGAGAGTGTGAGCTGGAAAGTGGGCTGGAGAGTGAGCTGCGTTCAGGGGATCCAGGTGTTTGAGAGTGTGAGCTGGAAAGTGGGCTGGAGAGTGAGCTGCGTTCAGGGGATCCAGGTGTTTGAGAGTGTGAGCTGGAAAGTGGGCTGGAGAGTGAGCTGCGTTCAGGGGATCCAGGTGTTTGAGAGTGTGAGCTGGAAAGTGGGCTGGAGAGTGAGCTGCGTTCAGGGGATCCAGGTGTTTGAGAGTGTGAGCTGGAAAGTGGGCTGGAAAGTGAGCTGCGTTCAGGGGATCCAGGTGTTTGAGAGTGTGAGCTGGAAAGTGGGCTGGAGAGTGAGCTGCGTTCAGGGGATCCAGGTGTTTGAGAGTGTGAGCTGGAAAGTGGGCTGGAAAGTGAGCTGCGTTCAGGGGATCCAGGTGTTTGAGAGTGTGAGCTGGAAAGTGGGCTGGAAAGTGAGCTGCGTTCAGGGATCCAGGTGTTTGAGAGTGTGAGCTGGAAAGTGGGCTGGAAAGTGAGCTGCGTTCAGGGGATCCAGGTGTTTGAGAGTGTGAGCTGGAAAGTGGGCTGGAAAGTGAGCTGCGTTCAGGGGATCCAGGTGTTTGAGAGTGTGAGCTGGAAAGTGGGCTGGAAAGTGAGCTGCGTTCAGGGGATCCAGGTGTTTGAGAGTGTGAGCTGGAAAGTGGGCTGGAGAGTGAGCTGCGTTCAGGGGATCCAGGTGTTTGAGAGTGTGAGCTGGAAAGTGGGCTGGAGAGTGAGCTGCGTTCAGGGGATCCAGGTGTTTGAGAGTGTGAGCTGGAAAGTGGGCTGGAGAGTGAGCTGCGTTCAGGGGATCCAGGTGTTTGAGAGTGTGAGCTGGAAAGTGGGCTGGAGAGTGAGCTGCGTTCAGGGATCCAGGTGTTTGAGAGTGTGAGCTGGAAAGTGGGCTGGAGAGTGAGCTGCGTTCAGGGGATCTAGGTGTTTGAGAGTGTGAGCTGGAAAGTGGGCTGGAGAGTGAGCTGCGTTCAGGGATCCAGGTGTTTGAGAGTGTGAGCTGGAAAGTGGGCTGGAGAGTGAGCTGCGTTCAGGGGATCTAGGTGTTTGAGAGTGTGAGCTGGAAAGTGGGCTGGAGAGTGAGCTGCGTTCAGGGGATCCAGGTGTTTGAGAGTGTGAGCTGGAAAGTGGGCTGGAGAGTGAGCTGCGTTCAGGGGATCTAGGTGTTTGAGAGTGTGAGCTGGAAAGTGGGCTGGAGAGTGAGCTGCGTTCAGGGGATCCAGGTGTTTGAGAGTGTGAGCTGGAAAGTGGGCTGGAGAGTGAGCTGCGTTCAGGGGTTCCAGGTGTTTGAGAGTGTGAGCTGGAAAGTGGGCTGGAAAGTGAGCTGCGTTCAGGGGATCCAGGTGTTTGAGAGTGTGAGCTGGAAAGTGGGCTGGAAAGTGAGCTGCGTTCAGGGGATCCAGGTGTTTGAGAGTGTGAGCTGGAAAGTGGGCTGGAGAGTGAGCTGCGTTCAGGGGATCCAGGTGTTTGAGAGTGTGCGCTGGAAAGTGGGCTGGAGAGTGAGCTGCGTTCAGGGGATTCAGGTGTTTGAGAGTGTGAGCTGGAAAGTGGGCTGGAGAGTGAGCTGCGTTCAGGGGATCCAGGTGTTTGAGAGTGTGAGCTGGAAAGTGGGCTGGAGAGTGAGCTGCGTTCAGGGGATCCAGGTGTTTGAGAGTGTGAGCTGGAAAGTGGGCTGGAGAGTGAGCTGCGTTCAGGGGATCTAGGTGTTTGAGAGTGTGAGCTGGAAAGTGGGCTGGAGAGTGAGCTGCGTTCAGGGGATCCAGGTGTTTGAGAGTGTGAGCTGGAAAGTGGGCTGGAGAGTGAGCTGCGTTCAGGGGATCTAGGTGTTTGAGAGTGTGAGCTGGAAAGTGGGCTGGAGAGTGAGCTGCGTTCAGGGGATCCAGGTGTTTGAGAGTGTGAGCTGGAAAGTGGGCTGGAGAGTGAGCTGCGTTCAGGGGATCTAGGTGTTTGAGAGTGTGAGCTGGAAAGTGGGCTGGAGAGTGAGCTGCGTTCAGGGGATCCAGGTGTTTGAGAGTGTGAGCTGGAAAGTGGGCTGGAGAGTGAGCTGCGTTCAGGGGTTCCAGGTGTTTGAGAGTGTGAGCTGGAAAGTGGGCTGGAAAGTGAGCTGCGTTCAGGGATCCAGGTGTTTGAGAGTGTGAGCTGGAAAGTGGGCTGGAGAGTGAGCTGCGTTCAGGGGATCCAGGTGTTTGAGAGTGTGAGCTGGAAAGTGGGCTGGAGAGTGAGCTGCGTTCAGGGGATCCAGGTGTTTGAGAGTGTGCGCTGGAAAGTGGGCTGGAGAGTGAGCTGCGTTCAGGGGATCTAGGTGTTTGAGAGTGTGAGCTGGAAAGTGGGCTGGAGAGTGAGCTGCGTTCAGGGGATCCAGGTGTTTGAGAGTGTGAGCTGGAAAGTGGGCTGGAGAGTTAGCTGCGTTCAGGGGATCCAGGTGTTTGAGAGTGTGAGCTGGAAAGTGGGCTGGAAAGTGAGCTGCGTTCAGGGGATCCAGGTGTTTGAGAGTGTGAGCTGGAAAGTGGGCTGGAAAGTGAGCTGCGTTCAGGGGATCCAGGTGTTTGAGAGTGTGAGCTGGAAAGTGGGCTGGAAAGTGAGCTGCGTTCAGGGGATCCAGGTGTTTGAGAGTGTGAGCTGGAAAGTGGGCTGGAAAGTGAGCTGCGTTCAGGGGATCCAGGTGTTTGAGAGTGTGCGCTGGAAAGTGGGCTGGAAAGTGAGCTGCGTTCAGGGGATCCAGGTGTTTGAGAGTGTGAGCTGGAAAGTGGGCTGGAAAGTGAGCTGCGTTCAGGGGATCCAGGTGTTTGAGAGTGTGAGCTGGAAAGTGGGCTGGAAAGTGAGCTGCGTTCAGGGGATCTAGGTGTTTGAGAGTGTGAGCTGGAAAGTGGGCTGGAAAGTGAGCTGCGTTCAGGGGATCTAGGTGTTTGAGAGTGTGAGCTGGAAAGTGGGCTGGAAAGTGAGCTGCGTTCAGGGGATCCAGGTGTTTGAGAGTGTGAGCTGGAAAGTGGGCTGGAGAGTGAGCTGCGTTCAGGGGATCCAGGTGTTTGAGAGTGTGAGCTGGAAAGTGGGCTGGAGAGTGAGCTGCGTTCAGGGGATCCAGGTGTTTGAGAGTGTGAGCTGGAAAGTGGGCTGGAGAGTGAGCTGCGTTCAGGGGATCCAGGTGTTTGAGAGTGTGAGCTGGAAAGTGGGCTGGAGAGTGAGCTGCGTTCAGGGGATCCAGGTGTTTGAGAGTGTGAGCTGGAAAGTGGGCTGGAAAGTGAGCTGCGTTCAGGGGATCTATGTGTTTGAGAGTGTGAGCTGGAAAGTGGGCTGGAAAGTGAGCTGCGTTCAGGGGATCCAGGTGTTTGAGAGTGTGAGCTGGAAAGTGGGCTGGAAAGTGAGCTGCGTTCAGGGGATCCAGGTGTTTGAGAGTGTGAGCTGGAAAGTGGGCTGGAAAGTGAGCTGCGTTCAGGGGATCCAGGTGTTTGAGAGTGTGAGCTGGAAAGTGGGCTTGAAAGTGAGCTGCATTCAGGGGATCTACGTGTTTGAGGGTGTGAGTTGGAAGCAGATGTTACAGTATTGTGTGAAAATGTTGTGTGAAAGTATTTTTACTGTATGTCATTATCACACACTATTTAGTTCAGGTCTCTGCACCCCATCACTGTGAGGTATTGTTTGATTTGTGACACACGTCTTTCGGAGCTCTGGGTTTCCCGTGATTTTACGCCTCCCGTGTCTCACTAATGACGCCTTTTGCCTATTCCCTGCCTGTACTTTAGCCTATCAGATTTCCTGTTATCTACCTATTGCCTGATCTCCCAGACTAGCTTTTTCCTTGCCTGTACTGTTTCCTTTTTGGACCCCCTGTGTATGACCTTCTGCCTGCCCCTGGACCCAGCTACCTGCCTCCTCCTGTGGTCCTTTGCAATAAACACCTGCAACGCCCTGCTCTTGAAACCAGCTCTCTGTCTCCCCTCCTGTTCATTACAAATACCTCCACACACACACAAAAAAGGAACAAAAATAAGTGTTTGCAGGAAACAAATGTTTATTTTATTTTATTTATAGTTCAAATAAATAAACCTTAAGTCAGAGAATAAGAGGAGACTAAGTGAAAGATACAACAAATTAAAGCACCACTAAGCACTATGTACAATATGTCCTTATTTGTGGCAGGTGTTTTGGGTTGGTTGAACATTTTAGGGAATATGGGAACTAAGGGCCATATTTACAAAGCATGGCAAAGTTGTGCACAGTTTATATGTTTCTCTCTTAAAAAAAAAAAAGTTCTCACATAAAAAAAATATTAATTCTCTACATCTTTATTTCATAAATTATTCAACCTTTATTTCAACCTGGTTAATACAGATGATTACTTTTTTACTAACACTCAGTTGTTCCGATCTGTAGTATAGTAAAGCCTGCTTACACACAAAAATGTCCTTCCCAAAACAGAACCACACATTGCTAGATCTTAATAGGATGCTAAATGAGGAAATAAAAAGGAATGTCCTGTCATCTACATTCCAGAAGTATAAATGGGGACAAGCTTGGAGAAGAGTTGGCTTTATGTGTACAGTTCAGGCAAAACAAAATGAACAGTAAAGAAAAGGCTGTGGAAAGTGGAAGTTGTCTTGCCAGTCCATGGAAGTGTGTGTGTCCAGTTTAAGTGATACTTGTAAGCATCAGTAAGTCCAAAATGTTACTGAATATTGGAAGTGAAGGAAGGCGCCTAGGAAGAGAGAATAGACCGATTCTTCTCCTCATCTTTCCCTGGGGATGATTCCATCAGCAAGACTGTGTCGACATGCACATCTTCATCATCTGATTGGATGACTTGGGTGTCCCGTCCGTCCTCATTGGTGTTCTGGCTGTTGGTGGAGGAGGTGGAGGCCACGCGGAACTTCCCATCACAACCGTCAGTGTAGTGGAGAGAGCGTCCCTGGTTGATTACCTTATCATTGTTGTTGTTTCCATGAACTACTGTAGGTAAAATTAAGGGGATATTAGACAAAATATTCTCAGTGCTACGCTCAATAGTGCAGTTAGTGTTGCCAGCTAGTATAGGGGAGGATAAAAGCCTCGACTCTCTGCCAAATACTACACTATCAACATAGGACGGCCTCAGACTGGCGTCTCCCTTCCACTCACCTTTACCTGGCAGAGGGGAGGCCAGCACCCCCTCATCCCCTCCAGAGCCGAGGAAGACATCCAGTGCTTCCTGGTCAGAGATGTCCATGAGGTCCATCTGCTCCAGCATGTCCACATTAACCTCCATGGACGAGACACTGCCAATGGGAGCTAACAACAACCCAAGAGACAACCGTGAGGTTGATTAGAGGCATATAATGTCAGTTTTACTTCTCATAGGAAATGTTTAGCAACATTGAGAAACTTTCACGTGTGTATATTGAACAAAAATATAAATGCAACATGCAGCAATGTCAAAGATTTTACTGAATTACAGTTCATATAAGCAGATCAGTCAATTGAAATAAAAAGGCCCCAATCTATGGATTTCACATGGCTGGGCAGGGGTACAGGCCCAGCGAATCAGAATGAGTTTTTCCCCACAAAATGGCTTTATTACAGACAGAAATACCACCCCCTCCCCTCAGACGATCACACAGGTGAAGGAGCCAGATGTGGAGGTCCTGAGCTGGCGTGGTTACATGCGGTTGTGAGGCCGGTTGGACGTACTGCCAAATTCTCTTAAACAACATTGGAGGCGGATTATGGTAGAGAAATAAACATTAAATTATCTTGCATCAGCATGCCAATTGCACACTCCCTCAAAACTTGAGTCATCTGCGGAATTGTGTTGTGTAACAAAGATGCACATTTTAGAGTGACCTTTTATTGTCCCCAGCACAAGGTGCACCTGTATAATTATCATGCCATTTAATCTGCTTTTTTTTAGGCCACACCTGTCAGGTAAGGATGGATTATCTTGGCTAAAGGAGAAATGCTCACTAACAGGGATGTTAACAATTTGTGCACAAAATGTGAGAGAAATAAGCTTTTGTGCATATGGAACATTTCTGGGATACTTATTTATTTTTGTTCAGTGTAATATGGCGAGTGATAGAAAGCGAGTACTTGAATTGTGCGGACTTGGATATAGGGTTATGGATAGGGTTTGGGTTGATCCATGGTTTGGACATTAATCTAGGTTTAGTATTCAGGTTGAGCCATGGTTTGGACATTAATCTAGGTTTAGTATTCAGATTGAGCCATGGTTTAGACATTAATCTAGGTTTAGTATTCGGGTTGAGCCATGGTTTGGACATTAATCTAGGTTTAGTATTAGGGTTTAGCCAGGGTGTGGACATGAATCTAGTGTTAGGGTAATGGCTAAGGTAAGGGTTGAGCTTGGGTATGGACATGTGTGATGCTGACTGCGCTCACGTCTCTTATAGTCATGAATCTGCAAGTGGGCAGAGGACAGGTAGACATCCACATCGTGCTGAAAGACCTCCTCAAAGAAGCGCTGTCGCTCTCTCAGTTTCATCTGCTGGGCTGCGTCCATTCCTGGGACCCTCTGAGCATGTTCGGTCTCCGCTGGCACAGAGAACAACAGAACATATCTGTCAGAAACTCTGGTCAAACAGGTCTGCAAGATCAACACTCCCCAAAGCTGCAAGAAACAATGTGAATGCCAGAAAGGGGTAACACTGAACCATAGGAACAAGAAATGACAGGAAAACCCAGCCTTTACTGTAATCTCAGGTTTTGGGGCTGTGAATTTTGGGCTTTTCATGTTCTCTTGCAGACTTGTTTTCCTTGGTACCACTCAGTAGCAGACACTTTTAGCATAATGTAGATAGAGCATGCATATGCAACATTTCTTACTAATGCTTTACGGTGAAATATGATTGCATGATTGATCCTGTAAAACATATCATACATTCTCTCCTTTGTGTTATTCATGAAACAACAAGTTTTAGGAACTCAGTTGGGGTATCAACTTACTATTGAGAGTAAGAATAGTAGAATAAACTGGGTGCAATTTAGAAATGTGGTTTTGCATCAGCAGTTGTGCATTTTCTCATGTTATGTCAGACACTGACAGTCAATCAATTAGCCATGTCAGCTAACCATTTTTAGATTGGTAAATTAGACTAGCCAGCCCTCTAAACTTGTAGTAATCATTGCCGAATCCCGACCAAGAACAAGAGAAGTGAGCAAGCTACAGTGCATTCGGAAAGTATTCAGACCACTTCCCTTTTTACACATTTTGTTACGTTATATAGTCTTATTCCAAAATGGATTAAATACAAAGTTTTCCTCATCAATCTACACACTATAACCCATAATGACAAAGTGAAAAACATTTTCTTTTTCAAATGTATTAAAAATAAAAAACAGAAATACGTTATTTACATTCAGACCCTTTTGCTATGAGGCTCAAAATTGAGCTCAGGTGCATCCTGTTTCCACTGATCATCCTTTAGATGTTTCTACAACTTGATTGGAGTCCACCTGTGGTAAATTAAATTGATTGGACATGATTTGGAAAAGCACACACCTATCTATATAAGGTCCCACAGTTGACAGCGCATGTCAGAGCAAAAACCAAGGCTTGAGGTAGAAGGAATTGTCCTTAGAGCTCCGAGACAGGATTTTGTCGAGGCACAGATCTGGGGAAGGGTACCAAAGAATGTCTGTAAAATTGAAGGTCCCCAAGAACACAGTGGCCTCCATCATTCTTAAATGGAAGAAGTTTGGAACCAACAAGATACTTCCTAGAGCTGGCCGCGCAATCAAACTGAATAATCATGGAAGAAAGGCCTTGGTCAGGGAAGTGACAAAGAACCTGATTGTCACTCTGACAGAGCTCTAGAGTTATAGTTCCTCTATGGAGATGGGAGAACCTTTCAGAAGGACAACCATCTCTGCAGCACTCCACCAATCAAGCCTTATGGTAGAGTGGCCAGACGGAAGCCTCTCCTCAGTAAAAGGCACATGACAGCCCGCTTGGAGTTTGCTAAAAGGCATCTAAAGACTCTCAGACCATGAGAAACATGATTCTCTGGTCTGATAAAACAAAGATTGAACTCTATGGCCTCAATGCCAAGGATCACGTCTGGAGGAAACCTGGCACCATCCCTATGGTGAAGCATGGTGGTGGCAACATCATGCTGTGGGGATGTTTTTCAGCGGCAGGGACTGGGAGACTAGTCAGAATCAAGGGAAAGATGAACAGAGCAAAGTACAGAGAGATCCGTGATTAAAACCTGCTCCAGAGCGCTCAGGACCACCCAGGGGGCAGGCTTCTCCCCCATACCTGAACCTGGCTTCACCTTTAACCCCAACACTTGTCACAAGTAAGGAGAGAGAGAAATGTTCACTTAAGGTTTAGGGTAGGGCTGTTATGGTGACGGTAATACGTGACCTTCTCCAAAACTGCGCTCTGATGGTGCATATGGTTATTAGTAGAGTACCAAACTTGCTAACTGCCAGTTGCTAATGTTCTGGTACTCAGCACTCTGTCTCTCTAATCACACTGACAACAATGCAAATGTAATTAAAAATCTAATCAAACACTTCATGAGAGCCCATGAGCTCATATTGCGCAACATTTCTATAGGCGCGATAAAACAGTTTTTATGGCCTCTTTTAAAGAGAGGATCCAGTCAGCTTTCTATAGGCTAAACCTACTATATTTATTTCTCAACTTTCCAAATATTAAGCACATTGCTTCAATTTACAACAGGAGTATAGCCTACATGGCTGGCATGAAAATAAACCACGGGGAAAATCTCACCTATTCCGACAGGTGCATGATAATGGTCCATTCTAAATCATAACACATTTCACACATATATTATTTAGTATATGTAAAGACAAGATTCAAATAGTCTGATGAGTGACGATATTATCACTTGTGAATGATGTATTATCACTTAATGATGCCCTGCATGTGCAGTAAGGTTTACCTTCCAACAAGACAATGACCCAAAGCACACAGCCAAGACAACGCAGAAGTGGCTTCGGGACAAATCTCTGAATGTCCCTGAGTGGCCCAGCCAGAGCCTGGACTTGAACCCGATCGAACATCTCTGGAGATGCTTGAAAATAGCTGTGCAGCAACGCTCCCCATCCAACCTGACAGAGCTTGAGAGGATCTGCAGAGAAGAATGGGAGAAACTCCCCAAATACAGGTGTGCCAAGCTTGTAGCATCATACCTAAGAAGACTTGAGGCTGTAATAGCTGCTTATTAAGGTGCTTCAACAAAGTACTGAGTAAAAGGTCTGAATACTTATGTAAATGTGATATTTCAGTTTTTTATTGTTAATAAATTAGCAACAATTTCTATAAACCTGTTTTTGCATTGCTTTATGCGATTTTATGTGTAGATTGATGAGGGGGAAAACCAATTTAATCCATTTCAGAATGAGGATGTAACCTAACAAAATGTGGAAGAAGTCAAGGGGTCTGAATTCTTTCCGAAGGCACTGTATATACAGGGTCAGTTCGAATAGCATATGTACAATGTTCAGGGATACTGGAGTGATAGAGGTACAGTAGATAATGTATGAATAAGGGTATATGATAAACAGAGTAGCAGCAGCATATATGATGATTGTATGTGAGTGGTTGTGTAGAGTCATCATAACTGTGTGTGTGTGTGTGTGTGTGTGTGTGTGTGTGTGTGTGTGTGTGTGCATAGAGAGTGCAAAAATAAATAAAATAACAGTCAACTCAGATAGCCCGTGTAGCCATTTTGTTAATCTATTTAGCAGTCTTGTGGCTTGGGGATAGAAGCAGTTCATGAGCCTGTTGGTGTCAGACTTGATGCACTGGTAGAGTTTGCTGTGTGGAACCAGATGGAATACTCTATGGCTTGGGTTTCTGGAGTCTTTAACAAATTTCCCAGGCCTTCCTTTCACACTGTCTGATAGAGGTCCTGGATGGCACGGAGCTCGGCCCAAGTGACGTACTGGGCTGTCCGCACCACCACCTGTAGCACCATACGATCAAGGGCAGTGCTGTTGCCATACCAAACAGTGATGCAGCCTGTCAAGATGCTCTCATTGGTGCAGCTGTACTTTTTGAGGATTTGAGGGCCCGCGCCAAACATTTTCAACCTCCTGAGGGGGAAGAGGTGGTGTCACGCCTTCTTCACGACTGTGCGGGAATGTGTGGACCGTTTTAAGTTCTTAGTGATTTGGACACTGAGGAACCTGTAGCTCTCGGCTCGCTCCACTGCAGCCCAGTTGATGTGGATGGGGGCGTGCTCACCCCTCCGTTTCCTGGACTCCATGATCAGCTCCTTTGTTTTACTGACATTGAGGGAGAGGTTGTTGTCCTGGCACTAAGCATAAACCCCTGTGGAGTCCCCGTGTTGAGGATACGCGTTGCAGAGGTAATGTTGCCTACCCTCACCACCTGGGGTCGATCCGTCAGAAAGTCCAGGAACCAGTTGCAGAGGGAGGTGTTCAATCCCAGGGTCCTAAGCTTGGTGACGTGCTTGGAGGGGACAATGGTGTTGAATGCTAAGCTGTAGTCAATGAACAGCCTTCTCACATACAGCTCAAGTCCGAAGTTTACATACACTTAGGTTGGAGTCATTAAAACACATTTTTCTACCACTCCACAAATTTCTTGTTAACAAACTATAGTTTTGGCAAGTCTGTTAGGACATCTACTTTGTGCATGCCACAAGTCATTTTTCCAACAATTGTTTTCAGACAGATTCTTTCACTTATACAGTGGAGCAAAAAAGTATTTAGTCAGCCACCAATTGTGCAAGTAATCCCACTTAAATATCTGGTATGCGCCCAGGTAGGACGCCAGGTGGCGCCTCTAGAGGGGGGGGGCTACTGTCACGCCCTGATCGGTTTCACTTGTTTTTGTGATTGTCTCCACCCCCCTCCAGTTGTCGCCCATCTTCCCCATTATCCTCTGTGTATACAGTGGCGCAAGAAAAGTATTCTAAACTTTTGTTATTGACGAAATACTTATTTTCCACCATAATTTGCAAATGAATTCATTAAAAATCCTACAATGTGATTTTCTGGATTTTCTTTTCTCATTTTGTCTGTCATAGTTGAAGTGTACCAATGATGAAAATTACAGGCCTCTCTCATCTTTTTAAGTGGGAGAACTTGCACAATTGGTGGCTGACTAAATACTTTTTTGCCCCACTGTAATCCACTGTATCACAATTACAGTGGGAAAGAAGTGTACATACACTAAGTTGACTGTGCCTTTAAACAGCTTGGAAAATTCCAGAAAATTATGTCAGGGCTTTAGAAGCTTCTGATAGGCTAATTGACATCATTTGAGTCAATTGGAGGTGTACCTGCGGATGTATTTCAAGGCCTACCTTCAAACTCAGTGCGTCTTTGGTTTACATCATGGGAAAATCAAGAGAAATCAGCCAAGACCTCAGAAAAAAATTGTAGACCTCCACAAGTCTGGTTCATCCTTGGGAGCAATTTCCAAACACCTGAACATACCACGCTCATCTGTACAAACAATAGTGCGCAAGTATAAACACCATGGGAACACGCAGCCGTCATACCTCTCAGGAAGGAGACGTGTTCTGTCTCCTAGAGATGAACGTACTTTGGTGCGAAAAGTGCAAATCAAAGGAACTTGTGAAGATGCTGGAGGAAACAGGTACAAAGTATCTATATCCACAGTAAAACAAGTCCTATAACGACAGCAAGGAAGAAGCCACTGCTCCAAAACCGCCATAAAAAAAGCCACATTACGGTTTGCAACTCCACATGGGGACAAGAAATGGAGAAATGTCCTCTGGTCTGATGAATCAAAAATAGAACTGTTTGGCCATAATGACCATCGTTATGTTTGGAGGAAAAAGGGGGAGGCTTGCAAGTCGATGAACACCATCCCAACCATGAAGCATGGGGGTGGCAGCATCATGTTGTGGGGGTGCTTTACTGAAGGAGGGACTTGTGCACTTCACAAAATAGACGGCATCAATGGGAAGGAAAATGATGTGGATATATTGAAGCAACATCTCAAGACATCAGCCAGGAAGTTAAAGCTTGGTCGCAAATGGGTCTTCCAAATGGACAATGACCCCAAGCATATTTCCAAAGTTGTGGCAAATTGGCTTAAGGATAACAAAGTCAAGGTATTGGAGTGGCCATCACAAAGCCCAGACCTTAGTACTTCAGAAAATTTGTGGACAGAACTGAAAAAGTGTGTGCGAGCATGGAGCCCTACAAACTTGACTCAGTTACACAAGCTCTGTCAGGAGCTGTCACCCAACTTATTGTGGAAAGCTTGTGGAAGGAAACGTTTGACCCAAGTTAAACATTTTAAAGGCAGTGCTACCAAATACTAATTGAGTTTATGTAAACTTCTGACCCACTGGGAATGTGATGACAGACATAAAAGCTGAAATAAATCATTCTCTCTACTATTCTACTATAATTCTGACATTTCACATTCTTAAAATAAAGTGGTGATCCTAACTGACCTAAAACAGGGAGTTTTTACTAGGATTAAATGTTAGGAATTGTAAAAACTGATTTTAAATGTATTTGGCTAAGGTGTATGTAAACTTCCAACTTCAACTGTAAGTATTCCTCTTATCTAGGTGGGTGAGGGCAGTGTGGAGTGTAATTGAGATTGTATATGGATCTGTTGGGGTGGCAAATTGGAGTGGGTCTAGGGTGTCTGGTATGATGGAGTTGATATGTACCATAGACAGCCTTTCAGAGCACTTCATGATTACAGATGTGTGCTACAGGGCGCTAGTTATAGTGGCATGAAGCCTTAGAGTTCTCGGGAGCAGGAATGATGGTGGTCAGCTTAAGACGTGGGGATTACAGACCCGGACAAATAGAGGTTCAAAGTGACTGTGAATATGCCTGCCAGCTGTTCTGCGCGTTCTCTGAGAATTCGAACCTGTATACCATCCAGCCCTGCTGTTTTGCGAGTGTTGACCTAATTAAAGACCTCAGTCGGCCTCTGAGAGCAAGATCAGTCAGTCCTCTGGGTTGGTGGGGGCTCTCACGCATGGCATGGCTGTTATTGTTGAAGTGTGCATAAAATGCATTGAGTTTGTCTGGTAGAGAGACTTCATTGGGCAGATCCACACCGTAGGCAGATCTCCACCGTCAGTAGGGGGGCCAGTAAAATGTTTTGCTGCAAGGTGTGGGGCCACCCAACCAAATCCCGCATAGGGCCCCCAAAATGCTAGAGCCGGCCCATTCTACATAAAGCTAATGCTTTTACTGTTGCAGACCCATAAATTTCCTGACCAGTGTGGATGGCTTGAGAAATCAAAACATACAATATTCACACAGTACCACAGTGTACTGTATTAATCGCTCAGCACCCACCAATTGCTTTGCAAATGTCAACTGTCAATTCCCTAAGTTAATATTGTTTGGGATACAATGCAATCACATTTACCACCTCATCAGCACCATTGTAATAAAGCAAAGTGCTGCTAGAGCCAGGGGAGGGGACAGCACACAAGTGTGATACGCAGGAGACAGGAAAGAGAAATGCAGGAACCCAGAATAACCTGAGGAATGCCAGTGTGTTCATGGCTCAGAGTAAATCAGGTTACATCACCTTTTATGGTGGGCTCCCTGAACACATCACGTATACAGACTGACAAGACATATTCTCCCACTGTCAACATAAAAACTCAATCTGTAAACACAGTCACTAACGGATTAGCGATGGAATATGGACATCATAAAGAGACATGTACACACATTTCAGCAGACAGCAGATTGATATACATTGGAGATTTCAACACAGCTCTGTAAAAGTGTTGCCCTCGCTCTGTCCTCTCACCACATCCGTGTATTGACCCCCTGCTCTGAAAAAGTGTTGCCCTCGCTCTGTCCTCTCACCACATCCGTGTATTGACCCCCTACTCTGAAAAAGTGTTGCCCTCGCTCTGTCCTCTGAAAATCCGTGTTGCCCCCTACTCTGAAAAAGTGTTGCCCTCGCTCTGTCCTCTCACCACATCCGTGTATTGACCCCCTGCTCTGAAAAAGTGTTGCCCTCGCTCTGTCCTCTCACCACATCCGTGTATTGACCCCCTACTCTGACAAAAGTGTCTAGGGATTTAGGCATAATGAGAAGCTACAGGCAGGGATTGGGCTAATTGGATGAGGTTTTTAAATTGGGAATAATGTAAATATTATCTGGCTTGTGCAGTGAGCACTGATCACACACAGGCAGTGGTGCTATTAGCAGCACAGTACTTAGGCTCTGAGCAGCTGAGGACAGAGAGGGATCAGGATAGAAACAATGACAAGGGAAAGAGGAACTAGACCTCCGACCACAGGACTGCAAGCTCCAAATGGGTGTCTGATTGTATTTTCACATCGTCTTCAGAAAATGTTTTTTTTTTATCCTTGCTGAGTCATGACAAGGAATCACATGAAGCAGTGTTGCTTCTGTTTGTGTATGACCATGCTTCTCAGTAAGCAAATGGTACAGTATAATGATAATACCAATAGTGTTCCTCATTTTCCTTTGTATGCAGAATGATTCAAGCCCATCTGAAAAGGGCAACAGACTCCCCCCAGTCCAGTCTGCTGTGTCAGCCCCAGCCTCCCTGTTGGTCCTGTGGAGTCCTCTGTCTAGTGATAGCAGGAGGCAGGCCTGTCACAGCAACTTCCTGTCTCCTTCAGTTTGACAGCCCTGTCCTGGGGCTTCGGGTCAGCTGGGGAGGAGAGGGGAGACGCCCCCTGGGCCTGTCTGTCTGTTTGTCTGCACCACTGGGTATTCGTGGGTAAACACTAAGACACTGAGCCGTGTGATGGAGAGCCTCTGACACCAGCCCAAGAAAACTCTCAGAGCTCCAGAGGCACAAAACCAAAATGACACAGCAAAAATACAGAGCTGGTGAGATGTCTACTGCGTCCTGCCAAACATTAAATGAGTTGTGGCGGTTCATAACATTGGTATTCTGTGTGCTCTATGGGTTACAAGTTTGCAGTCATGGAATTAGGCCACAACTGTGTTTCATCTTAGATTCTATCGCTCTGTGTATGTACACGACATAACTCATTACATTGAGCAACATGATTTCATCCGTCACTTCTATTTCCTAACATAACTTGCAGTGGTGTGCAGGCTAACAGCTATCTGACCAACTAAGCTAAACTGAGGCATGTAACAAGCCGATATAATTAGAAATATGTCTTTCCCTCCTGAAGCAGTCTCTACTCTCCTCTCCTTTCTTGTCTTCTCTTCTCTTATCATCCCCTTTTCTCTCCCCTCGTGGTTCATTGTTAACATCAAGTGATGAAAAATCATTACTCGGCATTTAGAACATTTTTCATTGTCATTTCCAACTCTGTATTTTCTAAAGGTCAAGTCTCCCAGAGCTGCTTTTTATGTAACCAACAGAGAGAGAAGGATAGTGTCACTCTTTTTACTCCCCCGCAGAAAGCAAAGCATGGTGTGAGTGATGGAGTTACGATTACGTCATGAAGTCGTACGACAGAGCCCACTGAAACACTCTCACCATGCAGGCTGCTCTTTTTTCAGCCTCAATCTGGGAGATCATGTGAACTCATGCTGTGGGTCTACAGACATATACAATAGAAAACTCAACAGGAATCTAATACGTCATCTGATTTCTCAATTTTCTCAATGCTAGGCTGAAAAATAAGCCTATTGTGATGTTTACTGCATCACTAGTGTGTACGGAACCCAAACGCATCACAATGTGATGTCATAAAGTTATTACCTGTAATGCATCATTGGTTTCTATGGAGACCTACAGATGCCGGATCTTAACTTGATCACTCTTTTGTCACTCATTGGGATCAAGGCTTGCAATCAAAAATAATTTTCTCTCTAACTTGCTCAAATGCTAAGCCTAGGTCCGATTACTGCAACATTAAAATGTACAAAAATGTACCTGAAATGCAGCCATACACATAGACAACCCAAATTGTATATAGCTTAATAACACAAAATAGACATTGGTCTCCACGACATAAAAGTGTCTAGTGGATCCTAAGGGTACGAAGGGAGTTTAATTGGGTGGTCTAGCAGTTAAGGCCAGCACGCACACATAGGCCTACTGAATCAGTGTGGGTTTGATTCTGGCCCACGCCTTTCTGGCACAAATAACTCAATCCCCCGATTGACCTGATGTAGTTACACATCTCAAATATGGACAGTCCAGGGTATTGTACCCCAGAGCTTGATAAGAGATGCCCATACCAAACACTTTTGGAGAACATAAATAGGAAACAAAACAATAACAATCAGTAGGTTACACCAACAATAGTTCCCATCGAGTAGATCAGGATTCTTCCAGACTGGTCTCCTTGTCCAGTGGTCACTATCCTCACTGCCTTACGCCAAAGTACCCCAGATTCTTCCAGAGTCAACTACAACTCCAACCTCCTCACGGTCATGGCCTCACAACTGCCAATCCTGCTCCTCACCATCATTCATGAGGACCAGCAAAGGTCCCCAGGAATCTCTATTGGGTTGGCAGCTGCTTGGTGTGCCATCTCCATCACCTACCCATTCGGACGACAAAAGAACCAAGACCACTGAGGAGAAACCATCTGGCAGCCCTGACAGTGTACATGAAGTGGAGAGAGTTTCTTCAGCGAGAAGTTCCATGACGCCTGACATCACAACCAAAGCTGAGACAACCGGCGCTTAACAGCAATACAGACAACTGCATCTCTACGGCAACATAAACACATAATCCGACCCCAATCTCTGTTACGTCTAGTAATTTTAACCCTTGTCATTTATAAATGAATGCATATTGTCGTTATAAGATAAGTGTAAGATAAGAGAGGCACAACAATACAAACTGTATGTTAGCTCCAAGCTCTTAACATTTGTCCAAAAAAATAAACCTCAATGGACCAGGGTCTCTTTACTATGTCCCCCGTCAGGTAGAGATGGCATTCAACAAGGTCACTGGAGAGGTCTGCATGCTCAGACCAGAGCTGCTCACTGTAGGCATGGGGAAAGAGAGTGACTCCTTTTTCTCTTCTCACAGTCTTACACAACCAGATAACCAGACACTGTGTTCTCTCATAACGGCACAGTGGAAGCCATGCTGACAAAGCAAGATGCCAGACAGAATTGAGGCCAGGCATCTGAGGAGGATGTCCAACATGAACTTGAATTCGTTTTGATTTCTGGGATATCAAAACATGCCAGGGTGCATCTGAAAATTCTGGTGAAATGACCAATATCTTAGGGCTCTTTTTAAAAAAAATGTCTTCGATGTAAAGTCCCCTGTTTTGGGGACCTGCGTGGTTATGGTTCTGGTCCCAACGGACATTTCACTTATATATTGATATGTGGTCACCATAGATCAAAATGGCTTGCAATGAGCGTTAACCCTAATTCTCACAGGTGTATGTTTCTTCTGCCTGTGTGAAGTCCATCAACTCCTGGCTGAACACTACCTCACAGCATACACCTGGAATCCTTACATTGTAATATGGTTTCGCCACTGTAGCACATTCAGAGATCGATTTATATCCAGTAATCTAAAGGAATTTATGGATTTGGAAGAAAACACACTTTCTGTTTGTCATAGACGAACATGATTAATATGAGATAAAAGGCAAGTTCAGGAAGCCATGTTCTGTGAGACTTTTAGAAAATATGCAAATTTTCTCTCAAAATAAATATATGAGGTGTAATCTAATAGTCATTTTATAAATTGATTATAATATATTTAGAAGTAATTTTAAGCATTATTCCTAAACTCAGCAAAAAAGAAATGTCCTCTCACTGTCAACTGCGTTTATTTTCAGCAAACTTAACATGTGTAAATATTTGTATGAACATAACCAGATTCAACAACTGAGACATAAACTGAACAAGTTCCATTAGACATGTGACTAATAGAAATGGAATAATGTGTCCCTGAACAAAGGGGAGGTCAAAATGAAAAGTAACAGTCAGTTTATGGTGTGGTCACCATCTGCATTAAGTACTGCAGTGCATCTCCTCCTCATGGACTGCACCATATTTGCCAGTTCTTGCTGTGAGATGTTACCCCACTCTTCCTCCAAGGCACCTGCAAGTTCACAGACATTTCTGGGGGGAATGGCCCTAGCCCTCACCCTCCGATCCAACAGGTCCCAGACGTGCTCAATGGGATTGAGATCCACGCTCTTCGCTGGCCATGGCAGAACACTGACATTCCTGTCTTGCAGGAAATCATGCACAGAATGAGCAGTATGGCTGGTGGCATTGTCATGCTGGAGGGTCATGTCAGGATGAGCCTGCAGGAAGGGTACCACATGAGGGAGGATGTCTTCTTTGTAACGCACAGCGTTGAGATTGCCTGCAATAACAACAAGCTCAGTCCGATGATGCTGTGACACACCGCCCCAGACCATGACGGACCCTCCACCTCCAAATCAATACCGCTCCAGACTACAGGCCTCGGTGTAACACTCCTTCCTTCGGCGATAAATGCGAATCCGACCATCCCCCCCCTGGCGAGACAAAACCGCGACTCATCAGTGAAGAGCACTTTTTGCCAGTCCTGTCTGGTCCGGCGACGGTGGGTTTGTGCCCATATGCGACGCTGTTGCCGGTGATGTCTGGTGAGTATCTTTCTTACAACAGGCCTATAAGCCCTCAGTCCAGCCTCTCTCAGCCTATTGCGGACAGTCTGAGCACTGACGTGTCTTCCTGGTGTAACTCGGGCAGTTGTTGTTGCCATGCTGTACCTGTCCCGCAGGTGTGATGTTAGGATGTACCGATCCCGTGCAGATGTTGTTACACGTGGTCTGCCACTGCGAGGACAATCAGCTGTCCATCCTGTCTCCCTGTAGCGCTGTCTTGTGCGTCTCACAGTTCGGACATTGCAATTTATTGCCCTAACCATATCTACAGTCCTCATGCCTCCTTGCAGCATGCCTAAGGCACGTTCACACAGATGAGCAGGTGTTTTTCAGAGACAGTAGAAAGGCCTCTTAAATGTCCTAATTTTTCATAACTGTGACCTTAATTGCGTACCGTCTGTAAGCTGTTAGTGTCTTAACAAACGTTCCACAGGTGCATGTTCATTAATTGTTTATGGTTCATTGAACAAGCATGGGAAACAGTGTTTCAACCCTTTACAATAAAAATATTTTTATTAAATTATTAATTAAATTATTTTGATTTTTATGAATTATCTTTGAAAGACGGGGTCCTGAAAAAGGGCCGGTTCTTTTTTTGTTGCAGAGTTTAGTTTGTTGAATAGGAAATACATCATATAAAATTTAACATTCTCATATTTTTATCATATTTGTACTGTGTACAAAAGTGACTACACCTCAGTCATTTATAAATATTTTTACCAGAATGTGAGATTTGAACCTTGGGTTCTGATGATTTGGGTTTTGATGAATAAATAAGTTGTAGGTGTGTTGAGGCTTGGCCCTTCGCTGGTCACTCAGAACATGCTCCATGGCTAAATATGTGCTTGCTTGAAGTTGTGTATTTACAGTCTTTTGTTATCAGCTCCAATTGGAATGTTTCTCTGTTATACACTGAATGTTCAAAACATTAGGAACACCTTCCTAAAATTGAGTTGCACCACCTTTTGCCCTCAGAACAGCCTACATTTGTTGGGGCAGGAACTCTACAAGTTGTCGAAAGTGTGCCACAGGGATGCTGGCCCATGTTGACTCCAATGCTTCCCATAGTTGTGTCAAGTTGGCTGGATTGCCTTTGGGTGGTGGACCATTCTTTATAAACACGGGAAACTGTTTAGCGTGAAAAACCCAGCAGAGTTGCAGTTCTTGCCACACTCAAACCAGTGCACCTGGCACTTACTACCACACCTCTTTCAAAGGCACTTACATCTGTGTCTTGCCCATTCAGCCTCTGAATGGTACACATACACAATCCATGTCTCAATTGTTTTCAGTCTTAAACATCTTTCTTTAACCTGTCTCCTCCCCTTCATCTACGCTGATTGAAGTGGATTTAACAGGTGACATCAATAAAGGACCATAGCCTTCATAGCTTATGTCATGGAAAAAGCAGTTGTTCCTAACGTTTTGTACACTCAGTGGAAATAGCCAACCGAAGCAAAATGTAAGCCTATCCCATGTTTGCTAAATATGTTGAACATGTTTGCAGTCCATATTATTGTAAGAAAAATATTGGAAATAATTGGAAAAAAAATATTAAAACACAGCATTAGCACTGATACACGCCTACTGTACTCTAAATTGCAATTATGTCTGACAACTAACAGAAACCTGCTGCGCGCGTGCGCCATCGTGCATAAATGTATTTTGTCCCCCCACACCGATCGCGACACGCAGGTTAAAATATCAAAACAAACTCTGAACCAATTATATTAATTTGGGGACAGGTCGAAAAGCATTAAACATTTATGGCAATTTAGCTAGCTAGCTTGCACTTGCTAGCTAATTTGTCCTATTTAGCTAGCTGTTGCTGTTGCTAGCTAATTTGTCCTGGGATATAAACATTGAGTTGTTATTTTACCTGAAATGCACAAGGTCCTCTACTCCACCAATTAATCCACACATAAAACAGTCAACCGAATCGTTTATAGTAATCTCTCCTCCCTCCGGGCATTTTCTTCTCTTGACTTTATATTGCGATTGGCAACTTTCATAAATTACGTGCATTACCGCCACCGACCTATTTCGTCTTTGTCACCCACGTGGGTATAACCAATGAGGAGATGGCACGTGGGTACCTGTTTCTATAAACCAATGAGGAGATGTGAGAGGCAGGACTTGCAGCGCGATCTGCGTCAGAAATAGAACTGACTTCTATTTTAACCCTAGGTAACGCTGGCGCGCACAATAATTTAATAATTTAGATTTCTACATTTATTTTGCGACGCGAGCGGTGTAGTTGGCCTGTGAGCCATGGACATGCTAAGCGTTGACATTAAGCACGATTAAATTCACGTATGACAAGACCTAAAATGATGATGAATAATTATAATAAAATGAAACTTGTTTTAAATAACCTATGTCTAAATACAGCGACAGGCACCATAATTGCTCCCCATGGGCATATGATATTGAGACAACGTAGGCTATAGAGGGTTTTATGAATATCTAAAAGCTGGGGGAAAAAAGCCATTATAAAGGGGAATGTCTACTCACCGTTCTACTGCTTCCAACGGTTTCTGTCTCATATCATGGAGACTGCATTCACGGTAAATGCTGCATATGTCGGCTCAATCGTAAATTACCATTTCAATTGCTTCAGCTATACAAATTGAATATGACCCGTCACGTCAGTGCAATAGATCCTACAACCTGCTTGACATTGATGCATTGATGTATTTTTCTTAGAGGCCTGGGATCTGGCTTCTACATGAGCTAAAGGGAGAGTAGTTAAAGATGCTTTTCTTCCTATTCCATTTAGTTACCATCTAGTCACCTTAAATCAATAAGGTGTGGGAAATTCACAATGGACCTTTTTAACCTCTGATCAGTTCCCTAGGTCACACAATGATGTGATCACAAATGTCCTGGATTGATGAGATCACTTTTCCGGTCAGTCATTCTCTATTCCCTACCCAAACCCCCCCAGTTCACACCACAAGCGATCCAGTGTGACAGCCAGCAGGCAACACAGAGTGGCTATTCAGGAGGGAGGAAGAGGAGGGAGGGCAATGAGAGAGGACTGGAACAAAAAGGATGAAGGCCTTGTCTGATTTTCTTAAGACAGGTTTTTTCACAGTTTTTACTCCCTCCCTCCCTCCGTCTCAGTGAATGCAGTGGGAGTTATGGGAGGGACAGAGTGTAGGATTAGGGCTCAGTACCAGCTGGACGTGTGAAATTTGTCGGATTCAGACAGAGCCGGACATGTCAGCGTGCCCACTCTACCTTCCCACACAAAGACAAACACAGATCTGACAGTAAAAACAAAAAGAAATGCAAAAGCAGGGATGTGAGGGAGTGGGCCTGGGCCTGGGCCTGGGCCTGATTCTGAAGACTTGATGCGAGTGAGAGGAAGTTATTTTACTCAATGGACATGTAGGGAAGGGTAGGAAGGGGTATCCCATTACATCAACAACGCACTGTCCCTCCCTGTATTCATCCTCACATTAGACCTTAGTGCTGTGAGGGTGATGACCGGAAGAGCCTCAGAACAACAAACAGTGTTTGGGAACAAAACATGGATGATTAGCTTTCCAGATGATCCAGATGCTTTTGGGTTTTAGATCTTTCACCCGAGCTGCTGGTTTGTGGCCCTGCTAGAGCAGCTCTGAAACTAAAACCCTTATGGGAATGGCCACTTCCTTCTGTGCAAACTGAGTATAGACTAGTTTGCCAGACTCTCATTTTGAGGGAATTCTCTGCCATACAGCAAATTAAACCAGTGTTAAACCAAAACCACAGGCATCATTCTCATATTTCCCAGCATGCTCTATTGCAGGTAGATTTTTTAAAATTGTTTCAATAACCATATTTTTGATTAATTAATCTTATGCTATTTATGTACAGTATAACATACATTTTAATAAACTAATCCAATCTATTACTTGGATTTATTGCACCCATTACTGAACTAGTTGTTCCAGTTTACATGCTTTAGGTAGTCTTATATCTTAGTCATTCCAACCCGGCAGTCATTCTAAATTTGGAAAGAAAATTCAAAATGTTGGAATTACACATCACTCTGCAAGTCTCTCGCCCTCTCTCTTTCTCTCTCCCTCCCTTCACCAGGCAGTGACTCCTGACCAGATGCATCAGGACCAACAAGACGTGATGTAATGCTGTTTGGGGAGATGAGACTGACCTTTTAATGTTGCTGAGGGGGTGGGAGGGCGACAGGAAACATTTTATTTTAACATGGACCATCTCATCATTTGTTCTGGAGTTTGAGATGAGTCAAGTCAGGAGGGAAAGTGGACAGAACACAGAGAGGAGTGAGAAAGGTCAGATAAAGAGTAAATGTTTCAATAGAAGTACAACGAAGGTGAGAGAAAGAAGGAATGTATTTTTTAAACGTTTTATTTCACCCTTATTTTACCAGGTAAATTGACTGAGAACTTGGGGATGATTAGGTGGCCATGATGGTATGAGGGCCAGATTGGGAATTTAGCCAAGACACTAGGTTTAACAGCCCTACTCTTATGGTAAGTGCCATGGAATCTTTAGTGACCACAGAGAGTCAGGACACCGGTTTAACATCCCATCCGAAAGACTGTACCCTACACAGGGTAATGTCCCCAATCACAGCCCTGGGGCATTGAGATATTTTTGGGGGGACCAGAGGAAAGAGTGCCTCCTACTAGTAATCCAACACCACTTCCAGCAGCTTCTGATCTCCCATCCAGGGACCGACCAGGACCAACCCTACTTAGCTTCAGAGCCAGCAGTAGGATTTAAAAGAGAAGCAAAAGGAATTGGTGTGGAATAGACAGGGAGAGCCAAGAGAAGAAATGTGACAACTCTGATTGGGGCTCATTAGCTGAGGATGTCTTGCTGTTTTGACAGGATGTATTTTCTGCTGCTCTCATCATCACATTCCACTCTCAGCAGTCTAGTAGCTGGCTAAAGCAGGCACTATGGAGATCACCAGCTGGCCATGACTGCCTGTAACTGGAAATTCACTGGATAAACTGCTGAGAATCAGGGGTCAACATTTAAACAGCTTCAGAAAAACTAGCTTTACCATCAGATTATATGAAGCCCTGTGCAATTACTTAGTTAATTGAAGAGGTTTTGTAGGTGGTAAACTGACCTCGGTGGCAGGCAGCAGCCTCCCTTTCATAAAACAAGATGCCCCGCTTTATACTGCTTATTTTGGGTAATTTTTTTGTATCTTCCTGCTCTCTGCCGGAAACTCCCATTTGGGCTTGGTTCCAATTGCAAAGAGAGTGAATTATTGATGGTGAAAGTGGAGCAGTGTGTGTGTTTGTTTGGATTGGGTGTGTGGGATAAGCTTTTTGCAATGGGTTGAATCACAGCCTGGCACCACCACATGTCTCACTCAGTAAACACCAAAATGACATTATGAACCCCCTCCTTCCCCCAGCACAAACATACACACCCCGAACAGACAATAGGACCGTTTATGTGTCAGTCAGCCTCAATCTCCTGTCCTAGTGCCCTCTGTGGTCCATGAGCAGACTACTGGTCCACAATGGACCCAAGCAGCTGACATCTGAGAAATGTCTCCATTAGACGACACTCACTCACCATGAATGTGCAGGTTTAGCCAGGAGTGTTGTGGGAGTGGATGTATGTGTCGGTCAACTGAGCTCCCTCCATCGTGAGTTGAAGACTCCTAGTCATAATCACATGATAACTCATTACCAGCCCTTTGGCAATACATAAACTGTCCAATTGTTCATCTTCCCTGGTGTTCCTGGAACCTATTTGTTGCGGATCCTCTTTTTGTGATGAATAGTTCAGATTGCTATTTTCATATCAGTGGGGAGTGTCACTGAAATGTTTGGCTAAACCCAAAAGAATAGTTCTGGCCTTGCACTGATCTATCATTTCTCAAATCTTGTGCTGTCACGAGCCTGCCCAGCTAGCACATAACGTTCTGAGAACCATATGTTTCTTAGAGCTTGTTGAGAGCTTGGTTGTCCTATGGTTATTTAGCATACAACCTTTTCACAATGTTCTGGGAATGGTGCAGGATACCCAGCTACCACAATGTTCTGAGAACAATAGGTGGCAATTTAGGTACTTCAGCATAATGTTTTCTACAGGTTTCCTCATGGTTCCATTTGAAGTCATGTTCTTTGAACATTAAAACAACTTTACATGAAAACCACAAGAAAACATTAATGTTCTAAGAAGGTTATAATAATATTATTTAAAAACATACACAACCATTCAAAAGTTTGGGGTCTCATAGAAATGTCCTTGTTATTGAAAGAAAAACATTTTTTTGTCCATTAAAATAACATGAAATTGATCAGAAATACAGTGTAGACATTGTTAATGTTGTAAATGACTGTTGTAGCTGGAAACGGCAGATTTTTTAAATGGAATATCTACATAGACTTACAGAGGCCCATTATCAGTAACTATCACTCCTATGTTCCAATGACACGTTGTGTTAGCTAATCCAAGATTTTCATTTTAAAAGGCTAATTGATAATAAGAAATCCCTTTTGCAATATGTTAGCACAGCTGAAAACTGGTGTCCTGATTTAAAGAAGCAATAAAACTGGCCTTCTTTAGACTATTTGAGTATCTGGAGCATCAGCATTTGTGGGTTCAATTACAGGCTCAAAATGGCCAGAAACAAAGAACTTTCTCCTGAAACTCGTCAGTCTATTCTTGTTCTGAGAAATGAAGGCTATTCCATGCGAGAAATTGCCAAGAAACTGAAGATCTCGTACAATGCTGTGTACTACACCCTTCACAGAGCAGCGCAAACTGGCTCCCGTGGTCAGTAAAAAAAAAAAAACTCTATCTTGTTAAGTATGTTCAGGTCTGTTGGCCACGCCCAGTAATTGGCCACACCTGATCTTTTTAATGAGTGCTTGTTTCCTTTGAAGTAGGGTCTGTTAGAAAAGACTAAAATAAACAGCTTCGTATAAGTAAAAAACAAAACATGGCATGCTAGCTCCATCCTGGTGGCACAGTGGACTAATGTCATGGATAGAGAACAGAATATCGTAGGCTCGAATTTCCCCGACGCCGTGCCACAATAAAACATTTATTAATTATTCCCTAAGCAAATTCATTTCCTGGAGTTCAAAACAGTTCACTGGACAGAGGTTGCTCTCTGGTTTTGTGATGAATTTTGTGGTTGAATTTATTCTGCCACTGTGTCTTCTTCTTGTCTTGGCCTTAGGTCTATGTATCACAGTGTCAAAGCATATGAACTAACAGGTTATAGAGCAAAAAATGAAATTATCACAACACAGGTTGTAAAATGGCTTTTTCTTCTGGCTTGGCTTCCGCAGTGATTTTACCCACACATCACTACTGATGGCTTCATTCCCAAAACCAATGGGAAAACAACAACTTACATTTACACAACTTCCAAGGAATGCTAGCTGGGTGAGTAGTAGTTAGTAATTATCCTGCCATAGGTCCATGGTGAACAGCAAAGACCTGAAACCAATCCACTATGTACTTCCCATACAATGAATAATGGGAGTGATACCTGTGTTGATGTGGGAGAGGTTTAAGAGCTTTGTGTTTCCAGCATATATTGACAGATTTATGAATAATGAATAATAACTGTATTGTTGTATTTAATTAACTACAATATGCCTATAGGCATTCACATGTACCTGGTCTGAATCCGGGGTTGTTTTTTTCACCAAGCAGAGGGTGGGATTTTTTTATTTCACCATTTAGGCCAGTTGAGAACAAGTTCTCATTTACAACTGCGACCTGGCCAAGATAAAGCAAAAGCAGTGCGACAAAAACAACAACACAGAGTTACACATGGAATAAACAAACAGTCAATAACACAATAGAAAAATATGTATACAGTGTGTGCAAAGGAGGTAAGGCAATAAATCGGCCATATTGGCGAAGTGATCACAATTTAGCAAATTAACACTGGAGTGATAGATGTTCAGATGAGGATGTGCAAGTAGAAATACTGGGGTGCAAAAGAGCAGGAAAACAAATATGGGATGAGGTAGGTAGTTGGTTGGATGGGCTATTTACAGATGGGCTGTGTACAGGTGCAAGGATCCGTAAGCTGCTCTGACAGCTGATGCTTAAAGATAGCGAGGGAGATATAAGTCTCCAACCAGTGATTTTTGCAATTAGTTCCAGTCATTGGCAGCAGAGAACAGAAAGGAAAGGCGCCCAATGTAGGTGTTGGCTTTGGGGATGACCAGTGAGATATACCTGCTGGAGTGTGTGCTACAGGTGGATGTTGCTATGGTGACCAGTGAGCTGAGATAAGGCCGAGCTTTACCTAGCAAAGACTTATAGATGACCTGGAGCTAGTGGGTTTGGTGACGAATATGTAGCGAGGACCAGCCAACGAGAGCATACAGGTCGCAGTGGTGGGTAGTATATGGGGCTTTGGTGACAAAACGGATGGCACTGTGATAGACTGCATCCAATTTGCTGAGTAGAGTGTTGGAGGCTATTTTGTATATGACATCGGTAGGATAGTCAGTTTTACGGATGATGGAAGATTTGTTCAAAGCGAATTAAGAGGACTTGGTCTTTGATCTGAGGGCTGCATAGATTAAAGGATATGAGTGGAAATACACATGTGCACGTATATTAATACATATAGATGCACCCCCCCATACCAATCAAGTTGTTCTCTCGCCTAACCTCGTCCCCAGGCTAATTGCTACCAAATAGCATTAGAAAAATAAATATCTGGCTGATCAAGTTGTTGGTCAGCCATGCTTAGGGACAAACTACAGTATCTACACTGCAGCAGTAGCAGTCAAAGTGAAATGAGTACAGGTGAACTAAAAACAGACTTGTGTTGTGACCATCTCTCCATCCTACAGTGGGCTGTGTCACTATGAGGACAGTACCAGGCTGTGTCTGCCTCGGTGGGAGGCTGGCTCCGTTTTAAAGGAGCACTCTGGCAGCAACCATCCTGTCTGTGACCATTCAATACAAACTGCGCTCTCACTTCATAATTCTCAGCCCGTCATCTAACTTTTCAACAGTGTGACAACAGCTGTTCAGTCCTCCAAGCCAACCCAAACTGCTGTGCCTCCAAACATAACATTCCCACACAATTCAGTCCATACAGGCAGGGCGCTGGGCACCGGGACTGGTCAACGCAACAGATGGAAGATGTCTTCTCTCACAGTCATGTTCTGATCCAATTTAGCCCCAGACGCCACTGACTGACTAACAAATTAAATGACCCCTATCTGGGTTTCTCTGTGAGAGCACCGTCTGTAGGACAGTCTATAGCCCTATGTCACTGCAGTAAATCTGTTCCCATAAGAGATAGACACACCATCTCATTAGGAGTTAGAGATTTATGTCAGTGAAACCAATGGATGCCTTTGTGGCCCCAAACCAAAATGAGAATATATCCCTTTAAGAACCCTCAGCGGCTTGAGTAGAGTCCCACTGATTACAGCGGGACAGTATATACGGTGATGATTCAACATTCTTGTCTTTATTTGGTCAGGAAAGCATGTACAGTATGCCAGCCTTAGTAACATCAAAACAGCAGGTCCTTACTACATCGGCTGAACATTCAAAGCAGCCAACACCGACACTGACACATTTAAATGCTCAAACACCACCAACATCAACAACAACAACATCAAACACAACAGGAATCAGTATTTCACCCATAATTACTTCAACAGGTTATGTTGATTGTGGCTTGATTTATGTTTCTCTTCCCTAAATATTGAATGTGTTTGTCTGTCTGTAAAGGCTAAAGCAGATAACCAAATATGGACAATAATTTTTCTATGTATCTTTCTGCTCAGGAATAGGGGGATTACAGTAAATTAACCTATGTAGAAAGTTAATAAAAACAGTACAGTACAGAATAAATTACAAAAAGGATCTGTAATAACTTATGGCGTATTCACACAGTGACACAGTCTTTCCAACTCCTACACATTCAAGCAGTTGTTGAGAGAGCTAAATAAGCTGTAAAGTTACTCACAGGGTAGACGCTTGTTGTGGAGGTTTGCCCCAGATGAGCTCATGGTGCTCGCAGATTCGGACAGAGAGCTGCAGAATCAGATAAGATGTACTGTTGAGGAGGACTGGAGGGTCAGTTCACACAGTCAGGCACAGAGATGCGATGAGGTGGGGAACAATCAGCCCTCCAGAGCTTTAGCAGGACAGCTCATCGCCCTCCTCCTCTCCTGGGACAGAGAGACAGAGTCAAAGCACTCCCAAGAAAGTCACTGGCTCTCTCAAGCACACGCTCTCTCTTCTACAGGACCCTTCTCCCTTAGTGTACTCAATCAGTCAACTAAAGTATTTGGATGAGGACAGCAAGTTATGGCTTGTGGAGCATACCAAGTGGTTATTCACAGAGGGAGGAGCTTGGTGTGAGAGGGGTGGATAGGCTATAGCGCTGGGTCTTTTATGTAACAGTGGAAAATACCAAGTCAGTAGACAGACACTCGCTTTTATGTTTGTCGTCCTCGCCCTCTCTCGCTCTTCTTTCTCCTCTGTGTCCCTCTCACTTCAAGGGTCAATTGATGTGCACAAAATGTAATGCGGCAGGATACGAGATCTTCTTGCCATTAATGGAATAGCATTGATGCTATTGAACAAATCAAAGGCTCGCCCTTTTGACCGAGCACACACTGTTCTTCAGAGGAATAGTTGATTTCAGCAGCTTTATGTATAATTCAGTTCATGGCATAGGTTCCATTTTTTTCACAAAGAAATGTAATTAGAAGCCAATACCTCTAAAATATCCTATTGTGTTTAGCTCGACTGCAAAATATTTATTATAGGAATATACTTTAAATAAATCTTTGTAGCCGTAAAAGCATACAATTATACAAAGTACACAAAACATTAGGAACACCTTCCTAATATTTAGTTCCACCCCCTTTTGCCCTCAGAACAGCCTCAATTGAAAGTGTTACACAGGGATGCTGGCCCATGTTGAAGCCAATGATTCCCACATTTGTGTCAAGTTGTCTGAATATCCTTTTGGTGGTGTACCATTTTTGATACAGACAGGAAACTGTTGAGTGTGAAAAACCCAGCAGAGTTGCAGTTCTTGACACAAACTGGTGTGCGTGGTATCTACTACCATACCCTGTTCAAAGGCACTTAAATCTTTCACCTTGCCCATTCACCCTCTGAATTGCACAAGTACACAATCAATGTCTCAATTGTCTCAAGGCTTAAAAGTCCTTAATTAACCTATCTTCTCCCCTTTATCTACACTAATTTAATAGGATTTAACAAGTGACATCAATAAGGAATCATAGCTTTCACCTGGTCAGTCTATGTCATGGAAAGAGCAAGTGTTGCTAATGTTAATTGCAATGCAGTTTTGATATCGTACTGTAGACTGATAATTCAAAAAGTATCATGTAAAAGTAGGTATTTTTGATGTAAGGGCAGTACAGTCCCAGCAAATGTATATGTTGCCTGGGACAATGTTAATGATAATTCATGATTGCCTGCAAGTACATAAATAATGATCACTCAGCAAAACAGCGTTATGTGAATATCAACATTATTGACACCATCTAGTGGTGAAAATATATACGCTTTATTTTCCTTGCAACCTGAGCTGTTGGAAATAGATCATTATTATACCAGCATCCAAATAGCTCATTAAACAATGTATTAGCTTGACGTGAATGGGCCTTATATATGGTATATAAACGGTAATGTCAATGGGTTTTTATTGTATACAATGTTTTCCTGTGAGGTAGCGTTGAACTGAAAGCACACACACACACACACACATGATAACACCCAGAGAGCGACATAAAGAGAAAGAACTGGAGAGAGGGGAAGGACATATGAATAACTCTGTCTTTGTATACAAGTGGAAACCTTAACAATAACAAGTCTTGGCATCCATGCATGGGTGCAGATGTAAGCTACTGACTGCAGATGCATGCATAACGCTAATGGCATGTCCTGTACTGTCTGAGAAAGTGTGTGTGGGCAGAGGAAGCATGATGTGACTCAAAATGAGAAGCTCTTGTCACCTCTCTCGAATGTGTCTGTGGGCTTCATCATGATTGGGTTTTCACCATGCAGAGAATGTAGCATCTGCAGCTTAATGTGAATCAGATCAGGCAATCATCACTTTTTAGTCTGTAGAATGAGAGAGTAGAGCTGAATAGCATGTAATATCAGAATATAAAGAGAGGAGAACAAAGGAGAGTAAAAGAAGGAACATGTATTTTAGTGTCATGAGTTCAAAATGATGTCTGTTCTGAATGTATCTCGGTCTAAATGGCTGATCTTTTTAACTGTTGAATAGAAAGTAATTATGGCTGTTCATTTTCTAACTTTACTGTCATTCACACTGCCTGGCGTTCTGTTCATTGGATCGGATGTATTGGGTGTCTCAAAGGTATGCAGCAGCGAGAGAATTAAGAAAAGACTGTTGGTGTTCACAGTAATAGATTGATAGACATGTGAGAATTGGCTGTGGGAATTTTCAACAACTGAGAATTGCAATAACTGTGAAGCCAACGGATGCACACTACATTACCAAAAGTACGTGGACACCTGCTCGTCGAAAATCTCATTCCAAAACCATGGGAATTAATGTGGAGTTGGTCCCCCTCCTGTTCTGCTATAAGCCTCAACCCTTCTGGGAAGGCTTTCCACTAGATGTTGGAACATTGCTGCAGGGACCTGCTTCCATTCAGCCACAAGAGCATTAGTGAGGACGGGGACTGATGTTGGGCGAATACGCCTGACTCACAGTCTGTGTTCCAACTCATCCCAAAGGTGTTCGATGGGGTTGAGGTCAGGGCTCTGTGCAGGCCAGTCAAGTTCTTCCACATCGATCTTGACAAACCATTTCTTTATGGACCTCACTTTGTGCACTTGGGCATTGTCATGCTGGAGCAGGAAAGGGCCTTCCTCAAACTATTGCCACAAAGTTGGAAGCACAGAATCATCTAAGATGTCTTTCTATGCTGTAGAGTTAAGATTTCCCTTCACTGGAACTAAGGGGCCTAGCCCAAACCATGAAAAACAGCCCTAAAACATTATTCCTCCTCCACCAAACTTTACAGTTAGCACTATGTATTGGGGCAGGTAGCATTATCCTGGCATCCGCCAAACCCAGATTTGTCCATCAGACAACCTGTCTCCTCCCCTTTATCTACACTGATTGAAGTGGATTTAACAAGTGACATCAATAAAGGATCATAGCTTTCACTGGATTCACCTGGTCTGTCTTTGTCATGGAAAGAGCTGGTGTTCCTAATGTTTTGTACACTCAGTGTATAGTCCATAGGAAAGTTTTGCATTCCACCTGGTTGAACACTCAAGAAAGCTAAAGGTGTGTAATGCCCGGAACATTCAAAGCTATAGTTTCCCGCCTTCACCAGAGTGCCACGCCCATCAGGCAGCTATACCCCAACTATCAGCTGACGAGTCTCACAGCAGTCTCATGTCTATCTATACACCTAGAGAGAGGGAGAGGGAGGGAGAGAGAGGTAGGGAGGGAGAGAGAGGTAGATAGAGAGAGAAGGAAATAGGGAAAGAGAAAAGGAAATAGGGAAAGAGAAAAGGAGATAGGGAAAGAGAAAAGGAGATAGGGAAAGAGTCGGAAACCAGAGAGAAGATAGAGAGAGAGAGAGAAAGAAGGGTTGTTAAAGGGAGAGAAGAAGGGAGGGAGATGGAGTGAAGACATAGCTAGAAACATAGAGAGAGAGAGACAGAGCCAGAGAGAGGGATAGTGGGAAATATGTTAGAGAGGTTGAGAGGGCTAGAGATGGTGGCAAAGCTTGCACATAACGTTCTGACAACAATATGTTTCTTAGTGCTTGGTGAGAGCTTTGTTGTCCTCAGGTTATTTTGCATACAACCTTCCCACAACATTCTGGGAATGGTGCAGGATACCAAGCTAGCACATAATGTTCTGCACAGGGTGCACCTGTACAATGAACATGCTGTTTAACTTCTTTGGGGTAGGGGGCAGTATTTTCATGTCCGGATGAAAAGCATGCCCAGAGTAAACTTCCTGCTACTCAAGGCCCAGATGCTAGGATATGCATATTAGTAGATTTGGATAGAAAACACGCGGAAGTTTCTAAAACTGTTTGAATGATGTCTGTGAGTATAACAGAACTCATATGGCAGAAACCTGAGAAAAAAGGAAGTGGGAAATCTAAGGTTTGTAGGTTTTCAAGTCTTAGCCTATGCAATATACAGTGTCTGTGGGGTCATATTGCACTTCCTAAGGCTTACACTATATGTCAACAGTCTTTAGAACCTTGTTTCAGGCTTCTAATGTGAAGTGGGAGAGAATGCGAGCTGATTGAGTCATGGGTCTGCCAGAAGGTCTTGAGCTCAGTCAGGCGAGCGCCCGTGAGAGTTAACTCCGTTCCCTTTCATTTCTAAAGACAAAGGAATTCTCCGGTTGAAACATTATTGAAGATTTATGATAAAAACATCCTAAAGATTGATTATACACATCGTTTGACATGTTTCTACGAACTGTAATATAACTTTTTTGACTTTGTCTGGACCTAGTGCCTGCCTATTTGGATTACTGTACTAAATGCGCAAACAAAAATGAGGTATTTGGACATAAATGATGGACTTTATCGAACAAAACTAACATTTATTGTGGAACTAGGATTCATGGGAGTGCATTCTGATGAAGATTGTCAAAGGTAAGTGAATATTTATAATGCTATTTCTGACTTTTGTTGACTCCATAACATGGCGGGTATCTGTATTGCTTGTTTTGGTCTCTGAGCGCTGTACTCAGATTATTCCATGGTGTGCTTTTTCCGTAAAGCTTTTTTGAAATCTGACACAGTGGTTGCATTAAGGAGAAGTATATACTGTATTTAATTCCATGCATAACAGTTGTATTTTGATCAACATTTATGATGAGTATTTCTGTATATTGACGTGGCTCTCTGCACTTTCACCTGATGTTTTGGAGGCAAAACATAACAACACGCCAATGTAAACAGAGATTTCTGGATATAGATATGAACTTTATCAAACAAAACATACATGTATTGTGTAACATGAAGTCCTATGAGTGCCATCTGATAAAGATCATCAAAGGTTAGTGATTAATTTTATCTCTATTTCAGCTTTTTGTGACTCGTCTCTTTGGCTGGAAAAATGGCTGTGTTTTTTTTGTGACTAGGTACTGACCTAACATAATTGCATGGTATGCTTTTGTCGTAAAGCCTTTTTGAAATCAGACACTGTGGTGGGACTAACAACAAGTTTATATTTAAAATGGTGTATAATACATGTATGTTTGAGGAATTTTAATTATGAAATTTCTGTTTGAATTTGGCGCCCTGCACTTTCACTGGATGTTGGTCAGGTGGGACGTTAGCGTCCCACGTACCCTAGAGAGGTTAATCAGCTTCTTGATATGCCACACCTGTCAGGTGGATAGATTATCTTAGCAAAGGATAAACCCTCACTAACAGGGATGTAAACAAATTTGTTGAGAAAATTTGAGAGAAATAAGCTTTTTGTGCGTATGGAGCATTTCTGGGATATTTTATTTCAGCTCATGAAATATGGGACTAACACTTCACATGTTGCGTTTATATGTTTGTTCAGTGTATTTAAAGTCATGTTCTCAGAACATTAAGAAAACTTTCCATAAAAAACACAAGAAAACCTTAGTAACATTCAAAGAACGTTCTAAGAATGTTTTTAAAAACATATACATTCTGTTCTCAGCGCAAACAAAACTCTCTCTAGCCTCTATCTTGTTAAGTGTGTTCAGGTGTGTTGGCCGCACTAACTAATCTCACACACCTGATCTTAATGACTGCTTGTTTCCTTTGAAATGGAGTCTGTTTGAATATAATGAAAATAAACATTTGTGTATGAGTAAAAAAAAAAACATTATTTAATTACCTTCAAGTAACCTAGAATTTCCATTCTCAGAATGTTAATTCAACCTCCCAAGAAAATGTTTAGGGAACCATAATAAAGCGTTCTCAGATGCATGCTCTATAGAGGTCACGCCCCTCTATAATAAAACGTTATCAGATGCATGCTCTATAGAGGTCACGCCCCTCTATAATAAAACGTTCTCAGATGCATGCTCTATAGAGGTCACGCCCCTCTATAATAAAACGTTATCAGATGCATGCTCTATAGAGGTCACGCCACTCTATCATAAAACGTTCTCAGATGCATGCTCTATAGAGGTCACGCCCCTCTATCATAAAACGTTCTCAGATGCATGCTCTATAGAGGTCACGCCCCTCTATCATAAAACGTTCTCAGATGCATGCTCTATAGAGGTCACGCCCCTCTATCATAAAACGTTCTCAGATGCATGCTCTATATAGGTCACGCCCTTCTATAATAAAACATTCTCAGATGCATGCTCTATTTTTCCTCCCACTCTCTTTTACCGAGGTGTTAAAGAGGGTGGGAGGATAAATAGAGCATGCATCTGTCTGATAGACACAGTGACGCTGTCTGGTTGTTCATTCACTCTGCAACATGCTTTACTAAGGACTCATACCTTCACCAGAAGAGAGAGGTAAGGCATCAAGTATTCACATGTGTATGTGATAATAATCATGTGTGAATGTGTGTGGGAGGAAGGTATTCATGTTAACATTGCCCTTATCATCATTAGATATACATGCTATTTATTTTATGTTTTGCCTGAAGTGTTACATTTACAGCAAGTGGTAAAAACTTAACAGCAATACTGTATTGCATCAGTGATGAAATGCATCTACTGTAACTCATCTAGGACATTAGGGTTCACATCAATAAGAATTTACATATTGTGATATGATATGTTTTGTGGTGTAACTTTAATAGCTTGGCAATGTTTTGTTTGTGACAAAAGATCTCTGCACATATATAATGATAACCATTAAACATTAAATGTCAGGACTTTCATACCAATTACTATTAGACTAATAGTAACACAGTTGAGTACATACATCACAGTTGTCCCCCACAATGAAATTTGGGAAGGAACTGTGGATCTGTCTCCGTCCATTCGTACGTTTGTATGTTAGTTACACGCAATATTTCAGACAGCACTGGCCCGATTTGCATTAAACTTGTGTGAGTGATGCTTCTTGCCATAGAGATCCGGCATTTACAAAATGACACTGATTGGCCAGATTGTGGAGCTATGACAAGAGACTGAAAATACAAACTTTGAAAGGTCACGCCCCTCACCCCGTTCGACTTTAAGTCATGAAATGATGTACATGGGTCGCTCTCCTCACGAGGAACTCATTTGCCTCAGTGACCCATAAGGTCCACCATGATAGATTTCCCGCCATTTATAATTGTATGAAAAACACTTAAAACGCTACTCTTCTGGCACCGAATGACCGATCTTCATGAAGCTTGATATGTGGGAAATATTTATATATATATATAAATATATATAATATATAAAATATTTAGATGCACTATTGTAAAGTGGCTGTTCCACTGGATGTCTTAAGGTGAACACACCAATTTGTAAGTCGCTCTGGATAAGAGCGTCTGCTAAATGACTTAAATGTAAATGTAAATGTAATGTGGCATCTTTGGACAAAGGTCTCTCAATTAGGGCTGATGCGGTGACCGTATTAACAGGGGTCACGAGTCATGAAGGCATTCAAATGACACGTTACCTTTTAGTCAGGGTAATTAGACTTCTCCCAGATCTGATGCTGTTGATGGCCATAAGTAGCCTACCCAACTTTATAACTGCCTGGTACTCAGCACTCTATTGTCCCTGTAATCAAATCAATCATTAGTCACATGTGCCGAATTACAGTGAAATGCTTACTTATGAGCCCCTAACCAATAATGCAGTTTCAAAAAATACGAATAAGAATAAGAAATAAATGTAACAAGTCATTAAGAGCAGCAGTAAAAATAACAATAGTGAGACTACATAAAGGGCTCTGACTATATAATCACTCTGAAAATCTAATCAAACACTTCATGAGAGCCCATGAACTCATGTTGCGCATAATTTATATAATCTATGCAATTGTGTGAGAAAAGAGAGCGATGGCCTCTATTAAAAAGAGGAGGATCCCATCATCTTTCTATATGCTAGGTCTAATATATTTATTTTATTTTATATGTAGCCTAGCCCATATGTTTTGATAAGGTTTGCATCACAACTAAAGTGGCCAAAAAACATCTTAAAATTAAGCACATTAATCCGCTTTACAAGGGGTGTAGAGCCTACATAAGCAGCGTGTGAGTTTCAAGTTTGGGGAAGGTAATTTTCACCATAGAAATGCACCTTAATAATAAATGCATTATATGCATAATCCCATTTGTGGTCATTTTGTTAATGGTGTTGTCCCGCTAATGGAACATTCATACTTATAGCCTACTGCCATGTGTGCATTCCTTCCCTTATAATGTGAAGAAATAGACTAATAGTTTAGCAACATTTTAAGATAAACGTTCTAATCTGTTGAGTCAACCACATTGCGTCAAAAAGTTTTTTGAAACTAGTGGTTGTATTAATTTGGGTTCTATCATTATCCCCAACTGTCCCAGACTATGTTTGGAATATGAATTTCTCACACAGAATAGAATAGGTCAACTTCTGTACTATGGGGGATAGTAGATTGACATAGGCTAGTGCTTTTGATGTTCATTAGGCCTACTCATCTTGTTGGCTGACGAAAAGTAAATGTGGACAATAGCTTCAATATGCACCTTGGAATTGGATAAAGACGCAGGCAGTTGCGTCCCTGATGTGTCTGTCTTCACTTGGACAAGGACACAACGGCCACTGGCCGTAAAAGGCATAGATTATTTTAGGCTGCATTACGGCCACACAAAGGGGATGCTGCCGTGAAGTGCTTGTCAAATTGTGAATGCGATGGCACAGTGGTTAAGGGTGCTGTACTGCATTACCAGCTGTGCCACCAGAGACTCTGGGTTCGTGCCCAGGAACTGTCGTAACCGACCGGGAGGTCCGTGGGGCGATGCACAATTGGCCTAGCGTCGTCCAGGTTAGGGAGGGGGTGGCCGGTAGGGATATCCTTGTCTCATCGCGCACCAGCGACTCCTGTGGCGGGCCGGGCGCAGTGTGCGCTAATCAAGGTTGCCAGATGCATGGTGTTTCCTCCGACACATTGGTGCGGCTGGCTTCTGGGTTGTATGCGCGCTGTGTTAAGAAGCAGTGCAGCTTGGTTGGGTTGTGTATCGGAGGATGCATGACTTTCAACCTTCGTCTCTCCCGAGCCCGTACATAAAATCCTGAGAACCATATGTTTCTTAGTACTTGGTGAGAGCGTGGTTGTCCTATGGTTATTTTGCATACAACCTTCCCAAAATGTTCTGGGAATGGTGAGGGATAGTTGCTTGGCTTTGGAACATTTTCAGCACATTTAAGGAACTTGTTCTAGGAACGTTCTCCGACTGGTTTGACATAAAAACCACAAGAAAGCTGTAACGTTCAAAGAACGTTCTAAGAATGTTATTGAAAAACGTAAACATTCTGTTCTCAGCATCAACAAAACTCTCTCAATCCTCTATCTTGTTAAGTGTGTTCAGGTGTGCAGGCCACGCTCACTAATTGGCCACACCCGATCTTAATGAGTGCTTGTTTCCTTTGAAATGGGGTCTGTTTGAATAGACTAAAATGAACAGCTTTGTATGAGTTTAAAAAAAACATGTCACGCTAGAAATCTGTTTGCGTGATTAATGCCTAAGCAAAATCATTTCCATGTGTCTCATCTGTGCTTGGAGGTCCAAACAGTTAAACTAAGCTAGTAGTCTTAACATTCATTGAAAGTTTTAAAGAAGTTATTCAAAAACTTCCACATAACCTATAATTTCAGTTCTCGGAACTTTAAAACGTTCATGGAACCATAGTAAAACATTCTCAGAATCAAATCAAATCCAATTTTAGTAGTCACATGCTGTCACGCCCTGGTCAAAGTATTTTGTGTTTATCTTCATGTTTGGGTCAGGCCAGGGTGTGGCATGGGGTTTTTGTATTGTGGTGTGTTTTGTCTTGGGGTTTTGGTATGTATCGGGATTGTAGCTAGTGGGGTGATCTAGCAAAGTCTATGGCTGTCTGGAGTGGTTCTCAATCAGAGGCAGGTGTTTATCGTTGTCTCTGATTGGGAACCATATTTAGGCAGCCATATTCTTTGGTTGTTTTGTGGGTGATTGTCCTTAGTGTCTTTGTTCCTGTCGCTGTGTTAGTTGACACAAGTATAGGCTGGTTTGGTTTTCGTTACGTTTATAGTGTTTGTATTGATTCGTGTTTACGTTTGTTTGATTAAACATGGATCGCAATCTACACGCTGCATTTTGGTCCGACTCTCCTTCACAGACAGAAAACCGTTACACATGCGCCGAATACAACAGTGAAGGGCCTACTTACGAGCCCCTAACTAACTGTGCGGTTTCAAAAAATACAGATAAGAATAAGAAATCAAATTAACAAGTAATTAAGAACAGCAGTAAAAAATAACGATATATACAGGGGGGTGCCGGTGCGGAGTCATTGTGCTGGGGCACTGGTTAGGTGAGGTAGTATGTACATGTAGGTAGAGTCAATTAAAGTGACTATGCATAGATGACAACAGAGAGTGGCAGTGATGTGGGGAGGGGAGGGAGTGCAATGCAAATAGTCTGGGTAGCCATTTAACTAGATGTTCAGGAGTCCTATGGCTTGGGGGTAGAAGCTGTTTAGAAGCCTCGTGGACCTAAACTTGGCGCTCCGGTACCGCTTGCCGTGTGGTAACAGAGAGAACAGTCTATGACTAGGGTGGCTGGAGTCTTTGGCAATTTGTAGGGCCTTTGACACCGCCTTTTATAGAGGTCCTGGATGGCATGAAGCTTGGCCCTAGTGATGTATATGGCTGTTCGCGCTACCCTCTGTAGTGCCTTGTGGTCGGAGGCAGAGCAGTTGCCATACCAGGAAGTGGTGCAACCAGGATGCTCTTGATGGTGCAGCTGTAGAACCTTTTGAGGATATGAGGATAATCAACCTCCCTACAACCTAAAACCTCCCTACAACCTAAAAATGTACGTTTCCAGAACCGGCCCATTTTTTCACTTCCGTTCTTAGAACATTTAGAAAACGTTCAATTTTACTTATCAGGAAATGTATGGCTTCATGCCCAGAACCGAATGTCCCGGCAGGGCTGTGTTGGAAAGCACAGCACCCTTATCTACCCTTTTCTCACAGTATGCACATATACAGTAATACACTGACTAACCATAGTAACGTCTTCTGAGGGAGATCTGGTAAAAATGTAAGTGTTCTACTGATCCAGACTTCAGCTGTTAATCACACTCTCAATGCAACAGTCTATGGTTTGAAAGGCTCCAATTTCGAGGCAATGGAGAAATTAGTGACGAGACATTAAGGTTCATAGTTACCATCTGTTACTCCACAGGGGTCTAAGAGAGTGAGGGAGAAAGGACAGAGAAAGTCTGTCTATCACTAATGAAGTAGAAGTTAGAGGGATGAGAGAGAGAGGTGTTATGAGTACATAGTGAAGTATGGTTTATGAAATCATCAAAAGCCATGTGACTAGAAGCTGAGAATCCTGTTATATGAGGCTATAAAATGTATACAATTATCTTAGTGCTTTTGACATAAATTATATGGAAATTTAAGAATTGGTTCAATTATAACATATGTCAAACAAATACCTTCCTGTCTTTTTTCAGACTGGAGCATTGAGACTGAGACCCCTTGTGACCTCTCTGTCAGTGATGCTTCACCAGGGAGTGACAGGATCCCTCATCCGGCCTCTTTCACAGGAGGCTTATTTGACTTAACCTTTCCACAACAACCTGTAGGCCGGAGAAGAGAAGTGACAGTATATGTGACGACTGGGTGAACCAATGAGCAACACACCAACCCCAGACCCAGACAGAGAGAGCCTCCCACCCGAAAAGAGGGACCCCAGACCAGGCCTCTCAGAGCAGATTGCTGCTGTCACATTCAAGGTCCCCTTCCCCTACAAGAGCCATAATGTAGTCAAGCCCTACAATGCATCCCACTCAAACCTGCTCCCACCTACACATGCATCTGTTCCCCCGCTATACCAGCCCTGGACCCAGTCCCCCACCACAGCCTCCACCACCAGAGCCAACCATCTCTCCTCTCCTATCAGGGATAGCCATGGCTGGGCTGAGTGGAGGGAGCACTATTACAGAGGTTGGGCTGCAGTCCCACCAGGCTGGCATATTCCCTACATTTTCAATCACCGCTCCACATATCCCTCAGAACACCCACGCCGCCACTCTATATGCAGAAATATGGCCCAGCCTACAGAGGAGCCCGGTGGGGAGGATGGAGGGTACAGTTGCCACTTTAATAAAAAAATGAGGGAGAAGTTAAGTCTACACACCGAACAGCAAAACAGACAGAGGGGCCTGTATATGAGAAGAGAGAAACAGGGAGTAAACCAGCCACAGAGCCACAGCTCAGAGGCAGGTTCTGCCCCCCTGAACACTGCTCTTTCTCCTACTGCCTCCAAGGACCTACACCACCAACCTGAACTGGTCTACACACACCACTCCACAACCCCAAAGTATCCTGATTCAGGGCAAAGTCCTTCAGCAGAAGAATCTCCCATAAAACCGTCACTTACTGTTCAGTCAACAGAGAAAAACTGGACTGTGGGAGTAACAGAAAAAGTAGACGTGTCTACCCCTCTCTCCACCCATCACTCTTCTTACCCCTCCACCTCTTCTGACCAGCTGCCCTGGTTGCTCCCTCACTTTGCGGCAGGCTCTCTAATCGAGCTCAGAGACGGGCGACTGAGGAGGGTGGAGGATTTGCAGACAGAAGACTTCCTGATCAACACAGAGGCCTGTCCAGCGCTACATCTGAGCTGCTGTACTGTGCAGCACATCTCTCCCTCCACAGACCCCTCCCTCTCCCGCCTCCTCATCCTCCTACATGAAGAACATTCTCAGGTGAGCTGGTCCTGATCCTGCTGAGTCTACTACATCATTACATCACACAAGATCATAACAGGGTCAGTGTGTTTTTGGCTTCTTACATTTTTTATAACATGGAATTCAATATACAAGATATCATACATATTTGCAAATAGCACCCTTTTTGATCCGTCTACATCATAAAGTAAGGTAAATAAAATGCTCATGATTTACATTCCTAAAGTATCCCTCATCATGACACGATGCAAGTATTAATGCCAATCCCCAATTGCAGAACCCTACCACCACTTAGAGGACAAAGAGAGGTACTGCATTGTCATGACTAACAGTATCTCTCATCACAGGAGTTTCTGGATGTGTATGTGGAGTACCCGTTCTTTGTGTGCGGACGTGGCTGGTCCTCTTGCTGCCCCCCGAGAACAGCCCGTCTGTGTGGACTCCGCTGCCATCAGCTCAGTGTTGGTGATGTCTGCCTGGCTCTTATACCTACATCACCCTCTGCCACCCAGCCACAGGAGCCTGGCACCCCAGCCCGAGGGAGACATGGAGGGCCTAAGACTCTACAAACGTCCTTTCCCCATTCTCCCCTTCCCGCTGCTCCAGACAGGCCAATAAAAGGGCAGGGAGGGGGGCTGGGCCCAGCACGGAAGAGGCATTGGTCAGCCCCTGAGCTGCGTGGCCCAGGCACCAACTGCCCTTACTGACAGTGATAAACACCGTTGCCATTATGGAGAGGGAGCCAACAAAGCCAAGCCAAGCCTAACTTTTGTTTTATTATCTTTATCTCAACCTCACATTCTTTCCATCCCTTTCTTCATGACTGTCTGTCTCTGTTTTGTATAAAGAATAATTATGATAAAGTAGGAAAGAAATGTAAATTTGACTCAGGATTCTGTACGGATAGTAAGCAAAGGACAATTGCAGGTACTGGTGTAAAAGCCGTGGATTATCAGAGATGTGAGAGACAGAATATGTCAGGCACAACATATTACCTTTAGCCTACTTTAGAATTTTATCAATTAGATCATTCAGGGGGGATATATTTTATTATTCGCTACCTCCTATATATACCATTTTAATTGACAACTGTTTTTTTGTATGTAGAACAGTGAATGTTGTAGTATGTCTCAGTGAGTGTGAATGGCTCTCTGTGTGCAGTATAGGTGACAGTTGTTGGCATTACCTTATACACCGGTGTCTTTTCTTTGGTGTTTGTCTGTTCTTACTTCAGTATTACAATATTCTTGTTCTGAAATTATAACTCAATCAATCAAATGTATTTATGAAGCCCTTTTTCCGTGAGCCAATGTCACAAAGTGCTATACAGAAACCCAGCCTAAAACCCCAAACAGCAAGCAATGCAGATGTAGAAGCATTGTAAGGTAAATAACGGCGACTGATTTAGGAACTGTTTGTGTTGATTAAGAATAGTAAATGTTTTAAGTATATTTTCTATGCTTTACCTCACCAGATGATGTTTACAATATGTATATCAGGTATAAATCCATCAGCGTTTCCCGTTCCCATGCTTTGGCTTTCACTGTGTGAGAAAATGCTTTTCTGGCCAAATGATATAAATGTATTGCACCTGCTATGTCTGACAGTTCTGGTATATTTTGTTGCTGTAGTCTGACATTTAGTTTTGACAGAAAATATAGCCTCGATTCGCCCACCTGCAGATCTGGAAGGACATCAAAAGGCAGCTGAAACTGAATGATAGCTCAGAGTTCTCTCGATCTGTCTCTTGTGGGCAAAAACCTTGGCATCTCTGGGAACACATGCCTCTGTTGTGTTGTGCAGAGCTTAGTGATGTACAGTAGGTCTGTGCCCCCTCCTTCAGGAAACTGAACCCAACAGGGCTCTATTAATGCCGCGCAGTCTCGTATTTAACGTCAGCCCCATCATCCCTCACAGCAGCAGCCTCTCAATCTGCATACATACAGCCATATGTCTTACACCTGACCTCCACTCTGCAAACTACACCTTCACCTACCTGTTGTTCAAAGGAAAAATGGGCCGCCATTTTGTTCTCATTGAAATCTAAGTAAACCCAGCTGCTTGTGAAAAAGAATGTATGCTGTAAAATAAATAATCATGTGTCAAAGTAAACACATTTTTGTAGACCGTTTAATGCAATGTTTTTACAAAGAGACGCAGAGTGCACACAGCAGAGCTTATCTTTTTAAAAGACACTGTAAAATGTCTGCTCGTGGACAAACAAACAATTGCTCAATTCTAAATTTGTAGCAGTTATTGAGCATCTCTATGATTTCATTTGAGTCTCATGCCTCTGTCCTCGGGGCTGACTTTTTGTATTCATCAACGCTTTCCTTACTTTGATCACTGTAGTCAAATGAGCTTATAAATAAATTGACGACAGTTCAATGTCTGATGTTTCATTCCTCCATGGTATTGACTGGGAATTCTATGATGGTCTCTAGATGAGCATTCTTGATCCTGTGTGTCATGCACCATGTAGTGTATACAGTCCAGATGCCAAAGATCCTCTTTGCAGTTGCACTAAGGCAATATGGCTCTACTTGTTTCAATGCACCAAGGCAATAAAGTAGAACATCTTTGCCAGTACTTTATGTACTTGTCAGTTTGCAGCCAATAATAAAGGAAGTTGGTCTTCCTGCAAGTCCTGAAGGTCCTTATAGATCAGGCAGTAAATGAATTTCCCTGCACCATCCCCTCTTCCTTATCTTCCTCTACTAGCCCCCGTGTATCCTGGGAAGGGGAGGTCTGATGGTGGTCAGTGGCAGCCGCAGGTTCTGACCACCATGTTGCGGTACTTCTTCAGGATGACGTTGGAGCTGTCGTCAAAGTAGAGGACTGAGATGCCATGGAGCTGGGTGGGGGCACAGCAGGGTTTGGGCACTGTCTCTGGGTTTATGAAGTGGACCTGGGGGGGATAGAATATAACACCAGTATCAGGGAAATCATGCACAATTAGAAAGATTCAAGTGTGTGGGAAAATGTGTGTTGATACTTCAAGCAGTTTTTCTCACAGGATGTGAGACATCAAAGAGCGCTTTGATTTCACAAAATGAATATAAGAATTTCAATCAGCTGCTGAATGGTTATATTTACAACGAAGCTAGAGAACCTACAGTGAAACCCTGAGTAAATGCCATATTCAACCCCCTCAGAAATGTACATGATGATATGATTCATGAAAACCATGAATATTCTTACCAGAGTCTGCACAATGGCATGATTGGTGGCGTTCATGTAGGAGTTCAGAGGAAAGGCACATTCGCCCTGGCAGTAATACGCTGCGTAGCCCTCTGGTGCAATGATCCAGTCCTGAAAGGACAAGTGATAGGACTCATAACAACAGCACATCCAACCAACGGAGATGCAGATGTCATTGAATCTAGTGAAGTCAAACACCTATCTAAGTGGGTGAACAGAGAAAGAGGAGGACGTGCTCAGATCAGAACAGGACTGGTGTGATAGAAAGAGTCGTAGTACTGTACCTGCCATCCCAGATCTCTGAAGCTGACATACAGCTCATGCTTCTTACAGCCCTGTTTCGGGTCTGTGCTGAGGGTCTCTGAAAGACAATGGGTCATATGAACAACATTACAGATGAATCAACACAATCAACTGTGAGCACTGTATCTTGGTATATGCTATCTATTATCCATAGCCTGAATGCTTTAATCAACACAAAGTACTCTAACATGTCAAAGGAGCAGCCATTTTTCTATCATTATGTTACAAGTTTATCAGATAATGTCTGTGTATAGATCTAGTGGCTAGATGACTGATTCCTTGTGCTCCAAGTGGGTGCTCCGTTTGTGCACCTGCTGCAGCCTCAGCAACCTTCAGTGCATCCTGGGGAGTCTTGGGTTTTTTGGAGCGGTTGGGGTTGCGCCCCTTGTGGCCGTGGGCAGAACGGACGCTGCGGAGGCGAACCTCGGTTGCCTTGAAGAAGGCCACCATGAAGGGCTGCTTGTCCTGGGGCCCACTGCCCTCCAGCAGCCCCACTAGTCTGGGGTTCACACTCTGACCTGTAGGGGGAGACAGAAAGACATGCACACTTCAGTCCAGGGTACACATTGTGCAGAGAGGGAGAGGTGAAGCCAGAGGATTTACTCCGGCCAAAATCTGCCCGTGTGAGATAAGCCCTTTTTTTTAATGGAGGTCTATGTGAGAGCGTCAAATTACCTGAGGCTTATTTGATCGAATAGCAGTTTAAGGCTGTTACAAATGTACTGATACAAGTGGATGCACGTGGCATTCCGGCAACTTTGAGAGAAGCAATTTAGTTGCGCCTGTTGTTCAGACGCATATCTGCCCTCTCATTGGATAGAAGGGTTCCATCTGTTCTCGCCTGCCTTCCATCGTTGAGGACATATATTGCTATTGTTAGAGCGGTCACTTGAATATTTTGTCAATATAATAAATCGTCTTTGATATTGGTATGCTTCAGTTCAATCTTATGTGGTGGGTGTGTACCAGCCATAGAGCTCTATCTCTGTTGGACAAGTGGACATACAGCACCCTTTTAACTCTGACAGTGACTCACCGTCCATACTCTCCAGAGCCAGCTGCAGGCCCAGGTTCTGGTCCGGGTTCACCACCCACTGGTTACTGGTGGCCGTGATGTCAAACACAAGCCAGCCCTCCTCTGCAGCCCACACCACCCGCGTGTCCAGAAGGAACAGGTAGTCGTCACTACTACGGGGCACGCAGACTACTAACATTAGATACACAGCACATGCAGTCTAACAGTTAGATACACAACAAATAGTTTCCGACCTAGGAAGTGTGCTCTAAATTCTAACATTGGTTGACTAAAATCTGCATAACTGTATAGCCTTGCCACTTCACATTGCAATTCAAACCCTTCTCATAAGTAGCAGGTGTGATGCTATCTAGTGCAGTATGTAAAAGTAAAGCAGTTATATAAAAGTTGATCTAGATGGTAGATTCATATTCTAATAACAGTAAAGATTAGCCACCCAGAGAGAACACAGGATACATGAAATCCAAAACAAGAGACAACACGCAGTGTCGATCTAACCCTGCCGATAGCTCTTTTAATAATGTCTCTCTCTTTATCACAGATGAAAATTCCCAGACTGATTGGGGCATATCTCACAGACAATGGCTTCGTTTGCAGATTGAGTTTCAGGCCCCCAGGCTTTACTCCTCAGGCTGTCTCTTTGTCTTGCTGCCTTGTCTGTATGAAAGGCAAACGTGTCTCTGAATAACAATGCTTTTGTTCTCAGCACCTTCATAGCCTCACCGTCACCGCTGTGGGACAGGCCATGCCTACACACGACTGAGCTCTGATGTCACCGAGCATGACAAGCTGTGTGTTTGTGTGTGTTGGAGAGAAGGGGGTGTTTTTACTCGTTGGAGAAATCCAACTATTGTTCACTACAATCAAAACGCCTAGTGTGGTCTGTTCTCCAGGAAGAGAGGGGTTGGGATAAGGGAGGGGTGTTAGGTAATGGAGAAGGGGGATTAAGTGAATGGTGGAGGTGTGGGCATTGAGGGTGGTGTTTGTGGGGGTGCTCTATTTGTTCAAGGTGGCGTCTCTGCTGTTTCAGGGAGTGGTATATCGTTTTATAAGGCCACACACACACAAAGATTAATGGAAGAGGCGTCACCTGTCAGAGGGCTCCTGTAGCACCTGGTACACGCTCACGTGCAAGGTCTCATTCTCAGAGCGTTCTCCGATGTAGTCCTTATAGATTCGGAACTCTGCAGCGGAGACAGCTTCTCCCTCTGGGATCCGGGACAAGTCAAAGCGGAATTCCCTGTTGTGCTGAGAAGACAGGACATCCTGATCCAGCTTAGCTGATGAAAGGAGATGGGGAAGAGAAGAGGTTACTCACTACTGATACCAACTCACCCCGGATCAGCTTTTTCCAATGGCTAACCTCACCCATTATGAGCTGTACAACTAACACAGACGCTGGATGGTTAAAGGCACCTCCCTTTTCTCGCCACATCCCCTGGTCTTTTGAGACAGTGGGGGCGCATGTGTCCCAACACACCCACTGCTGTGAATACAATCAGATCGGAATCCAGTCCATGGTTTAATTCTGTCAAAACTGTCGCTGAATCAAAGTCTTCTGATCCACATTGCTCAGCCCACATATAGGATGCACTGTGTCAAAAATAGGAAACTCCTGCTTCCATGAGAGAGCTGATTGATCTAAACATCAGTCTGCATAATGTGCCAATGTGGGAGGAAAACCACACTCAAGGCTCAATTTGGCTCTATGTTTAAATTGCACACATGTGCTGACCACAAGAAAAGCACTGACTGGAAAACCACAGCAGCCAATCCAATGCACATGCACATGCAGACATACACCCTGCAGAAACACTATGGTCATAATGTCATCATCTTCAATACATTGATAATACAAGACATGCTCTTTCCAGGACATAGACTGACCAGGTGAATTCAGGTGAAAGCTATGATCCCTTATTGATGTCACCTTGATGTCAACACACTTCAATTAGTGTAGATGAAGCGAACCGATTTGTGTGTCAAGAACTGCAGCGCTCCTGGGTATTTCACGTTCAACAGTTTCCCGTGTGTATCAACAATAGTCCACCACCCAAAGGACATCCAGCCAACTTGACACAACTGTGGGAAGCATTGGAGTCAACATGGGCCAGAATCCCGGTAGAACGCTTTCGACACCTTGTAGAGTCCATGCTCCGACAAATTGAGGCTGTTCTTGAGGGCAAAAGGGGGCGCAACTCAATATTAGAAAAGTGTTGCTAATGTGTTGTACACTCAGTGTACAGTATGTTTTCCATAATCCACCCTACTATAGGAGAATGCATTTAACCACTATACGTAAAGTACTATACTCTGGAGGTAATGATAAAGCTATAAAATAGCATTTATATGAATGGGCTTTCTGAGAGTATGCTTGATAAATCCCAACAGTTGAAATGAACCTTTTGAAGGGCCACCACTGAGATCCACGATATCCCACCCTGCCCTGAAACAGCTGAGCTACTCTCAGAGTTTCCAGAATAATGGTGGTGGGGCAGAGCCAAAGATTTCCTGGAGGTTTCAAACGCCATGTTTTTACAGTGTTACCCAATGTGTTTGTCCTTGGAAAGTTTGGTGGAGGTCTCCGGAGCAATGGGGGACTTCCCACACTGGAGGTGTGCAGAGTGGAGTGATGATTACCCACCTTAAACACATCCTGCCCACTGGCAGCCGCCATGACATCATACGTCTGTCTCACTCATGCCTTGGTATTGTTTCAGTGCCGGATAACACACACACACACACACACACACACAATAGCATAAACCCTCTTACAGCAGACACACAACTTAATGCAGCACACATGCACCAAAATGCTTTAAACCCCTTAAAACGACTTCTAACCGCACACACATGCACAACACACACATACGCCATAAAGAAGAGCATTCTGAACCCTGCTAGTCATTTGTTTGACCGCAATTAAATGCTGGAAAGAAACCAGGGGCGTTTTTATGAAGGCAATAATTGCTTGTAAGGACTTGGTGTGTTTACGTTAGGGACCATTAGCTCCAGAGATCAGCCCTCAGATATGCAAACTTCTCTTTGTGAGGCATTTCAACACTTTTCTTTGCTCATGACGAAGGGTTCAACTTGCCGTGCTGGCGTTAATAATTTTCAGCTGCCAATCAAAAGATATGGGTGAAGTTTATGAATATCCTACATCAGAGGCACAACTAAACCCTAGAAAATCAGTAAGCTGAAACACAGACTGACTGGCAGACAGCCAGATGTGTAATGTACTTAAGTAAAAATACTTGAAAGCACTATTTCAAGAGTTTTTGGAGGCATCTGTACTTTACTATTTATATTTTTGACAACTTTCACTTTTACTTGACAACATTCTTAAAGAAAATAATGTACTTTTTACTCAATACATTTTCCCTGACACCCAAAATTATCGTTACATTTTTAATGCTTAATAAGACAGGAAAATTGTCAAATTCAACACTTACCAAGAGAACATCCCTGGTCATCCCTACTGCCTCTGATCTGGCGAACTCACTAAACACACATGCTTAGTTTGTAAATGATGTCTGAGTGTTGGAGAGTGCCCTTGGCTATCCGTAAATAAATACAAAAACAAGAAAATTGTGTCAATCGAAGTAACAATAAAAACATCTCCATCAAAATCCCTCAGTTCAAGCTAGAGATATTTTTTTTTACAATATCTGAATCTCAATCCGCCGCATTTACCTGTGTCGCCCTTCTGCGGTGGAAAGTGGCAGAGTTACAGCGCTGTCTGTCAGACTAGGAGACATCCCGAAAACCTGTCTTCTCACAAAAACGTCTGTAGCATCCGAACAATTTGGCCACAAGCCCCATGGCCTCGTCTAAAAGTAACCCATTCAATTGAATGGAAGAAATAAATAAAACATTGCCACAAAACTACAAGGGGTTTTATCTGTGAACAAAATATATATATCTCCTGAGCTTTCTTATATCTCCTAGATAAAGGACAGACAAAACCTTATTCCTTATGATACATTTTTTGGACTGTCTTATTTGACATTTATGAATGTGTTATTCAATGCATTTTTATATAGAAGTAAAGGCCAAATTCTATATTTTATCAAATAATAAAAAAGACAAAGAAATTGGATACCTAAATCAAATTGCTAAATGATCCATGGTATGACTTTGAAACAATTCCATATGGCACCTGAAACAGGGGTAACCCTACATGAATTTGTCCAATAGAAACTTTTGATTGCAACTGTTTGGACTAATGATTCCACCCTAGATCAGCTAGATGAAAGCAAGAGTGTGCCAAGACTCTGTCACTGAATGTGCCACTGTCTGTCATCTTGATTACTCAAATCTGTTTCTTGACATGTGCACCTACATACATTATCAACTTTAATTCATAGAATAGGTTGTAGCAAACTCATGGGTATCAGGAGAATTTGAGTATTATGTACAATGCTACACTGAGCTGGGTGAATGGAATATGAATGACAGTCATCCAATATGCTGTAATAGAAATAAGGCCATGCTAAAAATATTGTCCTCCCTTATCTGTAAACAGCACCGAACGCCACTGGTGGAAGTTTGACAAAATTCAGTGGTTTATGTTCGAAAACCCTATTTCTTGGATCAGATTACTTTATCCACCAAAACAACCATACACCTTGCTTGGCATTTCAGCTAAAACCGTGTCCAACGGAAAAATAAAGCAATCTTTCAAAAAGGGATTAAAAAATAATTGGAGGAATTATAGTATTATGAGTATAGAGAATAAATCCCTGGTGTAATCTCCTTATTCTCCCCCAAAATCAGATTACCATGATAAACAGTCAGATTTCAATTTAGCCTGTTGGGTTCACACACTGGCGGACTTACCATTAGGCAGAAGAGGCAATTGCCTCACATCATCAAGGGGCCTCATGAGCTTTTCTTTTTCTCGCCCTCCTGGTTTTGACCCTTGCCTGTCCCATCTCTGTACCCTCCTGCCGGACCACTCTGCCCGCCCCTGACCCTGCCTGCCGACTTGTACCCTTGGCCCTTCTCTGGATTATTGACCCTTGCCTGCCATGTCCTGTCTCTTGCCTGCCCCTTGGACTATTAAACCATTGTTTATTCAACGTGTCTGCATCTGGGTCTTACTTTGATTTCTGATAGTATGAACTGGCCATGACTGACCCAGCAGACACGGCCCAGCTGCGCAACGCCATCTCCACCCAGGGAGCCACCCTCGGTAGGCACGAGAAATTGCTTCGTGGCCTTGGAGAGGGGGTCCAAACGTTGGCTGACCACCATGACTGGGCATTGGCCAGTTTGCTGGAGAAATTCCACGGATTGTCAGGGAGGTCGCCTAGCACGGTGGTAACCCCAAAGCTCCACAGCTACTAGCATTGCCGGCTCATTGGTCACTCGACCTTCTCGGGAGCCCCACATACCTCTGCCAGAATGCTTCAATGGAGAGCCGAACACCTGTCGGGCGTTCCTAGCTCAGTGTACCCTCATCTTCAAGCTTCAGGTCTCCTCCTTCCCCTCGGATCGCTCCAAGATAGCCTACCTCATCACATTGATGTCCGGGAGGGCTCTTACCTGGGCTACCGCCGTGTGGGAACAACAGCCGGCCATATGCGCTAGTCTGGAGGGTTTTGTGGAAGAAGTGAGGAAGGTCTTTGATGCCCCGTTCCCCGAGCGAGAGGCCACCCGGAAGCTAATCCAGCTTCGGCAGGACTCCTGCAGTGTAGCTGATTATGCGGTAGATATCCGCACGTTGGCAGCAGAGAGTTCTTGGAATCAAGAGGCACTATTTGATATGTTCTTGCACGGCACCTCGGAGGAGGTTAAGGATGAGTTTGGAGCCCGGAAGTTACCTACGGAGCTCGATTTCCTCATCGCAATGACCATCCGTATCGATGGGCGATTATGGGAATGACGGAGGGAGAAGAAACGCCCAGGGATATCACATTGCCTCTGAGTCAACCCGGAAGCTCCCGACGGTCTCGTTGCAGAGAGGACCGGAGGCTTCAAGACCTGCCCCGAGGGCTGCTGAAGACGGCCGAGTCATCACTTCCTGAGCCTATGCTACTAGGCGGAGCTGGAATGGCAATACAGGATCGACACAAAGAGTTGTCTGTGTTGCGGGATTCTTGGTCATTTTGTGTCCTCTTGTCCTTTAAAGAAGCCAGACTCACCGGTAGGAGAAAGGACTCTGGTGGGCCATATGGCGAACATTCCTGCTTCCCTTGCTCGCACCCCTTTTCATGACATTCTACTGTGGGGAGACCAGTCCAAATCTCTCCGGGTTCTCATTGACTCTGGGGCTGACGAGAGTTTTTTGGACAATACCCTGGCATTCGAGTTGAACATCCACACTTAGCCCCTCTCCATTCCCATGGACGTTAGAGCGCTGGACGGGCACTCTTTAGGCAGAGTCACCCACAACACCACTCCCATCCACCTACAGGTGTCAGGGAATCACATTGAGGCTATCCAGTTCCTGCTCATTAAGTCCCCTCTGATTCTCGTTACATTGGGATTCTCCTGGCTTTAAAGACACAATCTCCTCATTAACTGGTCTACTGGTGCCATCATGGCTGGAATCTGTTGTGCCACGCCCATTGCCTGAAGTCAGCACAACCTGACCCGGGACATCTTCCTGGGGGCTCGGAAGGTGCCCCAGACCGCTCCGCCATTTCCGCGGAGTACCAGGACCTCTGGGAGGTGTTCAGCAAGGCTTGGGCCATGTTGCTTCTGCCGTACCGACCCTATGACTGCAGGATTGACCTTCTCCCTTGCACCACGCCACTCCCTAGCTACTGGATTTATCCGTCCCTCTTCCTCCCCCGCCGGCACAGGCTTCTTCTTCATGGAGAAAAATAACAAGACCCTGTGCCCGTGCATTGACTACCGGAGACTCAACAACATTAAGACCCGTTACCCACTACCACTCATCTCCTCAGCCTTCGAGCCACTCCATGAGGTCACTGTGTTTTCCAAGCTGGATCAATGGAATGTCTACCATCTGGTGCGGATACGAGAGGGGGACGAGTGGAAGACTGCCTTCAACATGGCCAGTGGCCACTACGAGTATCTAGTCATGCCCTTTGGCCTCACCAACGCTCCTGCTGTGTTCCAGGCTCTGGTGAATGATGCTCTCCGCAACATATTGAACTGGTTCATCTTCGTCTACATTGATGACATCCTCGTCTTGTTCCGCTCCCCTCAAAAACATGTGCTCCACGTCCGGCAGGTCCTTCAAAACCTTCTGGAGAATCAGCTGTTTGTGAATGCGGAGAAGTGCGAGTTCATGTACTGGCTTAAGCAGGGGGACACGTCTGGCACTGCAGGATTTGAGTCCCTGGCGGCGTAGTGTGTTACTGATGGTAGGCTTTGCTCCACCATCCCCTTTCTGGGTTACATAATCTCTGCTGGGAGTGTCCAGATGGATCCCAGGAAGCTGTGATGGATTAGCCTCAGCCTACATCCAGGGTGCAGCTCCAATGTTTCCTGGGGTTCTCCAATTTCTATCGCCACTTTATCTGAGGTTACAGCACCCTGGCTTCCCCCCTGTCAGCACTCACCTCGCCCAAGGTTCCCTTCACGTGGTCCCCAGCTGCTGACCGGGCATTCCGGGATCTCAAACATCGCTTCACCACAGCTCCCATCCCGGTTCATCCGGACCCATCTTGTCAGTTCAAGGTGGAAGACAATGCTTCGGACGTCGGAGTGGGGGCCGTCCTGTCCCAGCATTCTGCCCTTGACCTCAAGCTACATCCTTGCGCCTTCTTTTCCCATCGCCTCAATGTCACTGAAAGGAACTACAATGTGGGGAATCGGGAACTTCTCGCGGTGAAGATGGCGTTGGAGGAATGGCTGAAGAGGGCGGAACATCTGTTCATCATGTGGACTGACCACAAGAACCTGGAGTATCTCCGCCAAGCGCCTCAACTCCAGGCAAGCCAGATGGGCCCTGCTGTTCACGGTTCAACTTCTCCCTTTCGTACTGGCTGGGATCCAAGAATGTCAAGCCGGATGCATTGTCCTTCCGCTATAGCCCCATGACTACTACCCCGGAACCCGAGACCATCCTTCCTGGTGATGGATCTCAGCTGGGGGATAGGGAAGCTGGTCCGTGAGGCAGTGTTTCCAGCCAAAGGTGGAAGACAATGCTTCGGACGTCGGAGTGGGGGCCGGATGTTCGTTCCTGACACTGGCCACTCCGCAGTCCTGGAGTGGGCCCAATCTTCCAGGCTGGTCTGCCACACTGGCGCCCGTCGGACCCTGGCCTTTGTGCGACAGCACATTTGGTGGACTACTATGGTCCCAGACATGTCCGCATTCGTCACCGCTTGCTCAGTTTGAGCACAGAACAAGACTCCTCGGCAAGCTCCAGCTGGTCTCCTCAAACCTCTGCATGTCCCCCACCATCCCTGGTTCCACATCTCCATGGACTTTGTCACGGGACTTCCCAAAATTAGGCAACACTGCCATCCTGACCGTGGTGGATCGGTTTTCCAAAGCCACCCACGTCATTTCTCTCCATTTCTCAAACTACCCTCTGCCAAGGAGATGGCCAGCTCATGGTGCAGCACGTCTTCCGGATCCATGGCCTGCCCATGGACATGGTCTCCGTCCGGGGTCTTCAGTTCTCGACCCAGTTCTGGAAGGCGTTCTGCACCCTCATGGGGTCATCGGCCAGCCTGTCCTCTGGGTTCCACCCCCAGTCCAATTTTATTTTTTATTTTATTTTACCTTTATTTAACTAGGCAAGTCAGTTAAGAACAAATTCTTATTTTCAATGATGGCCTAGGAACAGTGGGTTAACTGCCTGTTCAGGGGCAGAACGGCAGATTTGTACCTTGTCAGCTCGGGGGTTTGAACTTGCAACCTTCCGGTTACTAGTCCAACGCTCTAACCACTAGGCTACCCTGCCGCCCCAGATAAGATAAGCAAATACACATAATACAAGTTAGCCTGGAGGTAATTTTACAGGTCATGTACACCACAGCAGGTCAAACACACTGGATTGTATTCATTAATAATCTTAGAGTAGGAGTGCTGATCTAGAATCAGGTGAGTGAAGTCTTGCAAATTGTCCCCCCGGTTCATCGGCCCTTTCCCCATCTCCAAGGTCTTTAGCCCCTCTGCTGTTCGTCTTCTGTTGCCCCGTAACCTTCGTACCCAATACCTCACCTTTCATGTGTCCCATATTAAGCCTGTATCTCACAGTCCTTTGTCTTCCTTTTCCAGGCCCACCCCTCCTCCCCAGGTCGTTGATGGCCATCCGGTGTACACGGTGAGACGCCTTCTGAGGGTTTGACCACACGATAGGGGTTTCCAGTACCTGGTTGACTGGAAGGGTTATGGCCCGGAGGAGAGGTGCTGGGTCTCCGCTAGAGACATCGTGGACCCAGCCCTCATCCCCGACATCCAATCTGGTATGCGCCCAGGTAGGACGCCAGGGGGGGGGGCTACTGTCACGCCCTGATCTGTTTCACTTGTTTTTGTGATTGTCTCCACCCCCCTGCCCGGGCAGTGTGTTTGGAATCATTGTCATGCTGAAAGACCCAGCCACGTTTCATCTTCAATGCCCTTGCTGATGGAATGAGGTTTTCACTCAAAATCTCACGATACATGGCCCCATTCATTCTTTCCTTTACATGGATCAGTCATCCTGCTCCCTTTGCAGAAAAACTGCCCCAAAGCATGATGTTTCCACCCCCATGCTTCACAGTAGGTATGGTGTTCTTTGGATGCAACTCAGCATTCTTTGTCCTCCAAACACAACGAGTTGAGTTTTGACCAAAACTTGGTTTCATCTGACCATATGACATTCTTCCAATCTTCTTCGGGATCATCCAAATGCTCTCTAGCAAACTTCAGACGGGCCTGGACATGTACTGGCTTAAGCAGGGGGACACGTCTGGCACTGCAGGATTTGAGTCCCTGGCGGCGTAGTGTGTTACTGATGGTAGGCTTTGTTACTTTGGTCCCAGCTCTCTGCAGGTCATTCACTAAGTCCCCCCATGTGGTTCTGGGATTTTTGCTCACCGTTCTTGTGATCATTTTGACCCCACGGGGTGAGATCTTGCGTGGAGCCCCAGATTGAGGGAGATTATCAGTGGTCTTGTATGTCTTCCATTTCCTAATAATTGCTCCCACGGTTGATTTCTTCAAACCAAGCTGCTTACTTATTGCAGATTCAGAATTCCCAGCCTGGTGCAGGTCTACAATTTTGTTTCTGGTGTCCTTTGACAGCTTTTTGGTCTTGGTCATAGTGGAGTTTGGAGTGTGACTGTTTTGAGGTTGTGGACAGGTGCCATTAATACAGGTAACGAGTGGAGGACAGAGGAGCCTCTTAAAGAAGAAGTTACAGGTCTGTGAGAGCCAGAAATCTTGCTTGTTTGTAGGTGACCAAATACTTATTTTCCACTATAATTTGCAAATAAATTCATAAAAATCCTACAATGTGATTTTCTGGATTTTTCTTCTCATTTTGTCTATCATAGTTGAAGTGTACCTATGATGAAAATTACAGGCCTCTCTCATCTTTTTAAGTGGGAGAACTTGCACAATTTGTGGCTGACTAAATACTTTTTTGACCCACTTGTATATACTTGTGTTCTCTGTTTGTCTGTTGCCAGCTCATCTTGTTTGTCAAGCTTACCAGCGTTTGTCCTGTCAGCTCCTGTTTTTTCCCAGCCTCTCTTTTTCTTGCCCTCCTGGTCTTGACCCTCGCCTCTTCCCGTCTCTGTACCCGCCTGCCGGACCAGTCTGCCTGCCCCTGACCCTGCCTGCTGACCTGTACCCTTGCCCCTTCTCTGGATTATTGACCCTTGCCTGCCATGTCCTGTCTCTTGCCTGTCCCTTGGTCTAATAAACCATTGTTTATTCAACTGTTCTGAATCTGCGTCTTACCTTGATTTCTGATACAACTAGTCGAAAGAAGGCCAGTTTTATTGCTTCTTTAATCAGTACAACAGCTTTCAGCTGTCCTAACATAATTGGAAAAGGGTTTTCTAATGATCAATTAGCCTTTTAAAATGATAAACTTGGATTAGCTAACACAACGTGCCATTGGAACACAGGAGTGATGGCTGCTGATAATGGGCCTCTGTACGCCTATGTAGATATTCCTTTAAAATAAATAAAAAATTAAAATAAAATCAGATGTTTCCAGCTACAATAGTCGTTTACAACATTAACATTGTCTACACTGTATTTCTGATCAATTTTAAGTTATTTTAATGGACAAAAAATGTGCTTTTTTTTTCAAAAACAAGGACATTTCTGAGACCCCAAACTTTTGAACGGTAGTGTATATTCTGTATCCTATCCTATCTTACTCTATGCCGCTCTGACATCGCTCATCCAAATATTTATATATTCTTAATTCCATTCCTTTACTTTAGATTTGTTTGTATTGTGTGTATTGTTGTGAAATTGTTAGATATTACTTGTTAGATATTACTGCGCCGTTGGAGCAAGAAACACAAGCAATTCACGCCACCCACAATAACATCTGCATAACACGTGTATATGACAAATAACATTTTATTTGAATTGATTAGGGAAACCTGTTCTCGACGAGGTAGTAGAAACCCAGCCCCGGACCTTAGACTCTAGGGTGAAGAATGACGCCGGAGGGGATGGCTGCCGGTTTACAGGCTCCCAAACAATTGTGCTATTTTGTGTGGTTTTTTTGCATTGTTTGAAACTCATTTTGTACAGAATGTTGATGCTACCATCTCTTATGACCCAAAAGATCTTCTGGACATCAAAACAGCGATTACGCACCTTGAGCTGGAAGAAGATTTTTTCTTAAATGAGTCTGACGCGAAAGATGTTGCCCAAAAGGCCCAAATCCCTGTCATTCCAATGAAGAAAATAAGGAAATACAGGGGTCGCAGATCCGTGTGCTTTGTGAGAATTACTCGGCGAGTGGGTAACCCACCTCTACCATTCATTCTATTGGCCAATGTGCAATCGCTGGAGAATAAACAAGACTACCCTACCAACGGGACATTAAAAACTGTAATATCTCATGTTTAACCGAGTTGTGGCTGAACGACGACACAGATAATATATAGTTGGTTGGGTTTTCCATGGGATGGGGGTGTGTGCGATGTCTAATATTAAGGTAGTCTTGAGGTATTGCTTGCATGAGGTAGAGTACCTCATGATAACCTGTAGACTACACTATCGACCAAGAGAGTTTTCATCTATATTTTTCATAGCCGCCTTTTTACCACCACAAACCGACGCTGGAACTAAGACCGCACTCAACGAGATGTATAAGGCCAAAAGCAAACAAAAAAATGCTAATCCAGAAGCAGCTCTCTTAGTGGCGAGGGACTTTAATGCAGGCAAACTTAAATATGTTTTACCTCATTTCTACCAGCATGTCACATGTGCAACCAGAGGGGAAAAAAACTCAAGACCACCTTTACTCCACTCACAGAGATGTGTACAAAGCTCTTACTCCCCCTCCATTTGGCAAATCTGACCATAATTCGATCTTCCTGATTCCTACTTACAAGCAAAGACTAAAGCAGGAAGTGCCAGTGACTCGCTCAATACGGAAGTGGTCAGATGATACAGAACTGTTTTGCTAGCAAAGACTGAAATATGTTCTGGGATTGATATAATGGCATTGAGGAGTATACCATCTCAGTCACTGGCTTCATCAATAAGTGCTTTCACAACGACGTTCTCCATAGCCGATGTGAGCAAGACCTTTAAAAAGGTCAACATTCACAAGGCCGCGGGGCCAGAAAGATTACCAGGACGTGTACCAACTGGCAAGTGTCTTCACTGACATTTTCAACCTCTCCCTGACCGGGTCTGTAATACCTACATGTTTCAAGCACCATAGTCCCTGTGCCCAAGAAAGCAAAGTTAACCTGTGTAAATGACTACCACCCCGTAGCACTCACGTCAGTGTCGATGAAGTGCTTTGAAAGGCTGGTCATGGCTCACATCGACACGTCATCCCAGAAACCCTAGACCCACTACAATTTGCATACCGCCAACAGATCCACATATGATGCAATCTAAATCGCACTCCACACTGCCCTTTACCATCTGGACAAAAGGAACAACTTTGTGAGAATGCTGTTCATTGACTACAGTTTAGCATTCAACACAATAGTGCCCAAAGCTCATCACTAAGCTAAGGACCCTGGGACTAAACACCTCCCTCTGCAACTGTATCCTGGACTTCCTGACGGGCTGCCCCCAGGTGGTAAGGGTAGGCAACAACACATCTGCCACGCTGATCCTCAACATGGGGGCTCCTCAAGAGTGTGTGCTTAGCCACCTCCTGTACACCCTGTTCACCTACGACTGCGTGGCCAAGCCCGACTCCAACACCACCACTAAGTTCGCTGACGACAAAACGGTGGTAGACCTGATCACCGACAACGATAAGACAGCCAGTAGGGAGGAGGCCAGAGACCTGGCAGTGTTGTGCCTGGACAACAACCTCTCCCTCAACGTGAGCAAGACAAAGGAGATGATCATGGACAACAGGAAAAGGAGGGCCGAACACACCCACATTCACATCGACGGGGCTGTAGTGCGGCGGGTTAAGAGATTCAAGTTCCTTGGTGTCCACATCACCAACAAACTATCATGGTCCAAACACACCAAGAAAGTTGTGAAGAGGGCACGACAATGCCTTTTCTCCCTCAGGAGAGTGAAAAGATTTGGCATGGGTCCGCAGATCCTCAAAAAGTTCTACAGCTGCACCATCGAGAGCATCCTGACCGGTTGCATCACTACCAGGCATGGAAACTGCTTGGCATCTGACCGTAAAGGCACTACAGAGGGTAGTGCGTACAGCCCAGTACATCACTGGGGCCAAGCTTTCTGCCATCCAGGACCTATATACTAGGTGGTGTCAGAGGAAGATCCCAAATATTGTCAAAGACTCCAGTCACCGTCATAGACTGTTCTCTCTGCTACCGCACGGCAAGCGGTACCGGAGCGCCAAGCCTAGGTCCAAAAGGCTCCTTAACAACAATTAATCTAATGGCCACCCGGACTATTTGCATTGACCCCCACCCCTTTGTTTTTACACTGCTGCTACTCGCTGTCTATTATTTATGCATAGTCACTTTACCCCTACCCACATGTACAAATGACCTTGACTAACCTGTACCCCCGCACATTGACTCAGTCCCGGTTCCCCTCATTATTGTATTTTTTACTTTAGTTTATTTACTAAATGTTTTCTTAACTCTATTTTCTTAAAACTGCATTGTTGGGCTTGTAAGTGAGCATTTTGCGGTAAGGTGTGCTTAGTCACCTCCTGTACTCCCTGTTCAACACCTGTTGTATTCGGCGCATGTGAGAAATACAATTTGATTTGATACAAAACGCATTTCTTTAGTAAAAAGACAGGTGCTGCAGATAATACTGCTATTATCATTGAGGCAGAGGACATGCATGTGTAGCCCATGTATCTGATGCTGTCTGGCCAAAAACAGTATGGCATTTTTTGGCCAGACAGCATCCGATACATATAGTAAGACAGAGGGGCACTGTTTTGCTTGCTCGGATCCTTTCTCCAGTGAGATAGTTTCAACCTCCTGCGAATTGAAGTTGGCGGGTGCACAACGCACTGTTCAGATGCTGGAATTATTTTGGATGAATGTGTGAAGGTAACCTACTATTTGAAGTGATTTGTTTGACAATCAGATGAAAACACCATGAATGGTTGTATTCATGCCACATTTAAAGGTAATACATTTTTACAGTTACATTATGTCTATACTATAAAACCCTTTTTTAAAATCCCAAAACTGTTATAAGTCAAACTTTAACTATACAGCATAATCTTCTTTATTTCATTTCACATGGAGAGCCGTGAAAGATGACGGATAGGCCTGTCTCCTATTCCCATATGCTGCAGGTGTGTTCTCATGGGAACAAGAACATCCCAGAGACATCTGTATCAGCCTATGGCAGACTCCCAGCAAGAAGCACTAGCAGTGCAGGAATGCAGGTCAACTCAGTCCAACCAGGAACCATGCAGTCAGAATATAGTCAGACTGCTAAAGCAGGCCTGAGCTCTGTATTCAGTATCGCTATAGCTCTATTATAATCACACAGATGGGCAGGCAAGCTACAGATGCGTGCAGTCAAACTGCATCTGTATGGTCAGATGTGTTGCATGGACATGAGATGAATACATATTGGTAGTGGGTAGACTGGATGGTGGTTGGAGATTCTAACACCCCTGAGTCTGTGGGCATGTGCATACACTCCATGGCCAAAAGTATGTGGACACCTGGTAGTCGAGCATCTAATTCCAAAATAATGGGCATTGGAAGACAAAGCTTTCCACCGATAATTTGTTTAGAAAGTGAAAGGCACAAAACAAATAAAACTGAACAGATTCCATCATTTCCAAGAAGCGTCAACGTTGGCCACCTATATACCTGCACATACAGTAGAGAGAGGGGGGGAAGAGTAGCTCTCTTTCCCTCACTGGAAGCTGTGGTTTGTCGAGGGGAAATGCCTTAATCCAGTTTGGCTTTAAGCGATCACTCCAGAGACCACCATGACTGGCTCTTTACAAAATGGTGGGAAAACAGACTGCCAATCAACAGGAGAGTGGCCATTGGTTCATGAGAGGATTGGGGCACTGTGTTTCCTTATCTTTCTTTCTCTTTTCTCTGCCCTTCAAACTCAGCAAAAAAAGAAACGTCCTCTCACTGTCAACTGCGTTTATTTTCAGTAAACTTAACATGTGTAAATATTTGTATGAACATAACAAGATCAACAACTGAGACATGAACTGAAAAAGTTCCACAGACATGTGACTAACACAAATTGAATAATGTGTCCCTGAACAAAGGGGGGTTCAAAATCAAAAATAACAGTCAGTTTCTGATGTGGCCACCAGCTGCATTAAGTACTGCAGTGCATCTCCTCCTCATGGACTGCACCAGATTTGCCAGTTCTTGCTGTGAGCCCCACTCTTCCACCAAGGCACCTGCAAGTTCCCAGACATTTCTGGGGGGAATGGCCCAAGCCCTCACCCTCAGATCCAACAGGTCCCAGACGTGTTCAATAGGATTGAGATCTGGGCTCTTCGCTGGCCATGGCAGAACACTGACATTCCTGTCTTGCAGGAAATCATGTACAGAACGAGCAGTATGGCTGGTGGCATTGTCATGCTGGAGGGTCATGTCCGGATGAGCCTGCAGGAAGGGTACCACATGATGGAGGATGTCTTCTCTGTAATGCACAGTGTTGAGATTGCCTGCAATGACAACAAGCTCAGTCCGATGATGCTGTGACACACCGCCCCAGACCATGACGGACCCTCCACCTCCAAATCAATACCGCTCCAGAGTACAGGCCTCGGTGTAACGCTCATTCCTTAGACGATAAACGCAAATCTGACCATCACCCCTGGTAAGACAAAACCGTGACTCGTCAGTGAAGAGCACTTTTTGCCAGTCCTGTCTGGTCAAGCGACCGTGAGTTTGTGCCCATAGGCATCGTTGTTGCAGGTGATGTCTGGTGAGGACCTGCCTTACAACAGGCCAACAAACCCTCAGTCCAGCCTCTCTCAGCCTATTGTGGACAGTCTGAGCACTGATTGAGGGATTGTGCGTTCCTGGTGTAACTCGGGCAGTTGTTGTTGCCATCCTGGACCTGTCCCGCAGATGTGATGTTCGGATGTACCGATCCTGTGCAGGTGTTGTTACACGTGATCTGCCACTGCGAGGACGATCAGCTGTCCGTCCTGTCTCCCTGTAGCGCTGTCTTAGGTGTCTCACAGGACGGACATTTCAATTTATTGCCCTGGCCACATCTGCAGGCCTCATGCCTTCTTGCAGCATGCTTAAGGCACGTTCACGCAGATGAGAAGGGACCTTGGGCATCTTTCTTTTTGTGTTTTTCAGAGTCAGTAGAAAGGCCTCTTTAGTGTACTAAGTTTTCATAACTGTGACCTTAATTGCCTACCATCTGTAAGCTGTTAGTGTCTTAACGACTGTTCCACAGGTGCATGCTCATTAATTGTTTATGGTTCATTGAACAAGCATGGGAAACAGTATTTAAACTCTTTACAATGAAGATCTGTGAAGTTATTTGGATTTGTACGAATTATCTTTGAAAGACAGGGTCCTGAAAAAGGGCCGTTTCTTTTTTTTGCTGAGTTAATGCACTTACTTCTTCCCCTTCTCTCTAACAAGGTCACTCCGTACATTCTCACGTGAATTGGAATAAAAGTGTAAAAGTGCCAAATCTATTCCTGATGATAAACTGACATCCTAACACATACAGTGGTCCTGTGTGGCTCAGTTGGTAGAGCATGGTGTTTGCAACGCCAGTGTTTGTTTCCCATGGGGAACCAGTATGAAACTATATGCTCTCACTACTGTGAGTTGCTCTGGATAAGTGGATAAGCTAAATGACTGAAATGTAAAAGTAAAGCAGGCCATGAAGCCCAACCTGTAAGCCCTGACACAGGACAATGAAGGGCAAATGGTTGTCTTTGGAAGAAAAGCCACATCCGGGTGGGAGTCACAGGCACCATTCCGTCTACTGTTTCACTTTAGTGATATCAGACCCGTAGTGAGATCTCCAAAGGAAACAAAAGCAGGATTTGGGTTTTTAGAAACGCAATAATGTCCAAGGAAGCACCCCCCCCCCCCCCCCGCCCCCTCCCCTTGATTTACACACACACACACTGCCAGCTGTCTCCTGTTTAGATGCAGTACCTGAGTCTTTATCTCCCTGTCAACTTGTCCTGCCCTCCCCAGGGTACTGAAATGCCTGTTCAAATCCTAGTCATGCGAAACAAAGCCTTGCTGAAGCCGGTCTCCCAGAGCTTTAACAGGATTCAGGGGAAATCGGATACAGCCATGTTGTCATAACATTTACAACTCGGGAATGCAGAACAGTCTTAGAGCAGTCTTATCGGAAGCACAGGGAAAGTTACCTAAAAGCCTCCACATTTAGGAGCTGTACACAAATCGAACGTCATGCACACAGACAAACACTTAGCTAATGCACTTCGGGTTCAACAGTACTGTCCTTTCTGCAAAGTGCCTTCAGACAACAAAAAGGCATTGAAGAAAGCTTTCACTCTTTAATCCTTATGCCAACAGGTAAACTGGAAGTAAGCCTGTTTTTTTCAGTCAACTCCTGTGCTATAAGGCTCGGTTAAGCCCAGAGAGACTCTTGTCTGGGAGCACCACTGGATCCTCAGCAGTGCTCTGTCTGAGCATTAAAACACACCCACACTTCACCTTGTCTGACCTTTGTTCTCCTAGTCAGCAGACCTACAGACCAGACAGGTCCACAGAGAACCCCTGAGAGAAGTGTTTTTCAAAACTATTTTCCAATGAAATGTAGGCCACCCTAGCGATGAGACATTGAGTCACTGAATGAGTCAAAGCAAGCATTAAGAGTGGTTTGTAAACTATCAGCATGACAGTGCCAGTATCAGATATCACAAAGTAAACATAAACAGCTGTTTAGGTAACGTCTAGGTAATGTTCATGTGAGATGTGTTGAGTAAAAAACAGTTTAAAGAGATTAAGAGCCTGTGTCAAGACTGCGTCGTCTCTTGCGCAAAGGTGAACTAAAATGATTTTTGCTTTAAAAATATAAAGTAAGATATATTGGGAAAGCTGTTTTATGCTACAGCATTAATGAGATAATGTAGACTAAACAATAACTTCTCAATTCATATCCATCGAAATGAATTGATACGTCTCTGGATAGGGTGATGATAAGGACATACCAATATTGACAAAGCTCATCACCATATCCGCGTCATTGAGAAAACTGCTGTCTTGGGGGGTCACCATCGGGGGTCCCTGGGTCGTGAAGACGGGTTTATAATATGAGTAGCCGGCGGGCTGTTGTCCATAAGTGGAAATAGCGTTGTACAAATTCAGCATAAACATCGGGGCTGCGTTATGTTTGGTATAGATGTGCGGCCGGGGCCGGTGGGGCAGCCCCAGGATGGAGAGGATTTCTCGCTGTATCTCCCGGCGCTCCTGGTTCCGCAGACGGCGCTGGATGAAGCTGGATTGAACTTCGTTATCCAGAGTGAAGTTAGAAAAAGTTGTGTCGGCCAAAATACAATAACCCCAAGCAAGAACCATCGCCGACGCACGTAGATGCAATAAAACCACCATTATCAAATTCATCCGTGTAATTGATTCATATAAGGGTAGAGATAGGCTATATAAAATTAGTGTCTTAAATCCGCATGCATTGGAGGACGAATTTAGACCCTGATTTTACTTTAGAAACTAAATCAAACATCAGCCACACATCATCTGCATTGGTGCACACCACTCGCGATTGCTGTTGGAGTGTGCTCGCGCTGCTGCTGCGATGTCAAGCAGCTCCCCTGCCATCGGACTTTATTGAGTTGCAGTATCTAAGGGGAGGGGTCAGTGGGCTCTGGGATGGGATTTCCCCATGGGGGATCAGGGGGGAGGGGGGGGGGGGTCAATGTCGTTGCTGGTTGCGTATGCACCTCTATCTGGGTAAACGTTTAAAACCTAATTGTCCTGTCCTATCAATCCTTTGTTTGGACATGATTGCAACTAGTGTATCAGTTGATAAACTGGTGCCATATAGCTACTAAGTAACTTAGACAAGAATTCAGTAGATTCTGTTAAATTGTGCACCTGATAAACTTGCAGGTGTGCAAATAGTATAACCACCACAAGTTTATCATTATCACAGTTTATCTCATTTGAGTTTTTCTATAGGGACAACATTTACGCATACAGTTTTTGCTAGCTTGCATGCTGGCATGTGCGCGCACACACATACACACACACACACATACACACACACACACACACACACACACACACACACAAAAAAAAAATATATATATATAAATGACAAGAGCTGAAAGCACCTGTTTCCAATAGGTCTATCCAGACTCAAAGGTTCCACTCCAGCCTCATTTTGAAATGCAAGTGAAGCATGTGACAGTTAGGGACAGTTGATTACTTCTTGGCACAGCATTGACTCCTGCTGTGTAAGTGCCTCCCTTTCCCATTACTGTAACTACAGAGTCTTCAGGCCTGGCGTTCCCCCCGCTGTGTGGCCGTCCCAGGGTTCCTCACTCCTCTGCTCCTGAGCTCAAAGGTCAAATACATCCCAACACAGCTCCTCAGCTGAAAGGTTCAATTGGTATCTGACCAACATCTCGTTTCAATACCCCTCTGGAAAGTTTAGAGCATGCTTTTCAGCCTATGACGTCAATAAATCACAAATTCCAATTGTGTTTTGTTAGGGCACAAGCAACCCTGTTCTACATTACCGATTGTTGCATGAGTGTTCCCACTACTCCCCTGTGGTCAATCAAAGGGTAATGGGTAATGAGGGATAATCCTCTAATCCCTCTTTCACACCAGCAGGCACCTTTGAACCTAAACAATGAGTCAGGGTCCACCCTTGTTGTGTGTGAATGATCAACAGCAGCCCTGTGGAGACACATGACAAGGGAGGTGCCAATGTAGCCACTGAATTACAGGACAAAGGTGCGAAGTTCCCCAAGGCCAGGGTTCTTCTTTTTGTGTGAGAGGAGGGTGGGGAGGGGCCCAGAATCTTTGGCATCACCCACACACGACACACAGCCTACTACTGTGGAGGTTTTCTATTGTTCCACACTACAGAGCACTAAGAATGTAGTGGGCCTATAAATAACTTCTGAAAATCCTCACCTGAAAGGTAAAATACCCACTAAGCACCGAATGACGACCATGTCTTTTGGACGTCTTTTTTTGTGTATAGACCGGCCTTGACTACGGTTCAGTTTGGACCGCACAGTAAAGAAAAATTGTGTATAGTACAGTGCAGTATAGTTCAGTACAGTACAGTACAGAGTATTAAACTCTACTGTACTCTGCTAAATTAAACTTTACTGTCCGGTGCCATACTTTACTGGGATTTTCAAACTTGTGAAAAATAGCCTAGACGTCAATGATTCATTCAGATTCGGTCTGGTCTGGAATGACCACATTTTTTAAAACTTGTTTGGGGGTTGAGCTCATTAGTATAATACCCAGTATGCTTTGCAAGTGTTTGTTTTATATTTAGAATTTGGTCATTCGGCAGATGCTCTTATCTAGAGCGACTTTCGGTCATTCCATTCAACTACGGTAGATAAACAACAACATATCACAGTCATAGTAAGAACAATAATCCTGTAATAATTCTGTAGTGAGAATGTTATGGTAGTTGAAGTGTTATATTGATTTCTTGTGTAGGTTGGCCTACTATGAACATCATTGCTGCTGTTTAAAAAAAAAAAATATTCATATATATATATATTTTTTTTGTGTGTAATTTTTGTGTATTTTGAAAAGCTAACATAAGTGCATGTGACAGATGGGAGCAATAAAACATATTCTATGTTGGCTCCACTTTTTTAAATTAAATGGAAATGTTAATTTAAAAGTTAATATTGTGATACATTCTCAATGAAGTTAACATTGTATGTTCAGTTGAAATTTGGCCATTGAGTAAATTACCAAAAAACATTCAGAACTGAAAATTAACCTGATTTCAACATCCATAAAATACTTTTTTCCCAACATGTTTAAAATACTACTTTTAAACATTCGGAAAATACATCTTTTAGATGTCTTTTCAACGTCATTTTACTCACTGGGTACCTACATTTGCTGTCCTTGAGCCACCAAAACGAAATATTATCCTGGCTATAAATGTGGTGTTATTATAATGAAGATCTATTTAAGTAACATGCATACACACTTTCATAGCCCTTCAATCCACTCAAAGGTATGTGTGCAGTGTGTGTGTGTGTGGGGGGGGGGGGGGGGACCTCATGCCAAGAACAAAGCCAGTTGTTTAACCCACATCAAACTGCCTCAGTCAAAACCATGTCCCACTCAGAAATTGTGTCTCGGTGGGTTTGGGGTGGAAATAATCCCTGGATTCATCTAAAGGAAATTATCAAAGGACATGGTTTTCACATGTGGGCAACCTCACATCTTACCCTATAACAAACCAAAATTAACTTTAATATTAACTGCACATAAAAGATTGAACTAAAAATGACAACATTATAATGAGTACAACATCATTTTCTTCAGCTTAGTCATTTTAACAGGGGGCCTAATTCCACCACTTTTTGTTGGGGAAGAAGATGCTGTGGAAGTTAAACATTTTACTGCTGTTGAGAACAACCATGGAAAAACAACTAAATCCCCTAAACCCTTACATCTGCAGTACCCTACAACTGTTGCGTACACAGCCACATGCTGCCCTCTTGTGTATCAATGTGGTAATGGACCACATGAACAGAGACATCAGCATACAGTAGTAGGGTACCTTTCCTCCTCAATTATGACCTAATTGAAAAGTTGTATTATGCTCGATAAATAGGTTTTTGCAATAAACTCCCTATGTGAGTAAACTAGTCAGTAGGAATATATAGACTATTCAAATGAATTGGTTAATTTACAACAATAACATTTGTTGAATAAAATACAAACACTGCCCCTTGAAATTCTAGTTGGGCAATTCCACAGCATGATTCCAAAGTTAAACAAACCACAAGTCTTCATGCACAAGGACTACTTTGAACAATAACAAGGTACATGTTGTGCATAGAGTTGTATGGATTGCAATCATTGGTTTTAGTTTGTCATACATTTTAAAGTGAAAAATCGGAGTTCCGAGACACCAAGACTTCTCCATGGTTATTCTAAATATTACAAAGTTCCCATAAAGTAGTCAAATAATGGAACGCCCAATACTACAGTAGAGATTGTAATAAAACAATATATATAGGAAAACAATCAAATACAAACATTGATGAAGAAATAAACCACAACTACCCTATACCAATCAAGATAGGGAATGTTGTAAAATAATTCGTATTCGACTTTCTATATATAGTAGTTTATAAATAGATAAGTCAGCATTAGAAGAAAGGATAATTAGCAAAATAAGACATCTTGAAAAATAACGATTTGGAACACAGAAGTACTCAATCAACATGGTAGAGATAAAAACACAGCAACCAGAAGACATAGAAAGCACATTATGTGAGTATGTGCGGGTGTATTGTGATGGAAGGTGGGGTGTGTGTTTTTGCGTTTGGAGAAGTGTGGAGTTAATTTTTTTATATATATATTTTTTTGCCTTTATTTAACCAGGTAGGCCAGTTGAGAACAAGTTCTCATTTACAACTGCGCCCTGGCCAAGATAAAGCAAAGCAGTGCGACATAAACAACAACACAGGGTTACACATGGAATAAACAAACATACAGTCAGTAACACAATCGAGCAAAAAGTCTATATACAGTGTGTGCAAATTAGGTAAGATAATGGAGGTAAGGCAATAAATAGGCCATAGTGGCGAAATAATTACAATTTAGCAATTAAACACTGGAGTGATACATGTGCAGAAGATGAATGTGCAAGTAGAGATCCTGGGGTACAAAGGAGCAAAAAAATAATAACAGTATGGGGATGAGGTAGTTGGATGGGCTATTTACAGATGGGCTATGTACAGGTGCAGTAATCTGTGAGCTGCTCTGACAGCTGGTGTTTAAAGTTAGTGAGGGAGATATGGGTCTCCAGCTTCAGTGATTATTGCAATTTGTTCTCGTTATTAGCAGCAGAAAACTGGAAGGAAAGGAGGAGGGAGGAATTGGCTTTGGGGGTGACCAGTGAAATATACCTGCTGGAGCGAGTGTTACGGGTGGGTGTTGCTATGGTGACCAGTGAGCTGAGATAAGACGGAGCGTTACCTAGCAAAGACTGATAGATGACCTGGCCAGCCAACGAGAGCATACAGGTCGCAGTGGTGGGTAATATATGGGGCTTTGGTGACAAAACTGAGTTAAGTCAATGAAAAAGGAAAATGGTTGCGAATACAAGAGCCAATGTATGTCTGCGAGCAGGGGTTGTCAGAGAGAGCTTTGAATTGTGTGCAGATATGGGATATACATTTTTAAATAAATAAATAAAGTTTATTTATTTACTGTCCTATCATGATGGAACGGTCCCCAACCCTATACCCTAGACACCCACCTGAGCGACCCACACACGAAGGAGAAGTCCTTATCTGTTTTATGGACTACTGTAAGTAGCCTATACGCAGCCAAAACAGAAAGATAAATGAGGTCAGAAACCCACTAAAGTAGCACGTCCCACTCAAGATTCTGAGCCTGCCTGGCAGGGTTGGACCTACAAAGCCAAAGCACCCTGATTAGGTGAGCATAATATGCAAGGAATTTCTTAAAGCTGTTTATGTGAACCTTGATGACCTTATACCTAGCCGGTGGGGATTCCGGTGGGGTGCCCCCACCCAGTTAGTGGCGGTGCTGGCAACACTAGTTGCAGTAACCCATTGGGGAGGGAGGGGTCACACTCAGACATTCAGAGACGGGGCAAATGACTGTGGCCCTAGTGGCACGGAATATTCAAAGGTCTGACTGCACAGAGATGCTTGACAAAATGGTCACAACGGGGGACCAACGTGTGTGTGTTTCCAACAGCTAGGACTTGACATTAGTTAATCAAATTTTCTTTGCAACATTTTGCATGCCTTCTCAAACAGCTGCAACTGTCTATGCATTCGCACATCAAGTCCTTTCTTGATTTGGGCTCGGGTATGGAACAACTGTTGAACATCTGAGCATCTGTTGCCATGGGGTCATAATGTTAGGGACAATATAGGATGAATTACAATAATTGTTTTGCTAAAATAATAGTTTGCTTGCAAAAAATGTCATCTTTGTAATGGCAATACCGGTTATAAGTAACAATCCTTCACATGAACTGCCTACAGTACATACACATATTTTTTTTAAGATATGCAAGATTTTATCTACAGTATATGTATGTTTTGATAACTATATATAATACAAGTCTAAGTCTAAGTGGAAATGGTTTTGGGGGTTGATCTGCTTCTGTTCTGTGGGTGGCACTATGTGCTCTTTTCGAAAGATGGGACCCGGTCTCTATGGTGAAATAAGTATAGCCAACTATAATTGTAATGGCTTAGTAGATAATAAGAAACGCAGATCAGTATTTACCTGGCTTAAAGAGAAGGAATATAATATCTACTGTTAACAGGAACCTCAGTCAACAATGTTATGCAGTTGTGTGTTGTGTATTGTATCTACTGTTAATAGGAAACTCAGTCAACAATGTTATGAAGTTGTGTGGAAAAATGACTGGGGGGGTGAAATATACTTCTCAGGAAACTCAGTCAACAATGTTATGCAGTTGTGTGTTGTGTGTTGTATCTACTGTTAACAGGAAACTCAGTCAACAATGTTATGAAGTTGTGTGGAAAAATGACTGGGGGGGGGCGAAATATACTTCTCAGGAAACTCAGTCAACAATGTTATGCAGTTGTGTGTTGTATTTACTGTTAACAGGAAACTCAGTCAACAATGTTATGAAGTTGTGTGGAAAAATGACTGGGGGGGGGCGAAATATACTTCTCAGGAAACTCAGTCAACAATGTTATGCAGTTGTGTGTTGTATTTACTGTTAACAGGAAACTCAGTCAACAATGTTATGAAGTTGTGTGGAAAAATGACTGGGGGGGGGCGAAATATACTTCTCAGGAAACTCAGTCAACAATGTTATGCAGTTGTGTGTTGTATTTACTGTTAACAGGAAACTCAGTCAACAATGTTATGAAGTTGTGTGTTGTATCTACTGTTAACAGGAAACTCAGTCAACAATGTTATGACATTATGTGGAAAAATGACTGGGGGGGGCGAAATATACTTCTCCCTTGGGCAAAGAAACTCAAAAGGGGTGATGATATTAATTAACAATCATTTTGATCCGAATGTGCAAATTGTCCAAACAGATCTGCAAGGTAGATGGATGATTTTAAGTCTGTTATTAAACAGATATGGCTCATTTATCTATATGCTCCAAATAATGATGATCCACACTTTTTTGAAAATATATATAATCATTTATCAAACATACAAGCAATACAAGACTCTATTATTATGGTGGGAGATTATAATTGTCACACGCTGATCAGTTTCACCCGTCCTCTTTGTTTCCACCCTTGCCTGTTTCTGGACTTTGTACCTGCCTGCCTGACCATTCTGCCTGCCTTGACCACAAGCCTGTCTGCCGCTCTGTACCTCCAGGACTCTGATCTGGTTTTGACCTTTTTGCCTGTCCACGACCATTCTCTTGCCTACTCCTTTTGGAATAATAAACATTGTAAGACTCCAACCATCTGCCTCCTGTGTCTGCATTTGGGTCTCGCCTTGTGCTATGATAATGATACGGTTTTAAATACCTCAATGGACCATAAAGGAAATCACACTACAAACTATCACCCTCATACACTTAAGGAAATCACAAATATCATGGATATTGGAACTAGTGGATGTATAGAGGCTTAAACACCAAACAAAAGAACAACGAACGTCACGTTCCGTAGGCAACGGAGAGCTAACAAAAAACAACATCCCAAAACCTAAGGTGACAAAACAGGCTGCCTAAGTATGATTCCCAATCAGAGACAACGATAGACAGCTGTCCCTGATTGAGAATCATACCCGGCCAAAACATAGAAACACAAAACCTAGAAATAAAGAATATAGAATGCCCACCCGAATCACACCCTGACCAAACAAATAGAGACATAAAAAGGCTCTCTAAGGTCAGGGCTGGGTGGGCATCTATCACTGGTGGCGGTTCTGGTGCGGGACATAGACCCCGCTCCACCTCTGGCTCACCCCACTTTGACCCTTGCTGGAGGCTCCGGACCGGAGACCGTCGCTGGAGGCTCTGAACCGAGGACCGTCGCTGGAGGCTCCGGACAGGGGACCGTCGCTAGAGGCTCCGGACAGGGGACCGTCGCTGGAGGCTTCGTGCCATGGATCATCACTGGGCCATCGAGACACACTGCAGGTCTGGAGAGCAGAGCTGGCACAACCCGTCCTGGCTGGATGCTCACCCTAGCCCGGCAACTGCGGGGCGTTGGCACAGGACGCACTGGGCTGTGAGAGCACACCGGAGACACTGTTCGTAGAGCCGGCACATGATATACTTGGCCGAGGAGACGCACTGGAGGCCAGATGCGCTGAGCCGGCACCATTCGTCCTGGCTGGATGCCCATTCTAACCCGGCCGATGCGGGGAGCTGGAATATAGCGCACCGGGCTATGAGTGCGCACTGGAGACATCCGGTTCGATTCCAGGCTATGATTGGGAGTCCCATAGGGCAGGACACAATTGGCCCAGCGTCGTCCGGGTTTGTCCGGTGTAGGCATTCATTGTACATAAGAATTTGTTCTTAACTGACTTGGCTAGTTAAATAAATGTTTTTTTTAAAAAGTGAATCATTAAATTTGAAAAATTTGAGGCCCCTTACACTTCACTGTTGTGATGCAAAAATTCTACTAAAATGCATAGCCCATAAAGGCATTGTCGGACATAATTCATCCTAATCAGAGAGATTGTTTACATGGATGATACATTGCAGATAATATAAGTGTCACACCCTGACCATAGAAAGCTTTTCATTCTCTATGTTGGTTAGGTCGGGGTGTGACCAGGGTGGGTCATCTAGGTGATTTATATTTCTATGTTGGCCTGGTATGGTTCCCAATCAGAGACAGCTGTTTATCGTTGTCTCTGATTGGGGATCATATTTAGGCAGCCCTTTGTGTTTTGTGGGATCTTGTTTTTGTGTAGCTGCCTGTGAGCAGCCCAGAATGTCACGTTTAAGTTTTTCTTCGGTTTTGTTTGGTGAGTTTATTAAACATGTGGGATTCTACACACGCTGCGCCTTGGTCCAATCATTACGACGAACGTGACAAAGTCAAGTACTGGAAACAATAGAACACTATGAAAAACCTGGGAAACCAGGCCTGGTATTCATAGTTGACTTTGAAAAGGCCTTTGATAAAGTGTGACTGGAATTTATATATAAATGCCTGGGATATTTAAATTTTGGAGAATCTCTTATAAAATGGGTTAAAGTTATGTATAGGTACCCTAGTTGTGAAATTGGAAATAATGGCTATTTCTCAAAGTATTGAACTGTCAAGAGGAGTAATACAAGGTGGTGGACAACCTCGGCATATCTATTTATTATCGCCATCAAAATGTTAGCTATTAAAATCAGATCCAACAATAATATCAAGGGCTTAAAAACAAAGGTGTCATTTGTACACTGATGTAAATCCACAATTTGGATCCCTCCACAGCCTTGTAGAGGGATCTAGATATATTCTCTAACCTCTCTGGATTTACAACCAGATTATGATTAGTTTACTATATTAGGTATTGGAACACAAAAAAGTTAAAATCCTACATTACTGTGCAGTTTACCAATAAAATGTTCTGATGGTGATGTGGACATACACAGTGTACATATCATGAAAGAAAGTAATTATGTTACTACAATACATTTTAATAGAACATTTGCAAAAATAGATATGATTAGCTACCATGGACAGGAACAAATCTGTCTATTTGTGGAAAAATCACCCTGATGAACTCTAATCATATCCCAGCTTACCTAATTGCTTATGGCCTTGCCTACACCTAGCGACCTGTTTTTTTAAACATATGAGCAAAACATATTCAATTTGATTTGGAATGGCAAGCCAGACAAAATTAAACGGGTCTATTTATATAATGAATATGAATTTGGAGGGATGAAATGATTAAATATTAAAGCATTAGACCTCTCACTAAAGGTGTCAGTCATACAAAAGTTATATTGAAATCCAAACTGGTTCTATAACAGATTAGTAAGAATGTCTCACCCCATGTTCAAGAATGACCTTTTCCTCTTTATTCAGATTGCAACCTCTCACTTTCGGTTATTTGAAAATGATATCATCTCCAAAATATTGCTATTTTAAAAACAAGCCATAGAAAGTTGGTTGCAATTTCAGTTTAATCCACCAGAAAAGACAAATTAAAAATAGATATAATATTTGTATATGATATCATACAGAGGACATAAACAGGACTTCTGGGGTTATGTCACACATGCATCTTACGAAAATATATGGAAATGTCTGCTCTAACCAAAATTACAGCCAACTAATTGCAGCATTACCACAGAAAAAGTGTGAAGTGGAAGGGGGAAAAAGTAATGAACTTGTCTGTCGTCCCTGCATTAAAAAACATAATTGATTAAAGAAATTTGTGATAAATAAAAAAATATACCAGTTTAATTTAAGGACCAAAAAAATTGATAGCTGTAAGATTTTCGATGTACCGATTCCATGGCACATGGTTTATGAGCTGATGCGAAAAACGATTCAACGGATTCAAAACTTAGAAATGTTTCCATTTAAATTATTATACAAAAAAATGATTGCAACCAACAGAATGTTATATATATGGGGGATACAACCTTCCCAGCTTTGCATGTTGGGCTGTAAAGACACAGAATAATTAGAGAATTTGTTTTGGTACTGTCCATACTGTATGTAGCTTGTTTTTGGTCTCAGGTCAAGGAATGGTTGAAAAATTGCAACATTTACCTGGAGCTAACGCTGCAGAGAGCGATACTGGGTGATTTGAAAAGTCATAGTCATAGTCGATCAATAATAAAATAATAATTTAAGCAAAAATGTTCATTTTTATTTTACAATTTGTAACTATGAAACTATGAGAATAGAAAGGTACAGAATCTTTTTGAAGCACCACAGCACAGTTAAATATATATATGGCAAATAGAGATAGATGGGAGGAGTTGAACGGAGCTGAAGGGTGGGACTAATAACAACAAGATAACAAATGTAAAATACTCTGTCTGTAAAATGTATATAGGTTCAGAACTTTTGTGAAACAGCACAGTTAAAAATGTATGGCAAAATAGAAATCATACTGGATGAGCTTCACTATTATTCTACAGTGTAGAAAATAGTAAAAAATAAAGGAAAACGCTTGAATGAGTAGGTGTGTCCAAGCTTTTGACTGGTACTGTACTGTACATATAGATCTTTTCAAAATATATTTTATTATTTCCACTAACCCTACCACCACTCCCCTAATTGGAGTAAGACATGAAGGTCAGTGCAAAGCTGTCATCAAGGCAAAGGGTGACTACTTTGAAGAATCCAAAATATATTTGTATTTGTGTAACATTTTTTCGGTTACTACAGGATTCCATATGTGTTATTTCATAATTTTGATGTCTTCACTATTATTCTACAATGTAGAAAATAGTCCCAAAAAATCTAGAAAAACCCTTGAATGAGTATGTGTGTCCAAACTTTTGACTGGTACTGTAATATACATATATACATTTTGTTTGGGTAAATAATTGGGTGTCAAGTAAAATCTTCCTAGTGTAACTACCAATCATGTATATAGAAACCCTGGATTGCTAACGCTATGCATTCTGCCCTATAAAGGCAAAACGCAGTAACTACGCTTTTGGTCAAAATTGAGTTGAGACTGAAATTAGGCTTTGTGGTATCTGTTTTATCTTGTGACAAAGTGTCCAGGTTCATTTATGTTCTGTTGCAGAGAAAATCGATTGTAAAATTTGCAGTAACTATAAAATAAAAAACCAATGTAAACAAACATTGTGGCTTTGTTTCACCAAGTTTTGAATGCAGTTAGCCGCTCTGCCATAGAAAGGCAAAGAGCAGTAACTACGCAAACAGTGAAACTGAAGAAAATGGCTTTAAGATTTATTTGCCAAATATGTTGTAGGTAGATAAGTGATAATGCGCTGATGTATTATTGTCTTATTATTAAGTCACGTTACATGCATATCAACCATGATTTGACCTCAAATAAATTACCATATTAAGTCAAACAGAAAAACAACAAGAAAGTTGGATAAACACATTTAGATTGTAGATACTGCTCAAAGTCAAATATTTTTTTAGAGTCTAAACAATCTGAGTGATGAAATAGTCCTTATGGCGAAAACATGTTTGAGTGTTACTACAATACAACATGAAAACATAACTATAACTGAACAAAAATATGAAAGCAAAGTGTTGGTCCCATGTTTGATGAGCTAAAATAAAAGATACCAGAAATGTTCCATAAGCACAAAAAGCTAATTTCTCTCATATTTTGTGCACAAATTTGTTTATATCCCTGTTATTAAGCATTTATCCTTTGCCAAGATAATCCATCTGCCTGACAGGTGTGGCATATCAAAAAGATGATTAAAGCATGGTCATTACACAGATTCACCTTGTGCTGGGGACGACAAAAGGCCAGTTTAAAATGTGCAGTTTTGTCACACAACATAATGCCACAGAGGTCTCATGTTTTGATGGAGCGTGTAATTGGCATGCTGACTGCAGGAATGTCCACCAGAGCTGTTTCCAGAGCATTGAATGTTCATTTCTCTACCATAAGCCGCCTCCAACGTCATTTTAGAGCATTTGGCAGTAGGTACAAATTTGTGCAAATGGCAGATGGCAGAAAATGTGTATGTCGTCGTGTGGGCGAGTGGTTTGTTGATGTCAACATTGTGAACAGAGTGAACCATGGAGGCAGTGACGTTATGGTATGGGTAGGCATAAGGTACGGACAACGAACACAATTGCATTTTATCAATGGCAATTAGAATGCACAGAGATACTGTGACGAGATCCTGCGGGCCATTGTCGTTCCATTCATCCATCTCTATCACCTCATGTTTCAGCATGATAATGCACAGCCCCATGTCACAAGGATCTGTAAATAATTTCTGGAAGCTGAAATGGCCTGCACACTCACCAGACATGTCACCCATTTAGCATGTTTGGGATGCTCTGGATCGACGTGTATGACAGTATGTTCCAGTTCCCGCCAATACCTATTAACTTCGCACAACCATTGAAGAGGAGTGGGACAACATTTTACAGGCCACATTCAACAGCCAGATCAACTCTATGTGAAGGAGATGTGTTGCACGGCATGAGGTGGGTACACTAGATGCTGACTGGTGATCCACGCCCCTTTTTTAAGGTATCTGTGACTACAGATGCATATCTGTATTCCCAGTTGTGTGAAATTCATAGATTAGGACCTAATTAAATTATTTCAATTGACTGATTTCCTTATATTAACTATAACTCAATAAAATCTTTGCAATTGTTGCATTTGCGTTTATATTTTTGTTCAGTATATAATTGTGTCCTTTACATTTATTGAAATACTGTAGAATTGCACTCGTTCCTATGGATGACTGCTCCTTCTGAGGAGTGCTAATATGTCGGCCGGTGGCTTCAAAGGCTCTAATTGCAGGTATGGGTAGCTGTAGCCCAATATGTTGACTTGAGTATGGGTGAGTGGGTGTGTCGAAAAGGAATGGGCGTGTGGAAAGCGAATCAGCTAATTGGGCAGATTTGTTGCCACTCAATACCATTTTGTGTGGCTGATTGGGCTGCATGACGAGTCGATAAAGCTTATCATATGCTTCCCAGTTTAAACAATTTGCGCATATATTATGACTACATTTTGTGACACTTGTTTGTTTTTGTCTTCGACAGGTTTTTTTTGTCTGTTTGTGCAACATTTTTTTTTATTGACGTCGAAGTTAGACAGCTGAAGTCTACGCCCCTTTGCCGGTGATTGGATAACAGTACTACTCCTAGTAGGAGTGGGAACATGAAGTGTTTGTCATTCAACGAGAGACAACTAGTTATCATGCGCATTGTTCACTTGAGAAATACTGCACCAAACATCTTTGTAACGTGTACTCTGCGAGTCAGGAAGCAAATACAGGGAGTGAATAATTTAAGAAATAAACATGGACCAAAACAAGAGTAGTGCAGCGACATGGAACACAAACAGAGTCAATAACACCTATGGAAAGAACCAAATGGAGTGGCAGTTATAGGGAAGTGTAACGGTTGTCGTCGGTGGAAGAAGGTGAGGACCAAGGTGCAGTGTGGTATGTGTCCATATTTATTAAATGAACACGGAAATAACAAAATAACAAAGAGAAATGACGAAAGTAGTTCTGGCTGGTGCAGACACACAACAGAAAACAGGAAACAAAGACATAACAAAAGAACTAAGGTCAGAACGTGACAGTACTCCCCCCCCCCCCCCCCACCCCCCAAAGGTGCGGACTCCGGCCGCAAAACCTAAACCTATAGGGGAGGGTCTGGGTGGGTGTCTGTCCGCGGTGGCGGCTCTGGCGCGGGACGTGGACCCCACTCCACCATAGTCCTTCTCCGCCTCTTTACCCACCTCCGTGGCCTCTTTAACGCGGCAACCCTCGCCGCCGACCTCGGACTGGGGGCCCAAGCCACGGGTCCCGAATGGACGGGAGATTTCGGCAGCACCGGACGGACGGGAGACTCTGGCAGCACCGGACAGGCAGGAGACTCCGGCAGCTCCGGAGTGAAGGGCGATTCTGGCAGCTCCTGGCTGACGGACGGCTCTGGCAGCTCCTGGCTGACTGATGGCTCTGGCAGCTCCTGACTGACTGGCAGCTCTGGCAGCTCCTGGCTGACTGGCGGCTCTGGCAGCTCAGGACAGACGGGAGACTCTGGCAGCTCAGGACAGACGGGAGACTCTGGCAGCTCAGGACCGACGGGAGACTCTGGCAGCTCAGGACAGACGGGAGACTCTGGCAGCTCAGGACAGACGGGAGACTCTGGCAGCGCTGGGCAGGAGGAAGGCTCTGGCAGCGCTGGACAGGCAGGAGCACATGTAGGGAGGAGACGGAGAGATAGCCTGGTGCGGGGGGTTGCCACCGGAAGGCTGGTGCGTGGAGGTGGCACCGGATAGACTGGACCATGAAGGCGCACTGGAGCTCTCGAGCACCCAGCCTGCCTGGTTGAATGCTCCCCGTAGCCAGGCCAGTGCGGCGAGGTGGAATAGCCCGCACTGGTCTGTGCTGGCGAACCGGGGACACCATGCGTAAGGCTGGTGCCATGTACCCCGGCCCGAGGAGACGCACTGGAGACCAGATGCACTGACCCGGCTTCATGGCACCTGGCTTGATGCCAACTCTAGCCCGGCTGATACGAGGCGCTGCTATGTATCGCACCGGGCTATGCCTGCGCACCGGGGACACTGTGCGCCTCACGGCATAACACGGTGCCTGCCCGGTCCCTCTCTCTCCACGGTAAGCACGGGGAGTTGGCACAGGTCTCCAACCTGACTTCGCCACACTCCCCGTGTGCCTCCAGCTCTGCCTTGAGGCGGCGATATTCCCCAGCCTGTGCCCATGGTCGTTTGCCGTCCAGGATCTCCTCCCATGTCCAGGAGTCCTGAGATCGCTGCTGCTGCTGCCTGTTACCACGCTGCTTGATTTTGGTGGTGGGTGATTCTGTAACGGTCGTCGTAGGTGGAAGAAGGTGAGGACCAAGGTGCAGCGTGGTGTGTGTCCATATTTATTAAATGAACACAGAAATAAAATTAAAATAACAAAGAGAAATGACCGAAAACAGTTCTGGCTGGTGCAGACACACAACAGAAAACAGAAAACAAAGACATAACAAAAGAGCGGCAGCTCTATCATATTTATTGTGTAGGATAGCAGCCTACACAAGCAATAACTATTATTGATAACCATCTAGATGTCAACTTGATGCATACATACAGTCTACTCAATGGGGAGGACATGAATGGCAACAACAAGAGGACACTGTCCTTCTCTCCCGCTTGCCAAGCACTACTGTCCAACAACGACTTGGGAGGTAGTTACTGAATAGCCAATATGAGGGTCACAGTAATAGGCTTTGACTACAAAAGGAAAACCAGCCACATCACGGACACCAACGTCACGCTTCCAGACAAACTAAACACCTTTTTTGCCCGTTTTGAGGATAATACAGTGCCACCATCGCGACCCGCTAACAAGGACTGCACCCACTCTCCTTCTCCGTGGCCGACGTGAGTAAAACATTTAAACGTGTTAACCCTCCCAAGGCTGCTGGCTCAGACGGTATCCCTAACCGCGTCCTCAGAGCATGTGCAGACCAGCTAGCTGGTGTGTTTACGGACATATTCAATTGCTCCCTATCCTAGTCTGCTGTCCCCACATGCTTCAAAATGGCCACCATTGTTGCTGTACCCAAGAAGGCAAAGATAACGGAACTAAATGACTACCGCCCCGTAGCACTCACTTCTGTCATCATGAAGTGCTTGAGAGACTAGTCAAGGATCATATCACCTCCACCTTACCTGCCACCCTAGACCCAAGTTGGATGGGTTCCGCTGGTGTACAGCAATCTTTAAGTCATACTACAGATTCTCAATTGGATTGAGATCTGGGCTTTGACTAGGCCATTCCAAGCCATTTAAATGTTTCCCTTTAAACCATTCAAGTGTTGCTTTAGCAGTATGCTTAGGGTTATTGTCCTGCTGGAAGGTGAACCTCGGTCCCAGTCTCAAATCTCTGGAAGACTGAAACAGGTTTCCCTCAAGAATGTCCCTTTTGACCAGTTTCACAGTCCCTGCCGATGGAAAAACATCCCCACAGCATGATGCTGCCACCACCATGCTTCCCTGTGGGGATGGTGTTCTCATGGTGATGGGAGGTGTTGGGTTTGCGCCAGACATAGCATTTTCCTTGATGACCAAAAATCTATGTTTAAGTCTCATCTGACCAGAGTACCGTCTTACATATGTTTGGGGAGTCTCCCACGTGCCTTTTGGCGAACACCAAACATGTTTGCTTATTTTTTTCTTTAAGCAATGGCTTTTTTTCTGGCCACTCTTCCGTAAAGCCCAGCTCGGCTTAAAGTGGTCCTATGGACAGATACTCCAATCTCATCTGTGGAGCTTTGCAGCTCCTTCAGGGTGATCTTTGGTCTCTTTCTTCCCTCTTTGATTAATGTCCTTCTTGCCTGGTCCGTGAGTTTTGGTGGGCGGCTTTCTCTTGGCAGGTTTGTTGTGGTTCCATATTCTTAAACATTTTTAATAATGGATTTAATGGTGCTCCGTATGATGTTCAAAGTTTTGGATATTTTTGTATAACCCAACTCTGATCTGTATTTCTCCACAGCTTTGTCCCTGACTTGTTTGGAGAGCTACTTGGTCTTCATAGTGCCGCTTGCTTGGTGGTGTCGCAGACTCTGGGGCCTTTCAGAACAGGTGTAAATATACTGAGATCATGTGACAGATCATGTGAAACTTAGATTGCACAAAAGGTGGACTTTATTTAACTAATTATGTGACTTCTGAAGGTAATGTTTGCACCAGATCTTATTTAGGGGCTTCATAGCAAAGGGGGTGAATACATAAGCACGCACCACTTTTCCGTTTGTAATTTCTTTCTTTTTTTAAGTCTTTTTTTTTCATTTTACTTCACCAATTTGAACTATTTTGTGCATGTCCATTACATGAAATCCAAATAAAAATAAATGTAAAATTGCAAGTTGTAATGCAACAGGATAGGAAAAATACCAAGGGGGTGAATACTTTTGCAAGGCACTGTTCTCTCCAAGCTCATCATCAAGCTGGAGGCCCTGGGTTTCAACCCCGTCCTGTGCAATTGGGTCCTTGACTTTCTGACGGGCCGCCCCCAGGTGGTGAAGTTAGGAAACAACATCTCCACTTTGCTGACCCTCAACACTGGGGCCCCACAAGGGTGAGTGTTCAGTCCCCTCCTGTACTCCCTGTTCACCCACGAATGCGTGGCCATGCACTCCTCCGACTTAATCATCAAGTTTGCAGACAACACAACAGTGGTGGGCTTGATTACCAACAACGACGAGACAGCCTACAGGGAGAAGTTGAGGGCCCTCGGAGTGTCGTGCCATGAAAACAACCTCTCACTCAACGTCAACAAAACAAAGGAGATGATTGTGGACTTCAGGAAACAGCAGAGGGAGCACACCCTATCCACATCAAAAGGGACAGCAGTGGAGAAGGTGGAATGGGGTGTGCTAGTAGGTGAGAGCACCGGTTTGTGTCAAGAACTGCAACACTGATGGATTTCCCATGTGTATCAAGAATGGTCCACTACCCACAGGACATCCAGCCAACTTGACATGACCGTGGGAAGCATTGAAGTCAACATGGACCAGCATCCCTGTGGAACGCTTTCGACACCTTGTGCAAGTCAATATTAGTAAGGTGTACTCAGTGTTGGTAAAGAACATTGAACAGAACAAAGCTATGTCAATAACTCAATTTTGAAAAAGATGCAGATTGAACCTTATAGTCCCAAGCTCATCACTTCCTGGTGCCTTTATCAGCATCCCATGATTCTTTGAATGCAGGGATGTGGGCTGTCAGGAGTTTGGCTGTTTTGAGAGTAGTGTGATAGAAGTTTTCAGTGCTGCTGTGTAGTGCTAAGTTTGAGGTGGCAGTTGTACTGACTTGAAGTCAGGCTGTCAGTTTTGGTTTAAACTATGCTGTGCATATAGGCTTCCTTATCCCTTGAAAGGTGAGTGATTTCCTCAAGGCTTGCTTTGAGAAGGTTTTAATTTGACACAACTCCTGAATTTGGGGGGAAGATAAGGATTTCTATTGTATTTCTTTTCACATTCAGAAATGAAGAACTTGCTGATGTATTGAATCAGAGTAGATGTTTCATCTGTGTGTAATTAAGGGAAAACATTCATTTGAAATTAATTATGCAATATTATTTTACAGATGTTTTTTTGCATGGCTGGTTTAGAAACTTTAATCTTCAGTGGAAAAAGGGATACAAACACATGACTGATGATGACTGACTGCTCTCTCCTGTCTTTAGATCCATTGAGTCCCATCTGTTGTGGACCTGCTGCTTTAGTGTGCAGAGAGACACCTTCCTCTTGGCAAACACCTGGACCTATGGCGTGGTGCTGCAAACTGTGCATGGACCAATCAGAGGAGACGACCTGCCCAGTATTGATAACAGCTGCTTGGCTATTGGTCTTATGAGGTCATAATAGGGGATGGGTTATTGTCGGTCATGGTCGTGTTGCCCTGCTTAGACATTGTATGCATCAACCAATGGTTGCGTGCCACGTCATCGACAGTGCCGTCGGGCACCAGATTGCAAAAACGTATGATGTGGTGAGCTGATACCTATCACAGCGTTGTAAGATATGGCATGCGGCAGCAACGTCGGAGCAGGGGAACGCGACCATGTTGTTGTTTTATGTCATTCATATGTGCAGCTCTTTATTTTTACACTGCCTTCCAAAGACATTACATTCTCATTTGATTTGCTGTCACTCCACGGTGTAGCGCCATGGTGTAGCTCGTTTACCACATCTCAAATGTGAAATAAATAGATTTACACTGGATACTCCCCAAATTTCCCCCCACATTTCTGTTCCATTTTGAGAAACACCTACTGCATCAAATAAAGTTTCTTCTGTTTGGTGCTTTGGTTGACTGAATTTGGATTCTCACATCCACAGTATTAACCAAGTTCCCGTACGACCATGTTTCTTAATGTTGAACTGTTTACTTTCATCAGTGCTTTCTAAATAAATATGTATAGCTACGATTACAGAATGAATATAGAGTTGAGGTCGGAAGTTTACATGCATTAAAACTCGTTTTTCAACCACTCCACAAATTTCTTGTCAACACACTATAGTTTTGGCAAGTTGGTTGGGACATCTACTTTGTGCATGACACAAGTCATTTTTCCAACAATTGTTTACAGACAGATTATTTCACTTATAATTCACTGTATCACAATTCCAGTGGGTCAGAAGTTTACATACACTAAGTTGACTGTGCCTTTAAACAGCTTGGAAAATTCCAGAAAAATATGTCATGGCTTTAGCAGTTTCTGAAAGGCTAATTGAGATCATTTGAATCAATTGGAGGTGTACCTGTGGATGTATTTCAAGGCCTACCTTCAAACTCAGTGCCTCTTTGCTTGACATCATGGGAAAATCAAAATCAGCCAAGACCTCAGAAAACAAATTGTAGACATCCACAAGTCAGGTTCATCCTTGGGAGTAATTTCCAAATGCCTGAAGGTGCCATGTTCATCTGTACAAACAATAGTACGCAAGTATAAACACCATGGGACCACACAGCCGTCATACCGCTCAGGAAGGAGAGGTGTTCTGTCTCCGAGAGATGAACGTACTTTGGTGAGAAAATTGCAAATCAATCCCAGAACAACAGCAAAGGACCATGTGAAGATGCTGGAGGAAACAGGCACAAAAGTATCTATATCCACAGTAAAACGAGTCCTATATCGACATAACCTGAAAGGCAGCTCAGCACGGAAGAAGCCACTGCTCCAAAACTGCCATAAAAAAGACAGACTACGGTTTGCAACTGCACATGGGGACAAAGGTCGTACTTTTTGGAGAAATGTCCTCTTGTCTGATGAAACAAAAATAGAACTGTTTGGCCATAATGACCATCGTCATGTTTGGAGGAAAAAGGGGGAGGCATGCAAGCCGAAGAACACCATCCCAACCATGAAGCACAGGGGTGGCAGCATCATGTTGTGGGGGTGCTTTGCTGCAGGAGGGTCTGGTGCACATCACAAAATAGATAGCATCATGAGGAGGGAAAAATTATCTGGATATATTGAAGCAACATCTCAAGACATCAGTCAGGAAGTTAAAGCTTGGTCGCAAATGGGTCTTCCAAATAGACAATGGCCCCAAGCATATTTCCCAAAGTTGTGGCAAAATAGCTTAAGGACAACAAAGTCAAGGTATTGGAGTGGCCATCACAAAACCCTGACCTCAACCCTATGGAAAATTTGTGGGCAGAACTGAAAAAGCGTGTGCGAACAAGGAGGCCTACAAACCTGACTCAGTTACACCAGCTCTGTAAGGAGGAATGGGCCAAAATTCACCCAACTTATTGTGGGAAGCTTGTGGAAAGCTACCCGAAACGTTTGACCCAAGTTAAACAATTTAAAGGCAATGCTACCAAATACTAATTGAGTGTATGTAAACTTTTGACCCACTGGGAATGTGATGAAAGAAATTAAAGCTGAAATAAATCATTCTCTCTGCTATTATTCTGACATTTCACATTCTTAAAATAAAGTGGTGATCCTAACTGACCTAAAACAGGGACATTTTACTGGGATTAAATGTCAGGAATTGTGAAAAACTGAGTTTAAATGTATTTGGCTAAAGTGTATGTAAACTTCTGACTTCAACTGTATAAACTTCAAACTGGAGCTAACATGACCATGATGCTCTTTAATTGGCCACTAGGTGGTATGTTTTGTCTTTTAGTTGGCCCCTGCGCCTGCGGTGATCCAGACAGACAGAGAGAAAGGTTGGGAGGTCAGTTGAGGATCAACGCAGTGCAGTTTGATTCATCAGGTGAGTCTTGAATTGGAGTGGGAAAGGAGTCTGATATTGGGGATTTGTCAGTAGGATATGAAGAAGGGGTGGTGGGGAGCTACAAAAGCCATGTGTGAATAGATGCTGGTCATGGAGGTGTGACTGAAAGGCCTTATATTGTGGTCATTAGTGTCTCACTGCCAGCCAGGGCCTGGGTACTTAGCAGATGTGCTCCAAAGCACCAAGGATTGGAAGTTAGTGTTACTGTCCACTGGCTCCTCACAAACTGTTCTGTGCTTTCATCAAAATGGCCTTTTAAACAAACCAATGTTTCCAGCCACTCAGGTCACCATCCTTCATTTAAAATCCAACGTTTTATTACCTCTACCCGCTCCACGCCATATTTTCATAAATGATGTGGTTGTCAGTGTGTCAAGTTGTTTAATAGTAGTCCAGCTAACACTGTACCATGCTGTACCATGCTCCTGTAGTAAGTAGAGTCCTATCAATGTCTTATTCGGGAGTAATGGTGGTGACCCACAATTCTGGTACTTGCCCTGGCATGTTCTCCAGACCCTAGTCAGCCCTAACTAATGTTCCTCGGAAAACAATTAACCGATCATTTATTATACTACTTGAGGTCACTGTGAACATGGCAACCAGTGTAACATTAAGCCGTGGCTTAAACTGTTAGTGATAAATTCAAAAAAGAAAGGCTTGACTGTTTTTGAGCAATAACTTAACCACAAGAACCTTTCTTTTACGGGATAGCTCTACTCCCCTCCCTATCGTCCTGATAATTGTTTGGGGGGGGGGGGGGGTTATTATTATTTTTTTAAATGCAGGGAGTTGGGAAAGGTTACCAAGAAAAAAATGGACAAAACATTGTTATTTATATTTTACTGTAAGCTTATAATGGTCTGCTGTAGTGGTCATTCGGAAGTAATTATGAAAAATGAACATTACAGTTAATGGGTACAGTAGGTGAAAAACATAGTTGCAGCATCCGGTGTCCACTACAGAGGACATTTCTTGATAAGCTCTTATTTAATGTGAAAATTATAACACAGTACTGACAACTCCCTTAACTATTCCTGAGATATTCACTTACTAGAAACAATTTGAATATCAAACTCACAAAATGATGATAAATAATTACACACACTACTTTTAAAATGTCCATCAAATGTGCTAATTTTGATGACAGACATTTTTGCATGAACCAGGAAGATAAAGTTGTCAAGGTCACACCCCTACACGTGATATCAATGAAAAGCCTGCAGAATGTCCTCTGAAAAGGGACAACAGGACTTAATACAGTGGTTTGCATGGCCTCAGAGATATGGCCCAAGAACTGATGTCCACTAGAGGACAACAATGAATTGCTGAGTCTCAGGATGACATACTTGCATATGGTGCTTTCACGACAACGGGGAACTCAACAAAAAAAAAATAGGTCAAATCATGATATAAGTGATCTTCAAGTCGGAAAGTCAGAGCTCTAGAAAAATGCCCAAGTTTCCGACTTGGAATTCGTAGTTGGATAACCGTTAAACGATTTTTTCCCAGGAGGAGCTCTTTTTTGGTTGTCGAGTTCCCAGTTGTCTTTTGCGCGTTGAATTCGGAAGTCGGAGATTTCTGAGAACCCAGTTATTTTGAACGTGGCATTATAGCCTACAATCTTGTCTGACTGACACACACCATTTACGAGTCTGTGAACTCCCCCTGAATCATATAACGGCAATGTTTAAGTAAACAGAGTAATGAGGTATTTGCACGCTGTTATCACTCTTGTAATCAATGTGAGCCAAGCATTTGTTTTATAATGGGCGCTGGCAAAAATACCTTGTTGATAATAACCTAAAGGGCGCTCGTCTTTGGCGGGCCTATTATAATGCTATGTATCATCCTCGTTATATGAATGGGTAACCTATTGCTACTGAGGTGTACAATTTGGCTTATAGGCTATCATTATTGTGGTATATACTAACCACACGGATTTCACTAAGGTGAAATCCATGTAATTTGTATATTGGAATCACATGTGTTTGTGCCACTTATATTGAGAACCCCTTGTAGGCTAAGTATAAAAACAGAAATTACAATTAGGAATTTATGACAATGAGAAGAATGACAAGATGAACTATTAGACACTCACGTTTTAGCAGGCATAATGCGTTTTAGCAGGCATAGTCAAAATAGTGTCACAGTGGAGGTGTCAGTATTGTGACGAATACTGTGGTACTCTATTGTTGAGCCATTACAATCAAAAGGCATATCACATGTGCAGCATTTGGTCATAGAAAATTGCAAAACAAAATCAAAATGAAGTCAACAAATGTATCTTTATTAAGGTACAACAGACAAGGTAGAGATTTGTTACTCTATTACTACGAGAGTGATACAATGTAACATGTGCGTGAGGCGGGCTGTATAAGACCTACAGTTATTACTCGTCTTTGTGTAGTAAAGGACAAAAGCAGGTGCAAGAAGAACGCGTGGGGGCGGGCTTTACTGCGTTAGGAAAAAAATGGTCATCAAGAATCATTGCCCATAGGCCAGTCATCTAAAATGGGCGTGATCAGGTTCGGCGAGTATATAAACTCTCCCGGAACACTTTCAATATAGAGGCAACTCAAGGAACTATTTCGAAAGCGCAAAAACTATTTCAAGCAGTAGCCTATTCGGAAACGCAGTGAACTTGGCAACAAGAAGTTCAAGTTCTGAATCAGGAAAGAAAAAACGTAAAATTGAGAAGCAAGCGAGAACAGACCCCTGTTGCATATTTGAAAACATCTCGAGTCGAGCAGCTAATAGCCTTTTGATGCTGGTCATATCAATAGTTGGTTAACCAACTAGGCTACCTTTTAGTTAACTGTTCACTAGTCTTTAGCCTAGCTCTCCTATCGGCTCGGCTTGTCAATGCTTTTGCATCAGTTCGGGAACGGAGGCCTGGAAGTGATGCATTCTACAGCAATTCAAAAAGACACTACTTTTACCAAAATTTTCGTGGGCGGTTTGCCCTACCACACTAACGATGCTTCCTTGAGAAAGTATTTTGAGGCCTTCGGAGACATCGACGAGGCGGTGGTGATAACGGACAGACAAACGGGGAAATCCAGAGGATATGGCTTTGTAAGTAACATTGACACTTGTCGGTTATGCGTTTATCCTGCAGCTTGATCAGTGGCAGCACGTGCGTCTTTACGGCGACACGGTAAAACCGAGTTGCCTATAAAATGTTAATGGTTGGTCTATTTGTTTTCTATGTATTTGTCATTGGGCAAATGCTCACCACGTTTCCTTCCGCCACCAAGTTATTGTTCCATGGAACTGTCTGTGCTACTTGCCTAGAGGAAAACCGTAATTACATGAGGCTGCGCCAAGTACCTGTATAAAAGCACAAAGCAGCAGTTTTTAAAATCTCAATATCAAATAATTTCTTGGTAATGATTAAGGACCTGACTGATTGTTTTTCAATTAAAATGGTCCAAAATACTATATATTTCTTTCTTGGCATGCATTTTCGCAAGCAATAATTTAGCTAGGACTGCCTGTGAGTGGTCTGAGTGGGGAGGGGAAACTGAACTGCTTGCTAGCTGTTGGTGGAGTTCACTTGAAGACCAATTGAATGGTCTATAATGGGCAAACGCTGCCCACCAGGGGCACTGCCATGCAAAACGATCTTGACCAGGGCTGCTTTCAGTACATGTTTATATTCTGGAACATTTACTGTATGAGCAATTCCCATTTTAAAGCTGCAATATGTAACTTTTTGGGCGACCTGACCAAATTCACAAATGTGAGTTATAGATATTTCATTCTCATTTTTGTACATTTGCTGAAAATACACTTTTTTGTTTATGGTATAGTTATTTCATCGCGGCAATGATTCTCTGCACTATACTGGCTTGTTTTGTCACATAAACTGAAACTTCAAATTTCAGAAAATGGCGGCGCAATTTAAACGTAGGTCACTTTAAAAAAAAATGTTTTATACTTAACTCATTGCATCAAGCAACACCTCGCCATTACACTAAAAGGGCATCATTTTAATTTCACATTCTTATTCCAACCTCAGTGTGGAAATGTAACTCTGAAAAATCACGTTTTTGACTGCACTGGACCTTGAAGTACAAATGGATATCCCCAGCCGAATACAATGCTGTCGCCAAAGTTGCATCTCTTGCATATTGCGGTCATTCAAACGCATGTCACAATAATTCCTTGCCCAAATGTACGGCTTAAACGCGCAAATGCAGAGAATCGTTTTTTGCCTTGCTGTTATCACAGCTGTAATCAGGATGAGAGATCACACGAGAGAAGATTATATATATCTAAAGTCCCTCTGCTTATCCATTAAAACGAACACACCACATGCCTTTCCTTTTTTTCACAAACCTCCCGGCACTGGCCCGTGAAGGACTTAGCTCTTATCGTTTATGAGCTCTGCAAGGGCACACACCGAAGTGAGAGCTGCTGTCCTTGCTTGCTTTATATGGGGATTTTGGAGCGGTGTGGACATAGGCCCTCCCATTTGTAAACAACTGAAGCACTCAGGCCTTACATGTGGTGTTTATAGAATCATAACTGCGGTTATGAGTTAGAAAGTGGGAGTTCTTTTCTCTCCCAAGATGGAGATGGAAGTTATGTGCGCTTCCCTTTCCTGTGTCAGCTTAACCAATCACCACAGGTGGGTTTTTGATTGCCATAGATGGTTCCATTAATCCTTTTATAAAACCAAATCTTCAGCTACTAAGATTGACATTATTCAGCCCAAATTCAGATTGTCTGCCAGCTTCCGTAATGACCCTCTGGTAATCAGCCAGTGTGAGCAGAAACCGTAACAAAGACATTTACATTTAAGTCATTTAGCAGACGCTCTTATCCAGAGCGACTTACAAATTGGAGAATCTGTATGAGGCAGGCAAAAAGAAACTCATTTTCCTCATGGTTACACAGAACATAAATGGCAGAAATGCTAATATTTACCAGAAACTTGGAGACTCATCAGCATTAACAGAGGCCGAAGATGGAATGGGAAACTGGTGTGTCGTTTACGCCTCAGCCAGTTGAACTGTCAAGAAAATGTCACTTTGTTTACACATCAGCGGTGACCAAAAAACAGTGGAGCTCTGTCATTAATGGCTGCTACTGCTGCCAAATGTGTCTGGTGTTTCAGGTCTGACTGGCTCGGGCATATGAGGGTGCTCGAGGTTGGGAAATAGGTGTTCCTCACCTTGCATGCAGCGGAGGGCAAAAAACCCTCCGGCTTTATCCCAGTAACCGACAGGGCCAACTTGATCATCCTGTTGTTCACTGCTTGAGTAGCAGGAGGACTTTTAAACACACTCCAATGGTGGATTAGTAGACCCTCTCCAATAGTTTCAGTGTCAACACAGCCTCTCTGCTCATGTGTGTTAATAACACGTCATGGAGTGGGCTCAACCTCTCGTCTAGTCTAAAGAGGTATGCTTTCTTCAACAGACTAGAATAGATCTACACCGTAGATATGTAATCATCTGAGACAACTTGAATTGGCAGAAGGTGATGCTGTCTAATGCCTTGGAAGGAGAGTGAGGGGTGGAGCTAACAATCTCCCTTATGCTCTATTGCCTAATTGGATAAGCCCTTGTTATTCATCATTACTGAGACATATTTCAGCTGACTTCTTTGACTGTGCTGCTGACAAGTGGGTGGGTGGCTGATCAAGTCTTCTGGGTTGTGTTTAACTGATAATCACTGCTTTGTTTGCAATTTCCTCTTCTATTCAGAAAGGGGTATTTTTACAGTGGATGCTGGACAGGGGGATTTCTGTGATGACAGACCAGCAGGCGTTGTTTCTTTTAGTTCTGCTTGGCGGATCAGGGTGGCCCTGTCCTTGACTGACCTTTTCATAGCTTCGCTGCCACGATTCGCAATGAATAGATTTCTACCAGCTAAAGGGAGGAACTGGTGTCTTTTCAGTTTTGCTAATATTGTCAACGTCTGTGATTACATGTCAGGTGACGATGACAGATCGGGGATCAGCAGAGCGGGCCTGTAAAGACCCCAACCCCATCATCGACGGGCGCAAGTCCAACGTGAACCTGGCCTACATTGGCGCCAAGCCCCGCAATATGCAACTAGGTGAGCCGACCAGGGGTGAGAACAACCGCCGGACGCATCAACACCACAACTACACTTGTCACGTACACACACACACACCGTATCGGAATGTTTAGACAAATATATGTTGGTAAATGGTCATTCAGAAATCTCATGTCATACAGAAATGTACAAACCATTTTAATTACATCTGGATTGACTCTTACGCTTGTGTAATAGGGGACTGGGTTAATATATAACAAAAACGCAATGTAATTTGCCATCTCTGCATGTTTTGTTTATTATTGGTAGGTTGCTTGAGTTACCCCAGAGTTTAGTGAATTTTGCTCCGGCTCTGCCTCTCCTCTGCATTGTTCTCTGGCCCTCTTCTGTAAATGCAAATGTATCTGAAGGGAAGTTTCCTGTCTTCCAGGCATATCCATCGGAGTGCAACCTATTCACCCAGCACTCATCCAGAGGCAGTATGGGTAAGTGAGTGGGCAGTATACCACAGTATTTTCTGAATGACACAGATTAAACCCATATGTGCATAATGTATGTATGCTTTAGACTTTTGCCAATTGTTAACCTTTTTGTTTTCAAATGGTCGTAGCATGGTACATTCCATGGGGACATGTGACGCTCATCCCTTCTTTTAGACCCTCCAGTATCTATCTGGTTGAGTGGGCTCTCACTGAGCAAGGCTCCGGGGCAGAGTGTTTGTCTGTGTTGTAGAAACAGTCTGGAGGGAGGCCAGTCTGTGACTGGTGTCCAGGACAAGTGTTCCGCTGGGCTTTTAATGGCCATGCCACTGACATGGGATTGACACCACTCGCCCCCTGCTGTTGCAGTGCCCCCCCCCCCCCCCCCCCTCAAGTCCTAGCTTTGAAGCCAGAGGTCTAAGCCCTTACATGTTATAAGATCGTGTCAATTGACTTTGGGTGCTTAGAATCCCCCCCCCTATGTCCATAACGGGCTGGGCGGAGCCCCTCAGGATCTGAAACGTGCTCTGTGGTCATGTGTCTGACAGGTGTTGGCTCTTATTGGAGCTTTTACACTACCTAATCCCCCGTGACTGACTGCAGCCCCAGAGGGAGAGAGGGCACCTGTCTGTTGAGCTCGGAGATCTCTCTATGGGCTTGTGACAGACACAGGCTGCTCTAAGATGGAGCGCACACAAGTGTTCTTTCAGCCTTTCTCCCGCACCAGACCCTTAAACGGCATGTTATGAAGTGGTATGGTTGGGAGGGATTGAGCATGTGTGTGGACCAGACTGGACCGTAGCATAGTGCTCCTCTTCCACTCCCCCTTCATTTTACCCTATAGTATTTTTCCCTCTTGTCCTCCCCTCCCAGAAGGAGAAGAAACGAGACGAGAAAGACAAAGCCCTAACACTGTTTTCTGCTGGGTGTCGGGGAGGATGATTGGACTGAGACACTGAAAATTGACACCCCTGTGAGACTGGGGGTGGGAATAATGGGGGGAAGATTAGGTAAGGGGTTTAAATTGGGGGGTTGCGACAGCTCTGTCTCTGAAGAGGCATTGTGCTTAATGATGCTGTACTTTCACCAGGCGCCACACCTCCTACAGGTGTTACCCACAATGTTTTTTTGCATTACATTTTTATGATCGCTTTTCTGTATAATTTTGTTTTACTTCCAGGCCAGAATTTGCGATGCCAGGACCTTTTTTTGCATGTAGCCTTAAGTTTGAATGCAGTAGGGCCGTCCCCGGCCCCCAAAAAGTTAAACGATCTTGGTCGACCAAGAGTAGTCTATTCTTTGGACCAATCGACTGGCCTAAATTTTTCCATATAGACACCCTATGCGTTTTAATAAAATCGACTACTGTATATGTCGGTTATTACACTGTATATGTCAGCTGCCATTACACTCCCAAAGTTGCTGGTAATAGGCTACACTGGGGGTTGGCAACCTTTCTTTCCATTTGGAGTGCCAATTTATCTTAACATTTCTACTGATCTGCGTGCCAATTATGATTTTCAAATGCATCTAAATTATACAAATCTCTGTTAAAAAAATATAAAAAATATCGCTTACGTAAAGCCAACAAATAAAAACATTGCCGCCTGCAGGTTGAAAATAACTTGATACAAATAAATCACCTTGGCCACACAGACTGTCTGCTAGGAACTTGAAATGTTGTATCAACTTGGTCCAGCAGAATGCTTGATCTAACAAACTTGCAGCATTGTATAAAACATTCTGGACCCTCATTTTCCTGTGAAAGTGAGCTCTGGACAGACACCGCTATAGGCTATTTGCGCAAGGGATAAGAAGTAATCAGGCAGACCTATTTTATGTTTCCAGTGGATCAGAGCATGAGATTGTTTTCCCTTTCACGCCGAGTGGTTATCGAAAGGGAGAGAGCTGGAAAGATTTTTCAAATGGGCTTCATTGAGGAACTATTGTCATTCTCAATGGATGTAAAAACAGACTTGCTGTTTTTTGTGAAGAGAAAGTTACTTTAAGAAGCTCCACAGCTCATTAGTGGTGGTGAGTGATCAGAAATACTATCAGATCCCCAAATGGGCACATTTTATAAGCCTACATTTGCGCGCAGGCCAGGTAGTTTATGCCTTCCATGCGTAATCAGGTGCACGTCCTTACTCAACATTGACAGGAGCACTCCAAACACAACATAATGAATAAATTGACAACTCATAAATGGAATGAAATAAACAAACTTTTTTTTCACACAGGTGTTGTCTAAGTTGTGCACATTTTGAAGTGGCATTTTATTTTCCCCAGCACAAGGTGCACCTGTGTAATGATCATGCTGTTCTAATCAGCTTCTTGATATGCCACACCTGTCGGTGGATAGATTATCTTGGCAAAGGAGAAATGCTCACTAACATGAATGTAAACGCATTTGAGCGAAATAATAAGCTTTTTATGCATATGGAAAATGTCTTATTTCAGCTTAAGAAACATGGGACCAAACACTTTACATTTTGCATTTATATTTTTGTTCAGTGTATATTGAATCCATTAACAGAAATTACTGTAACCACACAAACATTGTAGATGAGAAATTATTAGAATTAACTATAAGTTTGCTACTGGTGTGCCGTCTCCAATTGATTAGTCCACTGAGACTGGCGTCAATCAAGATGCAATATAAAGGGGCCTCCCGAGTGGCGCAGTGGTCTAAGGCACTGCATCGCAGTGTTGCAGCATCACCACAGCCTGGGGTTGGATCATTACCGGATGTAGCCGGGAGTCCCGTTGGCCCAGCGTCATCCGGGTTAGTGGAGGGTTTGGCCGGGAGGGGGGGCTTTACTTGGCTCATTGTGCTCTAGCAACTCCCTGTGGCGTGCCGAGTGCCTGCAGGCTGATTTCGGTCGTCAGTTGCGCTGCGTTTCGTCCAACACATTGGTGATTCTGGATTAAGTGAGCGGGTGTTTCGGCGAATGCCTGACTCTACCTTCGCCTCTTCCGAGCCCGTTGGGGAGTTGCAGCGACGAGACGAGGGTAAAAATTTGTTTTGATATCGACTGACAAGCTATTGACCAAACAATTGACCAGTCGACTAAATGGGGTCAGCCCTAGCATGTAGGTCAGAACTACGTATTGGCAGTGGATTTATTTGCCATGAAAGCCCAAATGTAACGGATTTATCCTAGCTAGCAACATTTAGCATGAATTGATGAAGCCCTTCGATTTGTTCACCGCGACGAAAACATTGAGGGCTAGGTCAGGAAGTCCATCTGCTTGGTGCGGCAGTCCCTTCGCCCTGCCAGCCCCCCCCCCCCCTGTCACAAAACCAACTGACCCCGATCCCTCCATTCCCAAGACCCCCACAGGCCTTGTGATGTCAGATGGCCCAGGGAGCTCTGCTTCCCTGTTTCATCTTCTCCTTTTCTGCATCTTCTCTCACTCTGTTTCTCTGCATTCACATCTCATCCTCTCAGTATAGTAATTTCTATGAACTTTTCTATCAAAATGATTGAAGCATTTACCATTTTGTTGTACTTCCTACTAATGTACATCAGAAAGGTCATCTTGATCTAGCTCGAGGTCTGTGGCCACAGAAAGGAGAGGCTCATCTCTGTGTGTGAATGTGCGTATGCCCGACAGGCTTCATGTATAGTCAACTGTCTGTCTGTGTGGGTGTCTGAATGGTTCTTTGTGAGTAGCTGACCGTTCTGTACCATTAGAGGGGAGAACAGTGTATCAGCATGCTCTGTTCCCTCTGCCATGGGCTCCTGGTTGGGTCATATTATCTCTGTCTATAGTGTTCATGTTTTTATTTTTGTGTGGATTTTTGTTGGTCTATACCACTCAGCAGACCTATTGTCCTGACTATTAAATGCCTACCTACACAGAGAAAGACTTGCTATGTGTGTGAACCCAGGCAACACTGGTCTCGACTTCTGTATCATATCGGCATGTCTTCAGACGTTGCAAAACCGCTTAGCCGCTAGCTTCATTCATCACCCTGAAGAATGGAACAATCCCAATAGTATCAATGAGGATCCAGATAATGAATACATGTTGTTAACCTCCACTATCCTCCCCAACCCCCTTATGGTTGCTCTGTGCTCCCAGCTGAACAGTGTGCCGGAAGGGGAGTGAAGATACCCGAGGTACAGGCTTCGTTCGGCCTTGTTTGGAGGCTCCCAGGAGGAGGGTAGCAGGCAGTTGTGACTGTTCCCGCCCCTCTCTAAGGTGCCAACGATGGCTTGAGAGTGCAGTGTGTTGTGATGGTTTGGAGTGCCTTTATTTTTCCCTGTGTGTGTGTGTGTGATATGACATGAAAAGGTTATGCTGATTAGAGTGCCTATTCCCTATTATGGCATGGTTTGCAGTGGTGACTTTGGTTGCTGTTTTAAAGTTTCAGTGTGGGGCTGAAGGGTTTGGGGGTGTGGCTGGGAGAGTGTGTAAGGCAGGGTGCTATTGGATGTTGTGAGTATGTCTTGTCACTCCTGCACGCTTCCCCTTTGCTGTGTTTGAGTTGATGGCTGTCTTCCATTGCTTCATTCCCACGTCTTCTCTCATGACCACTGACCTGAAAGGACGCGGGTGAACACAACATGGTGGTAACTCATCCAGTGGCCATGACGTTAAGAGGCAAGGAAAGGAAGCCGTTGGTGTATTGAAACTCAGCTGAGAAGTGTTGTGTTGTGTGCTGTGACTGTACCATCTTGTCTTTACCTTTCACTCTGACCGTACTGCAGTCTCCTACCAGACACTCTGTGTGAAGACCGTTCCCCATTTTACTCTCCTCTGAGCTCTGCTTTTGGCTTGTGTGCTTTTGCAGTGAGCGAGTTCCTCGGTTTCCCTCGAGCTGCAGTATCAAGGAGGGGGGGGGCGCAACCCCAGAGGAACAGACCCTAGAGGCACTTTGAGGCCCGGTTAAAAATATCGCCCCAACTCAGTCTGTCTCCCCATGAATGATGTGCTGCTAGACTGAGACTGGAGGAGAATGAGCTGTCTAAACACAAATCCTCATTCAGGGAGGGAGAGCTTTGAGTACATGAGACCCAACTGGCTAATAGACTGCCTTGATAAGTACTCCCCATCTTTCAACCATTGATGCCCAATGTAGCTTGCACTCAAAAACAGGAACCACAACTCTATCAAACTTCCCCTTTGTGAGCAAGTGTGTGTGTGTGTGCGCAGACATTGGTTGGAGTGTGCTCAGTGAGTGAAGAGCAGCAGCTGTTAAAACACTAGCTGGTGTCTGGGCTTGAAAACCTGCCAGTAACGGCTGTCTCTCTTCTCCCCACTACCACACCCTTTCTCTCTCGGGGGGCTTACCGAACAGGTTTTGTAGGTTTTTTTTAAGTGACGAGGGATGTTGATTTCTTCTCTTTACCTCGCTCTCTTTGCACATTAGTAGTGGGTGGTGTTGCATCTGGTTAGTTTCCCCACCACTGGATGTACTGGGCTCAGCACAACTCTACTGTATTGAAGACCTGCTGGAGAATGTAAATGACAGCATCCAGGCCTATACTTTCTTTGCTCCTGTCCTTCATTGTATGTTCAAGTGTGTAACTAGTGTCCTGTTGTCTGTGTTCTCCAGGTTGGCCCAGCAGTATGTGTATCCCCAAGCCTTCATCCAGCCCAGCCTGGTTCTCCCCTCTCAGGTGTCCTCCTCCGCCCCCTACCTGGACTACAGTGCTGCCTATGCCCAGTACGCCCAGGCAGCCTTTGAGCAGTACCCCTACGCTGCCTCCCCAGGGTTCCTGGGCTACGGCTACACCCCCAGCCCTGCCACCGCCCCCTCCCAGGCCCCTGCTTCTGTTCATCAGACTCTCCCCACAGGGGCAGGCCCCAACTTCTTACAGTATGCCCCCCAGCAGCATGTTCAGCCAGACCGCATGCAGTGAGGAGAGGCAGGATGCAGGGAGTCCTGTAGGCCGCATGGGGAGTCACCCTGTGCTGCCCCTGCCAGGGCTTCCAGGGAAGGGCTGGAGAAAGCGGGACTATTGCACTATATAAAATGAGCCCTCCCCTGAGTTTGGGGTGGGGGGGTTGGGCTAGAATAAAATGCATGGTTGCTTCAGAGGGCTTCCAGAAACAGACACTTCATTTTTATTATTGGTCTTTATTGTATTAATACTAGTATCCTTTATCAATGTAATTATTAATTGTTGTTTTGTTTCAATCAGTGGAAACCTTCAATGTCCATGGTACATATCTGTGTTTTGGAGAGAGCTGAGGGGGGTGGTGGGCTTACTTGGACATTTGCCCCCTCCCCCCTCTTTACCAGGGCATGGGGTTGGCGACGGCACTGCTGCTTGGGTACACTGGGAATTGGAACAGAGGTGGGAGGCATGACGCCAACTGTTTCCATCCACACCAGAGCAGACGAGGATTCTGCCCTCTCATACCCCCAGTGTTATTGCTCCAACACCATGGGGGGCATGACTCTGTCTTTCAGAGGTCATCACTAAATGGAGAACGAAGAGATCCTGGGATCCCCTTATTTGAGTCGATCAATCGTTAGACATCAGGGCGACATTTATTTTCATGAAAGATGCCTTAATAAAACTCCTGTTTTTAAAAACACTCCTCCTTTAACCCCTTCCTTCACTCACAGAGCCACAGGGTAGTTTTCACATGGCCTGACTTCATATTTATACCAGACACTTGTAGTCTATTGACTCACTTTGTCTTGATTGTTGTAGATAAGCATATGCAGGAAGTGGGAGGAGGGGTCAAAGAGCATTGGGTATTTTATGTAAGGCAGCTGATGTAACCAGTGCCTGCGTATTTTGTCGAACTGTTCATCTAGGATTGTCAAATTTTGATCTCAGAAAGGACATGTACAGTATTTGTAAGTGTTTCATTATCAAGTACATTTACAATATTTATGTTTTGAGGTATTTATAGGAAATTCTGTAGCTTTTTTGTAACTTGGTCTTGTTGCACTGAAGTCCTACAACTTGGTAAGTGTATGTGCAGATCCACAATTTGTCTTATTCATTTGATGATGGCCATATTTGTATTTTCCATGTTCCCTCTGAACCAATGGATTTGCCTGTATGCACAATGCTAGATGCTCTTTTGTAGCCCCAGTTTCACTGCTGCTGGCTGGGATCAGACACTCTGTAGACTGTTTCAGCAAAATGTCATTTCCAGTCCATTCAAAGAAGCCGAACCAAAAAAATCTTGGAAAAATAAAGAATTTGTATTTAAAAAGGGTCTTGACTTGTTTCCTTATTAAATATTTTAACAATCTAACTTGATACCCACAACTCTATGAAGAGCAGATAACATTTCAAACTCTTGTCATTTTTGCCTTAAATGTATGAAGAAATGTTTTAAAAAACACTCGAGAATGGACTCTATTAGATATTACTAAGGTTGACTAGAGCTACAAACTAGCTCCTGTTGGGGTGAGAGGGTTCAGTTGCTAGTGTGTGTGACAGTCGTTATCACAGTGCTGTGTGTTCTGTCTGCTTTGTGGTTGGGGGTAAGGACTCTGGGAGCAGAAGACCGTACTTTATCAGCCCACAACACTACCACCTGCCAGGGCAACTGGGTGTTGCTGAGGACATGACAAGCTTGGAACTGTAGAGCCAGAAGGGGAGGAGTTTATTAGTACCGTAAGTGGTTAAAAGCACAGTCACCCTGGTTACCGTGCTTATTTTAGTGCATCGTAACCATGTGAGTTGTCAACTGTCAAATATAAACGGTTTACCTGGTTGGTTCCCTCTATCTGCGCTTAAGTCCTTTGTTTAACAATTTGAGCTGTTTTTACCAGACCACACATCAGAGATGCTGGCGGAGTCTTGTAAAACGGCTTGGAACATGTCAAGTACAAGGTTGTGAAGCCTCACTGACTGACAGGACTCCGTACAAAGGTCTAGTGGAGGAAGAAGGACCATGTGTGTATATTTAAAGAACGCAGAGGGATACCAGATGGCTTTGTTGCAGTATTCTGGACATTTTCAGGGAACCATACAGCATGTTTAAATAAGCAATGTGCAGTAATGGAACACATGTCTCAGGGGTTACAGTTACATTGTTGAATCATGTCATAGGTGTTTATGGCAAGTGTGTGGTGACAGACTGGGTGTCCTCTGGTCTATGTGACGTCACTGTGTTAAAGTAGGAGAGTGCTGAGTTCAAGTGCTGTGAATGTATGGTCGCCTCATTACTTTCCCTACTCTCACCGATGCTCCTCCCAATCGTCTGGCTTCCCTCACATTCTCACAGTCCTCAGTTTCTCCTTGTAGCCCTTTCCCCTGCATGCTCTCTGTTTCTATTCTCACTTTCTTTTCTCACTCTCCCTCTTTCCTACTGCCTCTGTTTCTCCTCACGCTTCGTTCTTTTCTCACTCTCCCTCTCTCTTTCTTACTGCACCTGTTTCTCCTCACGCTTCGTTGTTCTGATCTCACTCTCCCTCTCTCTTTCCTTCTGCCTCTGTTTCTCCTCACGCTTTGTTATTTTCTCACTCTCCCTCTCTCTTTCCTACTGCCTCTGTTTCTCCTCCTCACGCTTCATTCTTATCTCACTCTCCCTCTCTCTTTCCTACTGCCTCTGTTTCTCCTCACGCTTCGTTGTTCTTATCTCACTCTCCCTCTCTCTTTCCTTCTGCCTCTGTTTCTCCTCACGCTTTGTTATTTTCTCACTCTCCCTCTCTCTTTCCTACTGCCTGTTTCTCCTCCTCACGCTTCGTTCTTATCTCACTCTCCCTCTCTCTTTCTTACTGCACCTGTTTCTCCTCCTCACGCTTCGTTGTTCTGATCTCACTCTCCCTCTCTCTTTCCTACTGCCTCTGTTTCTCCTCCTCACGCTTCATTCTTATCTCACTCTCCCTCTCTCTTTCCTACTGCCTCTGTTTCTCCTCACGCTTCGTTGTTCTTATCTCACTCTCCCTCTCTCTTTCCTACTGCCTCTGTTTCTCCTCACGCTTTGTTATTTTCTCACTCTCCCTCTCTCTTTCCTACTGCCTCTGTTTCTCCTCCTCACGCTTCGTTCTTATCTCTCTCCCTCTCTCTTTCCTACTGCCTCTGTTTCTCCTCCTCACGCTTCATTCTTATCTCACTCTCCCTCTCTCTTTCCTACTGCCTCTGTTTCTCCTCCTCACGCTTCATTCTTATCTCACTCTCCCTCTCTCTTTCCTACTGCCTCTGTTTCTCCTCCTCACGCTTCGTTCTTATCTCACTCTCCCTCCCTCTTTCCTACTGCCTCTGTTTCTCCTCACGCTTCGTTCATTTCTCACTCTCCCTCTCTCTTTCCTACTGCCCCTGTTTCTCCTCCTCACGCTTCGTTGTTCTTATCTCACTCTCCCTGTCATTCTAACCCCTCTCTCACCTTCCCACTGTCTCACTGAATCATGAGCGGGGAGAAACAGTAGAGTGTCAGGTGGATGAACGAGGTCATACACAGGCCCATTGGAGCATGTTTTGCAGAGTCACCATAAGGCATCACACGCACATTCTACAGTGCAGTTCACTCAAATCTAACTCCACACATGCTCTACTCTGAGTCATGTTCCCTTCTGATGTCAATGGATTCCTCAGAACTCATATAACTCGGTCCTGTCTTATCAGCCCCCAGCTACCTTCAGAATGAAATGACTTTTTTCTACTCGGTTACCCCCAACTCCCATCCTTCTTGATTTCACTATGTGTTGATCTTTCACTTTGAAGTGGATTTCCACACCATCCCTCAGACACATTTTATAACTCTCCGTGATGCCTCTTGCAATTACTCGTTTTTATAATTGTAAAATATTTGTGTAATGTTTTTCAATATCAATCGACAACTATTATTGAACTTTTTTTAAATGGAAAATGGTATGAGGTAATGCCTGTCATGGTCACCTCATCTAGTGATATTCAAAAAGCCACATAGATTGGATTGAAGGAAACCCCTTTGCAAAACACCAACAGCAAAAGGTGAATGTTCTGGTATATCCTATTGCGTACTATAACTGGAATGTTGTGTACTGTTGCAATACTGAACTAACCCATCTACTCAAAGTCTGTATTCTGTTTCCTCTGTAAACACACCGCCCCCTATATCCAGCTACTCTGACCATCTCTCAACTCTGCTGTATTAGTGGTCCTGTGTAACAGTCTGAAGTGGCCCCCTGGGGCCTGGGTAATATCAGCAGCCATTTCAGATAGGGTCAGCTCTATATTTACCCCCCCCCCCCTCTCAAAGTGCCCAGCCCTGACCCATGTCATCTTCCCGCGCCAACCCAGAGAGATTATAAGGACAGGTCTGGAGTGGGGTAGAGTGTTGGGGATATGTATGTGGAACATCGACAGACAGGGCAGAGGGGGGGGCAGACAGGGGTTTATTGTGAAGGCAGGTTTGATGTCCCTGTGAGCAGCCTGCTCTTATGGACATAGTTAGAAAGGAATGGTATGTAGAAAAACCAGGAGGTAGGGAGTAGAGGATAGGTTGCCATGGACAGGGGGCCGTTGAGTGGGAATGGGATGGGTTATTGTGCGTTTCAATAAACAGGCTTGCTCCCTATCAGCTAGGCTAATGGACCTCTGTGTGATTCTCACACTCAGCCATTAAAAGGCGTGGGTGGGTGATGATAATGAAGACATCTACTACTCAGACTATCTATAGCAGGCTGTTACTGTCAGTCATGTGCATTAAAGGATAAATGGAAGTGGAGGTTGGTTAATTGGTATGCGTGTGATTATGTGTGTGTGTGCTTGCAAGGTCATGAGTGTTTTATTCTAGAGCGATGATGCACTTGGACATATTCAGTCTTTTGGTGTTAATAACAGCATGTTGATGCACAGGTTTTGCTCTGGGAGTGTGATTATGTATGAATTTACAGGAAGTGTGAGAGAGTGAAATTAAATGTGTGTGGGTGGGTGGGTGGGTGAGTGGGTGAGTGAGTGTATGTGTGCTCTCATCACCCTTGTGATGGAGTGTTTGTGTTTTGTTCTCTCTCTCTCCCTTCAGATCCCCCATGTTTTCAAGCCTGTAATTTGATCTGAGTTTGTCTCACTGAGTTTAAGCCTGGGGAGGACAGGCAGGAGCAGTGTGTAATCATTGGCTCAGTCTCCAAGAGACAGACATACAGACCAGGCCAGGCGAGGAAGACAAAACCCTCTTATCTCCATATCCTTCCCCCTGTCTACTAATCTGTTCACACCAGCCTATATGTACAGTTCACACGCCCTACACGATGCACATACACACTGTCACACACACTCTTCAGCAATGCACACAAACACAATCCTCAGTAGGATGGACAGTGCACCACACACACTTTCCCCAGCGATGCGTGATTGTGCACAGTCTGCTCACACACAGGACATGGGCCTTGCTGTACATACAGCTGGAAAAAGGGGGTTTCTCTGTGCAGTCACAAGGGCTTTGTGTCAGTATGAGTGGCTAATGTAGCATGGCTAACACATTCCTCTGGGTGAGATCACATACAGGGGCGAGGGGAAAGGTTATAGTGTGAGGAGCGGTGAGAAGAGAAGGGTGAGGTGTTTGTGCGTGTGCTTTTGGTTTGACTATCCTTGTGGGGAAAAGAAGTTCTAACAAAGGATAGTGAAACGACATTTTGCCGATCCCCACAAGAAAAAAATGCTATTTTAGGCTTAGGGGTTAGGTTTAGGATTTGGGTTTGGGGTTAGGTTTAAGGAAAATAGGATTGTGAATGGAAATCAATTTTAGGTCCCCACAAGGATATTAAAATGTGTGTGTCTGTGTGTGTGGTTATGAGGAGGGGTGATAGGTTTACGTAAAGGCATCAGCATAGTTCGGTTCGGCTGAACGAGTGTGCTTCTATACTAACTTAAAAGACCTTCGCTTGAAAACTAGAAAAAAGTTTGTCCATCTTGAGACGCTGTAGCCGTTTCCTCAAAATAGTCTTGAGTTAATCTAAGGTAACTCAAGAAATCTGTCATTCATTTGAACGTTTTTGCCGACGAGATCTTAGTTGCAATTTTTACATCTGACTAAGATGTTTGGTGCAGTATTTCTCAAGTGAAAAAATATATGCACAAACTATTCCGAACTGTTTCAGATGGGAAGCATGCGGACGCCTTAAGGAGGGTGAGGGAGGAAGGGTTAGGGTGAGCAGGGGTGAGAGGAGAGGGTGAGGGAGGAAGGGTTAGGGTGAGCAGGGGTGAGAGGAGAGGGTGAGGGAGGAAGGGTTAGGGTGAGCAGGGGTGAGAGGAGAGAGCGAGGGAGGAAGGGTTAGGGTGAGCAGGGGTGAGAGGGTGAGGGAGGAAGGGTTAGGGTGAGCAGGGGTGAGAGGAGAGAGTGAGGGGGAAGGGTTAGGGTGAGCAGGGGTGAGAGGAGAGAGCGAGGGAGGAAGGGTTAGGGTGAGCAGGGGTGAGAGGAGAGAGCGAGGGAGGAAGGGTTAGGGTGAGCAGGGGTGAGAGGAGAGGGTGAGGGAGGAAGGGTTAGGGTGAGCAGGGGTGAGAGGAGAGAGTGAGGGAGGAAGGGTTAGGGTGAGCAGGGGTGAGAGGAGAGGGTGAGGGAGGAAGGGTTAGGGTGAGCAGGGGTGAGAGGAGAGGGTGAGGGGGAAGGGTTAGAGTGAGCAGGGGTGAGAGGAGAGGGTGAGGGAGGAAGGGTTAGGGTGAGCAGGGGTGAGAGGAGAGGGTGAGGGAGGAAGGGTTAGGGTGAGCAGGGGTGAGAGGAGAGAGTGAGGGAGGAAGGGTTAGGGTGAGCAGGGGTGAGGGGAGGAAGGATTAGGGTGAGAGGAGAGGGTGAGGGAGGAAGGGTTAGGGTGAGCAGGGGTGAGAGGAGAGGGTGAGGGAGGAAGGGTTAGGGTGAGCAGGGGTGAGAGGAGAGAGTGAGGGGGGAAGGGATCCACTCAAGGTGTTATTTTAACTTTTAACAAACTGGAACAAGTGCCTCTGCTCCCTCCTAACCCCCGTTCCCCAACCATTACTCTACCTCTGAGGACCAAACCATACCATGGCCCCAATGTGAGAGGGCACTCGCATGTGCTCTCCGCAGTGGGGTTTCCTTGATTCTATGCCAGATTTCCTTATCTCTGGTCAGCATGCATACACCCAGGGCTTGGCTCCTGCCCTAACCCCCAGCAGTGCCCAAGAGAGAGCTACTGACAGGAGAAGGGAGGAGAGGCTAAGTGGCAGAACCTACAGAGACAGAGAGGCCTGAAAGCCTGATGTGTTCTGAAAGTTGAGCTTCCTCATTCAGTGTATCATTCACAGCAGCAAACAGGGACATGTGTGCCCACACATTCTGCACACTCACATGCATACATGTACTGGTACAGGCACACACCCCAACACATCCACAAACAAAACAAAAAAATACCTATACACTGAGAAATACTAGCTCTGTTCCACACACCGACTCTGACTGGCTCTGCTGTGGAAAGGAATGCAATGGCTGATTATATTATGATGAGTCTGTGTTATCTGCTCTGCATGGATGTTAATTCAGCCTCCCGGAGCCTGCCTTTCTTTGAAGCATTCAAACTGATCTCAGTTCAGACGGCCAGCACAATACTAACATGAGGCGTGTGTGTGTGTGTGTGCGAGCATGTGTTGCACGTGTGTGCGTGTTTGCGTGTGCGGACCTGTGTGAGGCTTTACAGTCACAGGAAGTGTGTGTCAGACTTCACAGTATGTGTTCTCATAAGGTCCTTTGTGTGTGGCCACATACAACAGGAGAGAGCAGGCAACAGGTGTAAGGGGGATGTTAAAAACACAACAACTCTCTCCCTCTGTCTGTCAGCGACTTCTGAACCGAGGCCCTCTTGGTTCATTGTTCTCATATGGAGACAGCTGTATAGATGTTGTTATCTAACACCCTTGGAAGCAGAATGAAGAGTTGTATTTTGTGAGTTGGTATCTATTCGTGATATTGTGTCTTTGTCCGTGTGTGTGTAAATGCATGCATGAATATATGTTTTTGACTATGTATGTGTTTCTTTCAATCTGCTGATAAGTGAGGGGGCACTTGTGTTGTTAATGATGATTGAGATAACGGTGTGACAGAGCAGCTGGATGCTGACAGCGGCACCATGCTACAGCTGGCTGAGGAAAGCAGGGCAGTCAGTTACTGATTAAAAGGGACAGAGACAGACAGGAACAGTCTGGAGATGGGAGGGGGGTCATAGACAAAGACTAGACTCAAATCTTTTTCACCTGTCTTCATGGGCAGACCGGCCATCTGGAATTTTGGGCAAATGCCAGGTGGGCCTGTATAACTTGGTTTTTCTTTTGTGCTAAATTATAATTTTCTGGCTAATAATAGGAGCTTTAAGGAAAAGAAATTGCCAGTGTGGGGGCCTCGAGGAAAAAGATGGGCCGGTATTGGTGGCCTCAAGGGAAAAAAAATTGTCAGGTGTGTTAGGAATGCCAGGGCCGATTTCTGGTCCCAGTCTGACCCTGCCTGTCTTGTGCAACAATCTCTAGAACTCTGTGCTTTAACAGAGATTTTTCCTTAAATTTAGATTAAATCTCAAGAGAATCTACTAGGGGAAAGATAAAGTGAACTCAACTAAGGGAGGGAGAAAGAAACCGATAAGGACAAAGGCTGTCAATGGTATTTTGGTCATAGAAATTAGATTAGGAAGGAATTGTATTGAATAGGACTATAGAATAAAAGATACCTGGGCAGTATTCATTGACAGCAGTTCATCTGAAGGTCAACTCCTAATCTGCCACAGTATCTTCCTCTGTGAAGCCTAACTCCTCACACTCCCTCTCTCCCTGATTTCCTCCCTTGAACCTCTCCTATTTCAGTATGTTCCGCTTAATGTTATTTCCCCTCTCTCGTGTAAAGATGAAAAGTTAAGATGTTGTTTTTTTAAAAGAAAATATATTTTTTAAACAGTACAGAGGCAGTGTGGCAGTGTTCCCAGTCCGAGGGGGAGCGCACAGCTCTGCTCTCTCAGGAGTGAGGAAGATACTCCACACGGATTCACCACAGATCTTTATAAGGACAGAGGGAAAAAATGCATGTAGTCTATATTTAGACAGACTTTACTGGGCCTCTTGTCTATTTTCTCCCCCTCTACTTCTGTTAGGAATCTCAGCAAAGCCATGTGGGCGGGCATGCAGGCCTTTCTCTCCCTAAGAACAGAAGGGAGAGGAGAATAATAATGATCTGGATAATAACAGAGCAGAAAGACAGTGTAAGAGAGAAAGAGGAGGAGAGAGAAAGAGTCACTGTGGGTGTCACTGTGCCTCACATGTTGAGCGCTCTTCAAAGGCTGTCATCTAAATCTCCATCAGTGTTCTGTGTCTGCCAGTGGCCTGGTGGGATCTCGGCAGTCAATACAGGGCACGTATTATCAGCCCCTAATGGGTCCTTCTACTGCCCCCTTGACAGGTGTCTCTGCTCTGTTCCACCTCTTGGATTGTTTAGGCACCCTGGGGTGACTATAATTGTTTCAATTATATGCTAAAATGTGCTTGTGGTTTGTTTTTGTGCGCACACATCTCTGTGTGTACGACTTTCCTAGCCTGCCTCTCAGTGCATTTTGATGCCATTAAACTTTTTTATTGATTTATTTCACCTTTATTTAACCAGGTAGGCAAGTTGAGAACAAGTTCTCATTTACAATTGCGACCTGGCCAAGATAAAGCAAAGCAGTTCGACACATACAACGACACAGAGTTACACATGGAGTAAAACAAACATACAGTCAATAATACAGTAGAAACAAGTCTATATACGATGTGAGCAAATGAGGTGAGATAAGGGAGGTAAAGGCAAAAAAAGGCCATGGTGGCGAAGTAAATACAATATAGCAAGTAAAACACTGGAATGGTAGATTTACAGTGGAAGAATGTGCAAAGTAGAAATAAAAATAATGGGGTGCAAAGGAGCAAAATAAATAAATAAAATAAATACAGTAGGGAAAGAGGGGCTAAATTATAGGTGGGCTATGTACAGGTGCAGTCATCTGTGAGCTGCTCTGACAGCTGGTGCTTAAAGCTAGTGAGGGAGATAAGTGTTTCCAGTTTCAGAGATTTTTGTTAAACTTGCTCTCCACATACCTCTTGTATCAGGCCTTATCTCCATCGCCACTCAAAAGCTTTGACCACTGCTGTCCAAACAGCGCTCTAATGTGGCGCCTGCAGGAAACCTACTTTTCTTATCTCCCATGTAATCCCTTAGTGATTCTTACAAACTGCTGCTCTGTGTGGTCGAAATAGTAGACTACCAATGAAGGACACCCTGTCAGCTCAGGGGGCTCTCTCATAGGTCGGGAGCATAAGGGGGGAGGGATTTAATTATGATCCTGTGCTGACAAGGACACATCGTGAACTAGGAGAGTTTAACAGTGGGTGAGACTCAGGAAGAACAACAATGAAAAGATACAGAAAGTAAATATGAACTAACTGATAATTCAGCGTCTGGTCGTTATCGCTGCATCATAGCGATTCTATCTCTTGTATCGGTTGCCAGAGCAACCTCCATGTAGTTTCAAGCTTTGTCACCATGAAGTATGACATGATGTAAGAACCCTATTGAACGTATAGTGGAGCAAAATGGAACATAATATGATGTTGTTGGTCTAGCCACTGTCGATTCTACCCGGATCTACTGCATATCAGACAGTCCAATAACCAGATTTAGTTCCCCTTGATATAAGCACCAACAACAGCCTACAAAGTAAACAGGAGGGTGTTGTCCTGTTCACATGTCGACCGTAGTTTCCTCTGCTGATCCTCTGAGAGTGAATGGCCCGTAGTGCTACCCAGGTCATGAAGGGAAATGAGGGGGAAGTGGGGGAGACCCCCACATACTTCTTTAACACCTCTGGGTTCTAATAGTCATCTGAGCTGGATGGGAAAGAAAACATTTGGTTTGCATGTGCTGTCAGCCTCATCGGCGCTACACAGGGAGCTCCAACTGCCATGCAAATGAGATGCAAATAGATTGAAATGAGGGATGATAAAGAGCGGGTCAAAGGGTGAGGGTTACAGACAGTCTGTTTACATCTGTCATGACATATGAGTCACAGTTACATCCATACGAGAAGAGCCTGTACCAGAGACACCTGGTTAATATGGGAGGCTGGATCTCTTCCTCTTGGTTAGAGAGAAAGACAGTAATGTCGTGTCAACATGTGTATTAGTGATTATTCTCTCCCGAATAAAATTTGAATGTCAGTTTACCCTAGCAGCAGCCGCATAGCTCTGAGAATGACAAACTGTGACATCACAATAGTAGAGGCAGTCATGGTGTGGACAATGGAAGCTCTGTGAGGCAGAGGAGCCGGGGCGTGGCCTATCTGGACAGAGGCTCCTCAGACTGGAAGGACCACAGCAGCTGTCTGAACCGCTGTGTGTCTCCCTGCCTTCACCCCACTCCCTCTCTCTGTTTGCTTCAAACACTGGAACGTAGGAATGGAGGTGGAGTAGGAGGAGAGACCGAGATAAAGAGATGGCTTGCACAGACTGAAAGACAAAGGTCCAATGGACAGAGAGCCCCTCTCTCTGTAGAGACACACGCAGGCATGTACAAACACGTTGACACACATAAACACAATATATTCATCCTCTCTTCAACACCACCACAACCCTCACACACGGTGCACACCGTTTGCCTCGTTCCCTTCCTTGCCATTTAAACCTCGTGCCAGTGGAGCTGATCTGTGTTAGAGTAGTGTTTACCAGACCCTCCAAATGGAGTGCCTTCCTCTTCAAACACCCACAAAGGTTTACTGGCCATAACAGAGAGGAGTGAATACACTCACCACTGAGCTCAATTTCACAAGCACATTGAGGAGGAGGAGGTCATCTGTGACTGAGTAGAGCTTTGGTGTGAGGCAGGGTGAAGTTATGGCCTTGAAGATTCATGACAGGGTAGAACCACCTGTGTAGCAAAATGAGTCCTACTGGCATTTAAAGCCAATGCAATAAGTGTTCTTGCAAATAGTGGATGAGCATCATTGAGGGTGTATGAGCTCTGAATCAACATAAAGCCCTCCTGCCCTTCAGTTTATGAGTACAGAACGGAACAAAAGCACACGGCACAATGCAACCAACCAACAGCTATTCAGCATCTCATTACCTTTTATCTCATTCACTTACACACACTCGTTGAATAGGTTTCAATAGCTCCATCTGTTTTTGAAGATTAAATGACAGTCATTAGCATTATGAATTTGCTTAGAGGACACAGGTAGCAGCTTTACAAGCTTTTAACAGCCTGGTCTCATAGACAGATGTAACATGCTAAATGTTAATCCGGGACACTCAAATTATTAAATCAAATCTTATTTGCCACATGTGCCGAATGCAACAGGTGTAGTAGACCTTACAGTGAAATGCTTACTAACAAACCCTTAACCAACAATACAGTTTTAAGAATAATACATAAAAAATAGATACAAGTAACAAATAATTAAAGAGCAGCAGTAACAAATAATTAAAGAGAGGTAGTAAAATAACAATAGCGAGGCTACATACAGAGGGTACCGGTACAGAGTCAGTGTGCGGGGGCACCTGTTAGTCGAGGTTATTGAGGTAATATGTACATGTAGGTAGAGTGACTATGCATAGATAATAACAGAGAGTAACAGCAGCGTAAAGGGGGGGGGGGGGGCAATGCAAATAGTCTGGGTAGCCATTTGATTAGATGTTCAGGAGTCTTATGGCTTGGGGTAGAAGCGGTTTAGAAGCCTCTTGGACCTAGACTTGGCACTCCGGTACCGCTTGCTGTGCGTTTGCAGAGAGAACAGTCTATGAATAGGGAGGCTGGAGTCTTTGACAATTTTTAGGGCCTTCCTCTGACACCACCTGGTATAGAGATCCTGTATGACAGAAAGCTTGGCCCCAGTGATGCACTGGGCCGTACGCACTAACCTCTATAGTGCCTTGCGGTCGGAGGCCGAGCAGTTGCCATACCAGGCAGTGATGCAACCAGTCAGGATGCTCTCGATGGTGCAGCTGTAGAAATCTTTAAGGATCTGAGGACCCATGCCAAATCTTTTCAGTCTCCTGATGGGGAATAGGTTTTGTCGTGCCCTCTTCACGACTGTCTTGGTGTGCTTGGACCATGTTAGTTTGTTGGTGATGTGGACAGCAAGGAACTTGAAGCTGTCAACCTGCTCCACCACAGCCCCGTCGATGAGAATGGGGGTGTGCTCAGTCCTCCTTTTCCTGTAGTCCACAATCTCTTCCTTTGTCTTGATCACATTGAGGGAGAGGTTGTTGTCCTGGCAACACACGGCCAGGTCTCTGACTTCCCTATAGGCTGTCTCATCGTTGTCGGTGATCAGGCCTACCACTGTTGTGTTGTCGGCAAACTAAATAATGGTGTTGGAGTCGGGCCTGGCATTGCAGTCATGAGTGAACAGGGAGTACATTATGTTTAGTATGATGTGTTATGTTTTGGTATGGTTGCATAAGACAGATGGCTACTTAAGGCAAAAACAAAAGTAGGGTGGGTGGGCATATAACGTGCAGGTCTAGCAACTGAAAGGTTGCAAGTTCGAATCTCATCACGGACAACTTTTAGCGGTTTAGCTAATTCGCATGTTTGCTAACCCTTCCACTAACCATAACCCTTTCAGCTAACTTTTCCCCTAACGCTGTTATATTTAGCTAGGCCTACCTGTTTTTTTTGTTTTGAATAAAAGTGTTATCGTATATTCCACATTTACACAAGGCTACTAGGCTACTACTAGGCTACTTTTGCCTTCTTGCAATGCAATACTTCAACAACTAGAAACTGTGCACAAGCATGATCTAATGTTTTGGGGAGGATAACCACACTCTCACATCAAGTTCAGTATTTATAAATGCTGACTTTGGCGTGAAAACTGGTGCATGCATGTTTTGGGACATATATTTGTGGTTATGCAACGTTTATAAATGAGACCCCAGGTCTTCAGGTAGGCTACCATGGGGCTGCCTCCTATACCAGTAGCTACTGTAGGCCTACTGACAATGCTGGAGTTTAAATAGCTTGTGTTATCTCATGTTATGAAAAAAGTATCCAAGATTTACACTACTTCACCAGCTGCATAAGGCCCTGACATTACCCCGGTGAGAGATCCCTGAATGACTGGGCTGAATACTTGCAACCTTTTTTATTTATAAAAACCCTCTTAGGCCTCACTCCCCCTTATCTGAGATATCTAGTGCAGCCCTCATCCTCCACATATAACACCCGTTCTGCCAGTCACATTCTGTTTAAGGTCCCCAAAGCACACACATCCCTGGGTCGCTCCTCTTTTCAGTTCGCTGCAGCTAGCAACTGGAACGAGCTGCAACAAACACTCAAACTGGACAGTTTTATCTCAATCTCTTCATTGAAAGAGTCAATCATGGACACTCTTACTGACAGTTGTGGCTGCTTTGTGTGATGTATTGTTGTCTCGACCTTCTTGCCCATTGTGCTGTTGTCTGTGCCCAATAATGTTTGTACCATGTTTTGTGCTGCTACCATGTTGTGCTACTACCATGTTGTGCTGTCATGTTTTGCTGCCTTGCTATGTTGTCTTAGGACTCTCTTGATGTAGTGTTGTCTCTCTTGTTGTGATGTGTGTTTTGTCCTATATTTATAATGTATTTATTTAAACATTTTAATCCCAGGCCCCCGTCCCTGCAGGAGGCCTTTTGCATTTTGGTAGGCCATCATTGTCAATAAGAATTTAAATACAAATAAATAAATAAAATACTAGCCCCAGAGGGCAATGGACATAGGATGAGAACCATGACCTTGCATAGTCATCCCACAGGGAGCCATTGGCAGTGAGAGTGAGATTACCCAGATTTTCTCTGTCCATATCCATGAAAACATGGTTGAGATGTGGATAGATATCAGTCCATCGTTGTACAAAAGCCAGAAATAAAACATGGTTGTTGGCTTGTGCATTTTTCTCGAACCACATTAGAGAGGCTTTGCCCTTTTCTCCATATACGGAGATATGCTACTATGGGCATTGACCGCCACCTAGTGATCATATACATAGTGATCATAACATCAATTTCTGATTTTAAAAAATTCTACAGGAAACAATATTGCTACATAACAACATTGTAACAAGACAGCAACTCTGAGCAGAAGGCAACGCATCACAAATATCAGTTCTTCTTAGATTTCCGTAGATTAACCTCTCACGAGATAAGCTAAGTCGTGCAGTAAATGAAATGGAAAGGTAATGTCACCTGAATGAAATGTTGTCCAAAAAAACAAATGTATTTTGCTTTGAGCAAAACGTTTGCCTATGTAGCCTAGCCCTCACACTGTCTTCATATGTCTCATATTCGCTATTGTTACAGTATGGAGACAGTGGGCTAGGCTGGCTAAACTGATAGCAGGGACAAATGGCATTGCACAGGTGCGACCCTGCAAGCTGGAGAACGCAACAGTGAAGTATGCCCGAAAATGTGCTTTCTGACAACTCGATTTTTCCCGTACTGAAATGTCAGTAGGCCTAAACATCAAGAGGACGCAGAATAAAGTGAACGGAAAATTAAACCTATTCCCAGGAAGAATGTTTTGTGCAATCGGGCAATCACTCCGATTATTGTAGCATCACAATCATTGAGTGAAGCTGGGGTCTTTAGAAGCGTGGGTGTCTTGTAAACGAACAGCAAAATCACGAATACAGACGTGGCAGTGTGAGAAGATGTAGTTGATAGTTGTGTCTGTCTATCAATGACAGGTTCATTTTTGTCATTTAGGATTTTGGTCAGTCCTCCTGCTGTGTTCATCTGTGAATGTCACAGATATAGGCTGTCCAGAACTCGGCCAGTGTTCCACTGTCTGAAGTAGTAGGTGACAATAGTAGGTGTAACGTAACAGTGCCTGGTCCAGGCTGTAAGAAACGTGACAGGTGTAGCCAAGCTGTCTCCACTCAGCAATTTGACCCACTTTATAGTCCACTGCATCTAGTAAAGACACGTTGCATGCACCAATCAACTGTCTCGCATTAGATGAACAGTGGATGTAAACATTTGAATGGATATGATATGTTTGTAATTATGCATGGGGTATTATAGTTTCCATAATTGAAACCTCACAATAACCTGTGAATTATTTGTACAGTTACTATGGCAAACTGATCAAGCCAAACAAAGACTTAAAAGAAGAGTACAAGCTGGAGACAACATGATATAGGGAGTAGACCAGGGGCCCCTAGGTCAGTGTCTCTTTGGAGGCCCCCAAGCCCAAAAAGTGTGTCCATCCGGGGCAGAGGCAGGAGGGAGATCAGCATACTGATGGAAGCCCAACACCATGCATTGACAGTGGTGTGGGAAACCCTCTGTAATCATATGTCTGTCAAAGATAAGGAACATACACACATTTCAACTAATAGGGGTTTCTGCTACAGTGCAGCATTTATTTTCCACTGAACTCAGCAGCAGATATAATATCTATGGGTGTTCTGCACGGCTTACACTCTCAGTAGATTCAGCCTTTGTGTGTATACCGTATGTATGTATAAAGACAGTTGGATAAGTCATGAGGTCACACTTGAAAATGTCAGATGGTTGAATGTTTGATTACAGAGGTTAGGCATGAACTTTTCAAATCAAATCAACGTTTATTTGTCACGTGCACCGAATACAGCAGGTGTAGACCTTACAGTGAAATGCTTACTTACAGGCTCTAACCAATAGTGCAAAACATGTGTTAGGTGAACAATAAATAAGTAAAGAAATAAAACAACAGTAAAAAGACAGGCTATATACAGTAGCGAGGCTATAAAAGTAGCGAGGCAACATACAGACACTGGTTAGTCAGGCTGATTGAGGTAGTATGTACATGTAGATATGGTTAAAGTGACTATGCATATATGATGAACAGAGAGTAGCAGTAGCGTAAAAGAGGGGTTGGCGGGACACAATGCAGATAGCCCGGTTAGCCAATGTGCAGGAGCACTGGTTGGTCAGCCCAATTGAGGTAGTATGTACATGAATGTATAGTTAAAGTGACTATACATACAGTGCCTTGCGAAAGTATTCGGCCCCCTTGAACTTTGCGACCTTTTGCCACATTTCAGGCTTCAAACATAAAGATATAAAACTGTATTTTTTTGTGAAGAATCAACAACAAGTGGGACACAATCATGAAGTGGAACAACATTTATTGGATATTTCAAACTTTTTTAACAAATCAAAAACTGAAAAATTGGGCGTGCAAAATTATTCAGCCCCTTTACTTTCAGTGCAGCAAACTCTCTCCAGAAGTTCAGTGAGGATCTCTGAATGATCCAATGTTGACCTAAATGTCTAATGATGATAAATACAATCCACCTGTGTGTAATCAAGTCTCCGTATAAATGCACCTGCACTGTGATAGTCTCAGAGGTCCGTTAAAAGCGCAGAGAGCATCATGAAGAACAAGGAACACACCAGGCAGGTCCGAGATACTGTTGTGAAGAAGTTTAAAGCCGGATTTGGATACAAAAAGATTTCCCAAGCTTTAAACATCCCAAGGAGCACTGTGCAAGCGATAATACTGAAATGGAAGGAGTATCAGACCACTGCAAATCTACCAAGACCTGGCCGTCCCTCTAAACTTTCAGCTCATACAAGGAGAAGACTGATCAGAGATGCAGCCAAGAGGCCCATGATCACTCTGGATGAACTGCAGAGATCTACAGCTGAGGTGGGAGACTCTGTCCATAGGACAACAATCAGTCGTATATTGCACAAATCTGGCCTTTATGGAAGAGTGGCAAGAAGAAAGCCATTTCTTAAAGATATCCATAAAAAGTGTCGTTTAAAGTTTGCCACAAGCCACCTGGGAGACACACCAAACATGTGGAAGAAGGTGCTCTGGTCAGATGAAACCAAAATTGAACATTTTGGCAACAATGCAAAACGTTATGTTTGGCGTAAAAGCAACACAGCTCATCACCCTGAACACACCATCCGCACTGTCAAACATGGTGGTGGCAGCATCATGGTTTGGGCCTGCTTTTCTTCAGCAGGGACAGGGAAGATGGTTAAAAGTGATGGGAAGATGGATGGAGCCAAATACAGGACCATTCTAGAAGAAAACCTGATGGAGTCTGCAAAAGACCTGAGACTGGGACGGAGATTTGTCTTCCAACAAGACAATGATCCAAAACATAAAGCAAAATCTACAATGGAATGGTTCAAAAATAAACATATCCAGGTGTTAGAATGGCCAAGTCAAAGTCCAGAACTGAATCCAATCGAGAATCTGTGGAAAGAACTGAAAACTGCTGTTCACAAATGCTCTCCATCCAACCTCACTGAGCTCGAGCTGTTTTGCAAGGAGGAATGGGAAAAAATTTCAGTCTCTCGATGTGCAAAACTGATAGAGACATACCCCAAGCGACTTACAGCTGTAATCGCAGCAAAAGGTGGCGCTACAAAGTATTAACTTAAGGGGGCTGAATAATTTTGCGCGCCCAATTTTTCCGTTTTTGATTTGTTAAAAAAGTTTGAAATATCCAATAAATGTCGTTCCACTTCATGATTGTGTCCCACTTGTTGTTGATTCTTCACAAAAAAATACAGTTTTATATCTTTATGTTTGAAGCCTGAAATGTGGCAAAAGGTCGCAAAGTTCAAGGGGGCCGAATACTTTCGCAAGGCACTGTATATGATAAACAGAGAGTAGCAGCAGCGTAAAAAGAGGGGTTGGGGGGAGGCACACAATGCAAATAGTCCAGGTAGCCATTTGATTACCTGTTCAGGAGTCTTGGCTTGGGGGTAAAAACTGTTGAGAAGCCTTTTTGCCCTAGACTTGGTACTCCAGTAGTAGTAGTAGAGAGAAGAGTCTATGACTGGGGTGGCTTTGACAATTTTTAGGGCCTTCCTCTGACACCACCTGGTGTAGAGGTCCTGGATGGCGGGCAGCTTAGCCCCAGTGATGTACTGGGCCGTACGCACTACCCTTGCAGTCAGAGGCCGAGCAATTGCCGTACCAGGCAGTGATGCCACCAGTCAGGATGCTCTCGATGTTGCAGCTGTAGAGCTTTTTGAGAATCTCAGGACCCATGCCAAATCTTTTCAGTCTCCTGAGGGGGAATAGGCTTCGTCGTGCCCTCTTCACAACTGTCTTGGTGTGTTTGGACCATTTTAGTTTTTTATTTATTTTATTTATTTCACCTGTATTTAACCAGGTAGGCAAGTTGAGAATAAGTTCTCATTTACAATTGAGACCTGGCCAAGATAAAGCAAAGCAGTTCGACACATACAACGGCACAGAGTTACACATGGAGTAAAACAAACATACAGTCAATAATACAGTAGAAACAAGTCTATATACGATGTGAGCAAATGAGGTGAGATAAGGGAGGTAAAGGCAAAAAAAGGCCATGGTGGCAAAGTAAATACAATATAGCAAGTAAAACACTGGAATGGTAGATTTGCAGTGGAAGAATGTGCAAAGTAGAAATAAAAAATAATGGGGTGCAAAGGAGCAAAATGTCATATTATGTCTATATACAGTGTTGTAACAATGTGCAAATAGTTAAAGTTCTCTCCCCCCCTGTTGGATCTGTTTAGACAGCCCAGAGAGACAGACCCAGACGAAAATAAAGGGAAAGGGGATACCTAGTCAGTTGCACAACTGAATGCATTCAACCAAAATGTGTCTTTTAAACCATCTGAATCGGAGAGGTGCAAGGGGCTGCCTTGATTGACGTCATCGGTGCCCAGGGAGCAGTTGTTGTTGGGGGTTAACTGCCTTGCTCAAGGGTGTGTGTGTGTGTGTGGCTTATATTTTCATATGATCAATTCTTGTAGCACAAAGTTTTTGTTGATTTTCTCCACTCATCTTTTTGACAGTCAGACTAAACGACTGCTCATCTTTTTAATGAGGACGAAACGTCATATTTCTATTGGATGACACATAGAGAGACAATCGACAACCGCTCATTACAAAAGGAGCAGATGACCAATCACTATGCCAAAGCAGGCACCTTCACCACCAAGGTTGCGTGACTTTCACAGGGGAGACCCTGAAAATAATAAACTCTTTACCTTTTCACTGTGATCATTTGGTTTGATGCTGCAGACCCTGACTCGTTATATCCACGCTGCTACAGGCTGGGGGCAGAGGATGAGAAACATGAGTTTAGCGGTCAGAATCCTCACCGCTCTCTATCCCAAACCCTCTTTCTCTGATCTTCCTATTTCCTCCCTCTAACGGAATGCGTCACTTCATGAGTCTTGGTGGGATTTACAGTACTGCCTTTTCATCCCTTTAGTTTTCCATACTTTTCTCCTACCCCGATTTATCTGAATATTACCCATCTGTTCATATTCCTCTTCTTACCTCCCACCTTTCATTTTAGGAATCTCTAACTCCAGGGAGGGCAGGTAGCATAGTGGTTAGAGCTTTGGGCCAGTAACCGAATCCATAACCGAATCCCGAGCTGACAAGGTAAAAAACTGTCGTTCTGCTCCTGAGCAAGGCAGTTAACCCACTGTTTTATAATTAACCCATAGTTTTATAATTGACTAAAACAAGCACACAAGAAAATTGCGTTTGGAAAAAGGTCAAGATTTTGCTGTGGGCCAATGTGGTAACAAATATAACCACGGGTTGTTTTCCCCTAAGGAGGGCAGGGCCGCGACATTCTATCTTAGGGAGAGTTCGTTTTGCATGGCCCGGGGTACAAACTCCGGCTACCTGGGGCAACGGGTCATGTAAAACGAACTCGCCCATTCTGACTGGGAGTGTGGCTGCCATTTTCGGACCATTCTGGAACTTTGAAGGTTTGACATCTCTCCTCTAGCAATTTAATAGGATCTCTGTGGATGTCACATAGTTACATCAGTATTTGTTATTATTGGCAGTGAAGAGTGAAAAGGTAGATAGCTAAACATATTTTATTCCATAGGTCGATGCCTTGGCTGATAGAGATCAACGCCAGCCCCACCATGGGCACCTCTACAGCAGTGACAACACGCCTGTGTGCTGCTGTGCAGGGGGACACTCCCTGGGTGGAACTGGACCTCTGGCTGGACCGAGGGGTACACACTGGGGGCTTTCAGCTGATATACAAACAGGTGGGATGTGTGCCTTTTAGTGAGGAAAGGGTAGTTTTAATGCATTTATTAATGTCATTTGTTTTTGCAATGTTTATTCTATTACGAACACCTTAATACATACTTTTAAATTATATTATGTAAGCTAGAAGTTTACATTTGATTTTATGTTATATCTTACTGTCCCCACTACAACAAAAAAATACTTAAATACATGTAATTTTGTCTTTAAAATATTTAATTGAAATACTGTAGAATTCCATTCATTCCTATGGGGGACAGTTTTTCTGGGGAGAGCCAATATGGCCGACCAGTGGCTTCAAAGCCTCTCAGAAAGTCGGAGTTCTAGAAAGATGCCAGTTTACAACTTGGAATTCCTAGTTGATGACTGTTCAAAACGATTTTTCAGTCTGAGAATTAAAGAGCAACAATAAAATAACAGTAGTAAGGCTCCTGAGTGGTGCAGTGGTCTAAGACACTGCATCTCAATGCAAGGCTGTAAGAAACGTGACAGGTGTAGCCAAGCTGTCTCCACTCAGCAATTTGACCCACTTTATAGTCCACTGCATCTAGTAATTGACTTTTCAAATCAAATCAACGTTTATTTGTCACGTGCACCGAATACAGCAGGTGTAGACCTTACAGTGAAATGCTTACTTACAGGCTCTAACCAATAGTGCAAAACATGTGTTAGGTGAACAATAAATAAGTAAAGAAATAAAACAACAGTAAAAAGACAGGCTATATACAGTAGCGAGGCTATAAAAGTAGCGAGGCAACATACAGACACTGGTTAGTCAGGCTGATTGAGGTAGTATGTACATGTAGATATGGTTAAAGTGACTATGCATATATGATGAACAGAGAGTAGCAGTAGCGTAAAAGAGGGGTTGGCGGGACACAATGCAGATAGCAAGTAAAACACTGGAATGGTAGATTTGCAGTGGAAGAATGTGCAAAGTAGAAATAAAAAATAATGGGGGGCAAAGGAGCAAAATAAATAAATAAAATAAATACAGTAGGGAAAGAGGTAGTTGTTTGGGCTAAATTATAGGTGGGCTATGTACAGGTGCAGTAATCTGTGAGCTGCTCTGACAGCTGGTGCTTAAAGCTAGTGAGGGAGATAAGTGTTTCCAGTTTCAGAGATTTTTGTAGTTCATTCCAGTCATTGGCAGCAGAGAACTGGAAGGAGAGGCGGCCAAAGAAATAATTGGTTTTGGGGGTGACCAGAGAGATATACCTGCTGGAGCACGTGCTACAGGTGGGTGATGTTGATGTGGACACCGAGAAACTTGAAGCTCTCAACCTGCTCCACTACAGCCCCGTCGATGAGAATGTGGGTGTGCTCGGTCATACTTTTCCTGTAGTCCACAATCATCTCCTTAGTCTTGTCTACGTTGAGGGATAGGTTGTTTGCTCTTTTGGTCCTGGGCTGAAGAGGTCAGGGTTTAGGTTTCATTTACACTCCCAGGGGTTTGTGAACTTCATGACATTTATCTGCGGTGCACATTAGGCCTACATGGAGACGTGATGATGTTATATTCTTCCCTTAGAGTGTCTAGCAGCATGTCATGTTATTTACTTGTTAGTACTCTGCGAATTGTTCTGCGTCATTGTCACAGCAATGTGTTTTGTTTTGACTGAATACAGAACTTTGGTTCGAACACTGAATTGCTACATGTACCTCAAACCCCATGTAGACGGATGGAGTTGTTTTCCCTCCTCAGATTCAGACCCTCTAGGAGGGAAACCCCTGTAAACACCGGCAGAGCAGAGCCCTGTGCCAGCGACGCACTCCAATGCTGCTGAACCTCACGACAGAGAAGGGCCAACAGCAAACACCATGCAGGCCTGCACGCAGAACCCTCAGACACTTAACACTCTGACTAGCCATTCATACTAAACACAGACTTGGCCTACAGTAACACTTAAACAGCTTGTAAAGTAAGTGGTTATTACAGCCACTGTATCTGACTGTGTGTTTATGTACATGTGTGTGTATCAGCGCCACCTGGTGAGGGAAGAGTGAGGCACAGCCTCAACCTGCCCAGCATCAACCCAGAGAGACTTGCAGACAACCAAAGTACTGGTGGAGTACAGCTGGAGCTGTAAAGGTAAGATTCTAAAATAGCACAACCCTTCTGTCCATATACTGTATGTGATGCTTAAGGACATGTAGATAGACTCTCCCTCCCTCTCTCTCTCTGAATTCAATGGCTTTATTGGTATGGGAAACATATGTTAACATTGCCAAAGCAAGTGAAGTAGATAATAAAAATAAAAATGTACACTAAACATTACACTCACAGAAGTTCCAAAAGAATAAAGACATTTCAAATGTCATATTATGTCTATATACAGTGTTGTAATAATGTGCAAATAGTTAAAGTTCCCCCCCCTGTATGATCTGTTTAGACAGCCCAGAGAGACAGACCCAGACGACAATAAAGGGAAAGGGGATACCTAGTCAGTTGCACAACTGAATGCGTTCAACCAAAATGTGTCTTTTAAACCATCTGAATCGGAGAGGTGCAAGGGGCTGCCTTGATTGACGTCATCGGTGCCCAGGGAGCAGTTGTTGTTGGGGGTTAACTGCCTTGCTCAAGGGTGTGTGTGTGTGTGTGGCTTATATTTTCATATGATCAATTCTTGTAGCACAAAGTTTTTGTTGATTTTCTCCACTCATCTTTTTGACAGTCAGACTAAACGACTGCTCATCTTTTTAATGAGGACGAAACGTCATATTTCTATTGGATGACACATAGAGAGACAATCGACAACCGCTCATTACAAAAGGAGCAGATGACCAATCACTATGCCAAAGCAGGCACCTTCACCACCAAGGTTGCGTGACTTTCACAGGGGAGACCCTGAAAATAATAAACTCTTTACCTTTTCACTGTGATCATTTGGTTTGATGCTGCAGACCCTGACTCGTTATATCCACGCTGCTACAGGCTGGGGGCAGAGGATGAGAAACATGAGTTTAGCGGTCAGAATCCTCACCGCTCTCTATCCCAAACCCTCTTTCTCTGATCTTCCTATTTCCCCCCTCTAACGGAATGCATCACTTCATGAGTCTTGGTGGGATTTACAGTACTGCCTTTTCATCCCTTTAGTTTTCCATACTTTTCTCAGTAACCGAATCCATAACCGAATCCCGAGCTGACAAGGTAAAAAACTGTCGTTCTGCTCCTGAGCAAGGCAGTTAACCCACTGTTTTATAATTAACCCATAGTTTTATAATTGACTAAAACAAGCACACAAGAAAATTGCGTTTGGAAAAAGGTCAAGATTTTGCTGTGGGCCAATATGGTAACAAATATAACCACGGGTTGTTCTTTTAGTGAGGAAAGGGAAGTTTTAATGCATTTATTCATGTCATTTGTTTTTGCAATGTTTATTCTATTACGAACACCTTAATACATACTTAGAAATTATATTATGTAAGCTAGAAGTTTACATTTGATTTTATGTTATATCTTACTGTCCCCACTACAACAAAAAAATACTTAAATACATGTAATTTTGTCTTTAAAATATTTAATTGAAATACTGTAGAATTCCATTCATTCCTATGGGGGACAGTTTTTTGGGGGAGAGCCAATATGGCCGACCAGTGGCTTCAAAGCCTCTCAGAATGTCGGAGTTCTAGAAAGATGCCAGTTTACAACTTGGAATTCCGAGTTGATGACTGTTCAAAACGATTTTTCAGTCTGAGAATTAAAGAGCAACAATAAAATAACAGTAGTAAGGCTCCTGAGTGGTGCAGTGGTCTAAGACAAGAGGAGTCACTACAGTACCTGGTTCATATCCAGGCTGCATCACATCCAGCCATGATTGGGAGTCCCATGGGGCGTCACACAATTGGCCCAGAGTCATTTGGGTTTGGCCGGTGTAGGCCGTCATTGACAATAAGAGTAGGTTCTTAACTGACTTGCCAAGTTAAATAAAGGTTAAATAAATACATTTGGACCATGATAGTTCGTTGGTGATGTAGACACCAAGGAACTTGAAGCGCTCAACCTGCTCCTTTGCAGCCCCGTCGATGAGAATGGGGGTGTGCTTACGCCTTCTTTTCCTGTAGTCCATGATGGCCCACGTGTTGAGGATCAGCATGGCAGATGTGTTGTTACCTATCCTTACCACCTGGGGGCGGGCCGTCAGTAAGTCCAGGATCCATTTGCAGAGGGAGGTGTTTAGTCCCAGAGTCCTTAGCTTAGTGATGAGCTTTGAGGGCACTATGGTGTTGTACGCTGAGCTGTAGTCAATAAATAGCATTCTCACGTAGGTGTTCCTTTTGTCCAGGTGGAAAAGGGCAGTGTGGAGTGCAAGAGATTGCGTGATCTGTTGGGGTGGTATGAAAATTGGAGTGGGTCTAGTGTTTCTGGGATAATGGTATTGATGTGAGCCAGCCTTTCAAAACACTTCATGGCTACAGACGTGAGTGCTACAGGTCAGTTGTCATGTAGGCAGGTTACCTTGGCGTTCTTGGGCACTGGGACTATGATGGTCTGCTTGAAACATGTTAGTATTACAGACTCGGTCAGGGACAGGTTGAAAATGTCAGTGAAGACACTTGCCAGTTGGTCAGCGCATGCTTGGAGTACATGTCCTGGTAATCTGTCTGGCCCTGCGGCCTTGTGAATGTTGACCTGTTTATGTTGACCTTACTCACATCGGCTACGGAGAGCGTGATCACACAGTCGTCCAGAACAGCTGGTGCTCTCATGCATGCATTCAGGGTTGCTTTCCTCAAAGCGAGCATAAAAGGCATTTAGCCCATCTGGTAGGCTCGCGTCACTGGGCAGCTAGCTCGTGGCTGTCCTTCCCTTTGTAGTACGTAATAGTTTGCAAGCCCTGCCACATCCGACGAGCGTCAGAGCCGGTGTAGTAGGATTCAATCTTAGTCCTGTATTGACGCTTTGCCTGTTTGATGGTTCGGTGGAGGGCATAGCGGGATTTGTTATAAGCGTCCGGGCTAGAGCCCCACTCCTTGAAAGCGGTACCTCTAGCCTTTAGGTCAGTGCTGATGTTGCCAGAACATATCCCAGAACATATTCCGGTCTGTGCTAGCAAAACAGTCCTGTAGTTTAGCATCTGCGTCATCTGACCACTTCCGTGACAAGCGAGTCACTGGTACTACCTGCTTTAGTTTTTGCTTGTAAGCAGGAAGCAGGAGGATATAATTATGGTCAGATTTACCATTTGGAGGGTGAGGGACAGCTTTGTACGCATCCCTGTGTGTGGAGTAAAGGTGGTCTAGTTTTTTTCCCTCTGGTTGCACATATAACATTCTGGTAGCACTTAAATCCATTTTTACCTAACTTTTCCTGAATTAAAGACTGGGAACCAATACATCTCACTCGGAGGCTGTGTGTGTGGGTGTTTGAGTGAGAAAGACAGAGGAGGCAACCAGTAAAAGCACAACTCCAATCATTATCGACACATTGTGCCGACACCAAAGATCCATTCCAGACTCTGATGTCAGGAGGACTTTGAGAGTTCGGTGTTAGCCAGACTACCTCTGCCCTGAATAAGAGGTTATACAGATGTTCTCTCTTGCTCTCTGTCTATAGGCAATAGGGAGGTGCCTCAGTATATGGGGGTCAACCTCCTTGTTGAGGGCTCTCAGATCAAATGGCCCGCCGTCATCCTAAAAAAACATCCAATTCCCCGGAGCCTCGAACCAGACGGCATCACCAAAGGAAGGACAACGAGGCTGTGGCAGAGAAACCCAAGCCGGCCTCTTCTAAGAGGTGGCTGAAGGCTGTGGTACGACACCTCACCTCTGTCATCAAGAGTCCAGCCCCTACTGTCTCATGAGAGGCTCCTGGCCGGAGAGTCCTGGAGTTTGCAGCGCCTGAGCCTTGTCAACTCCCTCCATCTGTCACCCAGTCCCATACCATGGACTGCTGATGGAGACCCCAGGTTATAAAGGCCCCAGGTTTATAAGCCCCCTGCTGTCCCTGATAGTTACAAAAGCCATTTCCTTCCTCTGGAGGCCATCAACCTTCAAGACCCAGACAAGGAGCCCCCTGCCCTGTTTGTGCCCACTCCTCTGGTACCCTATGCTGGGATCAGGTTCCAGAACATTTCCAGGCACCAGAACCTCACCCATAGGGTGATCTGGACCAAATGTGCATGGAGGGGAACTTACAAGAGCTCCTGACAGAGGGGGGTATTGGACTACTGTTGCCTAATGTTTTAAGCAGTTTTTTGCAACCAGCCATTGTAGGCCTACCTCGTTATAATAAAGTCAGTATCGAATCCACTTAGCTAGATTGTTTATTATACAGAAATGCTACTGTCATTTAGATAAAAGTGTATGCTGCTACAGTGTAGTGTATGTAGCCTTTGTCCGACTTGTTGGCGCTGCTGCCTGCGTGAACCGCTGACGTCACAGTTCTATACAAGGACTTCGCGGGCGTCCACGTTGTGGAACGTGCGCGCAGCTGATCTTTCTTTATTTGTCAGGAAAAGATGGCAGCGTCCGTGTGCGGAGTCGGGAGCACAGTGGGTCGAGCCCTAGCCAAAGCACGTAGCGTAAGTATTCAGGAACATCTTGGCATTTGAGGGGTCTGCAAAGGAAAATAAAGTTGTTGGTTGGTATCTGCATTTCTTTCACCACAGCGAAAAAAAAGTAAGCCCGTGGCTGTATACAGACAAAGTGTTAGCTAACCGGTAAGCATTATATTGGAGTTATCGCAAGGTCAACTGGCAGGAAAGGCGCAAAACATCACTGTAGATTACGTAATATGAGTGGAAATGTTGACATCATGTTAGTTAACCTATACCTGGGTTTATTCGATTTTAAGAAATAACCCAAGGTCATTGTCCTTAACGTTGTCCTTAACGTTAGCTATTCGGCCAATCGTTAGCTAGCAGATGTTGGTTACCTCTTGTCCTGCTAAATGATGACAGTATACTTTAGTAGTCGACCAGTTGCTTTGCTGACTGGTAATCACATTCCACTGGCCATATGTTAAGTTGAACTCGCTAGAAAGTCATTATATGATCTTAGCTAACTATGAAGTTTAGTTTGACTTCAAACTGTAGTGGGCTGCTATGCTAGCTAACCGGTGAAGTGTTTTCTTGACGGACCCTCACTGAAGATAAAAAAAAATAGCCCCTCACTGTTACCCCCAACGTATTAGCTAGCAAGGTCGACAGGCTTGTACGTGTAAATTGGTAGCTATCACTTATTGTGGGATCAAGTCAGCAGATCACCCCACAAGCACTTTCTCTTGTCCATTTAACCTTTTTATTGGCCATGATGACATTGAGTTGGTAAAAAAAATATATTTTGCTGTCTCTTCATCCCATTACTACAAATTATTTCAGCAATTTCATACATGTAATCCGTACACCAGCTGTAGTCTTTATCAACACAACCAAATTAATTTACTATTTGCTGAATAATCTATTCACAGCTGACTATCCTCTCCCTCTAGCCCATCCTGCTGTCTCTACGGCGTGGCCAGGCGACGGTGACCTACGCCCAGAGCCTTCTAGGAGCTCCGGAGACCCGTCTCACTGCCCTGGACAATGGCCTGAGGATCGCATCCGAGGAGACTGGACACGGCACATGCACTGTAAGGACCTCTGCTGTGTCATTGATTATACAATCTAAGTACTGTTCATAATGGGTTTGGGAAACATTGCGTAATACAATCACATTTCAGATGAACCTGACTGTATTTGTTTGCGCAGCATGGTATAAGTTCCACCTGTACTCTCTCTCAGGTTGGGTTGTGGATCAGCTGTGGAAGTCGCTACGAGACTGAGAAGAACAATGGAGCTGGGTTCTTCCTGGAGCATATGGCTTTCAAGGTACATAACAGCTGTGACATCTGTGCAATCTACCTTGAGTCTCATAAGAGATTTCACACTTAACTACTGCACCAGACTGTCCCAAAAGCATTTGACACTTTTTTTGTTCTCCCCCTTTTCCCTTTGTTTCGTTTCCCCAGGGGACAAAGAAGCACCCCCAGATGGCCTTGGAGCATCAGGTGGAGTCCATGGGTGCTCACCTGAGTGCATACACTTCCCGGGAGCACACTGCCTACTACATGAAGACCCTGGCCAAGGACCTGCCCAAAGGTGAGCCAACCAGACACCTGCAGACACAATCAGACAGGAATAAGGAATGGAGACTGTTAATAAGATGTGATAATTCAGTGGTGTGTATGTGGGGTTCTTTATAAGCCCCTCGTCATAGAGATTGAGCGAGTGTGTTTGTGTATATACAGTGCATTCGGAAAGTATTCAGACCCCATCACATTTTACACATTTTGTTACATTACATCCTAATTCTAAAACGGATCATTGTTTTTTCCCCTCATCAGATCTACACACAATAACCCATAATGACAAAGCAAAAACTTTTTTTTTTAGACAATTACATTTACATAAGTATTCAGACCCTTTACTCAGTACATTGTTGAAGCACCTTTGGCAGCGATCCTCTCAAGCTCTTGTCAGTTTGGATGGGAAGCGTCACGGCAGCTATTTTCAGGTCTCTCCAGAGATGTTCGATCGTGTTCAAGTCCGGGCTCTGTCTGGGCCTCTTAAGGACATTCAGAGACTTGTCCTGAGGCCACTCCTGTGTTGTATTGACTGTGTGCTTAGTGTCGTTGTCCTTTTGGAAGGTGAACCTTTGCCCCAGTCTGAATTCCTGAGCGCTCTGGAACAGGTTTTCATCAAGGATCTCTCTGTACTTTGCTCTGTTCATCTTTACCTCGACCCTGACTAGTCTCCTAGTCCCTGCTGCTGAAAAACATCCCCACAGCAAAATGCTGCTACCACCACCATGCTTCACCGTAGGGATGGTGCCAGGTTTCCTCCAGAGGTGACGATTGGCATTCAGGCCAAAGAGTTCAATCTTGGTTTCATCAGACCAGAGGATCTTGTTTCTTATGGTCTGAGAGTCCTTTAGGTGCCTTTTGGCAAACCCCAAGCCGACTGTCCCTTCTGTCTTCAAGAGAGCGAGAGTTACACCCCTTCTGAAAAAACCTACACTCGATCCCTCTGATGTCAACAACTACAGACCAGTATCCCTTCTTTCTTTTCTCTCCAAAACTCTCGAACGTGCCGTCCTTGGCCAGCTCTCCCGCTATCTCTCTCAGAATGACCTTCTTGATCCAAATCAGTCAGGTTTCAAGACTAGTCATTCAACTGAGACTGCTCTTCTCTGTATCACGGAGGCCCTCCGCACTGCTAAAGCTAACTCTCTCTCCTCTGCTCTCATCCTTCTAGACCTATCGGCTGCCTTCGATACTGTGAACCATCAGATCCTCCTCTCCACCCTCTCCGAGTTGGGCATCTCCGGCGCGGCCCACGCTTGGATTGCGTCCTACCTGACAGGTCGCTCCTACCAGGTGGCGTGGCGAGAATCTGTCTCCTCACCACGCGCTCTCACCACTGGCGTCCCCCAGGGCTCTGTTCTAGGCCCTCTCCTATTCTCGCTATACACCAAGTCACTTGGCTCTGTCATAACCTCACATGGTCTCTCCTATCATTGCTATGCAGACGACACACAATTAATCTTCTCCTTTCCCCCTTCTGATGACCAGGTGGCGAATCGCATCTCTGCATGTCTGGCAGACATATCAGTGTGGATGACGGATCACCACCTCAAGCTGAACCTCTGCAAGACGGAGCTGCTCTTCCTCCCGGGGAAGGACTGCCCGTTCCATGATCTCGCCATCACGGTTAACAACTCCATTGTGTCCTCCTCCCAGAGCGCTAAGAACCTTGGCGTGATCCTGGACAACACCCTGTCGTTCTCAACTAACATCAAGGCGGTGGCCCGTTCTTGTAGGTTCATGCTCTACAACATCCGCAGAGTACGACCCTGCCTCACACAGGAAGCAGCGCAGGTCCTAATCCAGGCACTTGTCATCTCCCGTCTGGATTACTGCAACTCGCTGTTGGCTGGGCTCCCTGCCTGTGCCATTAAACCCCTACAACTCATCCAGAACGCCGCAGCCCGTCTGGTGTTCAACCTTCCCAAGTTCTCTCACGTCACCCCGCTCCTCCGCTCTCTCCACTGGCTTCCAGTTGAAGCTCGCATCCGCTACAAGACCATGGTGCTTGCCTACGGAGCTGTGAGGGGAACGGCACCTCAGTACCTCCAGGCTCTGATCAGGCCCTACACCCAAACAAGGGCACTGCGTTCATCCACCTCTGGCCTGCTCGCCTCCCTACCACTGAGGAAGTACAGTTCCCGCGCAGCCCAGTCAAAACTGTTCGCTGCTCTGGCCCCCCAATGGTGGAACAAACTCCCTCACGACGCCAGGACAGCGGAGTCAATCACCACCTTCCGGAGACACCTGAAACCCCACCTCTTTCAGGAATACCTAGGATAGGATAAAGTAATCCTTCTCACCCCCCTTAAAAGATTTAGATGCACTATTGTAAAGTGGCTGTTCCACTGGATGTCTTAAGGTGAACGCACCAATTTGTAAGTCGCTCTGGATAAGAGCGTCTGCTAAATGACTTAAATGTAATGTAAATGACTGTCATGCCTTTTTTCTGAGGAGTGGCTTCCGCCTGGCTACTACCATAAAGGCTTGATCGACAACATCTCTGCAGCACTCCACCAATCTGGAAGGTTCTCCCATCTCCACAGAGGAACTCTGGAGTTCTGTCAGTGACCATTGGGTTCTTGGTCACCTCCTTGACCAAGACCCTTCTTGTATTCTTGGGGACCTTGAACGCTGCAGAAAAGTTTTTGTACCCTTTCCCAGATCTGTGCCTCAACACAATCCTGTCTCGGTGCTCTACAGACAATTCCTTTGACCTCATGGCTTGGTTTTTGCTCTGACATGCACTGTCAACTGTGGGACCAATCAATTGAATTTACAACAGGTGGACTCCAATCAAGTTGTAGAAACATCTCAAGGATGATCAATGGAAACATGATGCACCTGAGCTCATTTTCGAGTCTCATAACGAAGGGTCTGAATACTTTTTGAAAAACCTGTTCTTGCTTGGTCATTATTGGGTATTGTGTGTAGATTTAGGTAAATATGTAATTTTATAAATTTAAGAATAAGACTAACGTAACAAAATGTGGAAAACATGAAGGGGTCTGGATACTTTACGACTCCACTGTAGTTGTTAAGCACCTGTTGCCTTTTGGTCAATTATACTGAACAAAAATAAACGCAACAATTTTACTTAGTTACAGTTCGTAAGGAAATCAGTAAATTGAAATGAAAGAATTAGGCCCTCATCAATGGATTTCACATGACTGTGCAGGGGCCATTTGAGGGCATAGGCCTACCCACTTAGCAGCCAGGCCCAGCCAATCAGAATGAGTTTCTCCACAAACGGGCTTTATTAAACCAATACTCATCACCCCTCACACCCCCCTCAGACGATCCCGCAGGTGATGCAGCTGGATGTGGCAGTCCTGGCCTGTGGTTGTGAGGCCGGTTGGACTCCCTGCCAAGTTCTCTAAAACTACTTTGTAGGCAGTTTATGGTAGTGAAATTAACATTCAATTCTCTGGCAACAGCTCTAGTTGACATTCCTGTAGTCAGCATGCCAGTTGCACCCTCCCTCAACTTGAGACACCTATGGCATTGTGTTGTGACATCTGCACATTTTAGAGTGACCTTTTATTGTCCCCAGTACAAGGTGCACCGGTGTAATGATCACACTGTTTGATATGCCACACCTGCCAGGTGGATGGGTTACATTGGCAAAGGAGAAATGCTCACTAATAGGGATGTAAACAAATTTGTGCGTATAGAACATTTCTGAGATCTATTATTTCAGCTTATGAAACATGGGACCAACACTTTACATGTTTATTTTTGTTCAGTATAGTTTACTGTGCATGTCCTCTAGTTATTGTCGTGGTTATGTGTGTGTATATATATGTGTGTGTGTGTGTGTGTGTGTACTGAATCAGTACTCTATTCCCAGCGGTGGCGCTGTTATCCGAGGTACTGCAGAGCAATGTCCTGAGCGAGGCTGACATTGAGCAGCAGAGGAGTGTAGTACTGAAAGAGCTGGAGGAGGTGGAGGGCAGTCTGCAGGACGTGTGTCTGGACCTGCTGCACGCTACAGCTTTCCAGGGCACCCCCTTAGGACACAGTGTTCTGGGGCCATCCCAAAACGCCAGGTACACACACGCTGAGCCTACCAGGGAATCTTATTGGGTCAGAGCATGCTAGGGCCAAGCCAAAACACTAGGGAAAGTCCCACATACCCGTAACAGCATCCTGTTACACTTCACAGCACTCCCAAGTTAGTTTAGATCTGTCTCTTCCCTTCAGGACTTTGAGTCGACAGGATCTGGTAGATTTCATCAGCAGCCACTACAAGGCCCCCCGCATGGTGCTGGCAGCTGCTGGAGGTATGTCTCCCATACATTACCACTGCCATGTTAAGGCTGTGTAGAGAGGTATAATATGCAAATACAAACCGGCCCTGATTGTTTTGTGTGTGTGTGTGTGTGTGTGTGTGTAATGTCGCCCTTGTTTGTAACGGCACACTGCCTGTCTCCTGTGTAGGTGTGACTCACGAGGAGCTGGTTGGGTTGGCCAAGCAGCACTTCAGTGGCGTTTCCTTTGAGTACGAGGATGATGCTGTGCCTGTTCTGTCCCCCTGCCGCTTCTCTGGCAGCGAGGTGAGGAACGCTCCGGTCTCTCTGTGTCTGAATTTACAGATGTCTGAACAAGGGTGCAGGTATCCCATCAGGTTTTTATTCTTTGTCACTTTTACCCCCTTTTTCGTGATTATAATCTTGTCTCATTGCTGGAACTCTCCAAATGGGCTCAAGAGAGGCGAATGTTGAGTCATGTGTCCTGTAATACGACCCGCCAAACTGTGCTTCTTGACACTAGTTCCCTTAACCCAGAAGCGTCAATGTGACCGAGGAAACACTGTTTAGCTGATGATCGAAGTCAGCCTGCAGGCGCCAGGCCCGCCACAAGGAGTCGACTAGAGCGTGATGAGCCAAGTAAAGCCCCCCCCCCTAACCCGGAAGACGCTGGGACAATTGTTGGATTCCCGGTAACGGGATGGAACCCCAGGCTGTAGTGATGCAGTGCCTTAGACCGCTGCGCCACTCGGGAGGCCCGGAGCTTTTCTTCTTTGTTCTATTTAGATTGTTCATATTGTTAACCCTGTGTTGTCTCCCTCTTTGTAGATCCGCATGCGTGATGACGATATGCCCCTGGCACACATTGCCATCGCTGTGGAGGGTGCCAGTGCCGCCAGCCCAGACATTGTGCCTCTCATGGTGGCCAACTCCATCATTGGCAGCTATGACATCACTTTCGGTGGTGGAAAGCACCTGAGCAGCCGCCTGGCTCGTCTAGCCTCAGAGGAGAGTCTGTGCCACAGCTTCCAGGCCTTCCACTCCTCTTACAGCGACACGGGTCTGCTGGGCATTTACTTTGTCACCGACAAACACCACATCGACGACATGATGCACTGGTCACAGAACGCATGGTTAGTTGGGATTTACAATGCGTACACTCAAGCGCTACACATGGATGCAGTCTTGGTCGAACACTTGTCCTCAGCCTGTGTCCTTCTACCTCTTCAATTTGATGGTATTGACTCGCCTTTTTCTTTCTCTCCCTGAAGGATGAACTTGTGCACCACAGTGACAGAGAGTGACATTGCCAGAGCCAAGAATGCCCTCAAGGCCAGCCTGGTGGGACAGCTCAACGGTAAGATCTTTACCTCATGTAGCCAATAAGAAACTTCAATGGCCATTTCAGAAATGTTCTCATCTCCAGCACCACCCCAACATCAACATGTTTAAAAATGGCGCGTTTGTTTTATATTGAAAGAGGAAGATGTGTGTTTCCAAAGACATCGGTATGCATCATGTGATTTTAACCAATTGTGAGTAGGTGATGCCTACTAATTGGTTGATTTCATTGGAAACACTCATCTTCCTCTTACTACAAAACATAGAAATGTGCTGTTTTTTTCCCGTGTTAATGTTGGGGTGGTACTGGAGATGACATGGTGCACTAGTACTCCTTGGTCCCCACTAACACTGCCTTACTGCTCTCCTGTAGGAACGACACCGATATGTGATGACATCGGCAGACATGTCCTGAACTACGGCCGCCGTATCCCTCTTGCCGAGTGGGACGCCCGCATCAACGTGAGTACAACCCCCTTCTCTGCACCACACATACGGCTGTTACACCCTCCTACCACCTAGAGGGTGCTATTTCTGCACATCTTTTTTTTACCCCCACTGCGCTCACCCATATTCTTCCTACCACCTCTGTCCCTGTCTCCCCCTCAGGCTGTGACGCCCAAGATGGTGCGTGACATCTGCTCCAAATACATCTATGACAAGTGTCCCGCCGTTTCTGCTGTTGGTAAGTTACCACTAGGGAAGTTAGTTTAAAAAAAATAATAATCTTATCACATGCGCACAGCATACAGAGCCTAGTTTGAGAAACGGAATAGCCTATCACCTGTCAGACCGCACAAGAGCAGCTCCTCAAAAATCCGGTACCGAAGTGAAATGTGCTTTCGTAAGCCCAGTCATTGCGCAACAAATAACTATTCTAAATGCAATCGAGTGTAACTGTTGATGGCCGTGATTTTAGAGCTACTTTATTTCTCCATCTCAACACATAAAGCGCACCTCCCATTCACGTGTGTAGACCATAGTCAACAGGAGGCTATCAGCGTGTCACACGCCACTTTGCAATGTGACCTTGAGGCAGTAGAATTGTTTGAAACCTGAACATTTTACTTTAGTTCATAGAGGCAATTCTTACCTTGCTTCAAAGTAGCCATGCCAAAATCCAGCCATAGAAAAGTGGAGGCAATTCTCTTATAAAGACTTCCTCTTGACATTAACCAGCAATTCTCTCCTGTTCTATTGGTTTTCATATCAACTTATTTTTGTTGTCCAGAAGCACAATCCTAGTCATTAACAACCCATTGTAGTTGTTGCTATAAGAATCTCTCTGTTTCTGAGATTTCTAATATGGAATTGCTCACATTAGGTTTAATTTTTATTTAACCTTCATTTTAACTAGGAAGTCAGTTAAGATCAAATTCTTATTTTATAATGACGGCCTACCCCGGCCAAACCTGCCCCTAACCCGGATGACGGCGGGCCAATTGTGTGCCGCCCTATCGGACTCCCGATCACGGCCGGTTGTGATGCAGCCCGGGATCGAATCGGGGCCTGTAGTGATATCTGCTAACACTGAGATGCAGTGCCTTAGACCGTTGCACTACTCGGGAGCCTTGGGTGCGCTGTTCAGAACAGTGTTGGCCCGCTATTGCATTTTGGCGAATGTTAAATTGTCTGCTTCATTACAGGAGGTGGATGTTAAATAATAGGCTCTAGTCTTTTGACTAAGACAATAGGCTTGTTATTGTTGCATGTTTCCATTAAGATCTTAATGAAAAATGTCAGTTCCTTGTATGCATGCATAGTTTGTTGGTCACAATTTTTCATTGGGAAAAAATTCAATTTCTTGACCGGTTAATGATGGTTGGTAATTCGGTAGTGAAATTTCCAAGCAGCCTTTGTACCTTTATCCTCTTGTCTAGGATAGAGTCTGGAAGTCCGGACTCTATCCTTCTCTCATCTGTTTCTCTCTGTTGTACAGGCCCCATTGAGCAGCTGCCTGACTACAACAGGATGCGCAGTGCCATGTACTGGCTCCGCTTCTAAGATCCCCCATAGTGTTGCTATGCTCCTCCACTCCCATACTCCTCCCATCAATGCAAGAGTAAAGAACCGAGGACTGCCTCAGCTCATTAGCACAGACCGGTATGGACTCCAGGCCTTCTCTCCATCTCTCCTCACACTATGTCAGTTCTAATTGGTTATGAGGGAGAGAACCATGGTGTTGAGGGTGTGCATAAGTTGTGTTCCATTTCCTTGTATTTGTCACTGATGATCTTGGAAGATTGTAATACAGAAGATTGTTATTATCACTGAGCCTTTTCAGGCACCTGGTACTGTTCTGGGGACACCTGAACACATCCAGTGATGCATATACTTTACAATCATAGCACTGTACAACCAGTTGTGGAGAAGTATTTATGAATTGAGGCAATGTTTTGTTTCTGTCCTTTTGTACATAAACTCATTCTGACATTCAAGTAAAACATTGTAAAACATGTTCGTGAGTCATTGTCCCACACATAATTAGATTAGTAAGAATTAACATGTTATGCTCTATCCTTGTATCAAATGGCATAATTCCAGTATTTAGTTAGTCCTTGTTCTACTTCAGCCACTGGTTGGGTTAAAACTCGTGTTCCTCTGACTTGAGCTGCAGGGACCACTTCTACCCACCAGAGGGACAAGATGACTCCAGTATGAACTGATCTTCTAGTAGCGTCAATGGTATGAACACGCTTTATTGACGAGGGAGGAGATTACCAGTCATGAAATGACATGTCTTCCAATGTTTGAAATATGACCTATGAATATCAAATGTTAAGTAGATTACAGATCTCTCCCATTGTGGCTGATTGGATGTCCCCACAGATTAGTTAGACAAAAGGATAACAGTGATGTGACACCCTGTCACTAGGGAAGAGTAAACAAGGGATATGTACTGTAACTTCACGGAGCAAAAATAACCAATTTAAAAGATTTTACAGTTCATAAGAAAACCAGTCAATTGAAATAAATTCATTAGGCTCTAATCTACTGGGAATATGACTGGGAATACAGATATGCATCGGTTGGTCACAGATGTCTTACAAAAAGGTAGGGGCATGGATTTAAAAAAAAGTGGTGTGACCATTTGCCTCACGCAGCGCAAAATCTCTTTCACACAGAGTTGATCAGGCTGTAGATTGTGTCCTGTGCAATGTTGTCCCACTCCTTCAATGGCTGTGCGAAGTTGCTGAATATTGGTGGGAATTGGAACACGCTGTTGTACACGTCAATCCAGAGCATCCCAAACTTGCTCAATGGGTAACATGTCTTGAGTATGCAGGCCATGGAAGAAGTGGGAAATGTTCAGCTTGCAGGAATCATGAATAGGTCCTTGTGACATGTGGCCGTTCTTTACCATGCTGAAACATGAGGGGGATGGCAGATTAATGGGCCGGCCTCAGGATCTCCTCACGGTATTTCTGTACATTCAAAGATGTAAATTGAAATTGTGTTCGTTGTCTGTAGCTTATGACTGCCCATACTATAACACCACTGCCACCATGTGGCACTCAGTTCACAATGTTGACATCAGCAAACAACTTGCCCACACAACGCCATACACGTCTGCCATCTGCCAGGTACAGTTGAACCCGGGATTCATCCGTGAAGAACACACGTCTCCAGCATGCCAGTGGCCATCGAAGGTGATCATTTGCCCACTGAAGTCGGTTACAACGCCAAACTGCAGTCAGGTCAAGACCCTGGTGAGGACGACGAGTACGCAGATGAGCTTCCCTGAGATGGTTTCTGACAGTTTGTGCAGGAATTCTTTGGTAGTGCAAACCCACAGTTTCATCAACTGTCCGAGTGGCTTGTCTCCGACGATCCCGCAGTTGAAGAAGCTGGATGTGGAGGTCCTAGGCTGGCGTGGTTACACCTGGTCTGCTGTTGTGGGGCCGGTTGGACGTACTGCCAAATTCTCTAAAATGATATTGGAGGTGGCTTATGGTTAAGAAGTTCACAAATTCTCTGGAAACAGCTTTTATGGACATTCGTGCAATTAAGATGCCAATTGCATGCTCCCTCAAAACTTGAGACATCTGTGGCATTGAAAAAACTGCTAATTTTAGAGTGACCTTTCATTGTCCCCAGCACAAGATGCACCTGTGTAATTATCATGCTGTTTAAATCAGCTTATTGATATTCTACACCTGTCAGATGAGAAATGATCACTAACAGGGATGCAAAGAAATTTTGGCAAATTTATTTTTGCGAAATAAGCTTTTTGCGCGTATGGAATATTTCTGGAATCTTATTTCAGCTCATGAAACATGGGACCAACACATGTTGTGTTTATATTTTTATTCTGTATGTATGTATGTATATACACACACATACATACATGCCAAACATAACTCCTAAACTCCATCAGCTTGGGCAGGATCAGATAGATGGAGACATGTCAGGAGAGGTCACTGTAGTTCAACTGCTTTACAGGGGACAAAAATTCTCATTTACACTTCAGTGAAGGACTGACTCACTAACAAATGTTTGGTCCAGATGTTATTTTATGATGATATCAGAGTTGACTATGCCTACGTTTGTCCCCTGATGCAGTACACTTTTAAAACATTTTTTTACTGATGACACAAACACGCTCCCTTAACCGCATCTCCTCTCCCTTTATTTGTGCTTCAACTCCCCCCCTCTAAATGTACCTCCCTTATCCCCCTTTCCCTTAAACATACCAATAATATTATTTTGACCATTTACCTGTTCTCAAGATAGTAAATCTACTATCTGCCTCAATGGCATACTGCAGTTTTGCGGTCTAAACAAGGGCAGGGAAACAGCTAACTTCCTACAATTTGACACATTTTGCCAGAGGGGAAGGAGAAAAATATGCAGTTTTATAGCTACTCTACTAATTTTGCCATTAGGCTGAGAAGAAATGTTGCTGTTTTAAAGCAAATTGCCTGCAATTCTACATATACACAATCCATGTCTCAATTGTCTCAAGGTCTAAAAATCCTTCTTTAACCTGTCTCCTCTTTATCTGAACTGATTAAAGTGGATTTAAGGGGGCGGGATCATAGCTTTCACCTGGATTCAACTGGAGACTTTGCCCCCCCCCCCTACTTGCGGGGGCGTGCGGTACGTCACTGATCTGCCTGTTCTCACTGTACAGACATGACTGGCTGTATGGCTAAACCAAACCTGAACCCAACCTAACCATTCCATGCCTGAAAAAAACAAAATCAACATGTAATCTGTGAATATGTTCTTCCAACCACTCATATCCGGGAACAGAACACAGAAAAATATTAATTCATTACAGATGAGTTGTGGACAAATGGCAGAGAGACCGCTCATTGGTGTTATCTTGTTTGTCATATCTATGAATAAAGCCTATTTAAAGAACCAATGTCATACCCCCGGCTATACAACTCTGCTATTGTATCATATGGACCGTGTGACATCATCTCACATCCTTATGAGGGCGGCAGGTAACCAGTGGTGTAAAGTACTATTTTATATATTTTTTTAACTTAAGTCATTTTTGGGGTTATTTGTACTTTTTATATTTTTACAACTTTTTACATTCCTGAAGAAAATAATGTACTTTTTACTCCATACATTTTCCTTAAGACCCAAAAGTACTCAGTACATTTTGAATGCTTAGCAGGATAGGAAAATGGTCCAATTCACACACTTATCAAGAGAACATCTCTGGTCATCCCTACTGCCTCGTTTGTAAATTATGTCTGAGTGTTGGTGTGTGCCCCTGGCTATTCTCACACAAACACGCACACACACACACAGAAAATGGTGCCATCTGGTTTGCTTAATATAAGGACTTAAAAATGATTCATACTTTTTATATTTTAGCAATTACACTTTTGATACTTAAGTATATTTAAAACCAAATACTTTTAGACTTTTACTCAACGTAGGGTTGCCAGTTAAGCGATAAAAATTGGTCAGGAAGTGAGCTGGCAACCGGAGGGCTGCTGATATCAAATCCTAAATGCCATTGCCTGCTGTTGTGCCCTTGAGCAAAGCAACCCCCAAAACTGCTCCACAGGACCCCAGTGCGGCAGCCCCCTGCTCCAACCTGTATGCGTGTCTTTCAGAGGGGTTGGGATAAAGCGAAGTCAAACTTCGGTTAGACCTTGTATACGATTGATGATTAAAGTGATCATCATCATCTGTGCTCTATCTATGACTCTGGGTCTGCTGGGGAGACTGGATATTCCTTCAGCCGTTCAAGACGTCTCTATTTCAAGCTGTTCCTTGCTGTAGCTACCAAGAGGATAGCTTATGTATTGTCCCCCACTGACCTGACTACGTTGAATGATGCGTACATGACCCCCAACTCTGTGTTTACATACAGGGTCACTGAAGCTGGGCCTTCTCTCTGTGGCCCTCAGGGTCGAGTCCCTTGGCTCAGGCTGTGTAAGTAAGACCATGGTTATCATTAGTCAGATGAGGATAATGTCTTGATGGGCAAGATGTGACACAGGAAACGAAAGAGGCTTGTCTTCCTTTTTCCTCCTTTCGAGGTTGACAGCCCCATCCAATACATTTTAAGAAAGTTGAAGCTCATTTACTGCATTTCTATACAATTGAAAAACTCAAAAATGTTATTTGGAGATCAGAAACAAGCAAAAATGAGCCCAGCTATTATCAGTCTACAAACACAGCCTATTAGCTAATACAATTACTCACTACACATTAACTCCAGGATGAAAAACTATCATTTATAACACAGAGGGATCTGTTAGCAGAAGCAGTATTTTATTAAGAAAAGGTAAATAAATATATTTGATTTACAGATTATTATTATTTTTAATTTTTTTGGGGGGGGGTGACGACAGTTTAACAGCTAATTTCCTGTAATTTAACACATTTTGCCATGGTTTGGGGAAACTTTTTTTTTTAAAAGAAGCTTAAAAGCCAAATTCTTGCAATTCTACACATTGCCATGTTAATATGATATCTGAGTGAGAATGACTTACAAAGTCAATGGTGTTCCCATGGAGGTCAGGACCCCTGGGCATGTGCCCTGCGTGCCCATTGGGTAATTTGACCATGATTACTACAAGTTCAGATAGCTGGCTAGACTAACTAAACCAATTTACCAATCTAAAAAAATTTAACTGACACGGGCTAATTGTGTGACTTATAAGAGGAAAACTGCTGATGCACAACCAAGTTTCTAAATTGCACCTTGTGTATTCTACTATTCTAACTCTCAACAGTAAGTTAAGACCAGACAGTTCCAAAACGTTTATTTTATTTTTATGAAACATTTCCTAGGTCTGGACATCGGTGTCCTGTAACTACGGCCCTGGCTATCCTTAATGGTGCAGTTCAAGACAACAATGATAACTGGGTCAACGTGTACTGAACACACACCCAAGACATACAGTCACATCCAAAACTGTTGGCACCCTTGATAAAGATGAACAAAAAAAAAGACTATAAAATAAAGAAATAATACAAATACTGAGATACATGGAGTATAGAAAACATTAAGAACACTTTCCATGACAGACTGAATCCAGGTGAACGCTGGATAAATCCAGTTTAAATCCACTTCAATCGGTGTAGATGAAGGGGATGAGACAATTTAAAGAAAGGTTTGAGACATGAATTGTGTATGTGTGCCATTCAGAGGGTGAATGGGCAAGACAAATAATGTAAGTGCCTTTGAATGGGGTACAGTAGTAGGTGCCAGGCACACTGGTTTGTGTCAAGAACTGCAATGCTGCTGGGTTCATGCTCAACAGTTTACAGTGTGATTTTTAATTTTTTTATTTCACCTTTATTTAACCAGGTAGGCTAGTTGAGAACAAGTTCTCATTTACAACTGCGACCTGGCCAAGATAAAGCATAGCAGTGTGAACAGACAGCACAGAGTTACACATGGAGTAAACAATTAACAAGTCAATAACACAGTTGAAAAAAAAGAGAGTCTATATATATTATGTGCAAAAGGCATGAGGAGGTAGGCGAATAATTACAATTTTGCAGATTAACACGAGTGATAAATGATCAGATGGTCATGTACAGGTAGAGATACTGGTGTGCAAAAGAAAAGTAAATAAATATAAACGTTATGGGGATGAGGTAGGTAAATTGGGTGGGCTATTTACCGATAGACTATGTACAGCTGCAGCGATCGGTTAGCTGCTCAGATAGCTGATGTTTGAAGTTTGTGAGGGAAATAAAAGTCTCCAACTTCAGCGATTTTTGCAATTCGTTCCAGTCACAGGCAGCAGAGAACTGGAACGAAAGGCGACCAAATGAGGTGTTGGCTTTAGGGATGATCAGTGAGATACACCTGCTGCAGCGCGTGCTACGGGTGGGTGTTGCCATCGTGACCAGTGAACTGAGATAAGGCGGAGCTTTACCTAGCATGGACTTGTAGATGACCTGGAGCCAGTGGGTCTGGCGACGAATATGTAGCGAGGGCCAGCCGACTAGAGCATACAGGTCGCAGTGGTGGGTGGTATAAGGTGGTTTAGTAACAAAACGGATGGCACTGTGATAAACTGCATCCAGTTTGCTGAGTAGAGTATTGGAAGCTATTTTGTAGAAGACATTGCCGAAGTCGAGGATCGGTAGGATAGTCAGTTTTACTAGGGTAAGTTTGGCGGCGTGAGTGAAGGAGGCTTTGTTGCGGAATAGAAAGCCGACTCTGGCCTCCAGGGTGGTGATGCTAGTCGGGCGTGCGGGTGCAGGCAGCGAATGGTTGAAAAGCATGCATTTGGTTTTACTAGCATTTAAGAGCAGTTGGAGGCCACGGAAGGAGTGTTGTATGGCATTGAAGCTCGTTTGGAGGTTAGATAGCACAGTGTCCAAGGAAGGGCCGGAAGTATACAGAATGGTGTCATCTGCGTAGAGGTGGATCAGGGAATCGCCCGCAGCAAGAGCAACATCATTGATATATACAGAGAAAAGAGTCGGCCCGAGAATTGAACCCTGTGGCACCCCCATAGAGACTGCCAGAGGACCGGACAACATGCCTTCCGATTTGACACACTGAACTCTATTTGCAAAGTAGTTGGTGAACCAGGCAAGGCAGTCATTAGAAAAACCGAGGCTACTGAGTCTGCCGATAAGAATATGGTGATTGACAGAGTCGAAAGCCTTGGCCAGGTCGATGAAGATGGCTGCACAGTACTGTCTTTTATCGATGGCGGTTATGATATCGATTAGTACCTTGAGTGTGGCTGAGGTGCACCCGTGACCGGCTCGGAAACTAGGTTGCACAGCGGAGAAGGTACGGTGGGATTCGAGATGGTCAGTGACCTGTTTGTTGACTTGGCAGGATGGATATAGGTCTGTAACAGTTTGGGTCCAGGGTGTCTCCCTCTTTGAAGAGGGGGATGACTGCGGCAGCTTTCCAATCCTTGGGGATCTCAGATGATATGAAAGAGAGGTTGAACAATTCACAAATGGTGTCCAGGGCACAGCTGGGAGCTGAGGGGGGTCGGTAGCAGGCGGCAACAGTGAGAGACTTATTTCTGGAGAGAGTTATTTTTAAAATTAGTATTTCGAACTGTTTGGGTATGGACCTGGAAAGTATGACATTACTTTGCAGGCTAACTCCTCCCCCTTTGGCAGTTCTATCTTGACAGAAAATTTTATAGTTGGGTATGGAAATCTCAGAATTTTTGGTGTGCTAAAGCAGAGCAGAGTGTGCTAAAGCAGTGAGTAAAACAAACTTAGGGAGGAGGCTTCTGATGTTGACATGCATGAAACCAAGGCTTTTTCGATCACAGAAGTCAACGAATGAGGGTGCCTGGGGACATGCAGGGCCTGGGTTTACCTCCACATCACCCGCGGAACAGAGAATGAGTAGTATGAGAGTGCGGCTAAAGGCTATCAAAACTGATCGCCTAGAGCGTTGGGGACAAAGAATTAAAGGAACAGATTTCTGGGAATGGTAGAATATATTCAGAGCATAAAGCGCAGACAGGGGTATGGTGGGGTGCGGGTACAGCGGAGGTAAGCCCAGGCACTGGGTGATGATAAGAGAGGTCAAGAATGATCCACCAACCAAAGGATATCCAGTCAACTTGACACTGCGAGAAGCATTGGAGTCCGCATGGACCAGCATCCCTGTGTCACGGTCGTCGTATGAAGGAGACCAAGGCGCAGCGTGGTATACGTACATTCTCTTTATTAAAAGAATGAACACCGAACAAAATAACAACCGAACCGTGAAGCTATACAATATAGTGCTAACAGACAACTACACAGTGACAACATCCCACACCAGAAAGTGGGGAAAAGGACCTGACTATATATGATCCCAAATCAGAGACAACGATAACCAGCTGTCTCTGATTGGGAACCATATCAGGCCAACATAGACATACAAAACCCCTAGACATACAAAAACCCTAGACATACAAAAACCTAGAGTACCCACCCTAGTCACACCCTGACCTAACCAAAATATATAGAAAACAGAGATATCTAAGGTCAGGGCATGACACTATGGAACTCTTTCTTGTGCAACTCAGTATTAGGAAGATATTCCTAATGTTGTGAATGCTCAGTGTATATCGTATGCTAAAAAAATATATATATTGTATGCTCAAAATAATGATATTCTTATATACTAATACAATTGCTCAGAGAAAAAGAGATGTTTAACAATTAATACCAAAAAAAAGTCCAACTGATATTGGTCAACATTTTTGACATCCCGGTTTTTATACTTTGAGCGAGGATAACAGCACTTAGACTATGTTTTATGATATTGGACAACACATTGGGAGGGATCACAGATCATTTCTCCATACAGAATCTTTGCAGATCCTTGATATCCTTTGGTCTGAGCATATGGACTGCCCTCTTAAAAACCTGTCAAAAAAACCTGTCAAACCAAAGGATGGCCATTTTGTTGTCAATTAACAATTTGTTTGTGGATTTTGAGTGTGCTTCAGGTCATGGTCTTGCTGAAAGATCCCCTTGCGACCAGGTTTCAGGTTTTTGGCTAAAATGTCCTGGCACTTGATAAAGTTCATGATGCCGTTGACCTTAACAAGGGCCGCAAGGACCAGGGGAAGCAAAACAGCCCCACAACATCAAATATCCATGTTTTACAGTAGATACAGTAGGATGTTCTTTTCTGCATGCATCCTTCTTTCGACGCCAAACAAAACATTGGTTTGCGTGGCCAAATAGCTCTTTTTTCTTCTCATTTGACCATAGCAATGGTGCCAATGCTGATTAGCAAAGTCCAGGCATTTAATAGGTTGGTTTCTCAATAAAGTTTTTTTTTATGGCAACCCTTCCATATTTCCTATTGGCATGGAGGTGGCATCTAATTTTAGATTTGGAAGTTCTGTAATTCTCTGACTGTGGCCCTTGGTCTTTTAATAAACACTCTGAAGCATCCTTCTCCCTGTTCCAGTGGTTTTAAACTTCTTAAATTGTTGCCCTAATAGTGGTAAATAGTATATGTTTTTTTTTTTTAAATGGTATCCTTTGTATGAATTATGAAAGTCAACAACCATTATCTCTTTTCATCTGTGAGTTCTTTGCCTTTTTCCATTGTGATGGATGACAAATGGATTTTACATGTGTGTTACCTAATTTTTATACCTCGGTGAAACAGGAACCATGAAAGTTCACAATACAGTTCCTTAAACTGAGATTAAAAGTAGAAAATGAATGCAGATAAAATTGTGTTTGATTTCATTCATTAGAATTGTTACAGGTGCCATTCATTGACACCCATCTTTGATGTATTTTTTTTAACATGTTAAACAAAAAGTATTTCTCTGAGACATTATTGTAGTATTAAATACTATTGCATACAATATATCTATCTGTATTTGTATCATTTATAGTCATTTTTGCTCATCTTTAACAAGTGTGCCAATCATTTTGGATGTGACTATACTGTATGTCATTGATCAGTTGATCTCATTGTTGGATTGATTAACTCAGTTACAGTGAAACCCTAGTTGCATACACCCTCCAGTTTACTGTTGGCAGGATTGACAGAAGGAATCTGTCACATTTACATTTACATTTAAGTCATTTAGCAGACGCTCTTATCCAGAGCGACTTACAAATTGGTGCGTTCACCTTAAGACATCCAGTGGAACAGCTACTTTACAATAGTGCATCTAAATCTTTTAAGGGGGGGGGTGAGAAGGATTACTTTATCCTATCCTAGGTATTCCTGAAAGAGGTGGGGTTTCAGGTGTCTCCGGAAGGTGGTGATTGACTCCGCTGTCCTGGCGTCGTGAGGGAGTTTGTTCCACCATTGGGGGGCCAGAGCAGCGAACAGTTTTGACTGGGCTGCGCGGGAACTGTACTTCCTCAGTGGTAGGGAGGCGAGCAGGCCAGAGGTGGATGAACGCAGTACCCAATTCAATGCTGACTCCTTAAACCCATAATAAAATAATTTTGTCAAAACCTGCTATTGTCTATAGCATTGAGCCTCTGGTCAGTCATGTCAACCAATTAAATTCCATTTTTGCAATAAGCTTGCTGATTGGCTGTGATCAGATCATTCTTTTCCATGTACTCCCATATTTGTCTACTCACAATACCCTCCAATATCTTAATGAGTGAAGGGAGTAGACTAATTGGTCAACTATTGGCAGGAGTAATGGGTTCTTTGCTGTCTTTCAGGGTTGGACACAGTTTAGCATGCTTCCATATATTTGGAAATGTCCCCTTTTCCAGTGATCCAATTAAATATGTATTTCAAAGGAGCTGCAATCTGGGGAGCAGCATAGCGAAGTAAAAAATTGTCCATAAGATCATAACCAAATTTACCATTGGGTAATGACTGTCAGTAGAGTGGCTTTGCTGTCACAGTACTCTAGGACAGGATGATCTTGAGTGGCAAAGTGCTGTGACAGTCGAATGGCCCTTGATGTGAAGTCAATCTGATCTGAGTAGAAGAACTTAAACTTCCACTCTGAAAATAAGATAATCACATAGGTAAAACGTTAATCACGATAACTTCAAAATCAAAGATAGAGATCTGCACTCATCTTTCAGTGTTTGATTCTCTTTTCAAAGACCATAGTTAAAAATCAATCAAGTGTATTTATAAAGCCCTTTTTACACCAGCAAATGTCACAAAGTGCTGAACAGAAACCCAGCCTAAAACCCCAAACAGCAAGCAATACAGATGTAGAAGCACAGTGGCTAAGAAAAACTCCATAGAAAGGCAGGAACCTAGGAAGAAACCTAGAGAGGAACCAGGCTCTGAGGGGTGGCCAGGCCTATTTTGGCTTTGCTTGGTGAAAAGAAACGTACATGGCCATTTAAAGACAGATCGTTCTTCAAGATGTTCAAATGTTCATAGATGACCAGCAGAGTCAAATAATAATCACAGTGGCTGTAGAGGATGCAACAAGTAAATATCAGTTGACTTTTCATGGCCAAGCATTCAGAGGTTGAGACAGCAGGTGCGGTAGAGAGGGAGAGAGACAGGGATAGAGAGAGGGAGAGAGAGAGTCGAAAACAGCAGATCCGGGACAAGGTAGCATGTCCGGTGAACAGGTCAGGGCTCCATAGTGTTGTTACTTGATACCCATGGACCTATTGTTTGAGGATGGTGAAATGTTGTATCATAAAGACTCTTGGTCAACCTAAAAGTGTACAAAGCATATGGTCTTTCTTTTGTCATACTGATAAAAATATATATATATGTGGGTGGGTGGCAGGGAGTCTAGTGGTTAGAGCGTTGGACCAGTAACTGAAAGGTCACTCGTTTGAATCCCTGAACAGACAAGGTGAGAAATCTGTCGATGTGCCATTGAGCAAGACCCTAATCGCTCCAGGGTCACCGTTGATGGCTGACCCAACTCTCCAAGTGTGTCTCAGGGGGAGTTGGGATATGCAAAAAACGCATTTGTGTTCTTAGTAGTTTTGACAGGACCAGAGGTATTAACCCTAAAAATGAACACAAAAATGATTATGGTATTTTAACATGCGTATAAGAGGCACTTGTACATGTGTCAAATAGCACAAATATAAGCACCCACCAAAGTATTACTAATCTAGCATCTCTGTCTAAAGCATGAGAAAACGTGTTTATTATCTCTTTGTGAGAGATAAATATACAGTATTTTTAGAGTGGTGGTGGGGGTGATATCCAATCAAGACAGAGCAAAAAAAATGCAATTACCATCATGTTATTGTTAGACTAAGAGGATGATATCAAACTGTGGCAGAAAAAGGAAATGAGACGAGACCAGATGAGATGGGAGGGCAATGGACGGAGAGATGTACAAGATAAACAGAGAGGGAAAGCTGGATGTGACGGTGCAGTGACACGTGGACGATGGAGAGGGAGGAAGATAGAGTCTTGGGTAACAAGAGAGAAGTCCAGTTGAAAATCTGTGCTTGCATTACAGTGGTCGCTCCTCTACTTGCTGGGCAAAACTGACAGAGATATTGTGAGAACCAGAAGAGGACAGAGGGAAACAAAAAATATATATACTTTGCCACCACCCTGCATCTAAGAGGTGGCTTTTGGGGACCTTACTACTTCTAAGCCAGGACATTGGGTAAGTCCCTATTACTGATGCTTACATTGTGTTTTATACTTTCCTAGGATGAACAACAACTTACACAGTAAATGTGATTGTAAAAATAATTCTAAGGAACTAGAATGTCTTTAATTATCAATTGAACAGGTGTTGAATGGTCTGATGTACTCCAAAGCTACATTTCTTCACTAATTCAACCAGTTATGCGTCTGTTAGGACCACTAATATGTAAATACATCCCAGTGGGTAACCATTATTTGTGGTAACTACATAGCACGGAGAAAACATTCATGGTGTGCCTTACCATCATTACAAGGACCATGGTATATTTAGAACAAATTAACAAATGCCTCAAAATTGTAGGACAAGAGATTTTGAGTTATTGACCGTCTTTTCTCTCCACCTTTCCTACTTCAGATCAACTGTGCTTACCATGCGAGGCATGCGTATGTGTCTGAGCCTGGCTCTGTTGCTGCCATTGTGCAGCTTGTGCCAAAGGATGGGAGAAGAAGACACAGAAAGTGACCTGTTGGCTGTCAACATCATAAACCGCAGTGGCATTCTGGGCTCCCTGCTCCCCCTAGAGTTTCACCCAACCCTCCGGGAGACCAGAGCCCCACGCCCGGCCTCCCAGGTCGCCAAGAGAGCCCAGCAAGGGTCTCGCTTTGCCCTGTCCCTGGATGTCCCCACCAGCATCCTCAGTGTCCTCATAGACCTGGCCAAGAACCACGACATGAGAGCCAAGGCTGCTGCCAATGCAGAGCTGATGGCACGCATCGGCAAAAGGAAATAAGGGCTGGGGTCACATTGGCAAAGGCTAGGGGGGAAATTCTCACCTCACCAGGGTTGTGGGTTTACAAAAGCAGGTTGAGGGATGGATAGGTCATGGGGATGAAACAAGTGTTGTTATTAGAGGAAAAGACATCTTGAAGTCATTAATAAATGTTGCCCTTTATCTGTTTTATATTGCATAATTCTTACCTCATTTTATGCCAAAAAGTTCCACTGACTGCCTGTACTAAAACATTATGTAAAAAGAATGACACATTTTGCCAGTTAAATGTCACTGATCAAATAAAAGATGAAGCTGGTCTTTTGTCTCCACTACAGTGAGCATAAATACTAATTTACAGGCAGATGGCCTCATGACATTGTAATAGGTAGGGAACCATTTGAATTGTGTTTATTGTGTTTGTATGTGTAACAATGTAAGGAAAGGTTGCAAAATAAAATCTGATCATATAACCTCATTTCTGTGTACTGCTTGCTAAATCTGCACTGACGTCAGAGGTCTTTTTTAATTTCAAGCATCAGTAACCAATAAAGCACTAAGGAATAAGCAATATCACACTGCGTCATTCCCAACGGGTCTTTGACAACAGGACAATGGTACGGGGAGGAAATTGACCTCAGAGACAAACAGAGCCCCCTGTTTTAGTGATCATCCATCTAGTTGATTTATACTTGATCCCAGTCAGGGCAGTAGCTACATATGAAAACACAGAGGTCAGAACATTTGTCATTTTTTCGAATGTAATATATATCTATATATATATATATTTTTTAGTCAAAGTCTTAACTTCATGTTCAGAGTTAGAATAGTAGAATACATTTTACAGAATTTGGCAACCTTTTATTGACTATATGGAGAATCTCCACCCACATCACATTGACTGAATCTCTATATAATTCGTATATAATGTTTCACACGTAATGTATATTATGTAGTTTACGGCAGGTGACCATATAATCCAATGTCTCATCATTATTATTATTTTTTATTTTACTCTTTATTATGACTTATTTATTGTATAATTGTATTATTATTTATTTTTTTACGCTCCTCTGTTACTGTCACTTTGTCATATTGTTGTCTAATATCTTTTCACTTTTGGTTTAAATGTTCTTAATTGAAAAAAATAATAATAGTAGAATTACACAAGGTACAATTTGGAAACATGCCTGTGCGTCAGCGAAACCGTGCTATACGTCACTCACACAATTACCTGTGTCAGTTAAAAAAAAAAAAATTGGTAAATTGGTTTAGTTAATCTAACCAGCTATCTGAACTTGTAGTAGTCATGGCCAAATTACCGACCGGGCACGCAGGGTACCTACCCAGGGGGCACTGGCTGACCTCCAGGAGGCCCCCATTGAATTTGTTAATCATTCTCGCTCCGATATATTAACATGGCATAGGTCACGGCAAAATGTGTAGAATGCAGGAAATTAGCAGGAAAACTGCAACAACAAAAAAATTGTTCTGTAAAGCAAACGTATTTGTTTACATTTTGTTAATACATGTTTTTTCTGCTAACAGATCCCTCTAAAGTATTCAATTATTGTCTTTAATCCCGGTGCTGAGTTAATGCGAGTTAATGTGTAGCGGCTAATTGATTGGCTAATAGCCAATGTGTTTGTAGATCGACTGAGGTGACTTAAGCATCCAATGTGATGACGGCTGGATTTATTTTTGCTGTTCTCCAAATAGCATCATAGTGTTTTTTTTTATTGTATAGAAATGCAGTAAATTAGTTTAAAATGTTGTGGATATTATAATACTTTTTTTCAGACTCTGGCTATGGCCCTGATCCCAAGTGAGTTGCATAATTCAAGTGGCAATCAGCAGTAGAAACAATAACAAAGTGACTCCCTGCCCCCTTCGGTAAAAAGTGTATGGACTGATCATCCATGATATCAAAAGTATAGTTTTAACCATGTTTGAGGCTATATAGTGTTTGTTTACTTTGTTAAAAAAATATATAGGAGTAAAACAAGCTTATATTTAAGGTTCTGAAGGGGTATGACAATGAGGCATTAAGTTATATTATTGAAGAATCATTGGGTACATACAGAGGTGTCATGCCCATCGGGTCATGTCACCCCTCAGATTTGTCCTGTTTACATATTTTTAATTAAAATACTGTAAATGTATATATAGTTGTTGTTGCTCTGCAATACTACTAGCCAACTTGCAGTTTTATGAAGATGGGTTTAGCTAGCCCAGATAGGTTCTCAATCTCCCAGCCTCATAACTAGGTATCAAGAAGCCATTTCAAGTCATCAATTAAGTTGGACGAGCTAGCTTGTCTAACTATCTTAGCTGGCATGCTTGCTGGCAAGGTTGGTAGACTTGAGAAAAGCAAGCAATTTTTAAATGTAGAACTACATAATAAAACTCATATTCCTTTCAAACTTTTACCCATAATTTAGCAGAGATGCAAAGAAACATGTCAATTATTTAAAAAGCTCAAGAGATATGCAGAAAAATATACATATTTTAAAAATATATTTAAGCATAATGATTATGGCTCTAAATTGCAAGAAAAAAAGTTGTTTCAGGTGTTTGAAAAATGCTAAAATTGTCCAATTTATGGATGGGGGCCAAGCCCCAACTCAGGGCCATTCCCCAGCCATCCTCACATACTTTGTGCCCCCTCTGATTTTTGGGGTGCATTACACCCCTGTGTACATGTCATTAATGTATAAATCCCAAAATAGATGTAGTAAATGCTGATTGCTTCTTTAAGCAGCAATTCTGACAGTTATTTTTTTTATACATCACACACCATTACTAAACTCAGATTATGAGCAAATGATTACAAAGAAACATTAGTACTGGATGGGGTGAGCTAATGTACAGACTACAAAATGTCTGAGATTATGGTGTGCAATTACAACACAATGGTGTTCATCAAAGCATATGCTTATGAAAGGAAATATAGTATATGCCTTAATTGTTCAATAAAGGTCTGCTATATATATATATATATATATATATATATATATATATATATATATATATACACACACCATACCATAGGCTATACAGAAGTAGCGTATAGTATAATGTTTTCTTTCAATATACAATATACGATGTTCATTATGAGATGCTTATTATCATCGATTAATAAGCACAAGCTGTATGATACCTGCATACATTTTTGAAGAATAAAATAAATGCCTATAATGAGCCAACTGTCCTAGCCCAAATGTAGGCTATCACTCCCCTTTTGGTTTCTGTTGTCATGTGTAGTCTACTACACTACCAACATTGACAAAACAAGTTAAGAGCTATTTTTAGAAATAGAAACGGATAATTGAAAAGAAAATACAGATGAGTCACTGAACCTTGGGGCCTAATATTTGGTCACTTTCCTGCGTAACCGAGACCGTAGTTGACAACTTATTGTAGCCCTTTGTTTACTACCCCGAAGCGGTCTGAGGTGCATCAGAGCGGTTACAACCGTAGTGAATTAAGCAGGACATACTTGAGATTGAATACCTTCCTGATAGCGTCGACGGCCTCGGGAATCATTAGACGATATGCCCGTTCAGTGCCTCGACCGAGAGCAGCCTCACGGGTGTTGGAAGGTCATTTGACATTTGTCCACATGGTGTCGTTATTCACACAACGTTGGACGAAGCAATTAATAAACCATGCATTAAAATACCAGAATAATTTTCACGGATACACCCTCTGGTCCTGTCAAACTTATTAAGAACACATTTAATGTATGTCAGTGTTTATAGCCTATGTTCAGCACAGTAGCTCTAATTTAGCTCTAATGTATCATGTGATTAAAGCAGGTGCTGCCAATAAAGGCCAGGTGGATGACACTCTCCAGACAGCCGTAAGGAGATGCTTTTTGACTCAAAGAAATACCAAAAAGTAAGTTTTCGATTTACATATGCCCCTGACATTCAAATAATTAATTGAAGACTTATAGTTGGCCTAATATAGCAGGTACTTGGTGTGCACTGATCGAATAGAATGGACATGGTCCTGAGTTTGACATTGTATATCATGAAATGTGTTATTGTGCAGATTAAATCTGCACACAACCATAATACACATTGCACACATTCTAATGTACAGTAGCCTAGGTTGTTGAACTTTGACGATTCCTGACCTAGGCCAAGATGTACTCTTAAGGAGCCCAAGGTTACCATTACTCCTTGAAGTCCAAGAACCTTAGGTTCTTTTCAGAGGTAGACTGGATCTAGCAGCCAAATACTCCATCTAAACGTGAGTTGAATCTCAGTTTTCATTATGGTTCTAGAAATATAAAGCCCGTTACTTTTATATCACATCGAAATAATTTCACAAATGCAGAAAACACACTTGCTGTATGTACACTATTTTAACCGGCTTCTTCACAGTTGGTCCCTCTGCACTGAGACATGGAGATATGGACTTGTGGGAACACTAACCCTATAAAGGTGTATAATTGAACGTTTTCTTTTTTGAAAATGATTTCTTGCTGATATGAAAGATAAGGTCCCTATGCTTCCAAAACTGTACCGCAAGCGATGTGCGTTAATGTTCAGACCGAGCGTTGGAGTTCTTACCCTAGCTGTATAACTGAGTCAGGGTTTATAGTGAAGATAATCCTGCCACTGTGTTTAATAATGTGCCTCTGGCTTGTGTAATGAGGTGTGTGTTGTAACAGCACAGCATAAACAGCAGGACATCTCAATGAACTTAAGCATTTTATCACACTCTCCTGCACTCCTCTCTGTCCTTAATCCATTTACGTACTTTTATTATTCGGCTGAGAGTACATGGCCAGGTGTGTGTGTGTGTGTGTGTGTGTGTGTTTTCGACTTGAGATGCAGTTGAATTGTCTTTTCATTTCAGTGTGTATGTTTGTTCTAAATGTTCTTGTGGTCGAGTGTGCTTGTGAATGCTCTGTATTGTTGTGAGGAATTGCTGTGTGTAAAAGCTAGAGGGTTACAGACGGTGTGTGAAATAACTGGCAAGAGAGAGCAAATTGTGAAAGAGTCCAGTAATTTCTCACCAAACTAAAGGACGGCAGGAGGTCTTGACACTGTGTTCTGTAAAATGTCTCTTCAGTCCCTCAACACGTGAAAGCCAAGACGGTCCCTCCATCCCCAGTGACCCTGAGGTTTCATTGGACCACACCAGACATGAGGTCAAAGGACAAGTGTGTACATCAGTGGCTGCCCCAAAAACGCCACTGCTAGTGTGCACTGCTATCCTCGGGTGGAGATTTTTAGCTCAGATCTGATCAGACTCAATAATGAGGGATTTGAAGATGATCTGTGATTGAATTGATGGTTTTGTTTTCTCACACCTCAGTTTGAGTCAGATGAATTCTGTCTACATACTTTGCGTCTTTTTGATTTACCATAGTTGAAATACGACCCATGGAGTCTACACAATACCATCTAGAGCTACATCTGACCTGGGCTTTGCAAAGTGTGTGGTGTGATGAAGTTGAAAGTGCAGGGCACTCCCTATGATGTACAATTCAATTGATGTGTCATTGTGTTCTGTCAGATGCCGTCATTCTAAGGTGACGAGGCTGTTGCCAGGAGTCCGTGCAGGTGGCCATCTGACGCAAGACAATGAGTGACGTGTGTGATACATTGGTCAGATAACAGCAAGGTTGTGGGCCTACTGATGGACTCATATCAGTTGGCCCATTACTCTTGGCATCTAGTGATTTACAGGGCTGGGATTTGTCATGTTTCTATTTTTGGAAACTTTATAGCGTGACTTTATAGTGTTAACCTATACCACAGTTTCACTTACTCACTGCGTGTCTTAGACTGTGGTAATCAAGTTTGATCAGACAAAATGCTTTTGGGCTATATCAGAGGACAGACCCACACGGTGTCGATTTAAGAAGTGGCTTCTGCTCTTTTTACTGGCAAGGGAATTCACTCATTCACGTCAAAGTTTCAAGCATAAAGTAGAAAGACCGAATAGAGAATAGAAGTGACACACATCAGATTGCAGGGTATTATAGTTATAGGGGCGGGATAGTGGGAGGGTGTAGAGTTGCTCAATATAAATGACTGCATACAGTCGACAGATTAGAACAAAGGTGAAAGAACAAGTGATGCAAGAGGGAGAGGGAGCAAAAAAGAGACGACGGAGAAATCAAGGATCCATCGATTTAGTGATTTAGATATTGGACCTTTGTTTCATAGAGACGGGAGAGCAAGCCAAAGAAGGTAACCCATACTCAATAGTGGCACAACTGTCCGCTCTGTTTTCTGTCACATTTTTAGGAATGAATGTTTCAGGAGTTAATTAGCAAAGTGTATTTATTTTGTAGAATTACTTTGTATTAATTTTATAAAACTGTTTTCATTCAGGACAGATGGGTAATAATCACGAGACCATTACAGTATAATGAAGTGCTAGCTGTGGTGAACTACATTATGGTAGCTGACATCTCGAGTATCTGCTGTAGCCTACACATGTGACCCAACATATTGTCTGTTAGTGAGCTGTCAAGGGTTGCCTTTTCTCTCCAGCAATATTACTGTTTGGAGCTGTAGTCATGGCTTGCTTGTGTGTTCATGTCGGTCATGTTTCTACCATACAAAATACTTTTTGGTAAAAAATAATTCCACCAGTGCCATGTTCAGTCAGTGTGGTGATAGCCTCACCTGTTGGTGATATGTTGTAACTACAGCAATAAAGACTACATTGGTGAATCCTCAGACGCTGTTCCCTGAGGATCCAAAGGATGGATTATGCCATGAAGTCCCTCAGTCTCCTGTCCCCTGCCTCACTCTCCAAGTAAGAGCCTGATTCCGCAGCACTAAGGGGGTGTGCCCTATTGGTTATCATAAGACTGCTTTCAGTAATGTTTAATGGGTTTTTCTTTTTACATCGTAGGACATAAGTCGTAGAGTCAAAGTTATCATTGTTTTCCAATAGATTTGACATAATTTGACTGTGTATGTATCTCCACCAGGTGTGTGACAGCCAGTGTATCAGCCAGTGCCTCCATGACCCAGCAGCTTCTTGTCGGGACTCCTCGACCTAAGCCCTTCCGGGTCACCAGTGCTGACCGCAGCGTTAAGAAGGGAATCATGGCTGATGGGCTACGAGACCTACTCAACAAAGTGAGGAGAAGAGGGAGGGATGAAGAGGGTGCTTGAGGGAGGACTACAAGTTAAAATAAAAATTATTTCACCTTTTATTTAACCAGGTAGGCCAGTTGAGAACAAGTTCTCATTTACGACCTGGCCAAGATAAAGGAAAGCAGTGCGACAAAAACAACAGAGTTACACATGGGATAAACAAATGTACAGTCAATAACACAATATAAAAATATGTATACAGTGTGTGCAAATTAAGTAAGAAGGTAAGGCTAATGAATAGGCCAATAGTGGGGAAGTAATTACAATTTAGCAATTTACACTGGAGTGATAGATGTGCAGATGAGGATGTGCAATAGAAATACTGGTGGGCAAAAGTGCAGAAAAACAAATATGGGGATGAGGCAGGTAGATGTTTGGATGGGCTATTTACAGACGCAGCGCTCGGTAAGCTGCTCTAACAGCTGATGCTTAAAGTTAGTGAGGGAGATAGTGGGGCAAAAAAGTATTTAGTCAGCCACCAATTGTGTGAGGCCTGTAATTTTCATCATAGGTACACTTCAACTATGACAGACAAAATGAGAAATAAAATCCAGGAAATCACATTGTAGGATTTTAATGAATTTATTTGCAAATTATGGTGGAAAATAAGTATTTGGTCACCTACAAACAAGCAAGATTTCTGGCTCTCACAGACCTGTAACTTCTTCTTTAAGAGGCTCCTCTGTCCTCCACTCGTTACCTGTATTAATGGCACCTGTTTGAACTTGTTATCAGTATAAAAGACACCTGTCCACAACCTCAAACAGTCACACTCCAAACTCCACTATGGCCAAGACCAAAGAGCTGTCAAAGGACACCAGAAACAAAATTGTAGACCTGCACCAGGCTGGGAAGACTGAATCTGCAATAGGTAAGCAGCTTGGTTTGAAGAGATCAACTGTGGGAGCAATTATTAAGAAATGGAAGACATACAAGACAACTGATAATTTCCCTCATTCTGGGGCTCCATGCAAGATCTCACCACGTGGGGTCAAAATGATCACAAGAACGGTGAGCAAAAATCCCAGAACCACACGGGGGGACCTAGTGAATGACCTGCAGAGAGCTGGGACCAAAGGAACAAAGCCTACCATCAGTAACACACTACGCCGCCAGGGACTCAAATCCTGCAGTGCCAGACGTGTCCAGGCCCGTCTGAAGTTTGCTAGAGAGCATTTGGATGATCCAGAAGAAGATTGGGAGAATGGTTTCATCTGACCATATGACAAAATATAACTTTTTGGTAAAAACTCAATTTGTTGTTTTTGGAGGACAAAGAATGCTGAGTTGCATCCAAAGAACACCATACCTATTGTGATGCATGGGGGTGGAAACATCATGCTTTGGGGCTGTTTTTCTGCAAAGGGACCAGGACGACTGATCCGTGTAAAGGAAAGAATGAATGGGGCCATGTATCGTGAGATTTTGAGTGAAAACCTCCCATCAGCAAGGCCATTGAAGATGAAACGTGGCTGGGTCTTTCAGCATGACAATGATTCTAAACACACCGCCCGGGCAACGAAAGAGTGGCTTTGTAAGAAGCATTTCAAGGTCCTGGAGTGGCCTAGCCAGTCTCCAGATCTCAACCCCATAGAAAATCTTTGGAGGGAGTTGAAAGTCCGTGTTGCCCAGCAACAGCCCCAAAACATCACTGCTCTAGAGGAGATATGCATGGAGGAATGGGCCAAAATACAAGCAACAGTGTGTGAAAACCTTGTGAAGACTTACAGAAAACGTTTGACCTCTGTCATTGCCAACAAAGGGTATATAACAAAGTATTGAGAAACTTTTGTTATTGACCAAATACTTACTTTCCACCATAATTTGCAAATAAATTCATTAAAAATACTACAATGTGATTTTCTGGATTTTTTTTTTTCTCATTTTGTCTGTCATAGCTGAAGTGTACCTATGATGAAAATTACAGGCCTCATCTTTTTAAGTGGGAGAACTTGCACAATTGGTGGCTGACTAAATACTTTTTTGCCCTACTGTATAAGTCTCTAACTTCAGTGAGTGTGAATGAGAGAAGAGTGGTGTATGAGTGAGAGAGTCTGGTTCCATACTCTACTCATTTATGGCATCATAAATTCAATCCAGTCAACAATGTGACTTAGATGGATAAAGGAATGAACGGATGGGTGAGTCAGTTCTTTCTGATTCACTTTGAAAGCCTCTAACGGTTTTCCTCAAATGCTTGCATGCTCACATGCACATACTGACAATTGTCTCTGTTGTTCTGGTTCTCCAACTGTGACACTACTGCTGTCTTACGCATGTCTTTGAAAAGTTTAACTTAATGATAATACATGATATTGAGACTTTTCAGGAACTTATCTCCTCAGCAGAGATATGCAATCTTTTTTTTTAAACTCTCCATTTGTATTATTCACTGTAGAAATCTATGACGCAAGAGAATGGAGTGGCTAAGTAACTACTTTTGAGAGGGGGAATGATTCTGTAGTCCCTAATGACTGGATTCGATCTCCTCCAGGCTAATGGGTAGTTTGTTCCCTCTCAGGCCATGGACTCTCTGCACGTGTCCTGCGTCAGTGCCTTGGTGCTGGATGAAGACGGGACGGGGGTAGATACAGAGGAGTTCTTCCTGACCCTGCAAGACAACGCTGTCCTCATGGTCCTGGAAAAGGGGCAGAAGTGGACACTTCCACAGGTTGGTAGGGTGACATATGCATGACCTTCTTACCAGAGTCCACTGGGTGGTGCATTTACACAGGGTCACTCTGGTAGAATGGTGAACAGGCTTCACTTCTGTGTATTATCATCATCAGTGCCTCAGATGAAGATGCAGTTGTATAGCCTGCCTTTTTAGATAAGATGGGATGAACAAGAACATCTACTCCCATATTGTATATGAATGACCTGAACTTTTGGGATTGAATATAGAGTAAGCATATTCAGAAATGATTCCATTCAGATAAACGCAAAAGCATTGTTATTCTGGGGGAAGAGTTGAGTGAAAGCATGTCTGACATGTATTGCAAATCATAACCCCCTCATTTAGTTACCTCACACTTTTGGCCACAATTAAAGCACAATTTGAGTCAGAGTTGATGGGTTTTTGTTTGTCCAAAGCAGGTAATTTCCATATTCATTCAATTCTGTTCTGCCACCTGAATGGCATCACCCTGTGTGTTTACTTGGCTCCTGTCATGCTGAGCGTGTCTCATTAACATAATACAATTTCCTCTCCTGTTGTCCTTCCACTGTTCCGAATGAATTAATCTGTATTCCAATGCTTGTTACCTTCCTTTGCAGATGACTGGAGCTCTTGGATGGAGAGTGTAGGGGGGCTAGCTAGTATTGCGTTCATCCATCTTAGTTTGACAGACACTAAGTGTCAGAGGTTATATATGCAGTTTTCCTTCACACTCAATTTGAGTTTCCCATAAATAAGCTGTAGGAGACTCGACTTAATTTGTGTTAACTGGGGGAAATTGATTTGGCTCTTGTTTCTCCTCTCTCATATCCCTCCCTCTTTCTCCACCTTTTGGCTCCCAGAACACTCATCCCCGACTTCAAAATGAGCTCAAACACCAGCGCAGAAAAGATGTGGCTAGAATAACCTTTGACCTATACAAGAACAACCCTCAGGATTTCATTGGCTGTCTGAATGTGAAGGCCACGCTGTATGGAACCTACTCTGTGTCCTACGATGTGCGCTGCTACGCTGCCAAGAAGATGCTGAAGTGAGTAATCTCTGTGTGTTGATGTGGGTGCTTAAAGGTGAGTTTGTAAGATTTAGGAGGAGGTTGAGTTGATACAGTGCCTTCAAAGTATTCGAACCCCTTGAAATTTACCACATTTTGTTGGATTTAATTGTCATTTTTTTGTCAACTATCTACACAAAATACTCTTATTTCAAAGTAGAAGAAAAATTTTAACATTTTACATTTTTTGATGGAAAAGAAATATATAGAGCTTGATTTAGATAAGTATTCAACCCTCTGAGTCAATGACAGGAGGCTGCTGAGGGGAGAGCAGCTCATAATAATGGCCGGAACAGAGCAAATGGAATGGTATCAAACACATGGTTTCCATGTATTTGATACCATTCCACTGATTCCAATACAGCTGTAAATCTTTTGGGGTAAGTCTCTAAGCGCTTTGCACACCAGGATTATACAATATTCTACTGTTATTCTTTTTTTTTTAATCTTCAAGCTCTGTCCTGTTGGCTGTTGACCATTGCTAGACAGCCATTTTCAAGTCTTGCCATAGATTTTCATGCCGATCTGTTGGAAAGTTGAATGTTTTGCCTTAGCATTTTGCCTGTGCTTAACCTTATTAAGTTTATTTTTATCATAAAAGACTCCCTTGTCCTTGCCGATGATAAGGATACCCATAACATGATGCAGCCACCACCATGTTTGAAAATACGAGTGATACTCAGTGATTTGTTGTATTGGATTTGCCCCGAACATAACGCTTTGTATTCAGGAATAAAAGTTCAGTTCTTTGCCACATTTTTTGCAGTTTTACTTTAGTGCCTTATTGGATGCATATTTTGGACAGGATGCATGATTTGGAATATTTGTATTCTGTACAGGCTTCATTCTATACAGGCTTCCTTCTTAGTTTTGTGGAGTAACTACATCTTCAGTTTTCTCCTGTCACAGCTATTAAACTCTGTAACTGTTTTAAAATCACCATTGGCCTCATGGTGAAATCCCTGAGTGGTTTCCTTCCTGTCTGGCAACTGAGTTAGAAAGGGCACCTGTATCTTTGTAGTGACTGGGTGTAATGATACACATCCAACGTGTAATTAATAACGTCACCATTCTCAAAGGGATATTCAGTCTTAAATTTTTTTTTTTAAAAGATCTACCAATATTTTCCCTTCTTTGCAAACAATTGGAAAACATCCCTGGTCTTTGGTTGAATCTGTACTAGAAAGTCCCTGTTTGACTGAGGGACCTTACAATTATCTGTATGTGTTGGGTACAGAGATGGGGTAGTCATCCAAAAATCATGTTGAACACTATATTATTGCCCACAGTGAGTCCATGCAACTTAAGTGACTTGTTAAGCACATTTTTACTTCTGAATTTATTTAGGCTTGCAATAACAAACGGCTTGAATACTTATTGACTCAAGACATTATAGCTTTACTTTTTTTATTAATTTGTAAATATTTTAAAAATCTACTTTGGCATTATGGGATGTTGTGTGTAGATCGGTGACAAAAAAATCTAAATTTAGGCTGTAACACAACAAAATGTGGAAAAAGTTGAGGGGTGTGAATGCTTTCTGAAGGCGCTGTATGTTCAGATACATTTAGGTTATGTCATACGTGCTGAGAGCTGCTGATTTTCGGCTTTAGCTGAGCGGTTGTGACAATGAGGATTTAAATTGTGCAGAATCAACAAATAACAGGTTTCTAGATTTCATTTTCTGCTCCTATTTTTCTCTTTGAAAAGTCACTGGAGAGAATGAAACTTGTATCTCAACTAGGAGAGAGAGATTAGGGAGATGCAGGTTCCAGCCCTGCCCTGTCGGAGTTTCCCTATCTCCCTGACTATATGCTCATATTATATCTGTCCGATCACTATCTACAGTACAGGCATCTGTCTGACATAGGGTTGCAAAGGTGCCGGGAATTAACCAATGTTACCGGAATTTCTGTAATTTTTGTGATTAACAGATCATCCATATATGGTAACTTTGTTAATATACATTTGAAAAATGTATTCGTATACAGTACCAGTCTACATTTCAGACACACCTACTCAATCCTTTTCTACATTGTAGAATAATAGTGAAGACATCAAAATAATGAATGGAAGAAAAGAAATCCACATTGACTGACTCGTGTCTTAATAATGATGGACTGTCAATTCTCTTTGGTTATTTGAGCTGTTATTGCCATAATATGGACTTGGTCTTTTACCAAATAGGGTTATCTTCTGTATATCACCCCTGTCTTGTCACATTACAACTGATTGGCTCAAATGCATTAAGAAGGAAAGAAATTCCACAAATTAAATTTTAACAAGGCACACCTGTTAATTGAAATGCATTCCAGGTGACTACCTCATGAAGGTGGTTGAGAGAATGCCAAGAGTGTGCAAAGCTGTCATCAAGGCAAAGGGTGGCTACTTTGAAAAATATAAAATATATTTTGATTTCTGTAACACTTTTGGTTACTACATGATTCCATATGTGTTATTTCATAGTTTTGAGGTCTTCACTATTATTCTACAATGTAGAAAATATAAAAAATACAGAAACCTACTAATTCAAGGGTTTATGTCAACTTTTGACTGGTACTGTATATACTTTTTTATATATATATCTGTGTTAATATTGTCGATGAGTTTCTAGTGGATAGACTATGGTTCTAGAGAAAATAACAATGGCATTATTTTCAATTAACTCAAACTCCAACTATTGGCTTCTTTCACAACTGCCAGCAGTTTGGCAGTTGTGAAAGAAACAAAAATACATAGACAATGTAAAATTAATCTATATATGTATTTCATGCTGAAACCCTCATTTTATTTAACTAGGCAAGTCAGTTTAAACACCAATGGTATTCACTATTGTGATGGTTTAGATTTATGATAATGTTTTACAGGTTTGATATTCTATTTTTAAATCATCTTATTTTATTATTTCATATATTTTACTTGTGATAAGGCCACACCGAGGGCCGGCGATAATTACAGGTACCTGTAATAATCTGAAGTACTCAAAGGCAACGAAATGGCTTCTGATAATGTTCCCCCTCTGGTAGTTTACTGGTAAACTCCAAAAGTTTCCAGTAAGAACCTCCTTTCTCAACTCTTGTCTGACATATTTTTCCCTGTTCTTGTAGGGAGGCTCTGAGATGGACCCTGTTCTCCATGCAGGCCACAGGCCATGTCCTCCTGGGCTCCTCCTGCTACATCGAGCAGCTCCTGGATGAGGATGACCGGGCAGACCTGAGCCTGCCACCACTGCCACAGGATGGAAAGATCAAACAACTACAGAGCATCCTGATGGGCAAGACGGCTGTGGTGGGCAAGACGGCTGTGGTGGGCAAGACGGCTGTGGTGGGCAAGACGGCTTTGTGATCTATCTCAATACTATGAACATACATCCTTCCCTTCTCCCTTCCTTGAAGTAATCACCCATCTAAATTGATTTTACAGGTGAAAGGGAATGCTGTACTGCATAGCTTGCACCTGTCCAGTCATGGCTGATTTAGTAATCACTTCATGGAAAGAAATAATGGATTGTCAGGATATTCAAACAGGGCTCTGCTCAGAGAGACACTCTAAAAGAGGCTGTTTGCTAAAATAGACTGTTTGCTATAAGGAATGGTACTGGCAAACTGCAGGACCAATACGACGGCACAGTGCTGCATCACTCTGATGTTATGGTTACAGTGGCAGGTACACACCTTCTGGTTAGTTCACTCCTCTCGGTTGACTTTAGGTGCAGCAAATGCTGTGTTGTCCTACATTTTGGCTATGATCACTTGCACTTTGTTACATTTGTCTGTCTATATGGCTTGCAACACTCCACAAGCGAATGCACTTTTCTATTGCAGTGACTGCTGCTGATCTGTATCTTCAACTGATAGAAGGCACTTGGCTTTTTTTCATTTTAATAAGCATGAATAAAATACAAGAATATTAACCTTTTGAGAGATTTTATTTACCCTCAACATAAACATGCGCGCATGCACAAGCAAACACACACACACACACACACACACACACACTTGAAGTCACACCTGAAAGCAGAGACCTGTGTAACTTTGTTGTCCAACCATTGTCACATGGCAGGGCTGTGCTCCACAGTGTTGGATGTTATTATGGGTGACGTCTGTCTGGCTCATGGGCACAGTAATTGGCAGCAGGTCTGGTTGTCTCCCCCACACTCCTCTAATTGCCCCCTGTCCTGTGCTGCCAGCTGGAGCCCAGCTTCCCTTGGCCTGCCAGGGGGTGGGAGAAAGCCAGGGCCAGGGAATGGCACACAGCTGCAGGGGCTGAAGTGGAGGGCCAAGGAAATGAGCCATTACACAGACAGACCAGAGAGAGGATGACTACTTTGGCAGCAGAATCAACAATCAATCTACTCTCCCTCTCATCTCAAGTTAAATGGCGGCCGGATTTTTTGTAATATACTCAACACATTTTGGGATGTTCCAGCTGTCCTGAGTACAATATTGAAGAGCAGGCAATAAGGGAAGGGGTATACAGACATGCCTGGTGCTCAAAATTGATGACTTATTTCATGCAGCGAGAGTTGAGCGGGGATGAATGGATGTGGTTCAGTTCGTTCAGACAGTCTTCCTGAGCCCTCACCAGCTAGCTACAATAGTTTATGCTTGTGGTTAGAAACTTTCTTGAGAATTTGAAACTTGTCTGCCGAAATAGGGAATAGGGAGTGTTCAGAATTATTCCGTTTTTACCGGATTTTCAAAAGCAATTGTGATTTAGCTGTAACCCTGGCCTGATGCTACACTATCTAGCTACTTCCCTCTATGTTACTGCAGGAGAGCAGTGCAAGGTCGTTTGTTTGCGTTGGTCTGTGGTGTGAAAGAGGGTGGCAGTAAACAACATGTAGAGCGCCTCTCCCCCTCACTCCATCCAGCTGGCATGTCTTAATGTGATTTGGTTCATGGAAACATTTGAGTGTGTTGAATATAAACCATGCAATAATGTGGACCCGTGGATGGTTTCTGTAGGCCTATTTATCAGCTCATATGCAGAACATTTAAAGTGAGTGGGTTGTTGGCTCGCTATTTCAAGCAGGTTGACCTGATGCCCTTCCATAGCCGTGTAGTGTAAGCATTTCACTTTTCTCTTTCAACGTGACTGCATTCGTTGTAGGTGGTGATTTCCCCCCGTTCGTTATAGCCTATTGGAAATCACAGAAATCTTGTCTATCCAGTATTTGCCATATGCTTTTCCACATGCTGATGACCTTGACTGTCAAATTGAGCACCTCCCTCCTGTCACTCGGGGTGCGAAATGCAGTCGTTTCTGAATTTTACACCACCACGGTGCAGTACGTGCAAGACACGCCCCGTAGTGGATGGAGGGAACGCAGCTCTCCCTCTGATCTGGCCAGAGGTACAGTAGTCTACTCTTCGCTGAGCATGTGGTCTCCGAAGACATTATCAACATGACCGTGAGAGATGAGTAGGGATTCTTTACGGTCGGCTACCTAAAACTGGTGGACGATCATCTCACGACAGAGGCAATAGCACAGCTTTTACATGCAGAGATGTAGCCTACAACAGCATCATTAGAGTCATATTACATAGCCATAAAACATGATATGAAATACATTGCAATATTCTGATTATTTGTCAAAGAAACAGAAGACAGAGCGCGACAAACGGACCTGCAAAAGAATGTAGCTGGGAATCTCCGGGACTGGCACGAGGCAATGTAAGTCCTATTTCCCTATTTTAACTTCATATGGTATCTAAAATGAAAACACACAGTGCATGAATTGAATACTTTGTACAAAGTATGCGGCCCACATGTGTAAGTGTAACAAACATTTCAATTTAACAGCCTATAGGGCAGGCTACTTGTAGTTTAATAACCCATTTACAACTGCCCTATGATATTGTAATAACAAATATATACACATTTATTGTTGCACATGTATTAGCTAAATTGTATTTTATTTGCTTGTATTAGCCTGTGTTATAGCACGGTGTCCCGTACTGTACGGAGTCCTAATGTGTGCATTTGATCAAATAGGTAAACGTTTGTTTTTCATAAAATAAAAAAAATATTGATTCGTTATTTTTAGATCATTTTAACTGTGGCAAACTGTTTTCGTTTTGCTTTTTGGGGTTTTTGGTGACAAATCTGTATGAAAATAGTATTGATTGACTTGTATGCATATTGGCTTTTTCAACCCCCCCCCCAGGCTTTATTGTGGGAGAAACTGCTTGACACTATACATGCTTGGAGACTGTGTTACTCTCACACTCCTCTGGGAACACCTCCACTGCAGTCTTCAGAGATCTGACTAGGTAAACAGTATGTAGAGAGATGTGTGTGCATGTCTGCCTGTTTGTGGTGTTAGTCATTAGCCAAGAGAGAGGAAAGAAGTTTAGCCAGAAAGTTGTCTATATTAATTAACGTCAGATTAATTCAAAGTGGCAGAATAAATAGAATAAACATCTATGCAGTAAAATTTAAGTAACTACATGATAAATAGAGATACTAAGAGAGAGAGAGTGATACTATTGACAGGGAGTGAAAAGGGCTCCTAAAAGCAGACCGCTTCAGCAGATGAAATCAACATTGCGAAAGGAGAAATGGAGATGGTGTCTATGGGGGAGTGGTGGAGATGGAGACAGGGAAATGTGGGAGGAAGGAGGTAATTAGAGAGGGGTATGATCTTGATGTAATTATTTGGAACTCTCCTGCCGTGTGTGTGAGGGCAACCTTTTGACAGACATAGAGATACATTCATTATGAAGTCACTCTGCTCTCTCTCCCTGCAGCCAGGAGGCGAATTGGATTGACTTTTAATTGCCTCCTCCTGTAGATAAGTAACCTCATAATTTTAGAAAAGCGGCTTTGTGTCCTGCATCCTTGATCCTCTGCCCTTCCCCTCCCCTCAACACACACATTTACACACTCTCTCCTTTCTTCCTCTCTTCTCTCTCTCTCTCCTTTCTTACTCTCTTCTCTCTCTCTCTCCTTTCTTACTCTCTTCTCTCTCTCTCTCTCCTTTCTTACTCTCTTCTCTCTCTCTCTCTCCTTTCTTACTCTCTTCTCTCTCTCTCTCTCTCTCCTTTCTTACTCTCTTCTCTCTCTCTCTCTTCTTACTCTCTTCTCTCTCTCTCTCTCTTCTTACTTTTCTCTCTCTCTCTCTCTCTCCTTACTCTCTTCTCTCTCTCTCTCTCTCTCCTTTCTTACTCTTCTTCTCTCTCTCTCTTTTCTTACTCTCTTCTCTCTCTCTCTCTCCTTTCTTACTCTCTTCTCTCTCTCTCTCTCTCTCCTTTCTTACTCTCTTCTCTCTCTCTCTCTCTCTCTCCTTTCTTACTCTCTTCTCTCTCTCTCTCTCTCTCCTTTCTTACTCTCTTCTCTCTCTCTCTCTCTCTCTCTTTCTTACTCTCTTCTCTCTCTCTCTCTCTCTCTCTCTTTCTTACTCTCTTCTCTCTCTCTCTCTCTCTCCTTTCTTACTCTCTTCTCTCTCTCTCTCTCTCTCTCTCTCCTTTCTTACTCTCTTCTTACACTCTCTCTCTCTTCTCTCTCTTCTCTGTCTGGCTATTTCAGGTCCAAATTTCTGTAAAAGCCCAACCATAAATTATTCATGTAATAGGACAATATAAAGCCCCACAGTTGTCTCTGCCTCTCAAGGTCGAACAGTCCGTCTGACCAACATGCTGTTTGGCCAGTTATCCCGCAAAATAAAGGAGCTTCACAATATTAACCTAACTAAATATTAACCTAACTAAAGGAATCTCAAAAATATATTATTTCAATATAATTCTACTCACCTACTCCATCCTTAAATAGCCCTCGCATAAGGCCCCCTGAAGGCCTGTAAATCCAGCAACTTGTAATGGATTGTTTGGAGCTAGCTATATTAAATTAGACATGCAGAAAGCCTTATCTTCGACATCTGTCACACCACCAGTCCACCATCTTTTCCTGCTTTCATCCTCTTGCATCTCACTCTCCCCGTGTTCTCTTCATATTTCATGCAACCACACTCTCAACCAGAATAGCTGCATCTCTTACTGCTCTTGAGCACAGTTAAGAAATTAGCTAAACTATTTAGGACCTGGAAAGAAAGGGTAATTGGATTTCTGCATAAAAAGAAAGGATGAGGCCGTAACACAGAATGAGTGGCTGTTAACATTCTAGACACATGGTCAGTAAGCCAATCACAGTTGAACAGGCCTGTGGCCCTCGACTGGCTCTGTTGTGTTATGCTATTGAAGGTCAGAGCACTGGGTTGGATAGATTATTCCCACGACTTGAAATGAGAATGATGAGTTGAGAATATGGCTCTTTATAATTAGGCTCACTATATATTGTATATTCAGCCACATCCTTCTGTTTGCAGAATGGAAATATGTTGTACCAAAAGGAAGCACTGGTAGGGACCAAGAAAGCAGAAACAAGTGCAAGGAGCTATATGTCACTTTATATAACACACTTTACATTAACTGTGCATGTATACATTCTGGAAACAAACAAACTCTCTCTGACATCTCCCCCAATGGAACACTACTGGGGATAAAGCTATTTCCCTCTCCACGTTTACCAACAAGACCACTTACCCTTAGCTGTTGCCCTGCTGGGCTGCTTACTGTGTGTGTGTGGTACTGATACTGTGTTTGTATTGCATTCCCAAAGAACTGTGCTGAAGACGGGGCCTGTTTTGCTTTCGTAAATGTGATATTTAAGCCACCCAAATCAGGATGTGGTGATGAATACAGCGCGAGAACTCAAATAGGGATCTGCTTTCTAAGTGGGGTGCTCACACAGCCAGCTAGTCACTTCCCACCATCTGAACCCATGCTGTCCTGAACCCATGCTGTCCATTCCATGTACTTAGTTCTGTGAGGCTGGACTGCATGCAGTAAAGAACCATTTAGTTGTGTTGTTAATCACCTCGTCATGTTGTGAGGCTTCACATTGGAAAGTTGTCATTGTATTTGAACATAAAGCAGTCTTTGTGTTTCGCTGCGTTTTTAGTAATGTGTTTTAAGTCTATTGTCTTGGAGTGAATGATACAGTAGATAGAGGGTTGTCCTGTGTTTTTACTGTGACATTGTAATTTGTTGGTTTGTTTATGACACATGTTTGAGAAAGCAATTGACATGTGGGAGGGATGGATGGAGGGACAGGGCCAGCGGTTGTTAGTGCTGCTCTTCCAACCCAGACCATCGTCTCTCCTTCCATTTGTTTTCACATTCTATCTCCTGCTCTATTATTCATGTTTTCAAACTCTGTGGATTGTGACAAAGAGCAAAGAAAATGTTGACAGTGTTTGCAGAAAAACAAAACAATAAACCACACGAAAGATGCAGTGTTATTACTATGATTTAGTGGAAAGTTAGAGATATTGTACTATACATAAAGCAGTGCAGGTGTAAATTAACACCATCACAATGCACTCTCTCTGTTTCCCTCCCTCCACTCATGTTTTTAATTTGAACAACCTGTTAGATCAGACAGTCTCAAAGGAAAATGATAACTATGCTCCACTGCAATTCATATTTAACTCTGTTTTAACCCACTTGTGCAGCAAGGCACAAATGTATGTGTGAAAATATACAGTAGTATAATATAGAGTTCGACCGATTTTAATCGGAATGGCCGATTTCTTATTTTAGTGCCGATATCACGTTTTCATAACAATCGGTAATCAGCATTTTTGGACAACAATTATGGCCGATTACATTGCACTCCACGAGGAGAATGTGAGGCAAGCTGACTACCTGTTATGCGAGTGCAGCAAGGAGCCAAGGTAAGGGGCTAGCTAGCATTAAACTTGTCTTGTAAAAAAAACAATCAATCTTAACATATTCACTAGTTAACTACACATGGTTGATGATATTACTAGTTTATCTAGCTTGTCCTGCGTTGCATATAATCGATGTGGTGCCTGTTAATTCATCATTGAATCACAGCCTACTTCGCCAAATGGGTGATTTAACAAGCGCATTCGCGAAAAAAGCACTGTCGTTGCACCAATGTGTACCTAACCATAAACATCAACGCCTTTCTTAAAATCAATACACAAGTATATATTTTTAAACCTGCATATTTAGTTAATATTGCCTTAATATTGCCTGCTAACATGAATTTCTTTAACTAGGGAAATTGTGTCACTTCTCTTGCGTTCTGTACAACAGAGTCAGGGTATATGCAGTAGTTTGGGCCGCCTGGCTTGTTGCGAACTGTGTGAAGACCATTTCTTCCTAACAAAGACAGCCAACTTCGCCAAACGGTGGATGATTTAACAAAAGCGCATTTGCGAAAAAAGCACAATTGTTGCACGACTGTACCTAACCATAAACCTCAATGCCTTTCTTAAAATCAATACACAGAAGTATATTTTTTTAAACCTGCATTTTTAGTTTTAAAAAATCATAATAGCAGGCAATATCAAACTAGGCAAATTGTCACTTCTCTTGTGTTCATTGCGCGCAGAGTCAGGGTATATGCAACAGTTTGGGCCTCCTGGCTCTTTGCGAACTAATTTGCCAGAATTTTACATAATTATGATATAACATTGAAGGTTGTGCAATGTAACAGCAAATTTTAGACTTATGGATGCCACCCGTTAGATAAAATACACAACGGTTTTGTATTTCACTGAAAGAATAAACTTTTTGTTTTCTAAATGATAGTTTCCGGATTTGACCATATTAATTACCTAAGGCTCGTATTTCTGTGTGTTATATTATAATTAAGTCTATAATTTGATAGACCAGTCTGACTGAGCAGTGGTAGGCAGCAGCAGGCTCGTAAACATTCATTCAAACAGCACTTTCCTGCGTTTGCCAGCAGCTCTTCGCAATGCTTGAAGAATTGCTTCAAGCATTGCGCTGTTTATGACTTCAACCCTATCAACTCCCGAGATTAGGCTGGCAGTACTAAAGTACCTATTAGAACATCCAATAGACAAATGGTATAAAGAGAGAGTCCTATAATAACTACAACTTAACTTCTTATCTGGGAATATTGAAGACTCATGTTAAAAGGAACCACCAGCTTTTATATGTTCTGAGCAAGGAACTTAAACGTTAGCTTTTTTACATGGCACATATTGCACTTTTACTTTCTTCTCCAACACTTTGTTCTTGCATTATTTATAAACCAAATTGAGACACAATTGATTTTATTGATGTACTATATTAAGTTAAAATATAAGTGTTCATTCAGTATTGTTGTAATTGTCATTATTACAGATATGTATATAAAAATTGTCCGATTTAATTTGTTCTGCTTTTTTTGGTCCTCCAATTATCGGTATCGGCATTGAAAAATCATAATTGGTCAACCTCTAGTGTAATAGTAGTCCAACAGTATGATGAGTGAGATTGATGTAAACAATCTTTAGTGACAGTTTTTTGGCATGATAAGAGGATAAAGTATATCACTAAGAACCCTATAGGAAATGTCTATTCTCTGTGTGGGATCTGTGTGTCCTTCCTCCTCTCTCTCTCCATCCCCATCTCCCTCCTTGTCTGTCTCAGGGAGCTGGCCCAGCCTTCTCTTTAACTCACTAAAGGCCAGTGTCACATCAGGATGATGGATCTGCCACCTGGCAGCAGATAGATGTGGGAGAGGACCAGGCTGAGGTGCTGTGGAGGGGAACCGTAGAATAAGCAGAAAATGATGCATGACTGTTCATACTTCCTACTGCAATGACGGGGGTACATTACTTGGCCCAGACACGGTTCCAAGACTGAGCTGCTTGCACTTTAACTGATCATCTGCAGTGTTTGTTGTGAGGGCTTTTAGTGCCACTCTCTCAAGTGTGCTCTGTGAAGACTGTTTCTATTATGCTGCAAATTCAATGGATATCAAATAATTTTACATGGGTGTCAAGATAATGTGCTCACAGCATTTCAATCAGGTAAATGGGTCTACAGTATATAAAGATGTTGGATGTACATGTTAACAAAGATATGTAAAGGACATATAAATTCCACCAAACAGCAATGGAGCAGAATCTGCTTTCTCCTCCAAACTGACCTCACTTTCATGACAACCACAGCCCTTATGATTCAACACCATCTCCCCCTGTCCCTTAGGTCGGGAATTTCCCATTCCTGGCCATATCATACACTTTCTTTTCCACCCCCGCTCCCTTAAACTCTCAGTAAGTAGTAAGCCAGTCTTCATTATAAACTCTGCAGAGTGCATTGAGTAGTTGTTTCCAGGCTGGTGACTCAACAGTTGCCCAGTTGGGTGTTGATTATATCCTGCCATACCTGGAAATGTGAATGGTGCCAGAGATACTGTATATATTGACGAGGTGGTCTTGTCTCCCCCTAACAATGGGAGTCATTGTCACAAAGGCGGGAAGTCAGGCGGTCTGCTTATTAAGTAGAATCACTGTATTCCCACGTGGACAGATTTTGACGGGAGTCGACCCTCTTGCTTCACCTCTTCCTCTGATGCTACATATGAATTCAATTGTTCTTTGTGAGAGTGAAGTCATTCCTCTTTCTGCTGGTCGGAAGTGGAAAACACAATTACCTGGAGCCCCAGAGCTCCCCTGTGGGCCTCCTCTAGCAAGCAGCAGAATACTTAATTAGAGTTAGAATTAGAGCTGCTGCACCTGGGTTTCACACTATCCAGAGGAGACTGAGGGTGCAGACTCTGCAGAGCATGCTGATGATTAACTGTTGAGTGATCAGGAAGGACTGCTCATAGCTGGACTGGTGCTGAGTTGAAAATGAACTGGTAGAGCCCTTGTTGCTCTCACTGCAGTGCTTTCATCACTGACTGTCTAGATACTGAACTAACAAGGGGAACTATGTTAACACGCTTCTGCTCTGCCAGACCTGCGCTCTCTCCCTTGTGATGGGAAAAACACTTTGACACTATGGTAACTAAGGTTTTCCACAGGCAGGAGGTGAGGCTTCGCTGTGTTTTGTGATCAGACATGCGGCTGTAAGGCCATGTGACCCTGGGTTAGCGCTATCTGGGATCCTTGGGACATCCCTACCCTAACCTTAATCTTTACTCTAACCTTAACCTTTACCTTAAACATTTAAAATGTCAACTTCAATGGGGTAACGTCAGAGTTGGGATGTCCCAAGGATTCCGGATAGCATGGACCGCGGCCCTTTCCGGACACTTGGGACGACTCTACCCTAAACCCTAACCTTTTCTTGTACCATGTTATAAGAGTCCATCCAGACTTTTTTTTTTGCGATTTCACTTGGTTTTGAGAAGCTTACCCCACTGCAGAACGAGCATGAAGAAAACTGCTAACTACCGACTAACTATTGCTAGTCGGGGTAAAGCTAACAAAAAATGAGCTTCTCCTTTCATCCATAACCCTTACCTAACCTTAACCATTTTAAATTTCAACGTCAATGGGGTGCAGAGCATGTGAGCGGAGTTGAGCAGTTGGAAATCCCACTCATGGAGCACATCGCTCCAGCTCTCTATGTCCGTTCCAACCACTCTGCTAAAAACCGCTCCGCACTCACAGGAAGAAAAAAAACTGCCTTCGCTCCATTCTCCATTCACAATTTAACCATCTATTTTTGACTACCTGGACCTAAACATTTTGTTTTTGAAGTATTTAAACCAAACCATGGGGATTTGAATGAAAAGTATTTGAATAAACATGAAAAGGTGAATGTAAGAAGCGCTCATAATTTCAAATAGGCTACATGTCATATTAAACTGCATATAAACACTCTAAATAGGTCAGGAGCCAGACAGGGAACCTACGGGACTAAAATGAACTATTTAGGCTATATTATTTAAACTATTTCAAGGCAATAGCCAACAGAGAAATACATTTTGAAGCATTTGTGAGTGCAACACAATAGGCTAGTAGGGACATAAAGCACTCAGGAATTAATCAACATTTCATTGTATTAAATCATTATAGCCAGCCTCCGGAGTGGCGCAGCGTTCTAAGGCACTGCATCGCTGTGTCACAGTCGACAGTGACCTGGAGACCCATGAGGCGCCACACAATTGGTCCAGTCTCGTCTGGGTTAGGGCCAGGATTTCCTTGTCCCATCGTGCTCTAGCGACTCCTTGTGGTGGGCCAGGTGCCTGCAAGCTGACCTCTGTCACCAGCTGGATGGTGTTTCCTCCGACACATTGGTGCGGCTGGCTCCCGGATTAAGCGAGCAGTCTGTCAAGAAGCAGTGCGGCTTGGCAGTGTCACGTTTCGGAGGATGCATGGCTCTTGTCCTTCGCCTCTCCCGAGTCCGTAGAATATCTCCTCACTTGCAGAGCCACTGGGGATGCTAAGCACCCTTTTAGCCACTTGCCAGGCTGGGCAGATGCAGTTTTTATATATATTAGGTAGGTAGGCCTAAAGGTTTTTAGTCAAAAATAACCCAATCAATACGGAAAGCTCCTTGAACGTGGGAATATGCCAGGCCTATTGGGTCAAAATCAATTATGGCCTATTGTATAGATAATTTAACTAAATTAATTAAAAGATCTGATTTTTAGTTTATAAATACTTTGCTACAATGACACACTTAGTTATCTACCCACCCCGTTGCTTTCTTTTAGCATGTGCATGTAATAAGTACACCATCATGCTTTCAGGTGTCTTTTGAGAATCCACAATGATTATTTAGTTGTGGACACTACATCACCGCACTCCTCCTCTTGCTCCTGGTCCTCATCTTTTTAAGTCACTGATTTAGCACCTGTGTGTTTTATCAGTTTCTTTATAAAAAAATATTTAGCTAACTCCATGACAGTAGCTAAAGCAAGGGGCAATAGCAGCACACAAGTAGACTACAAATGCATGCTGGGCCAGGCATGCCCTGAGCTCATGAACTGAGCGCTACTGGAGCGAAATTGGAGTAGCCGAGAAGGCCGACGCTCCAGCCTTTGGGAATCTCGCTCCAGTCAAATTGGGCAAGCTCCGCTCACATATTCTGATGGGGTGAAGTCAGAGTTGGGTCATCCCAAGCATACCATTTAGCAAAAACCCTGTGTCCGTGGTCAAAACAATCATATTGGATTGTATCTTGGGCTGCGTTTACATAGGCAGCACAATTCAAAAGACCAATTAGTGGAAAAAAGATCAGGGCTGCATTCATTACGTTTTTACCTTCTGGAACGTTCAATTGAACGTGAACTGTGCTCTACTGAACGACCAGTTGAAAAACGGGGAGGGGTGGCTTGTGGCTCTGCCCTTTAAATATGTCACTCATTGCTTCAAGCCACACCCACCAAATGGGAGCCAACGTACCTCAGTCTGTTCAAGAATATTTTGGGGAAACGTGTTTAGTACAAGGTAGCAAACGTTCAAGCAACTGAACACACCTCTGAATTGGGCTGCCTGTCTAAATGCAGCCTAAGAAATCCAAGCACATTCTTGAGTGTCTCCAGCCTCATTGCTTTTGGTCCTGAACCTGTTATTTACAAGGAGAGCCTAGGGGGACATAACCTAGTTTTATTCAAGTGTCTGTTGCGCAACAAGATAGAGACCAGGATTAATAGAGTATAACAGGATTCCTCTCTACATCGATCCACTAGCACAGCAGCATCATCACAGAGAGTGCAGTTCCCAGGTAGGAATGAAGTTGTCTCCCCCTATCAAGAGAGACTGTAAGTGTCGCACCTGAAGATATCATGCAGTTCTCCCCACATGGTGGATGATGTCTGTGTGTAAGCCCTTTGAGGGAAAACAGAGCAGAGGGAGCAGGAGACCAGGCAGGAACAGGGTTAGGCTGGTGGGAGAGATTGGAGTGGAACAAAAACAACCCCATCCGCTCTCCCTTGGGCTTGTTTACCCTTGCAGCATGATTGCAATTTTCCCTCCCTACTTCCCTTCCTTTCTCCTTCCTTCCTTTCCCATCAGAAAGTGATGCAGGAATACAAAAACATCAGAGATGCCTGCAATGGGTCCAATGTTTGAAGAAGGTCTCGTTCAAGATCTACCACCAACTCTGTGTGTTCAGGGACTCTGTCCCTCTCCTCTTATCTCTTTATCGTCTCGTAGTGCAGTGGTGATCAGGCAGTCTGCTCATGAAACCAGCCAGCTGAAAATCTCTAGGATAAGTGGAGCGTAGGACTGCAGGGCTCTGTACACCTCCCTCCCTCTCTTGTCCTAGCCCTTTAATTCTCACCTCATTTCTCACATTTTCTGTCTCTTTTAGAATATACTGGAAATGTATCAGCCTCTGCATTCAGTTGTCTCATCATCCATGAAATGTTTTAATGTTCTCATCCATTTTCCAGTTCTGGGATAAACTCTACAAGTGTTGCTTGTTTTCTAAAACCCCAACAAGGAAGCTGTAGCCTGTCGTGGGTCAGTTGACACTTTCACTGCCACCAACATGGTGTCACACAGTAGCTGAGTAGTACCACAGCATGTGTGCCCTCATTAACCATTCTAGACCCTCGCAGACTAGTTGCTATGGCTACGACAACACATGACATTTGGTCCATCTTTCAACCACGTGTGATTTCTAAAGTAGTGCAGAAGGTGTCGGGCATAGGCGCAATTTACTGATTGGTCCAATTTCCTGATTTTAAAGCACACATTGTGATTTTGATGAATCAATTGATTGCCCTCAGCAGCAGGACTCTAGTCACTGTTCAGGAATTGTGTCATAGGACATCACCACTGGTGTGTTGCCAATACAGCAGTAGGTTATAGTCTGGCCTGTAGACACTAATCTGATTTACCCCAGAGCAGCTCAGGTTAGAAAACAGATTATACATTTGTTCTCTGAAGTCTTTATTCCACTGACACACAAGGTTTAGCACAGTACTTTGTTTGTCTGACTTGTGTTTTTGATTGTGTATTACACATAGCGTATTTTGGAATGTAGCTTTGCAGCATCGTGGTGATTCATCCTGGCCATGCCAAACTATGCAGTAGATTTGGTGCGTCGGCGACATTTTACAGCGAGCAATTAAGACCTTGTACTACCACCTCTTACACACAAAAATGTAAATTTATCGGTTTCACGTGTGAATGTCAGGAAATTGTGACCCTAAATACCTAACGAGATCTTATTATGAAACGTGCTCATGTGTCATGTGCTGTTCATGCATGTTTTGTCTGTTTCGATGCATGTACTGATGTAGCACCGTAAATGCTCTGTGCACTCTAAACCAAAGCCACCATGACTGATGCTGAGATTTTATTCAGATTCAGATCAACTTTATTATCCCACCAAGGGGGAAATTCATTTGGTCATGTTCTTAAAAAGATGGTACATTGAACATAACACAAACTACACACAATTTTTCGTTCAAAGTGCTATAGCCACACATTTAAAGTGCAATATATTGTATACTCAAGTGTCGTGTATTTACTATCATTAAATTGAAGACTTTTTTTTATCAAAGATTCTCTGTAATTAGTATTACGCGATCAACTGATTAATCATGTAACGTAAATAACTAGGAAGTCTTGGCACCAAGGAAAAATATTCAGATTACAAAGTTATCATTTCCTAAAATAACTTTTCAGATATTTTATCTGATCAATTAGTCTTCGAATTAATGAATGATTTACTTTACCTCACGTTAGTCTCATTCCAAACGTCGTAAATTGTTGGTTATCTGCACGAACCCAGTCTTCACTATGAGTCATCCATACATCAATTGTCTTAAATCATTTATTTATTACTAACTAAGTAATTCACAGAAATGCATAAACAAACAGTAAATATGGTTACATGAAATGATAGGAGAATGTGCCCTAGTGGGCTAAACCGGCATGGCGGCTTGTTAGACAAAAGGGGAAGTGGGGGTCGACTAAGAAGTCACTACAGTGATAATTATGACAATTGAAATGCTAATCCTTTGCACATGAACGCTCACTCATTCGTGAACCATTGCAATCAATATGTATATTTACGCTCAGTGTGTCGTCTTGATCGCTGGTGAAAAGTTGTTTATTTTGTAGAATTGTCCGTCTCTCTCCTCCTCTCTCTCGGTTCTGGTTAGAGGGGATAGTTCAGAGTGACATTCATTCGTTTCGTTATAGAATAGATGTTTTGGCGGTTGTCGTTCTTCGCGTTCAACGATAACGAATTCCTAGCTGCAGACTAGTAATTAATATCAAAGACTTGTTCTTATTCTGTCGGTATCGATAGTCTAAGAGTTTAACCACATGGTATGGTTAAAATATTCAGCAATGGTCTACAACCTTTGTCCCCTCCTAATGGAGAAAAACATGGTCTGGTGATAATTTCTCAAAGTTGGGTTTTATTCGGAATTGCAGAAAAGGGGCTGTCCCAGGATGCCTGACCCTAACTGTGCTCAGGGGAGGTCCTCTGATTTAGTTCAAATCAAAAGGGAATTGTGTTTTCCTTCATTAAACAGTCCAAAATCATATTACACAATTTTACAAACAGTATCATACTCACTCATTCAGCTTATACAACAATTAGATGTAAACCTCATATCTGAGGCTATTATATAAACAGCGTTATGGTAATGTGGCCACACCGTCTCCCATGAGCTTCCCCAAGTTGTAACAAACGGACCAGTTCGTAGCTGGATTCTTCACCGATCTTTTATACTTTCTCCTGAATATGAAATTTGTTCGTACCTCAAGTTCTGTGAGGTGGAAGAAATTCCTTTGTGCTCTATGAAAAATTGACACTCTCTATACTGTGTGTCCATGAGGAGATCCTCAGGAATTTACGACGTCTCTCTGACCACAGCAGCCTAGTTGAAGGAGGAAAGGGGGAGGCAGGGAGAGGGGGATGGGGCTTGCTATACCCAAAGAGGGCAACGTCATGACACAAGTGACCAACATACTAATGCCTAATGGCTGTTGGAATAAATGATTCCCCATATCTCTCTGTTTCAATTTTCTTTTGAAGAACTCTCTTTCCCCTTGTCCGGCTGCTGCTGTGACTGTATTTTGAGTGAAGGGTTTGAGTAATGTCCTGTAAAATGCTTTCAAATTTTAGGAGGATGAGTTTTGTGTTCAGGTTGGTGGCTGATAATTGATCTATACCAATTATCCTTCCCGCCATCTTAATTAAGCGCTGAAGCTTGACTTGGTCTCGCACTCGCATGTTTCCGAACACGCATATCAGACGAAAGGACAGCACACACTGCAGGACAGATTTATAGAACATTTGTAAGATATGGCGGTCAACATTAAAATGGTTTAGTTTGTGTAAAAAACACATTGTCATGATGTAGTCAATCTCCTTGGGGAGAGGCCGGTTCTGCCATGATGTAGTTTACCTCCAGTGGATTATACAGACGCTTCTAGACCACCGACTGCCATTTCTCTGAATTCATGGTTCAAATTATTTCACATTGAATATGATGTCCTGAAATTAATTTGAAGAGCAGTCAATTCTGACAAATGACATAACATCTATGCACTTACAGTGAAAGCGCAAAAAAATATAGCAGGCAATCCGAGTTATAGCTAACTGGCCAAAGATCAAAACCAGTTTGCTGATTGTGATATTTATGTTTGATTACTTACCTTTGCCTTTTTATACCTTTAATTAACCATTGCATTTCCAGACCCCCACCAGACACTTCAACCCCCTGTCTCCCTTTCTCTGCAGGACTGTCACTGAACTGTTCTCCATCACCATCAGGGAGCCAGGTGGCAGCATGAGAACACATCACGGCTGAGAGGTCACCAACATGGAGACGGACAGCTACACCCCGACCCCAGTCCCCACCGACTGGGCTGGGATGGTGGTGAGTGTCGGGGCCCTGGAGGCGGTCTCAGGGGGGAGTGTCTCCTCCAGCACAGCCTGGTACATGCCCTACTCCCTGGGCTTCCAGGTGTCCTTGACTGCCTTCCTTATGCTGGAGCTGGTGCTGGGCTTCAGCAGCAACATGACGGTGCTGGTGCTCTACTGCTCTCAGTCCAACCTGGTCGACTCGGTCAGCAACATGGTCACGGTCAACCTGCATGTGCTGGATGTGGTGTTGTGCGTGCTGTGTCTGCCTCTGACCCTGGTGGTGGTGCTGCTACCCCCAGGGCCAAACCTGGCCCTGCTCTGCTGCTTCCACGAGGCCTGTGTCACCTTTGCCTCCATCTCTACTGCCATTAACGTGCTGGTCATTAGTGTGGACCGCTACGACATCTCCGTCCGACCCGCCAACCGGTTGCTCACCCCGCGGAGGGCAGGGCTGTTGCTAACTGCTGTCTGGGCCACGTCTCTGGCCGTCTTCTTCATCCCTTTCCTGGAGGTGGAGTTTCTCACAGGAGGGTCGGAGAATGGGAAGCACATCCCCGCCTCATCCTCCTCCGCCGCCACCACCTTGGCGCCAGTGTGGCGTAACCGGACGCTGCTGTGTGTGGGCGGCCAGGGCTACCACACAGGCTTGGCCATGTACTACCACCTCCTGCTGCAGGTGCCCATCTTCTTTACCACGGTGGCAGTCATGCTGTTCACATACTCACGGATCCTGCGGGCCTTGAACATTCGCATCGGCTCCCATATTAAGAACAGCCAGCGCTTCAGGCGCCCACACTGTAGGGGGGGCCGTAAGAGACAGAAGCAGAAGGCAGGGCTGGGAGTGATAGAGGGAGGAGAGCAGTGTACAGACACAAGCAAGCCGCTCTCTCACCCTCCCTGCATCCCCCCCATCTCCACAGCCACCTCCCCCCCAGCCCTGTCCTCAGACCCTCTGGTCAGCTTAGAAGGCCCTGCCACAGCTGCCCCTGTCCCCGGTCCCACTGTCCAGGCGTCTGTGTCGGCCATCATTGCACTGCGGCGGGCTGTGAGGCGTCACCGGGACCGGCGGGAACGCCAGCGGCGCGTCTTCAGGATGTCCCTCCTCATCATCTCCACCTTCCTGGGCTGCTGGGCTCCTCTGTCCATGGCCAATTTGCTGATCCTGGGCCTGGGCCCCAGCGACACCCTGGTCAGCATGCGCCTGTGGTTCCTGGCCCTGGCCTACGGCACCACCGTCTCCCACCCACTGCTCTATGCCTTCACGAGGCAGAAGCTGCGGCGTGCCCTCAGGGCCAAGGTAAAGAAGCGGGTGGTGTCCCTGCTGCAGTTGGACCCCTCGCCAGGAGGGACAGTCATACACAACTCCTGGGTGAAGCCAAGGAAGGGATGTCAGTTACGGCTGGAGGGCAGCGACGCCACTGGCCGTTGCCTGGCAGAGCCCCTGTGAGAACAGCACAGACTGAGTGTGTATAACACTACTGACAGACCTGCTTGTTATACAGGTCTGTTTGAAGGTAATTGACTCTTCACTAAGCCCCTCCCTCTTAGTTATTGTTCCTGCCTCGTCAAGATTTTCCCAGGAAGCCAAATTCCTCATTCAATCCACTGGAGAAAACCCATCACAATGATCTCGAACTGTGTTTTTTATACACAATTAAATGAAACAGACTACCCCTTGCTGATTAGGAGACTCTCGGGTACATTGTGGTGGACTCATCACAATCGCTTTACAGAAACCTGATAAAAAATTAAGCTTTTAGTCTGGCTAGCCACTGCCATGACTCAGCATGCAGTCAGCTACCACTTTTGGACAGTTGTGTACCCAATTGTCGTACATGAGTAAAAGTAAAGATACCTCCATAGAAAATTACTCAAGTAAAAGTCACCCAGTAAAATACTACTTGAGTAGAAGTGTAAAAGTATGTGGTCTTAAATATACTTAAGTATCAAAAGTAAAAGTATAAATAATTTCATATTCCTTTTTATTAAGTAAACCAGGCGGCACAATTGTCTTGTTTTTTAAATTTATTTACAGATAACCAGGGGCACACTCCAACACTCAGACATAATTTACAAACTAAGCATTTGTGTTTAGTGAGTCCGCTAGATCAGAGGCAATATGGGATGTTCTTTTGATAAGTGTGTGAATTGGACCATTTTCCTGTCCTGCTAAGCATTTGAAATATAATGAGTACTTTTTGGTGTCAGGGAAAATGTATGCAGTAAAAAGTACATTTATTTTCTTTATGAATGTAATGGAGTAAAAGTTGTCAAACTATAAATAGCAAAGTACAGACACTACTTAAGTCGTTTTTTGGGGGGGTATTTTAAAATATTTTTACTTAAGGACTTTACACCAATGCTTTTGGAGCTAACTAGTTCTCCCGATCGTATCCTGATGTCGACAGCAGATGAGAGTTGTACTCATAATAGGCCTATAGATAATTTAGCTAGCTGACATGCATTTGGAGAAAACAAGTTATATTAACTGGCTAGCTAGCTAGTGTTAGCAACGTTTTTTAATGGTGGCCAATGAGACTGAGAGCTAGCTAGTAAACAATACAGCAAAAGTATAATTTTTGAAAAATACTCCAACAGGCTCTGCATTTCAGGAATCACAGTAGCAAATACCCCTAGTGCACTGTTAAATTATGTAGCCATTTAAACAATTAATTTTGTGAGCAAATCTATCTGATTTTTCCACTGCCCTCATTGGCTTCCATGCGTTTGAAACGAAAACTTGTCAGTGGATGTTGGACACACGCTTGGTTAGAGACCAATGGTGCATTCATGACAAGTCAAACTCGAAACCCCCAAGTTAAAATTAACTTCAGTTATTTGTGTAGAGCTTCCAATTGATTCTGATTAGGGTTGCAAGGGGAGGGTATATTACTGGAAACTAAGTTTACCAGAATTTTGACATCTTTCAAGTATTTTATGTAATCTATCACAAGACATCTAGTGGCCCTTTTGGGTACTTCAGATTTGTAAAGATGTCTATAATTATGTCTGGCCCTCTGTGTGGCCTTATCACATGAGGACCATGAAATAAGATGATTTAAATAAAACAATTACTGACACAGCTGTTAAACATTATCCTTAATATAAACCATCAACTTAGTGAATACCATTGGTGTTTAATATGAGAGTTTCAGTATGAAATGTACACTTATTTATTTGACTATGAAAGTATGTATTTGTTTTCAATGTTTTTGGATCAAATTGGTGGCAGATGTGAAAAAGGTAAAGAAGTGTTTGGAAGAGTTTCAGAGTTAATTGAAAATAATGCCATTGTTGATTTGATGCTTTTTTTCATTAATTAGGCTATTTTGTCTTGACATTTCTTTATATATGAAATGTATTCATATATAGTATACATTTTTTATATCTGTGTCCATATTGTCCATGAGTTTCTACTAGATAGACTATCTACTGGAAACTCATGAACAATATGGACATAAATATGAAAAAGGAATACTATATATATCAATTATTCAAGTATACATTACCGAAGTTACAATAGATTGCCATATATTTTCTGTTAATTACTGAAGATTCCAGTACTTTGGTAATCTACGAGTAGTTTTGCAACCCTAATTCTGATACTTTCCAAGTGGGAAACTCGGTCCTCATCTTTCTATAATAAGTTTCCATGTCGTAAATTTCTGAGTTCCAAGTAGTCGTAAATGCACCACAAGGACCCTAGGTTCCGGTCTATTCCCAGAGAACTTTATTTTTATATATTAAATACTGTACATGTAGACTGCTTAGTTATTGCAGGTGAACTGAAGTCTGACCAAGACAATTCTCATGGATGGCCCCATAGAGAAGTCAAATGTGAAAATTCCTTTAGTCATCACCTTTGTACAAAAAAACATCCATTGAATTATTATTATTGTCACTGAGGTCGATTTATTTTTTTATTACTCACAGGCGAAGATATTAACATTTTGCATTCATGCTCTGACATCATGAACCAGCTGTCCAGGGGGAAGAGCCTGTTGGTTTGTCTACCTGATACCGCCAAATATTTTTTATAACTAACCCAAGATAGACCACAACCTGTTGTTTACAATGGGAGCAAATTAATCGTAGTGGGCAGAACAAGCAAGGAGTTGGGCAGATCCTATTGGCGCGTTCTAGCAAACCTTTGCATATTTCAGTTATTGAACAACTACTCTGAAGTGCGCATGTGCAACAAGTCTTTACGTTCTTCCAAACAATGCGATGTCTTACCACTCTGGCAAAGGGTAAAGTCTACAACTTTTTGTCCGCTCTGTTGATAAGAGATTTTAGTTTTGGGAATTGAATTGAGATCAAATATTTAATTGATGAGAACATTTCAGACAAAATCATTCTCGTTCCCTCTTCTCCCACTGCCGGCCACTGGGCTTCCAATATCACGATTTGGTAGTGAGTGGAAACGCGGATGCTTCACATTTATACATTCGGTGAAGTATCTGTCTCATTGTTCTATCTGTGATACTGCTGTTTGTCCAGTGCGCAAGCATAGTCATTCTGCTAAATGCCGATGTAGAAAGATGGCAACAGCCACAAAACGGCGATTGTAAAGATTATGTTGAAAACCACGGTCGTCCAATTTGGACGCTGTTTCCATTCCATATATACCAGAAATACTTTAAGAAATGAGATGGGAACCTCAATGGCCAATGAATGGAGGAACGTAAAAGGCCCCGCTCAGCAGACTTTTGATCAATTGAGTTCACGTTGTCAGGCCACGCAATCCCTTCTAAAGGTAATGATATGAGTCGAGAAACCTGCCCATTTTCCTGAAAAGTACCAAATGTCCCGATTTGAAAGCTATATGGTTATTATCTCCCATCTTGGAAAATATGTATAAATGTTGTGTTTTATTAGCTAGCACCCAATTGACTCCCATTCACTCCATGTCCCACTCCCAACATCGCCTAGAATGCACGGCGCGGCCCCTTGACAACGTACGGGCAATGTACACAATAGGTGTTAATATACGAATTGAATGGATTTTCCCATCTCATTTCTTAAAGTATTTCTGAGGTATACCTCAACGTTAGAGACCGTTCCTATCCAACGGAGCACTGCAATTGGTTGCCAAAAAATCTGGGGCGAGGCTTATGGAATTGTCAGTAATACACTGTAGCATCCACCTCGGGGACATAGTACAATATAACCACCAGCAAACCAGTGCTGGATTTCAGAAACACAATTTGCAACACTATAGTCCAACCATGTTGTTGCATCTCTGTGTCCTCAGCCACCTTACTCTGCCTCCAATACTAATACATTATTTGTAAGAACAAACAAAGCATAAAAGACAAGATAATGACAGGTCAAACATTGGTCATCTTTAATATACTAAAGTGTCTGTTTACAAATGGAAACATATAATGTATATCATTGAGTACACTCCCTAGATGCTTATGTAACTTCTGTACAGTATGAGTCTATTTAGCCAGCAGAGGATCAAAATGCCACCCACTCAAGCTTTCGAAAGCAGCTTCCAACACAAAAACATTGACACTCATAGATACATAAATACAGATCCTTGGGATCTGCTAAATGTCACCGATGCCTTAATTCTATTAAGAATGATTCATTGATTCTGAATGAGAATATTAGTACACGTGTATATCCTTCCTGATATAAGACTTAACTATACTCTTAGAAAAAAGGGTTCTTCGGTTGTCACCTTTTGGGTTCCAGGAATAACTTTTTGGGGTTCCATGTAGAACCCTCTGAGTAAAAGAGTTTTCAAAGGGTTCTCCTATGGGGACAGCCGAAGAAGAACTTCTCGGTTCTTGATAGCACTTTTTTTCTCCTCTAAGATTGTATGTACATATTGTGAACACTATCAACTATTCATATGTAAATAGAGGGGGGGGGGGGGGGGTTAAATAACTTACTGCTGTATGTAATAGACAGTGTTGCGTTGGATAGTTTGTAGTAAACAGATGTTTTCATATTGACAAACTTCCATAAAGCTCATAAATGTGTCTACTCTTTGGCACTGAATTTGTAATCATGTATTGATAATTATTTATTGCGGTGTACTGTAAATTAAATAGACATTGACATTACTTATTCAATGTGATTTCCACCTTGTCTATTGATCCCCAAATCATTTGGTCATGTAACAAAGAGTGATCTTGTCAGCCCCTGTGTCAAACCAATTCAACACCTTTGCAGATACAAAGGTCCCTAGAGCTGGTGTAACTGAACAGGAAAGTGTTTTCCCCATAATTGTCCTGTATGAAACAAAGGTAGGTTTTTGTACTTCTGGTATATTTACGTTTGTTTGTTTGTTGTTTACAAAAAATTGTAATAATACATGAAAATATAGGACTGAAAGAGTTATACGTGTTGATCAGGTAAAAACAAAACTGAACAACACTTGGCTTGTGTTTGATTTCTGCACAACACTGTTCTGTGGTGTACGACCTTCATCCTCCTGTGGGACTTTCGATTTATTGTCATAAAACCTGAGACAAATCTTATGTATTTATGGTAGGCCTACTGAATGCTCACACCTGGTGTATATAGGCATGTATTCATTGTATAACTTCTAATTGTGTTTTCTTGTATCTGAATACATAGAAAGACACTGACCATATCAATAAATTTGACTATTGTATTGGGGCTTTTGTTTGCAGTCAGTTACCTTTTTATCTGGCTTCTCTACTCCTGTGTTCTTGTCATCTATAGGTTTTTCAATAGGAAGCACATTTCATCCCTGAATAAAGATGGTTTCACACACATTGCTATATGAATAAATACACTTTATGGCTCTACAAGTGACTCACGGCATTATACCTAAAGCGGACATTCCCATTGGCTGCCTGGTGTTGCGTTAACAGAAATTCCATGCAGCCTTTTTAGTTCAAACACCGGAAAGTGAGAGAAACTACACCATGATATAAATCCTCATTATTTTGTTTAACAATTTTTAATTTGAGCTTAATGTCTATAGCCTATACTTTCTCGTTCTAAACTTCTAACAATGATCGCGAGAGCATCTGCCCACCAATTTGAAGGCTCTGATGCAGTTCCAACTCTGTCACCGCCAAAACATCTGCTATGTGGGTGTCTGCTATCACCGGTTAACGCTTGATCTGATTGAATCTAGGCCTTAGACTACATGGTTTAAAATTGCTTGGAGTTGAAGACTGGGGAGCTACAGTGCTTAATGGAAGTATTTCATTCATTATAAAAATGGGCTAAGGGAAGGCCTGCTGTGAGGCCTTAAGCTGGAGGCAGATGAACATACACAGCCACCTACACTCACTTACACAAACTGACACATACTGTAGGCACATACTGTAGGCACACTCACCTGCAGAATGTAATCATGCACCCATGTATATCTTTGAAATAGACTTACAATAATGCCTTTGTGTCTTTTTGTACTGTAGGCTCTGAGACTGCCTTTTCCCATACTATAATAAAAGACAAAGCTCACATATTCATATAATGTGTGTGTACAAATGATGGGTTCTCTGTTGCTATGAGCAATAGGCCTATCTACAGTTTGAGTACAGGCTGAAGTGTGGTGTGGTGTGGGAGATGGGAAAAAATACCTCTTCAGCATGTCAAAGGAAGTTGTGTGTGGGCTGTAGCTGTTGCAGGGTATGCAAAGAGCAGGAGCAACAGTTCAACAACCAACAACAGAGTGAGCTGCAGGCACTACCCACCAAGCAAAATTACATTAGATGTCTTTTCCAGACGTTGAAGTCCTGTGCATTTTAGGTGCTGAATGAAAGGTTAAAATACATCTTCTCCTGACGTCAATAAAATACGTCTTATATGGATGTTGAAAATGTCTTATTCGGAAGACGAAAATACCTATTTTACAGACGTTGAAATCAAGCTAATTTCCAGTTCTGAATGTAAGTAGAAAACATGTCATTTACAGGCAACTTTTTTGGTCATTGATTCTATACCCAAATTTGAACTGCACATACATTCTCAGTAAAATAATCATATCACAATAATACTTTTTCAATCCTATTAATACAGGAGCCAACAGAATATGTATTATTACTTCCATCTGTCACAAGCAGTTATTTTAGCGTTTTCAAAAGCTTTAAACTGGCAGCAATCATGTTCAAAGCAGTCCAACCTACAGTACAAACCAACAGAACAGTTAACATTTTCAGTAACGTTTTTTTTCTTTCTATGACTGTGATATGTTGTAGTTTATCTACCTTAGTTGAATGCAATGACTTTAAGTCGGTTTTGACCCAAATGTAAATGTGTATATTTTTGCAAAGCATGCTGGGTATTGCTCTAATGAGCGCCGCCCCCAAACAAGTACACATTTCTGAATCAATCATAGATTTATAGCACAGGAAGTTGGTGGCACCGTTATTGGGGAGGGTGGGCTCGTGGTAATGGCTGGAGCGGAAACTTTGAAATGGTAGCAAATAAATCAAACACATGGATCCACATGGTTCCCATTATTTGCCATCCTCCCCTCAGGCCAGAAGTCAGTGGAGGCTGCTATGTTTCATAAGTTTGAACATCACAGTACCAGTGTTGCCAATTTAGCGACTTTGTCGCTATATTTAGCGAATATCCAGACCCCTGTAGCGACACATTTTCAAAAAATCGACTAGCGACTTTTTCTGGTGTTATTGGAGACTTTTGGAGACTAACGTGAAAGCACATATCGTTCTTACTCTTCTCAACGAGCAGCGGGTGCTGCTGTGGGCCCCACCCCGTTCCAAAGCACTCACAGGCGGCCCAGTCCTCGCGCTGCAGTCCCTTCCAGCTGCAGTCAGAGCAGGAGATATTCACCCCTCCGCGTCCAGACTGCAAATGAATCACGCATGCGGGAAGCCGCCGCTGGCTGTAAAAATGTTTTTTTTTTGTCTAAAATAAATCACCGTACAAAAATAAATCACTGCATTTGACTCACACAGCCTCAGTCATTTACTCACCTTGTCCACTGTGTGTGTGCCTCTCTGTGACATAAGCTAAACATCTAGCTGGCTAGCTCATCATGTCTCAGTCTAAACTGTACACTCAAAAATACAGAAAGGAGTGGGAATCAAACCCTGAATTCAAAGGCTGGTTGAAGCCATTTATTGGAGATGATACACGGGCATACTGCCTGTATTGTAAGGCTGATTTCTACGCCGAACTTAGTGATGTAAAAAAACACATGACAACTCAAAAATATACTCAAAAAGCAAAGACTTACAACAGTTCCATCCGAAACAAGCTGCCATTTATAGTAAAAAACAATTGACTGCAAAAAAAGGCTGGCATGTGATCACATTGGAGAAGCATGGTGTTCTAGCATCATACTTTCTGAACAAGTTGGTCGCAGATGTGGGTGACCAGCGTTTCAGCCTCCTCCTCCTCGATGAGGCAACGGATGTAAGTGTTTCTAAGTACCTGGGGGTTGTGATAAGGTACTTTAGTGACACCAAGCAGACAATTGTATCAACATTTCTGGGGCTTGTTGAGTTGGAGGGAGGAGATGCCAGATCTATAGCCCGTGCTGTTGTGGCTTTCCTCGAGACGTGTTGTCTTAAAAAAGAGCAACTCCTGGGGATAGGGACTGACAATGCCTCTGTTATGACTGGGATTAACAATGGGGTCCATAAAGTGCTGAAGGAGGAGTATGGCCTCAAATATCTGGTTCTTATTCGCTGTATGTGCCACTCTGCAGCTTGCTCATTTGAAGTTCTAAACATATTTAGGGTGTTTTTTACTCACTTTTTTGTCTTTCCCACGACATTAGTCATCTCTCCTACAGCGTCCATCACAATTACATGCACATGGCCAATTATGCAAATTGGGCGATGACGTCATTTAGCGCCTTCTAGTGACTTTTAGGATAGCCAATAGCTACTTTCCTTCCTGAGGAGTTGGCAACACTGCACAGTACAGTAAAGGCACAGTTTAGTACAGTAGAGTACAGTACGATATGGTACAGGACAGTTTTTTTTCAGTAGAGTACAGTATAGTTTAATTCAGTAGAGTTTATTACAGTAGAGTACATTAGAGTAAATAGGGTACAATACAGTACTACTGTGCTTTATTCTACTGTTCTGAACTATGATGATACTGTAATGTACTGTACTGTACTCTGCTGTGTTGTTCAAACTGAATTAATTATAGAAGCTATTTGGACCAATTCAAGGTGAGTCCGGACCAGACCAAAGCGAGATCAATCTAAAAGATGTCGCCGTTGGTAAATGCTTAGTGGGTAATGCCTGTCATAAACATCTAGTATTATCCATATTGTATTTCATAGCCTCTTGGTCAATACTATTTTGTTTACAATGTAAGACAGTATTTTAATACAATTATACAAAACGTTTGAGTAGCTATGTAATGGGGTGCAGTAGTTTAGTTATATCTTTAGCCTTATATCGACCTCTGCAGGTTTATCTGTTAAACTACATGCAAACGAATACCATATCCCATAATGCCTTGGAGATGTTCAAATTGTCTGTTGTTTTCTAAAGCAATATGCCAGCCGAAATAGCTCAGTTGGGAGAGCGTTAGACTGAAGATCTAAAGGTCCCTGGTTCGATCCCGGGTTTCGGCAGAGACGGGACTGTGAAGTTACTTTTACAATTTCACAAAGAAAATGGACACGGTTATACTGTTCAAAAATAACAAGCTAGCGAACAACGACATTTCAAACGCCACGCAAGCCGAAATTGCTCAGCTGGGAAGGCGTTAGACTAAAGGACCCTGGTGCGATCCCGAGAGACAAGACTTAAAGAGTACTTTAACAATTTCAGAAATAAAAGGACACGTTATATTGTTTGAAAATACATAGCAAGCTAGCTAAAAAATACAATTTAGATTAAGCTATACATCGATTTGATTAGTAGGCAATTACTTGTTCTTCCTCCAAGTAATGTACATTTCGGATTACTTATTTGATTAATAATGGCTGATAACCTAGCTAGTCGTACTCTTCTGAAACATCGAATGCTCGATATCCTCCCTGACAACGGTGAGTCGAGGAAATGTCTGGTTGCGACAACCAATCATATCGCCGTCTGCCACCAAGAAGTAACCAATAATTGCACTCCCCGACCAATTCGTGACACCAGTGCAACCAATAGGTAACCAATATTGACCAATAAGGATAGAGCTATGGCGGGATCTTTAAAAGCAGAAAGAGTGCCTTGGAAAATATATGAAATACATCTTAAATACATCTGTTAGCGTGTTATCTTTATTTTCTGAAGTAACGTTAGCTATGAGCTATGGCGGGACCTTTAAACGCTGGAAGAGGACAATGGACAAATATATTTCCTCAGTTAATTTTCGCGGGTTATCTTTCTTTTCTGAGGTAACGTAAGTGACATCTTTTTGTTGTCTGCTGTTTTCATGTTAAACCCACTATTTCCATACTGTTAGGGTTGCGTCAATTCGAATCTGGTATCAGGATAAATATGACATTGAGTCACCGATTGTATACTATGTATTTTTTATTAGGTAAGCAGTAAGTGGTAAATGCAAATTTCGTATATACCTGCTCTCTGTCCCACCTCGCATGGCAAACAGAGAACTGACTTGTTCTTGACAAAGATATTATAAATATTCTCTGACAGAAATAGTTCCTGCTTCCGAGCCGGCCTGTCAGTAGAGACTGGGCGTGGTTTAGACTCACCCAGCCTATCGTTGATTGTTGTCGTACGAGCTGGTACCAGCCCCCAGGCGCTCCAGTTGATAGATGTAACTGTTGCTGTGTCGAGTATCTATGCGCTCATTCCCTAGATACTGTTATCACATATCTGACTTCTGTTATTGTTAAGTTTGAGTTCTAACAAAAAACAGTCTGTGGTTTGCTACACTACGTTCTGTATGTGTCTGTTTTTATGTTATTCTGTATTTTTCCATCATGAGAATGGCCCTGAAACTGTTAACAATGTTTCAAGTCCGCTATGTTGCATAACACATACATACATCCACACAAGCCAACAGCAGATAATATTAAATCACATATATGGTAACGGGCTATAGTGCATAACACAGAATCCACATAATACTAATGTGGAGTTATTTTCTTATTACCGTAGATAGCTATCTAAACAAACTGGGATTTTTTTTAATAGCTTTTATAACTTGTGAAGTTCCCTGGTTCCCAGAGGTCCTCAACATCCTCACTCAGGTCATTGCTGGTTGGAAAACTTCGCCCCTCCCAGAATCTCGACAGGACAATAAGGAAGCTCATGTCTCCTCGAAAGTTTCAGCCTAGTAAGCTCTATATTATGTTAATATAAATTATATCATAATGATGATGCTTTAGTTTATGGAGATAATAGAGAAGTAAAACAAAGGATCATATTTTGTTGGTGTTTAATCAATTGATCTAATTTATTTAATAGGTCTACTTTTCAGCCCTTCCATCCTCTGAGCCTGATGATGGTGAGCTCCTTATGGCAGCTTGAGTCACAGGAGTCAGACGAGTATCAAGTTTATTACATATAGTACTCACTGCTCAGCCTCTGAGTCTTATTCTATGTGTTTGTGTGGCATATTTATAGTGATGACTTGCATTTCAAATGATGTACTAGGCCTACGCAGTATGTCTCGTGATATGATAACCTGTTATTTGGGGAATGTATCATCCTTACAGTATTTCTTGTGTGGGGATGTTGTCTTTTCTTTTCATGGAGAGACATATGCCTTCCCAAGGGATGGCAACACATTTTGCTTGATGTGGACCGTAAGTGGGTGTCCAAGGCATTGTTCAGGTGGTTGGGGAATGGGATTCCAGAGATGGACTTTGCCAGGGTTGACAAAATGTGGTGGGACCCTCCACCACCCCTCGTCTGCAGCTCAGTACTGGTGATGGAGAGGTACTTTGCCCGTCCTCTGCTGCGATGGATGCCCAGGAAGCTCTGGCAGGTGAAGCTATATTGCCCAAATTCTGACTGTGAGAGGGGGAGCTGACCACACCAGGACTCCACCAGAAGATCAGGCAGGTTGTTGATGGATCCTACTATGTGGCAGTAGGAAGGTCATCAGTGGTTCCTTACATCGTTCCACACAAATTCACTGGTAATGATTATATATTTCATAATCTAATGATGTTTGTATTAAATTTAAAAGCTGCAACACATTTCTCTTTGTGAAATATATTATATAATTATTCCATACTCAGTCCCACCCCCCCTACCAGCTTTATGAATATATTCTCATATATTTATGTTGTTTTATTTCTTTAGGGAAGCTGATGGGTTTGGAGTACCTCTTCGATCAGACTGGTTTGGTGCTGCAGGATTGCAAGGCTGCCATTGAGGAACTGGAGACAGGTAATCCTTTTTATTTAGTTCACCTTTACATAACCAGGTAGGCTAGTTGAGAACAAGTTCTCATTTACAACTGTGACCTGGCCAAGATAAAGCAAAGCAGTGCGACACAAACAACAACACAGAGTTACACATGGAATAAACAAACATACAGTCAATAACACAATAGAAAAAGACTATATACACAGTGTGTGCAAATGGAGTAAGGAGGTAAGGCAATAAATCGGCCATAGTAGCGAAGTAATTACAATTTAGCAAATTAACACTGGACTGATAGATGTGCAAGTAGAAATACTGGTGTGCAAAAAAGTAAATAAAAACAATATGGGATGAGGTAGGTAGATTGGATGGGCTATTTACAGATGGGCTGTGTACAGCTGCAGTGATCTGATGTCCAAGGGGAGTATGATGAGGGCTTTGTTGAGCTTATGTAACAGTTCCAGTGCTGGAGACAGCCCTGCCTCTTGTTGGCACCTTTCATCCTACTCCCACCCCCTTTACCAGCTTCTAGTCCACAGCTGCATCAGTCAGTCCCCTGTCCTATGTTCCTGTACTGGCTAACATTACTCCTTAGTCCATGGACCAACAATGTTGTTTTTAAAGTGTGAATTGGCTCTGGCAGTCAAAACAGCCAAATACTCAATCTAAACGTGAATTGATTCTCAATTCCGGTACGGTTCTAGAAACATCAATCACATCAAAATCATTTCAAATGCAAAATACACACTTACTGTGCACTGTTTTAACACAGTTGCAGCCAACCTTATCTTTTTAGTGACAACATGTTAGTGGCGTCCGTCTTCCGTTTTACATATAGCTGTTAGGAGATGCAGGTCGCTTTTTAGCACAGGTAGTTGACTCAGAAAACACACGCTGTAACATGGAGATATGTCCGTGTGGTAAGGTAACACTAATCCTATAAAGGTATGTATAATTTTAACCTTTTGTTTAGAGCGTCAGGGCTCAAAGCAAAACTCCCCCGCACAGAAGACGCCTTCGTCCAACGATTCTTATGTGTAATCTAATGGAACTGAGTCATGATCAACGGCTATCTCAGGAGAAGCAAAGCGTTGAAATACAAAGTAAAAATACAGTGAGCTCCAAAAGTATTGGGATAGTGAAATGTTTTGGGTCTGTACTCCAGCAATTTCGATTTGAAATGATACAAAGTGCAGACTGTTGGCTTTAATTTGATATCGAGGGCACGGACAGAGGCCCATATATGTGTTAGGAGACACCTGTGCCGGGTCTCGGGGCGCGGACAGAGGCCCAGCTGGTGGTGGAGTACCCCGTACAGGAACGGACTAATGCGGGTAGAAGTGTGGACTGGATGGTGGGGTGGGACCTCCAGGTACTCCTTGAAAGTCATCTGATTGGCAGCATGTTATTTTTTTGCATCACTCTTCATCGATGCCACCAAATACCCAACATACCACAGAGCATTTTTAACTACCCACTTGAAGGTCTGCTTCCTGTAAAGGCTGAACTGCATCTTGTGTTGACCCAACAAGTGTGCCTTGTTGCTGGGTTGTCACCTCGGAGCAGTACAGCCCTCCGCAGAAGTTCATTAACCAGGTCGGAGTCCGAAAGGTACAGGCAGGCTCGAGGTCAGGCAGGCGGGCTCAGTGTCAGGGCAGGTAGAAAAGGTCGGAACCGGGAGGGCTAGAAAACAGAGACTAGGAAAAGCAGGAGCACTGAAAAAACATGCTTGTAGGCATGACTAGACAAGACAAACTGGCAACAGACAGAGAACACTGGTATAACTGCACTTGGAATAATGGGGAAGATGGGCGACACCTGGAGGGGGGGGGGGGGGGTGGAGACTAGCACAAAGACAGGTGAAACGGATCAGGGTGTGACAGTACCCCCGCCACCTGGCGTCGTACCTGGGTGCATACCTTGTTGACCGGGGAGCCGGCGGTGAAAGTCGACGATGAGGGCCGGGTTCAGGATGTCCTTAGCGGGAACCCAGCACTGAGGTTATGTTCTTCTTGCTCCTCGAAGAGCGGGGGCTGATGCCCTTCGAGTGCTCCATGGGGTGAGAGCCCAGTGGCCGAGCAGGGAAGAGTGTTCCGGTGTACTCCACCCACCCAAGTTTCCGGCTCCAGGTGGTGGGGTTGGTCAAGACGAGGCACCTAAGCGTTGTCTCCAGGTCTTGATTGGCACGCTCCAACTGGCCATTGGACTAGGGATGAAACCCGGAGGACAGGCTGGCCGACGACTCAATGAGGGTGCAGAACACCTTCCAGAATCGGGATGAGAATTGAGGACCACGATCAGAGACCATGTTGACAGGGAGTCCATGGATTCGGAAGACGTGCTGCACCATGAGCTCGGCCGTCTCCTTGGCTGAAGGTAACTTGGGTAGAGGGATGAAATGAGCGGCTTTAGAGAACCTATCTGCTACTATCAGAATAGTGGTGTTGCCATCAGACGGAGGAAGCCCCGTGACAAAATCCAGAGATATATGGGACCACGGGTGATGAGGAACAGGGAGTGGCTGAAGGAGGCCAGCCGGAGCTTGCCGTGGTGTGTGCTCAGAATAAGACTCCATGCATGTGTTGACGAAGGCTGAGACGTCAGGAACCATAGTGTCCACCAGAAGCGTTGTCTGAGGATGGGTTCGACGGGAGCTGGGATGGCAGGTGAGCTTGGAGGAATGAGCCCATTCCATGACCTCAGATTGGGCCAAATATCTGAGTCCTGGGACCCCCCTAGGGTCCGACTGGGAACTTTGTACCTTGCGAACCAGGCTCTCGATACCCCAGACAACTGTACCTGCAAGACATGAGGTAGGGAGGATGGTTTCAGACTCCGAAGGTGTGGCAGCGGAACTATACAGGCAAGAGAGCGTCAGGCTTCACAAACTTGGACCCTGGGCGGTAGGAGATGGTGAAGTGGAACCTAGTGAATAACAGAGCCCAATGGGCTGCCTAGAGTTAAGGTGCTTGGCGGTGTGGAGATATTCTAAATTCTTATGTTTGGTCCACACCAAAAATGGATGTTCCGCCCCTTCCAGCCAGTGCTTCCACTTCTCCAACACCATCTTGACTACCAGAAGTTCCCGATTTCCTACGTTGTAGTTTCTCTCAACGGAGTTGAGACAATGGCACAGGAAGGCACAGGGATGCAGCTTTTGGTCCTAGGCAGACCGCTGGGACAGGACGGCCCCCACTCCAATGTCAGAAGCGTCTACCTCAACCATAAACTGATGGATGAGGATGGGGGCTGTAGTAAACCAATGCTTGGTCAACAGCTGGGGACCATGTGAACGGCACCTTGGAAGAAGTGCGTGCAGAGAGGGGAGCCGCCAGGGTGCTACAGCTGCATTATGGATGTGGGTTGGGGCCAAACCACCACCACTCTCACCTTTTCAGGATCAATAGGAACATTCCCTTCAGTGACGACGTATCCCAGAAAGGAGATAGTGGAGTGGTGGAATTCACACTTCTTTGCTTTCACAAACAGCTGGTTCTCTAGGAGGAGCTGAAGGACCTGTCAGACAAGGAGGATGTGTTCTTGAGCAGAACGAGATAAAACAAGGATGTCGTCGAGGTAGACAAACGCACAAATCGATTCAACATGTCACGGAGCACATCACTGACCAGGGCCTGGAACACTGCTGGTGAGTCCAAATGGCATGACTCCGTGTCAACTAGCTGCATTGAAGGCTGTCTTCCACTCGTTTCCTTTGTGTATTTGTCATGGGCTGTTCTAAAACTACTTGTGCGTTGATGTTGCTAACCATTTGTTTACATTTTGTTCAGTCATGTTACCTCATTGGTTAGCTAGTTAACAACCTGGTAAATTTACCAGTATATCCAAACATTTAGGGGCACAGAAAGAAAGGAAAAGGTTTAGCTTCAGGTGATCTATGATCATATCAAGGGGCCAGGGTTCTGGTCTAGAAGCATGGCTCCTATAGTTTTGCTTCGGTACTGCAGTTTAACTGACGCCCGACCAAGAAAGACCATTTCCATAGACAGTCACATAGAGAAGTCAGATTTGAAAATTCCTAATGAGACACTTTAGTCATCACCTTTGCACAAAACATCAATTTAATTATTTTAATAATTGTCGCTGAGGCCAATTTTTTTTTCTCCCTCCCATCACTCACAACCGAAGACCATGGCATTGTTGAATACTTGTTTCTGATTGGCTTGAAGGGCATTCTAGAGCGTGCATTATTTTCCTAGAATGTACAGTATATTTGCACGGTAGAATTCAATGGCTAAAGTGCATTCTTACATGTCCTATGTTTGAGCTGCTTTTGAACGCAAAAGTCGAATTGAAAACATTGACATTTTGTAATTCAATGTTCATAATGGCAAGCTAGGACTGATGGTTTGGTTAACAAAACTAGCAAGTGTCTTTTGTTTGGTTACCACGGCAGCTACTGTAGTTATCTAGTGAACTTGCAAGCTATTTCAGTGGATGTTGAACACATTACTAGTGCCATGGTATATAAAGGATAACTAACAGCTCTGTACATTGTCTGGAAAATAATGCAACTCTGTAGGTCAGTTTCACTCCGCTAGCACGTCGTGGAACACATCTACGTCATTCATTATTTTCCATAGAACACAGGACTTAAAAAATATATATATATATATATATATATATATTTTTTTCCCCTTTTTCTCCCCAATTTTGTGGTATCCAATTGTTTTAGTAGCTACTATCTTGTCTCATCGCTACAACTCCCATTCGGGCTCGGGAGAGACGAAGGTTGAAAGTCATGCGTCCTCCGATACACAACCCAACCAAGCCGCACTGCTTCTTAACACAGCGCCATCCAACCCGGAAGCCAGCCGCACCAATGTGTCGGAGGAAACACCGTGCACATGGCAACCTTGGTTAGCGCGCACTGCGCCCGGTCCGCCACAGGAGTCGCTGGTGCGCGATGAGACAAGGATTTCCCTACCGGCCAAACCCTCCCTAACGCGGACGACACTAGGCCAAATTTGCGTCACCCCACAGACCTCCCGGTCACGGCCGGTTACGACAGAGCCTGGGCGCGAACCCAGAGTCTCTGGTGGCACAGCTGGCGCTGCAGTACAGCGCCCTTAACCACTGCGCCACCTGGGAGGCCGAACACAGAGGCTTCTTGATTATTCCTTACATATTCATCTGCCTGTCATGTTTTTGGATGAAGTGATGATGTTGTTGCTGCTCCCTGTGCACACTGAGTGCAGTGTGATGTTAGTACGTCTAAACCGGATGCAACCTGGATATAGACAGTCCATGAATCTGAATCTGCGTATGTGAACGTGAGTAGATTACCTTGCAAACAATGGTCGGACATCTTGGACACAGTCTCCAGTTCTTATTATACTTCAGTGGATCATATGGTGAATGAATGACAGATCTCTTGCATATCATTATCACAAACCTGATGTTAAAGACGTTTTCAATGTAATGCATCTCAATCGGATAATAGTGCTTTCACAATGTAGAAACCTAAAATTCAACAAATTACTTAGTAGTTTCAGGTATTCGTATCAACATTTTAGCTTTTATAATAAACTGTGTTCCATATTAGTTTTCTAGTGCACACCATGTGCTTCAAAAGTAGCTAAAATTCATGTATCCCCCATTTTATATACATTTTTTCCCCCTCCTAGTACTTCTAAGTTTTTAAAGTTGGGAGCACCCGTGATGTGAAGGTTTGCTTTTGATTTGATTCGCAGTGTAGCACTTTGGTGTATAAATAAAATGTCATGCAAACAAAGCCCCTTTAGGCCATTATCAGATGTTATTTTGTCTTGACAGAGCTCTATGTAGTATTTGGTAAACAACATGACCAAAGTAGGTGCATACCTGCTCATCAAACATCTCATTCCAAAATCATGGGCATTAATATGTCCCCCCCTTTGCTGCTATAACAGGATCTACTCTTTTGGAAAGGCTTTCCATTAGATGTTGGAACATTGCTGAGGGGACTTGCTTCCATTCAGCCACAAGAGCATTAGTGAGGTCGGGCACTGATGTGGGGCAATTGGGCAGAGCTCGCAGTTGGTGTTCCAATTCATCCAAAAGGTGTTCGATGGGGTTGAGGGCAGGGCTCTGTGCTGGCCAGTCAAGTTCTTCCACACTGATCTCAACAAACTATTTCTGTATGGACCTCACTTTGTGCACGGGGACATTGTTATGCTGAAACAGGAAAGGGCCTTCCCCAAACTGATGCCACAAAAGTGGAAGCACAGGATCGTCTAGAATGTCATTGCAAGATGTAGCATTAAGATTTCCCTTTACTGGAACTAAGGGGCCTAGCCCGAACCATGAAAAACAGCCATAGACCATTATTCCTCCTCCACCCAACTTTACAGTTGGCAGTTAGCGTTCTCCTGGCATCTGACAAACTGCCAAATGGTGAGGTGTGATTTATCACTCCAGAGAACGTGTTTCCACTGCTCCAGAGTCCAATGTAGGCGAGCTTTACACCACTCCAACCGACGCTTGGCATAGGCTTGTGTTTGGCTGCTCGGCCATGGAAACCAATTTTATGAAGCTCCCGACTAACAGTTCTTGTGCTGACGTTGCTTATAGAGGTAGTTTGGAATTCTGTAGTGAGTATGGCAACCGAGGACAGACGATTTTTACGTGCTTCAGCACCCCTCCTGTTCTTTGAGCTTGTGTGACCTACCACTTCGCAGCTGAGCCGTTGTTGCTCCTAGACGTTTCCACTTCACAATAACAGCACTTACAGTTTACATTTACATTTACATTTAAGTCATTTAGCAGACGCTCTTATCCAGAGCGACTTACAAATTGGTGCGTTCACCTTAAGACATCCAGTGGAACAGCCACTTTACAATAGTGCATCTAAATCTTTTAAGGGGGGGTGAGAAGGATTACTTTATCCTATCCTAGGTATTCCTGAAAGAGGTGGGGTTTCAGGTGTCTCCGGAAGGTGGTGATTGACTCCGCTGTCCTGGCGTCGTGAGGGAGTTTGTTCCACCATTGGGGGGCCAGAGCAGCGAACAGTTTTGACTGGGCTGCGCGGGAACTGTACTTCCTCAGTGGTAGGGAGGCGAGCAGGCCAGAGGTGGATGAACGCAGTGCCCTTGTTTGGGTGTAGGGCCTGATCAGAGCCTGGAGGTACTGAGGTGCCGTTCCCCTCACAGCTCCGTAGGCAAGCACCATGGTCTTGTAGCGGATGCGAGCTTCAACTGGAAGCCAGTGGAGAGAGCGGAGGAGCGGGGTGACGTGAGAGAACTTGGGAAGGTTGAACACCAGACGGGCTGCGGCGTTCTGGATGAGTTGTAGGGGTTTAATGGCACAGGCAGGGAGCCCAGCCAACAGCGAGTTGCAGTAATCCAGACGGGAGATGACAAGTGCCTGGATTAGGACCTGCACTGCTTCCTGTGTGAGGCAGGGTCGTACTCTGCGGATGTTGTAGAGCATGAACCTACAAGAACGGGCCACCGCCTTGATGTTAGTTGAGAACGACAGGGTGTTGTCCAGGATCACGCCAAGGTTCTTAGCGCTCTGGGAGGAGGACACAATGGAGTTGTCAACCGTGATGGCGAGATCATGGAACGGGCAGTCCTTCCCGGGAGGAAGAGCAGCTCCGTCTTGCCGAGGTTCAGCTTGAGGTGGTGATCCGTCATCCACACTGATATGTCTGCCAGACATGCAGAGATGCGATTCGCCACCTGGTCATCAGAAGGGGGAAAGGAGAAGATTAATTGTGTGTCGTCTGCATAGCAATGATAGGAGAGACCATGTGAGGTTATGACAGAGCCAAGTGACTTGGTGTATAGCGAGAATAGGAGAGGGCCTAGAACAGAGCCCTGGGGGACGCTAGTGGTGAGAGCGCGTGGTGAGGAGACAGATTCTCGCCACGCCACCTGGTAGGAGCGACCTGTCAGGTAGGACGCAATCCAAGCGTGGGCCGCGCCGGGAGATGCCCAACTCGGAGAGGGTGGAGAGGAGGATCTGATGGTTCACAGTATCGAAGGCAGCCGATAGGTCTAGAAGGATGAGAGCAGAGGAGAGAGAGTTAGCTTTAGCAGTGCGGAGGGCCTCCGTGATACAGAGAAGAGCAGTCTCAGTTGAATGACTAGTCTTGAAACCTGACTGATTTGGATCAAGAAGGTCATTCTGAGAGAGATAGCGGGAGAGCTGGCCAAGGACGGCACGTTCAAGAGTTTTGGAGAGAAAAGAAAGAAGGGATACTGGTCTGTAGTTGTTGACATCGGAGGGATCGAGTGTAGGTTTTTTCAGAAGGGGTGCAACTCTCGCTCTCTTGAAGACAGAAGGGATGTAGCCAGCGGTCAGGGATGAGCTGATGAGCGAGGTGAGGTAAGGGAGAAGGTCTCCGGAAATGGTCTGGAGAAGAGAGGAGGGAATAGGGTCAAGCGGGCAGGTTGTTGGGCGGCCGGCCGTCACAAGACGCGAGATTTCATCTGGAGAGAGAGGGGAGAAAGAGGTCAGAGCACAGGGTAGGGCAGTGTGAGCAGAACCAGCGGTGTCGTTTGACTTAGCAAATGAGGATCGGATGTCGTCGACCTTCTTTTCAAAATGGTTGACGAAGTCATCTGCAGAGAGGGAGGAGGGGGGAGGAGGATTCAGGAGGGAGGAGAAGGTGGCAAAGAGCTTCCTAGGGTTAGAGGCAGATGCTTGGACTTTAGAGTGGTAGAAAGTGGCTTTAGCAGCAGAGACAGAAGAGGAAAATGTAGAGAGGAGGGAGTGAAAGGATGCCAGGTCCGCAGGGAGGCGAGTTTTCCTCCATTTCCGCTCGGCTGCCCGGAGCCCTGTTCTGAGTTTACTTAGGCAGCACTAGCAGGGCAGAAATTTGACACACTGACTTGTTGGAAAGGTGGTATCCTATGACAGTGCCACATTTTAAAAGTCACTGAGCTCTTCAGTACAGGCCAGGATAAGAAACAGAATGGTGCTAAGCACAGGCAAAATCCTAGAGGAAAACCTGGTTCAGTCTGCTTTCCAACAGAAACTGGGAAATGAATTCAACTTTCAGCAGGACAATTACCTGAAACACAAGCCCAAATCTACAATGGAGTTGCTTACCAATAAGACAGTGAATTTTCCAGAGTGGCCGATTTTACAGTTTTGATTTAGATTTACTATTTATGGCAAGACTAGAAAATGGTTGTCTAGCAATGATCAACAACCAATTTGACAGAGCTTGAAGAATGTTGAAAAGAATAATGGGCAAATGTTCCACAATTCAAGTGTGGAAAGCTCTTAGAGACTTACCCAGAAAGACTCACAGCTGTAATCGCTGCCAAATGTGCTTCAATGAAGTATTGACTCAGGGGTGTAAATACTTAAGTAAATGAGATTTCTGTATTTCACTTTCAATACATTTGAAAACATTTCTAAAAACATGTTTTCACTTTGACATTATGGTTTATTGTATATAGATGGGCGAGATAAAAAAAAATGTATTTAGTCCATTTTGAATTCAGGCTGTAACGAGACGTATGTGGCAGGGACTCGAGACAATCACGGATTAAAAAGGGAAAACCATCCACATCGTGGACATGGACATCTTGCCTGCGTGCCCTCCAGGACAAGCTAAACACCTTCCTCACCCACTTCGAGGGAAACACTGTGCTACCGATGCAGCCCTCTCCATGAACTGTTTTGCTATCATGCTAAACTACAGGACTGTTTTGCTATCACAGACTGGAACATGTTCCGGGATTCTTCCGATGACATTGAGGAATACACCACATCAGTCACTGGCTTTATCAATAAGTGCATTGAGGATGTCGTCCCCACAGTGACTGTACGTACATAGCCCAACCAGAAGCCATGGATTACAGGCAACATTCGCACTGAGCTAAAGGGTAGAGCTGCCGCTTTCAAGGTGTTGGACTCTAACCCGGAAGCTTACAAGAAATCCAGCTATGCCCTGCGACGAACCATCAAACAGGCAAAGCGTCAATACAGGGCTAAGATTGAATCATACTACACCGGCTCTGATGCTCGTCGGATGTGGCAGGGCTTGTAAACTATTACAGACTATGAAGGGAAGCACAGCCGCGAGCTGTCCAGTGACACGAGCCTACCAGATGAGCTAAATCACTTCTATGCTCGCTTTGAGGCATGCATGAGAGCGTCAACTGTTCCGGACGACTGTGTCATCACGCTCTCCGTAGCCGACGTGAGTAAGACCTTTAAAACAGGTCAACATTCACAAGGCTGTGGGGCCAGATGGATTACCAGGACATGTGCACCGGGCATGTGCACTGGCAGGTGTCTTCACTGACATTTTCAACATGTCCCCGATTGAGTCTGTAATACCAACATGCTTCAAGCAGACCACCATAGTCCCTGTGCCCAAGAACACAAAGGTAACCTGCCTAAATGACTACAGACCCGTAGCACTCACGTCCGTAGCCATGAAGTGACTTTGAAAGGCTGGTCATGGCTCACATCAACACCATTTTCCCAGAAACCCTAGACCCACTCCAATTTGCATACCGCTCAAACAGATCCACAGATGATGCAATCTCTATTGCACTCCACACTGCCCTTTCCCACCCGGACAAAAGGAACACCTAAGTGAGAATGCTATTCATTGACTACAGCTCAGCGTTCAACACCATAGTACCTTCAAAGCTCATCACTAAGCTAAGGACCCTGGGATTAAACACCTCCCTCTGCAACTGGATCCTGGACTTCCTGATGGGCCACCCCAGGTGGTGAGGGTAGGTAGCAACACATCTGCCACGCTGATCTGCAACACTGGAGCTCCCCAGGGGTGTGTGTTCAGTCCCCTCCTGTACTCCCTGTTCACCCACGACTGCATGGCCAGGCACGACTCCAACAGCATCATTAAGTTTGCTGACGACACAACAGTGGTAGGCCTGATCAACGACGAGACAGCCTATAGGGAGTAGGTCAGAGACCTGGCCGGGTGGTGCCAGCATAACAACCTATCTCTCAACATAACCAAGACTGAGATTATTGTGGACTACAGGAAAGGAGCACTGAGCACATCCCCATTATCATCGACAGGGCTGTAGTCGAGCAGTTTGAGAGCTTCAAATTCCTTGGTGTCCACATCACCAACAAACTAGAATGGTCCAAACACACCAAGAAAGTTGTGAAGAGGGCACGACAAAGCCTATTCCCCCTCAGGAACTAAAAAGATTTGGCATGGGTCCTGAGATCCTCAAAAGGTTCTACAGCTGCAACATCGAGCGCATCCTGACCGGTTGCATCATTGCCTGGTACGGCAATTGTTCGGCCTCCGACCGCAAGGCACTTCAGAGGGTAGTGCGTACGGCCCAGTACATCACTGGGGCAAAGCTTCCTGCCATCCAGGACCTCTACACCAGGCGGTGTCAGAGGAAGGCCCTGAAAATTGTCAAAGACCCCAGTCATAGACTGTTCTCTCTACTACCGCATGGCAAGTGGTACTGGAGTGCCAAGTCTTGGACAACAAGGCTTCTCAACAGTTTTTACCCCCAGGCCATAAGACTCCTGAAGACTACCCGGACTATTAGCATTGTGTGTCTCCCCCCCCCCCCACACACAACCCCTCTTTTACACTGCTGCTACTCTCTGTTTATCTTATGCATAGTCACTTTAACTATACATTCATGTACATACTACCTCATTTGGCCCGACAACCAGTTCTCCTGCACATTGGCTGACCGGCCTATCTGCATTGTGTCCCACCACCTGCCAACCCCTCTTTTACGCTACTCCTATTCTCTGTTCATCATATATGCATAGTCACTTTAACCATACCCACACGTACGTACTACCTCAATAAGCCTGACTAACCGGTTAGTGTATAGCCTTGCTACTCTTATTTTCAAATGTCTTTTCACTGTTGTATTTCTTTACTTACCTACACACACACACACCTTTTTCTTTCACACTATTGGTTAGAGCCTGTAAGTAAGCATTTCACTGTAAGGTCTACACCTGTTGTATTCGGCGCACGTGACAAGAACTTTTATCTGATTTGAACTCTCGTTCTCCATGGCCGACGTGAAGATTGTTAACCCTTGCAAGGATGCCGCCCCTGATCGTCAGCTTCAGGAGACTGCAGAGGCAGAATGCCCTCAACCACACTGACAGGGCCTCAGTGGAGAAGGTGAAAAGCTTCAAGTTCCTCAGTGTACATATCACTAACAATCTGAAATGGTCCACCCACACAGACACTGTGGTGAAGAAGGCACAACAGCGCCTCTTCAATCTCAGGAGGCTGATGAAATTCATCTTGGCCCCTAAGACCCTGACAAACTTTTACAGATGCACCATAAAAGCATCCTGTCGGGCTGTATCACCGCCTGGTACGGCAATTGCACTGTCCGCAACCGCAGGGCTCTCCAGAGGGTGGTGTGGTCTGCCCAACGCATCACCAGGGGCACATTACCTGCCCTCCAGGACATCTACAGCACCCGGTGTCACAGGAAGACGAAGAAGATCATCAAGGACCTTAGCCACCCGAGCCATCCAGAAGGTTAGGTCACTACGGGTGCATCAAAGCTGGGACCACAAGATCGAAGCTGTTTTTCAATCTCAAGGCCATCAGACGGTTAAATAGTCATTACTAGCTGCCCCACGCCCATTGCCCTGCCCTGAACTTTAGTCACTGTCACTACCACTCTGTTACTCTACCATGCACCTTTAGGGCAGCAGCCTCTTATGTAAACTCATCAAAAAAAGAAGCGCCCCTTTTTCAGGACCCTGTCTTTTCAAAGATAATTCATAAAAATCCAAATAACTTCACATATCTTCATTGTAAAGGGTTTAAACACTGTTTCCCATGCTTGTTCAATGAACCATAAACAATGAATGAACATGCACCTGTGGAACGGTCGTTAAGACACTAACAGCTTACGTCTGGGACCTGTTGGATCGGAGGGTGAGGGCCAGGGCCATTCCCCTCAGAAATGTCTGGGAACAGGTGCCTTGGTGGAAGAGTGGGGTAACATCTCACAGCAAGAACTGGCAAATCTGGAGCAGTCCATGAGGAGGAAATGCACTGCAGTACTTAATGCAGCTGGTGGCCACACCAGATGCTGACGGTTACTTTTGATTTTGATCCCCTTTGTTCAGGGACACATTATTCCATTTCTGTTAGTCACATGTTTGTGGAACTTGCTCAGTTTCTCAGTTGTTGAATCTTATGTTCATACAAATATTTACACATGTTAAGTTTGCTGAAAATAAACGCAGTTGACAGTGAGAGGACGTTTCTTTTTTTGCCGAGTTTGTGTCCATTGCAATCTAGAATAGGAATGCATGATTTGGAAAACAACAATGAAGGCAATGCGGGTGCCAGCTATAAAATGTGCCAGGTGAAAAAGTTTGTGCAGGGCCTGGTCTGACTAGAGATTTGCAATGTCTTCTTGATCTGGGGAAACACCGGGGAAGTTCTTGGGATCTCATTGAACAGAGAAGTTGTCCAGTGAAATGGGTTACTCCTTATGTGAATTAATGAGAAGATATAACACACCTCAATTCAAACTTTTGGAAAATAATTTTAAATTGAGAAGTTGAAACATAGACTATAGATAATTAGCAGGCAGCGCGTGTTAAATGCATTGTTGCGTAACAAGCATGTTTTGGAACAGTGAGGGCATTCTGACATCCCATGCATAAAACAACTCATGCTGGGGTGACCGTTAGAGATATTTGGAACTCACACGTGAAAAGGTTAACATGCTGTGTGTGACCGCTGTCTTTCCATCATCCCTATGCAGTGGTGTATTGGTGCTTTACCATCATGCTGTGTGTGTGACTGCTGTCGGGGAAATTTCCTGTATTTACCAAATCACGAGAGCAAACCACACACAAGTCAGAGTTATCATAAAGTCCATCTTTAATTATATGAGCTCCATCACAACCCTGTGACTCTCAGATCAATTCAGTGTTTTTATAATGAATTCTCTGAGAGTCCTTACACATTGCAACTGAGATCCTTTATAGCAAAGACACACATAGCCAGACAGCATTGGCCATAAATTATCGTTCAGCTTTGTCTCCTAAACTATGGTCTTTTCTCGCTCTCAGGACCATAAAACAAAACCTATCAACAGGCATATATCAAATACCCCCTCCTTGACAAGATCACAGTGATGATGAGAAGTAACTCAAGCATATAATGAATATAAAACATCTTATCTCTGTTACCAACTAATTCTGATTATTCCCCAACACTGCTGTATTTCCATCATCCCATTGTAGTGGTGCTTGGAGAAGTATATCCACTCTAATTTAGCCAAAAGTTCCCAAACAGCCCACCCAGCGAAGGACGGGCTCCCTGTGTAAAAAATACTAGATTTTCCTGTAGATTTTTCAGATTTTCACTCAAAATCACACTTTCTTTAAATAGAAAAAAAATGTGACGCTTTCAGATTACAACAATGCTTAAACCACATCAATCTGATTGGGTGGGCCTGTCAGGGCCTGGCTCCCCAGTGGGTGGGCCTCTGTCCACAATTGCGCATCACAGATAGCCTACTAACCAACATTTCACAAATCACCTATTAACCAACACTTCGGATTAAAGCTTTTCAATTTTTATTTGATTTGATTTATTTAACCTTTATTTAACCAGGTAGGCTAGTTGAGAACAAGTTCTCATTTGCAACTGCGACCTGGAATTCTTAGGTTGCATGCCCATTGTTGCCTTAGTTAGCATTTACTGGTAGATACAGTTGAAGTCGGAAATTTATATACACGTAGGTTGGAGTCATTAAAACTCGTTTTTCAACCACTCCACAAATTTCTTGTTAACAAACTATAGTTTTGGCAAGTCGGTTAGGACATCTACTTTGTGCACGACACAAGTCATTTTTCCAACAATTGTTTACAGACAGATTATTTCACTTATAATTCACTGTATCACAATTCCAGTGGGTCAGAAGTTTACATACACTAAGTTGACTATCCCTTTAAACAGCTTGGAAAATGCCTGAAGGTACCACGTTCATCTGTAGTACACAAGTATAAACACCATGGGACCACGCAGCCGTCATACGGAAGGAGACGCGTTCTTTCTCCTAGAGATGAACGTACTTGGGTGTGAAAAGTGCAAATCAATCCCAGAACAACAGCAAAGGACCTTGTGAAGATGCTGGAGGAAACAGGTATAACAATTATCTATATCCACAGTAAAACGAGTCCTATATTGACATAACCTGAATGTCTGCTCAGCAAAGAAGAAGCCACTGCTCCAAAACCGCCATAAAAAAACAGACTACGGTTTGCAACTGCACATGGGGACAAAGATCGTACTTTTTGGAGAAATGTCCTCTAGTTTGATGAAACAAAAATAAAACTGTTTGGCCATAATGACCATTGTTATATTTGGAGGAAAAAGGGGGAGGATTGCAAGCTGAAGAACACCATCCCAACCATGAAGCACGGGGGTGGAAGCATCCTGTTGTGGCGGTGCTTTGCTGTAGGAGGGTCTGGTTCACTTCACAAAATAGATGGCATCATGAGGAAGGAAAATTAAGTGAATATATTGAAGCAACATCTCAAGACATCAGTCAGGAAGTTAAAGCTTGGTTGCATATGGGTCTTCCAAATGGACAGTGACCCCAAGAATACTTCCAAAGTTGTGGCAAAATGGCTTCAGGACAACAAAGTCAAGGTATTGGAGTGGCCATCACAAAGCCCTGACCTCAATCCCATAGACAATTTGTTGGCAGAACTGAAAAAGCATGTGCGAGTAAGGAGGCCTACAAATCTGACTCGGTTACAGCAGCTCTGTCAGGAGGAATGGGCCAGAATTCACCCAACTTATTGCGGGAAGCTTGTGGAAAGCTACCCAAAACGTTTTGACCCAAGTTAAACAATTTAAAGGCAATGCTACCAAATACTAATTGAGTGTATGTAAACTTCTGACCCACTGGGAATGTGATGAATGAAATAAAAGCTGAATAATTCTCTCTACTATTATTCTGACATTTTACATTCTTAAAATAAAGTGGTGATCCTAAATGACCTAAGACAGGGAATTTTCACTAGGATTGAATGTCAGGAATTGTGAACACAGAGTTTAGGTGTATTTGGCTAAGGTGTATGTAAACATCTTTCCTACCCTACTGGCTACCGATGTCATTCTTCTGTGAGCTGCTCCATGTCAAAACCAGTTGAGAGCTGAACACTCTTGCTACCTGCAGATGATATTCCTCTGAAACTAGGCTGTGTGCAATGCGCATGTGAATATATTTCACAGGCTTTGCGATTGTGTAGGCTGCTTTTTACATGATTTCTCCATTCTACTACATAATTGATAAGTCGTATACCTCCACTACACTACACTGATACGCATCAGTAGGTATTAAGAAGTGAGTATACCTGCGTATACCCTCCACTACACCACTGGCTCTTTTGTGTTTTACAAAAAAATCAACATGAGTAAGCTGGTATTACGATTGCTGTCCTTTCAGAATCACGAACTTGTCACACACTGAAGGCCTATAGGTTTGCCACTGGGCAAACATGTCTATAATATATATACAGGCTGCTAAGATATTAATATTATATTTATGCGCTGAATGAATGGAGGGCTGGTAATTATTTGTTTTCTACTCTGCTGGTTTCTGGAAGAAATTAGAGTCCTCACTGTCCCAGACTGAGTCAAGAAAGAGTACACATGTATCTGACACCAGATGAGACCAGGACACTCAATATGTGGTCTCGAGATCGGACTACCTCGGACTGCTCCGCAAAATCATCCTGTTGTCCCGCATTTGGGTATTTTAAATATGGTCACCCTATCCCCGCTAGCACTAGCAGTAACCAGAAATGAACATTATATGTGGATCCCTCCCAACACTTTCCAGCATGAGCTACCAAGGCTGCTAAGATTGTTTTACAATGTCAGAGACCAAGTGTCCCTGTCTGTTTGACATTTTTCAACACTCTCAAGAGTTTGTGTAGCCTGTGTGCAAATGTGTTCCTTCAGTTAAGTTCAACGTTAGGTCTGTAGTTTTTCCATTTTACCTTCAAAGCACTGTGTGTGCGTGTGTGTGTAATAAGAGAATTCTCTTGTCTCTGTTGGTGTTGTAGGCTTTGAGTCAAAGAGGTAACAGCATGTGTCTGGTTTCAAAGACTGACCTTGTCTCTCTCCAGAACAAACATCTATAATGCAGAACCGCCTCAGCTTGCTTAGGTGACCACGATTTGATATAGGAAGCACTCACTAGGCTAATGACAAACCTGGCAAATAATAGCCTAATTTGTTCTGATCTGAACCTAAACTGGGCTGGGCGCAACATGATATCATAGCAAAACGTCCTTCTGTGAAGTTTTTGCGAAAAGAAAACAACAGATGATGTTTATGTCAATACATTGCAGTAAATAGGAAAATAAGATTGTCAATGAATTTAGGTTTGTCAATACATTGTAGTAAATGGGAAAAAACTGTCAACCATCCTTTACCCACTCTCTTTCTTTCGGTCTCTCTCCCTCTCCCTTCTCTCTCACTTTCTTTGCCTACCTCTGTCTCTCTACCTCCTCTTTATCCCCCTTCACTTCTATCTCCATAATCCTTATTTTACCCCCTCCACTCTCCCCCCTCTCTCTCCTATTTTCCTCTCCTCTCTTTCCCTATCCCCCTGTCTCTTTCTCTCTCCCTCCTCTCTTCTCCCCTCCCTCCGTCAATCTCCCCCTCTCTCCCCTCACTCTCCCCTTCTCTCTCTCACCCTCCCTTCCTTTCATCTCTCTCTCTGTCTCTCTTTCTCTCTCTCTCACCTCCACAGACTGGAAATTGACATATAGAAGTCAATACATTGCATTGAATGCAATAATTGTCAAGGATATTGACTGATAGGATTGCATCAGGATTGCATAAATCAATACATTGCATTCAAGGCAAAACGTTGATGATAAAGCTGCAATAGGTAAATTGGTGAAAGACTCAGACAGACAGACACAGACCTCTGTGACAGTTTTCTGGCCAGGAGACTATCTACCAAAAGCTGCAACAGTCTCACCCTTCATCTGAACCCCTCTCCCCCCAGCACGGCCGGCCCTAGCTTTTTGGGGACCCTATGTCCGATTTGGTGGACCCCTTCTTGATGGCAGAGAGAATAGTTTTTTTAATATATATTTTTTAACATTTCCTGTGATTCTCTCCATTTTACCTTGGGGTATAGGTAAAATGTTGTGATTTTAAAGCAAATTGGGGGGGATTGAGGACCCCCTAGCGGCCGGGGGCCCTAAGCAACCCCTTATATTGCTTAAGCCCAGGGCCGGCCCTCCCCCCCAGGACTGCCTGACTCACCACCTGAGAACAGACTTAATGCCTTCTCCCTTGTCAAGGAAACCACCATTACTGAACTCTTCTCTAAATTCAAAACCACAACCTGCGCCGTTGACCCCTTGCCCACTGCCATAGTTATCTGCCCCCTGGTGGTCACAATTGTAAATGCACCAACTACAGGCCAAACTCAACCCCTCCCTTCCTCACTAATGTGGTAGCATTACAAATCCAACAACACATCACCTCTCATGAACTTTTCAAATCACTCCAGACGGGTTTCCGGGCTATGCATAGCACTGAAACTGCCTTGGTAAAGGTAGTGAACAACCTCTGTGCTGCTGATGCTGGAAACATTGCCATCCTCATCATCCTCATCTGCAGCATTTGACACTGTCATTTTTCAATCATGCTGGGGTAGACTACTCCGGTTGACGAATGTGCTTAATATTAGCAGCTGGGAAATAAATATAGTAGAAGCTAGGATCCTCCTCTTTTTAGTGGCAACCATTATAACTCTGCTTTCACACGGGATTGTGTATAGAAATGTCTGTGCTTATAAGAACATGTATTTCACTCCATGCATCAACCACTGTTTGAGGAGCAGTCTCTCGCTACACGACAGTTGATATTCTGCCCAAACTCTGTATGCCACGGGCTCTCCAACCCTGTTCCGAAAGCTAAAAATTTGGGAAAACAAGTGAAATCTGTTCGGGAACATCAATAGTAACATGTTTTCACAACAAAACATATTTCATGAATGAAACTGTTGACAGCCCCTCTCTCTGCAAGCTGGAGAAAGGAATTGAGAGAGGAGGAGATGGAAACGCAAGGTGGTGAGATATTCTGTAGGTAAAGGTAAAGTGTCAGCCCATTCATTATGAAAATATAAAGAATGCCCTATTACTAGGCTATTCAAAATCAAATACAAATGCACTATAATTGTAGGTTATAACTATACTCTGCAAGCCGCCCTGCACAGTCAATGAACCAACAGCATCTCCTAGGCCTATAGGCCTACGTTCTATACCAGACTCATGGATAGAATGTTTGGAGTGTAGCATAGTGTATACAGTCCATCCAGTTTGCATAATAATACATGTATAGACAATTAATAGAGTTTGTTTCATTTTGGAGATTAGCTTGACCAATTATGTACCAAAGTGCATTTCTGATGCGTCAGCGCCATTCATGTACCGAGTGCATAGGAGGAGATTACCGTGACTCAACGGTCATGTGGACTTTGTGGTCATGACTGCCGGTAATACGGTCACTGCAACAGCCCCAATTTCAATTTAATTGACCACCAGAGCAACAACACAAGTTATATAATCTGTGAGAAGGTACACACATACCTACAATGCAAAATTTGCTGTCCTTTCAGCTCCATGGACAGCACAATGGACAGCTACAGGCATCAAACAGGGGACAAATTAGGCTACTATACTGAACAAAAATATAAATACATGTAAAGTGTTGGTCCCATGTTTCATGAGCTGAAATAAAAGATCCCAGAAATTTTCCAGGTGCACAAAAGCTTATTTCTCTAAAAATGTTCTGCAGAAATGTGTTAGTGAGCATTTCAACTTTGCCAAGATAATCCATCTACCTGACAGGTGTGGCATATCAAGAAGCTGATTAAACAGCCAAGTCTACGACCATAAGGCTCCTTAAAACTTCTTATTGCTGCAGGGGAATTATTCAGTAGCTTGGATGAAAAGGTGCCCAGAGTAAACGGCCAACTCCTCAGTCTCAGTTGCTAATATATGCATATTATTATTAGTATTGGATAGAAAACACTCTAAAGTTTCCAAAACTGTCAAAATATTGTCTGTGAGTATAACAGAACTGATATTGCAGGCGAAACCCTGAGGAAAATCAAACCAGGAAGTGGCTTCTATTTTGAAAACTCCATGTTCCATAGCCTGCCTTTGCTCCATTTAAAGGGATATCAACCAGATTCCTTTTCCTATCGCTTCCTCAAGGTGTCAACAGTCTTCAGACATAGTTTCAGGCTTTTATTTTGAAAAATGAGCTAGAAAGATAACATTGCGTCAGGTGTTCGCATGAGTTTTGCTCACGCAACAGTGTTTGGGCAGCCATTGCCTTTCCCTCTCCTACTGATAAATACAGTTTCGGTAGATATATTATCGATTATATATTTTAAAAACAACCTGGGGATTGATTATAAAAAGCGTTTGACATGTTTCTGTGGACATTACGGAAACTATTTGGAATTTGTCGGCGTTGTCGTGACCGCTCTTTCCTGTGGATTTCTGAACATAACGCGCCAAACAAATGGAGGTATTTTGGATATAAAAATAATCTTTATGGAACAAAAGGAACATTTATTGTGTAACTGGGAGTCTCGTGAGTGAAAACATCCGAAGATCATCAAAGGTAAACGATTAATTTGATTGCAATTCAGCGGTTGTTGATGACAATTATCCCGTTAACGGGATTGCAGCCATAACAAGTTTTAACAGCTTCTACCCCCAAGCCATAAGACTGCTGAACAATTAATCAAATGGCCACCGGACTATTTACATTGACAACCGCCCCAACCTTTACCCCCTGTATATAGCCTCTTAATCGTTATGTAATTTTCTTGTGTTACTTTTTGATGTTATTTAATTTTTTTACTTATATTTTCTTAACTCTATTTCTTGAACTGTATTGTTGATTTAAGGGCTTGTAAGTAAGCATTTCACGGTAAGGTCTACACCCGTTGTATTCGGTGCATGTGACAAATACAATCAGCATAATTCCGTTACCGTGAAATTCCCCTTAGGCTGTGTTCTGATTAGTTGTGTTGATGGCATTGGAATTGCTGCCTCACATCTTTCATGGCAGTTTTTTAATAGTTAATTTGTTACTTTGTCTCTGATGATGGAACACACACACACTGGGGCTAATCTTGCAATGCGGGTTCTTCATAAAGTAATGATTGGTTTGGCTCCTCTCAACTAAAGGCATGTTGTTTTGTTCTTTTATTATTGCAGGAGTTGTCTAGAGACACCACTGCTCCTGGACGTCTCAGCTGTTTGAATGTATTCTACTCTGTTACATGAGAGGGAACGAAACACACATAGCTTAAGTCTTACATTGTCAGCAGCACTTTCGTATGTCGATAGGGATGTTGCAGAGTTGGCTGGTAGGTTACATCTCCTTAATTCCTTCTCTACCCCGTGGCAACCCCCTGGTCCTCCCCTTAACTCCACTCTACCAGACACGCAGCGTCACACTGTGAGTCACTCTTCTCGTGTTAATATGAGATCCCTCTGAAGTTTGGACTCTGATTACTTACACACTCCTGTCCCGCTGGCACTGTAATTACTGGGGTTGAGTGAGTTGGGAACATACTTGGAGGTGGGCAGAGCAAGGGTTGGACCCGTAGTAACAGGTTGAAGAAGGCAGAGACATCGTTAGGATGAATTTACACACACACATACACACACTCATTTGTCCTTAGATGGCCCTGCTCACACACTCATTTATATGTAGCCAAGCTGTTATTGGGACATGATCAGATATCCTTAAAAAGCTTTCCATTGCTCAATCTTTGGAATTGAGATTGGTGGAGAACCACACGTGATATCATTGTATGCAGATGACATTTTACCTTATCTAAACCAGAACATTCTCTATTATTTATTTTTCAACTGTTGGACACATGGTGCTGTATCAGGATTCAAAGTGAATGACCAATTATGACTTTTCAAGCTTGGAAAGTAGATCTCAGTGGAAATGGACAAAGACGCATATGAAATACCTGGGTGTATTGATACTGTTAGGAATTGAAAACTGGTCACGGTGTGGAGAAATGCTTGACGCAAAATAGAAGGCGAACAACTTCTATATTTAAAGGTTTAATAGACAGACATAGACAAACATAGAAAGATATCTGCATATGGGAAGACGGACACATTCCTTTAAGCCGTTCACAGCAAATCTCTCCCCTTCTAGCGGGGAAGGCAGACCTAAATACTCCTCTTATATGTTTGTTGTCTCATCCTTCCCTGGGTCAAAACATTAAATCAAGGCTGAGACATAGGGAATGAATAGACTATACATTTGAAAGATCTTAATTGCTTAAGGAAACCCATGGCCAATTTGATGGCTCAAGGGCCTAGATATCAGTTACTAAGACCTGCTTTATGGCGACCTCTGGCCTTAGAGAGGATACCAGGCCAAATTCCAATAGGGAATAATCATCTGAATATAGGCCTATAAAATCAACTACTCTCCTTTAATATATAAGATTGAATCCGATGTTCAGAGATTGAGATCTCTCCCTATTTTTATGTTAGGTAGAGTCAACATAATCAAAATGAATATACTACCAAAACTCAAGTCTTGTACACTCTTGTGGACTGACTACTAGTGATGGACAGATTGTTTGATGAGACAAAAGCTGTAATAGCAGAACTCTGCAACGTCCCTACAATTGGCTCATTCACTTGCTGCAAATGAGAACGTGTTCTCAGTCAACTTACCTGGTAAAATAACGGATAAATTAAAAATTAAAAAATAGAGTGGAGGGATTCTCTTTAGGCTAGATAGGCCTATTCTAGGACTGTGTGGATCATACTAAATCAGAACTGACAACTGAGCCATATCAGATATTCTCTTAAAGTACACATATTCACTCTTCTGCCAGCACGGAAGGGGGGGGGGGTTTCCCTGCCCCCTGAGAGTGAGAGGAGAGAGGGGACTGGGGAGACTAAAAGCCATTCTGGATGGACACCATGGCTTTATTTGTGCACCATCAAATCTAAGACGAGTGACACTGCCAGGAAAAGTAATACCTCCCCCAGTCCAACTGCCTGTGTGTGACCTATGAAGTGCCATCATGCCCTTCGTTGGTCACACACAGTCAGTCATTTGGTCGCTGTCATGGACAGTGTGTGTTGGTGTCTTGTCAAATGCATGAATCATATATATAGCCTAACTTTTGCTCTTTTGTTTTCCTGGCCTGCAGCTCGTAGCCTGGTTGTTGAGAAGCATGGTTTGCTACAGTAAGTGGCACAACCATGAAGAGACTGTTGTGCCAGGGAAGTCGGTTAGATTGAGTGAATGGGAGAGAGAGAGAGAGGGAGGTAGGCCCTGGTATTTGTCCTTGAGAGGGCACAGAGAATGGCTCCGTTTCACAGTAACAGCCGAGTCGTTGCAGCCTTCTTTGTAAGGTAGAGTGTAGGGCTGTGAAGGTCATGGAATTTTCGATGACGGTAATTGGCCAGCCAAATGACCGTGGTCACCGTAGTAACTGTTAGAGTAATAACTTTTACGCACATTTTCTTGTGCTTCTGACTGCATGTGCTGTCATAGAAATATATCATTAATATCATAAATTTTATTTCTGTGTGCTGCTGCTGCATTTTGGGGCTGTTGCCAAGGCAACTGAAGACTTGTTTGTTTGAGCAACAACGTTTCATCATGTTGTTAAGAGTCCATGTCAGAAATGGACTCAACCGCACAAATGCCCGGCCGTCACATCTTTAGTCAGCTGTTCGTTTTACACACACACACACACACAGACACACAAACACACACACTGGTTATGATGGTGCCAACTACATTTCTCCCTCTACCCCACCCTACCGTGCCCTACTCTACCTTTTCTCCTTCTGGCACCCTAATACTCTAATTCAAATCTGACACACTTTTGTTGAACTATTATATGGATCTCATTTGCAATGGGTTTTTATAACATACATTGGGCTGGCACAGTGGCTGGGTTAGTCTCTCTCTCGCTCCACTTCTTCCATTTTGCTATGGCAGGGCCAGGCTGATCCCTCCTGTTCTCTCCAGCTGGGCATCACATGCAGCAGAGCACCCAGAGAATTAGTTCCCATCGTTACTTTGGATGTGATTTGTTTTTTTTGCTGATGGTGTGTATGTGTGTGTGTGTGTGTGTGTGTGTGTGGAACACACTGTTCCTGTTGCCACTGGGCACACTGAGCAAGTGTTGTATAAGTTGACATCTGGGGAGGGCACAATGTGTGCTCAGGGGTCAAGGGTCAGGAGGACTCTGGAGGAAAGCAACCCAGGCTGCTTCAGACAGAGACATTGTGAGGGCATAGGGTTAGGAGTTCTCTCTCTCTCTCTCTCTCTCTCTCTCTCTCTCTCTCTCTCTCTCTCTCTCTCTCTCTCTCTCTCTCTCTCTATTATATTTCTCTGTACTCTCTCTCTCTCTCTCTCTCTTCTCTCTCTCTCTCTCTCTCTCTCTCTCTCTCTCTCTCTCTCTCTCTCTCTCTCTCTCTCTCTCTCTCTCTCTCTCTCTCTCTCTGTGTACAGCTGAGCAGGAATTAGGTGTGGTTTGGAGTTTTCCTTGTTTTGGTGACTATAAATAGAAGGCAGTTTTGTTTGGGAGTGGCCTGTTGAATAGCATGAAGGGATTTGAGGCATCGAGGGGAGTTTGTCTCAGATTGCACAAGCAGGGAAGTACAAGTAGTGATGTAGGATTGTTAAATGGGGACAGATGGGTTGGATTGAGTGTGAGCGTGATAATGGTGGAGAGAAAAGGCTAGAAATGACTGGGTCTACTCTTCACGCTCTCATCATCAGTCTGACACACTCCCACACTGACCATATTCCAGCTCGCCCCTCATTGGCATAGACCTTATTTTCTCGATTAGTTTTTGATGTGGAACTGTCTGTGCAAAATGCACATCTCTTAGCTGTTCTGATCTGAATCTGTTGCCTACTTGTAGTATGTTGTTTGCTTTGCACATATTTTCACATTCTGTGTGTCTTCTCTATGTATTTATCTGTAGTTGTTGAGCTGCCTGTAAGCAGGTTGTTTCTGTGTGTGTACCGAATGTGTGTGTCAGATCACGGTGTTGTGTGGCTCAGGCTGCAGTACTTTTCCATTGTGCTCTGCTTTGTCACTATCTCCGCTATGGGTCTCAGGTGTAGCCTATTCATTGGACCAGGCCCAGGTTCCCCATCAGCACCCACTTAGGGTCATCATCGGACCAGTCACCCAATCCACTTTCTGGCTAGCTCACCTCAGCAGCCAGCCAGGCAGACACCCTGTCTGTATTCTTTCAATCCATCACAAACACTGCTCTTCCTTTCTACAGCACTCTACACAGAATGCCCAAGCAGTCTCACATTAAAAAATACTATAGGGTATACTATGTTTGAAATACTATAGTATTCACTGTAGTGTTTTTGCAGACTGACAGTGAATACTGTAGTATTCTATAGTATAAACTATAGTATAAATGCAGTATATACTATAGAGCAGTACATACTATAGTATTTACTGTAGTGTCTTTGCTGTCTGTAGTATTTACTGTAGTGTTTTTGGGGAATACTGTATTATTTACTAAAGTGTTTTTTGTGTGGATAATACTGTAGTATTTGCTATAGTATTCTACAGTATACTACACAATTCTATACTAAGCACTACATACACACGATCGAGGGATACTACAGTGTGTAGTATAGTATTCTACAGTATGCTACAGTTTACTACAGAATTCTATTGTAAGTACTGTAGTATTCTATAGTAAACTGTAGTATTTTTTTTAAGTGGGGTAGTATGAGTGGAGAGGATAGGAACAGAGGAAGGGTGATAGTGATTCAGCATGCAGATGGAAATAGTTTTGACCGGGGGGGTACATTAGAGGACAGGTAGGAGTTCCTCTGTGATTTGCAGACACGCGTCACATTCTCCCTCACGTGCACACAAGCACTGCAGAGCCATGGGACAAATTGTTGGTCATGACACCAAAATACAATGTGCTACTGCCCAAATAACTTCTATCCACTGCCTGCGTCATACTTGTTTTAAAAACACACACACACACACTACACTTATTATGCACTTCTCACTGATTACTATCAACATGAACTTGCAGGAACCTAATAGGCCCTGCCCCCTACATCAGACCACCGATGACAACTGCAGCTTCCCAATATTCTATTCAACTGTCAGAAGTCTGGCTGCTTTTAGTTGTGTCGTTGTGTGCGCGTGTGCGTGTAGGATCTTAATTTACAGTAAGTATTACGTTTCCAGGGTGAGACAGCAGATTCCAGCCCTCAGTCACCCTGTAATGATCAAATATCCTATTTTAATATGATCATATTTCCAAGTGAAACTTTAAAAGCCAATCTTGAGTTTCCCTCAGCCAGCCTGTCCAGACTAGTTGTCCACGTGAAACGCCCCTCTCTCTCTCTCTCTCTCTCTCCTCCCTCTCTCTCTCTCTCTCTGTCTCCCTCTCTCCCTCTCTCTCTCTCTCTCTCTCTCTCTCTCTCTCTCTCCCTCTCTCTCTCTCTCTCTCTCTCTCTCTCCTCTCTCCCTCCCCTCCCTGTCTCTCCCTCTCCCCCTCTCTCCCTCTCCCCCTCTCTCCATCTCTCTCTCCCGCTCCCTCTCTCCCTGTCTCTCCCTATCTCCCTCTCCCTCTCTCTCTCCCTGTCTCTCCCTGTCTCTCCCTCTCTCTCCCGCTCCCTCTCTCCAGAGAAGTAGACTAATCGCCCCTTTTTCCCCTTTTAAACCTTTCACTTCTCCATGTTGGTTTCCTTTGGTTTACCTGAGACTAGTCCTGTTTATCTGTCTCATACAGAGCAGTCCGGTTCAGGTAGGTGGGTCGATAGACTACTTTTACTGCTGCCTCTCCTTTTCTGGTCATGCACTAAGGACCCAAAATGCATGCAGGATAATGTGAAGTGCATGTATTTATTGTGCATGGGCCTTAAGGAGAGCCAATCCTGGGCTATGTGAGTAGATGGGATGTTTTAGTCAGTGTTGGTGGCATTTCTTTTTTGTGTCGGCGCTCAGGCCTCTGAGACTTTTAATAGCATGTGTTTAGCTGCGTGACTGCTGATATTTAAGGTGAGAGGTGTATGATTGAGAGGGTTTATTTATTGTTGATGAGCCAAGACCAAAAGGCATGTGCACGTCTGGTGAGACGAGATCGTCACTCTGCTCTGGGTGAGAAAATCTCAGGAAGGCTCGTACACAGACAGACACACAGACAAACATAGGCCTACACGTACACCAACTTGACGAAACCTTTGAATAGCTATGCCCTGGTGTCAGGAAAGAGACATCTGGTTTAATCCTAATGGACTCCTTGACGTTCTCAAAGTTCTCTTACACACCCACTTCCAGTCCACACACATACATTGTGCCTCTCCGCAGAGGACGGCTCTATTGACCTGCTGGCTCAGGCTATGCTGTGGATAAGGCCATTTCCAAATACGCTCTGAGGCTGAACATCCCTGGCCACTGTATGGAAATAGCATGATTCAACATTCAAACACAAACAAATCATACTCCCATTTGACAGGTAGTCTAGATCCCTGTGATCTTGGCCTTGTTATGAACAGATTCTGCTCTCTGGGTTCCTGGACACTGACTGGACACAGGTAGTGGGGTGTTGAACCAACACCCATTCACCCCTAGTGAAAAAAGGCTATTTCGCACACACACCATTGATCAGTGTGTTCAGGTGCTCTTCTTGAGTGAGAAATGTCCAAACTTTCAGAAAATGTCATCATCAAACTTGTGAGAAGGGCACTGATTTTCAGTACATTTTGGTCCCAGGACTGCTTCCAAAGAACAGTGAGGTGTATGGCCTCTAGTCCACATAGCCTTAGCTGAAGCCAGTAATGCTGCTCTCCTGGTTACCTGCAGGATATGACGTCAGGGTAGGAACAGGAAAAGGCTGTTGGACTGGAACCAGATTGGCTGGTCTAGGATGGGTGGGACTCCTCCTCAGTGGCCTCATCACTGACACTCTGTCACGGTGTCACTGCTGCTACTTCACAAGGTCACAACCTGCATATCTGCCCCTCTGCTTTATTGTCCTGGTTGCACTGTGTTTGGCACTTCCTAATCAATCTGTGTCAGAGAGCTGAGTTACTCACCTACTGCAGTGGCTCAGATTCAAATACATGAACAGGGGCTTTGGATGGGCCCCAGGGAGGCTGGGACTGGTTGAGATTAAGGTTTCAGATGTGTTGTAGAAATCCAGCGTTGGAGTGAATTCCATTTAGATTCAGTCGATTTAGGAAGGGAATTTAAGTTCCTGCTTGCCTTCAGCCTTGGCATGATGCCCTCAGAAGTGAGTCAAATAGGTTGCCATCACTTTTGGCAACTTGCTATCTCCAGAGTGATTAAGATTCTATTCCATCCATGCCGTGGACAGGTTTTAGAGGATGGATGCATCTGTGTGTGGTGTTTTTGAATGTGTGTGTGTGTGGACTGTAGCCAAGGTGATGCAGCTGTGTCAGGTAGGCTGAAGTGATCTAGTGTCACACCTGTTGCATTCTGGTTTATGGACCTTTTACCTCTTAACTTTAGCGTCTGTGAGTGTGTGTGTAGCCTGTTCATGTTTCTAAGCGTGCGCAGAAATTGTGGGTACTGTACATTCAAAAGATAAAGCATTCTGACCCTACTTAGTGTCATTTGCTAGATTTTCTGTGTTTCTATGTAAATATGATAAAATATGCAACAACAAAAATTCCACCAGAAATGAGTTTCCATCAAACAAACTCATTGCAGCTAAAAGCCCGTCCGTGATGACGTAGTGCACATAAAAATAACTCTTGTGCATACATTCCCCATCTACCAAATATATTTTTTCAAGTTAAATGGGTTTCCATCGCATTTTCAACTCTACTGATGGTTTTATCACAAAAACTGTTGCGTTATATAGCAAATGTTCTCTGGTCCTTTCACGTGTGCTCTAGCCAACAGCTGGCAGATACAGTGCGGGTAGGCTACCTATATGATGAAATGATTATTGATAAGAGCAAGATTATTTTGATTAGTCAAATGGCAGCCAGTTATCAATCATCATGTCACCAGAATAAGACCCTTGATATTTATTGGAAAGGAGCATCAAGCTCATCACCGTGCACTTTCACCACCCTGTGAAGTTCATCATAACTTGCATGCTTTTCCAAGTTGTAGTGAGAGGACCACACAACATGTCACCGCGTGACTCCACTGTTACTTTGATATGATGATTATTATATCACTATTTGTGCATAAAGGACTTTCCATCGCCATTTCTCGCATAATACATTTTACCAACACAAAAAGATCTCGCCATGTCGAACATTGTTAAAATTGTACCGGCATTTCCTGTTTCCATCAGCCCAGACTTTTTTCATGCGTCAGGTAATTAATCCGCATGAAATGGTGGAAACCTGTTTAGTGTATAAATAGTGTGCATGTTTCTGATCTGAACTGATCTGTCTGTCTGGGGAATAGTCTGAAACTGAGGTGAGCAAGCTGAGCCTTTCTCCATGCACCAGCCCAGAGAGAGGGGAAAAGACAGGCCAGCAGAGGTGTTCTGTGTGTGTTTGTGTACAGTCAGTCTGGGTTATTGTGATATTAGGGATGCCATAGACACCTACTAAACCTGTAGTCTATCGATTCCATTCTAAATCTGTTCTAAAGCACTTCAAAGATAGGCCTAACACAAATTCCTAGAGATATGCAAATAGCCTAGAAGGTTGTTGTGGAGTCAAGCTCAGTCCTGCCTGCCTTTGCAGAGGGATGTGTGTGACTGTGATTGATGGGTGCATTTAGCCTACAGTGTTGACTTGCTTGTATGTGAGCTACAGCCTTTGTTAATCTGTCCTTTTAGCCCTAGGCTGCTGTCTAGGTTTACTACAGTAGCTCCTGTCCTGTCTGAAGTTACTCAGCACCTGCATATTAGCTCCCCTCCAGTTCCTCCTCTGCTCTGCTCTGCCCAATTTGTCTGTTCCCCTGGCCCAGGGCCAGCCCTAACCTTTTGGGGGCCCTATGAGAGATTTGGTTGGAGGGCTGCCCACCTCGCAGGCAAATCATTTTAGCGTCTCCTCTCTTGATGTCAGAGCGAGAAATGTACTTTTTAAATTCTACACATTTTCCCATGGGGTGTAGAGACATTATTGCAATTTTAAAGCAAGCTTTCTGCAATTCTACACATTTTACCATGACTTATGCCATATTAATATGATATCTGAGTGAGAGTGATTAACATTTTACATTCACATTTTAGTCATTTAGCAGACGCTCTTATCCAGAGTGATTTACAACCATAAATCTCAGTCATAGCTACTTTATTGAAGAAAAATAAACTTACTATCAGCAAAGTCAGTGCTAGTAGGGGGGGAAAGTCAAGTGTGAGTGTTAATTCACAAAAGCCAATTTGATATTTTGGAGGGGGGGATTGTTTAAGATTTCAGATGTTTTCTGAAGATGGGCTGGTACTCTGCTGTCCTAGCTTCAGGGGGAAGCTGATTTCACCACTGGGGTGCCAGGACAGAAAAGAGCTTTGATTAGGCTGAGCGGGAGTTGCCCTCCCGTAGGGGTGGGAGGGCCAAGACACCAGTGGTGGCAGAATGGAGTATTCTGGTTGGGGGTGTAGGGTTTGAGCATAGCCTAGGGAGGGGTAGTTCCTCTTGCTGCTCTGTAGGCAAGTACCATGGTAGTGTAGTGGATGTGAGCTAGTCAGTGGAGTGTGCAGAGGAGTGGGGTGACACGGGAGAACTTGGGAAGGTTGAACATAAGGCGGGCTGCGGCACAAGCGGGGAGCCCAGCCAAAAGCAAGTTGCAGCAGTATTGACAGGTGCCTGGATTAGGACCTGCACCGCTTCCTGTTTGACGTAGGGTCATACTCTGCGGATGTTGTAGAGCAGTGGTCACCAAACAAACAGTTCTGTAAAAAAACAACAACGAGAAAGGGGGTGGTAGGTGGATGTGATTCAGCAGCCGTAGCACCAGGAAGGCAAAGTGTTCCCATTTTTAACCATTTTCTCTTAAGGTAGAACTCCGCCTACCCGGCAGGCCCAGAGAGAAAACAAGTGCACCTACGGGCCTACCGATCACCACGTCTGCACAGTTTCCTCGAGCCATAGACTGTAAAAAGAAGCCTTGGGCGCACAGCAAAGTTGGATCTTAATGTTTTTCCTCATAATCCTGGACTATCGGACCACCATTTTATTACGTTTGCAATTGCAACAAATAATCTGCTCAGACCCCAACCAAGGAACATCAAAAGTCGTGCTATAAATTCACAGACAACACAAAGATTCCTTGATGCCCTTCCAGACTCCCTCTGCCTACCCAAGGACGCCAGAGGACAAAAATCAGTTAACCACCTAACTGAGGATCTCAATTTAACCTTGCGCAATACCCTAGATGCAGTTGCACCCCTAAAAACTAAAAAAAATTCTCATAAGAAACTAGCTCCCTGGTACACAGAAAATACCCGAGCTCTGAAGCAAGCTTCCAGAAAATTGGAACGGAAATGGCGCCACACCAAACTGGAAGTCTTCCGACTAGCTTGGAAGGACGGTACCGTGCAGTACCGAAGAGCCCTTACTGCTGCTCGATCATCCTATTTTTCTAACTTAATTGAGGAAAATAAGAACAATCCGAAATTCCTTTTTGATACTGTCGCAAAGCTAACTAAAAAGCAGCATTCCCCAAGAGAGGATGACTTTCACTTTAGCAGTGATAAATTCATGAACTTCTTTGAGGAAAAGATTATGATTATTAGAAAGCAAATTACGGACTCCTCTTTAAACCTGCGTATTCCTCCAAACCTCAGTTGTCCTGAGTCTGCACAACTCTGCCAGGACCTAGGATCAAGAGAGACGCTCAAGTGTTTTAGTACTATATCTCTTGACACAATGATGAAAATAATCATGGCCTCTAAACCTTCAAGCTGCATACTGGACCCTATTCCAACTAAACTACTGAAAGAGCTGCTTCCTGTGCTTGGCCCTCCTATGTTGAACATAATAAACGGCTCTCTATCCACTGGATGTGTACCAAACTCACTAAAAGTGGCAGTAATAAAGCCTCTCTTGAAAAAGCCAAACCTTGACCCAGAAAATATAAAAAACTATCGGCCTATATCGAATCTTCCATTCCTCTCAAAAATTTTAGAGAAGGCTGTTGCGCAGCAACTCACTGCCTTCCTGAAGACAAACAATGTATACGAAATGCTTCAGTCTGGTTTTAGACCCCATCATAGCACTGAGACGGCACTTGTGAAGGTGGTAAATGACATTTTAATGGCATCGGACCGAGGCTCTGCATCTGTCCTCGTGCTCCTAGACCTTAGTGCGGCTTTTGATACCATCGATCACCACATTCTTTTGGAGAGATTGGAAACCCAAATTGGTCTACAGTGTAGACTCTACACGGACATGTTCTGGCCTGGTTTAGATCTTATCTGTCGGAAAGATATCAGTTTATCTCTGTGAATGGTTTGTCCTCTGACAAATCAACTGTAAATTTCGGTGTTCCTCAAGGTTCCGTTTTAGGACCACTATTGTTTTCACTATATATTTTACCTCTTGGGGATGTTATTCGAAAACATAATGTAAACTTTCACTGCTATGCGGATGACACACAGCTGTACATTTCAATGAAACATGGTGAAGCCCCAAAATTGCCCTCGCTAGAAGCATGTGTTTCAGACATAAGGAAGTGGATGGCTGCAAACTTTCTACTATTAAACTCGGACAAAACAGAGATGCTTGTTCTAGGTCCCAAGAAACAAAGAGATCTTCTGTTGAATCTGACAATTAATCTTAATGGTTGTACAGTCGTCTCAAATAAAACTGTGAAGGACCTCGGCGTTACTCTGGACCCTGATCTCTCTTTTGAAGAACATATCAAGACCATTTCGAGGACAGCTTTTTTCCATCTACGTAACATTGCAAAAATCAGAAACTTTCTGTCCAAAAATGATGCAGAAAAATTAATCCATGCTTTTGTCACTTCTAGGTTAGACTACTGCAATGCTCTATTTTCCGGCTACCCGGATAAAGCACTAAATAAACTTCAGTTAGTGCTAAATACGGCTGCTAGAATCCTGACTAGAACCAAAAAATTTGATCATATTACTCCAGTGCTAGCCTCTCTACACTGGCTTCCTGTCAAAGCAAGGGCTGATTTCAAGGTTTTACTGCTAACCTACAAAGCATTACATGGGCTTGCTCCTACCTATCTCTCTGATTTGGTCCTGCCGGACATACCTACACGTACGCTACGGTCACAAGACGCAGGCCTCTTAATTGTCCCTAGAATTTCTAAGCAAACAGCTGGAGGCAGGGCTTTCTCCTATAGAGCTCCATTTTTATGGAACGGTCTGCCTACCCATGTCAGAGACGCAAACTCGGTCTCAACCTTTAAGTCTTTACGGAAGACTCACCTCTTCAGTGGGTCATATGATTGAGTGTAGTCTGGCCCAGGAGTGGGAAGGTGAACGGAAAGGCTCTGGAGCAACGAACCGCCCTTGCTGTCTCTGCCTGGCCGGTTCCCCTCTTTCCACTGGGATTCTCTGCCTCTAACCCTATTACAGGGGCTGAGTCACTGGCTTACTGGGGCTCTCTCATGCCGTCCCTGGAGGGGGTGCGTCACCTGAGTGGGTTGATTCACTGTTGTGGTCATCCTGTCTGGGTTGGCACCCCCCCCCTTGGGTTGTGCCGTGGCGGAGATCTTTGTGGGCTATACTCAGCCTTGTCTCAGGATGGTAAGTTGGTGGTTGAAGATATCCCTCTAGTGGTGTGGGGGCTGTGCTTTGACAAAGTGGGTGGGGTTAAATCCTTCCTGTTTGGCCCTGTCCGGGGGTGTCCTCGGATGGGGCCACAGTCTCCTGACCCCTCCTGTCTCAGCCTCCAGTATTTATGCTGCAGTAGTTTATGTGTCGGGGGGCTGGGGTCAGTTTGTTATATCTGGAGTACTTCTCCTGTCCTATTCGGTGTCCTGTGTGAATCTAAGTGTGCGTTCTCTAATTCTCCCTTCTCTCTTTCTTTCTCTCTCGGAGGACCTGAGCCCTAGGACCATGCCCCAGGACTACCTGACATGATGACTCCTTGCTGTCCCCAGTCCACCTGGCCATGCTGCTGTTCCAGTTTCAACTGACCTGAGCCCTAGGACCATGCCCCAGGACTACCTGACATGATGACTCCTTGCTGTCCCCAGTCCACCTGGCCATGCTGCTGCTCCAGTTTCAACTTCCACCTGACTGTGCTGCTGCTCCAGTTTAAACTGTTCTGCCTTATTATTATTAGACCATGCTGGTCATTTATGAACATTTGAACATCTTGGCCATGTTCTGTTATAATCTCCACCCGGCACAGCCAGAAGAGGACTGGCCACCCCACATAGCCTGGTTCCTCTCTAGGTTTCTTCCTAGGTTTTGGCCTTTCTAGGGAGTTTTTCCTAGCCACCGTGCTTCTACACCTGCATTGCTTGCTGTTTGGGGTTTTAGGCTGGGTTTCTGTACAGCACTTTGAGATATCAGCTGATGTACGAAGGGCTATATAAATAAATTTGATTTGATTTGATACGGTGAGATTTAAAAACTTTAATACCTAGAGACTAGAGAGACTCAACAAATACAGCAAGGCACTGCTGTTTTTATAAGTAAGTTCATTAGTAAGTTGTTATTCAGCACTTTCAACACTTTGTTCAACACCTTTATAAGCCATAAATGTGCATTCTCCCTACTTCCACTCACGCTACTGCAAGCACTGCAGCTGCAATGGATTTTGATAAACTTGCGTTGATGTTATTATTAGCGGCTTGTCTCTTTTTTTATATTGAGTAATATTTAACTTTATCTGGACATCGGACTAACAACATGAAATGGTGCATGAGGCAGAAATAATGCAGCTGGAAGTCTGTGTCCCCTTTTCTCAGGGAGGGAGGGAGAGCGGAGGGACAGTGACAGACAGTTTCACCGCTGCTACGGTATCTCCCTCCCCCAAGACTGACCATCAGATGCAGGCCATCAGTGTAGTAAAATAATGAAAATTATTATGCTCATTCAGCTGTGCCTCACAAGTATTACAACAAATGATCTATTACCAGTGTGATCATGTACCTTACATTTTGAAATATAATTTCAAAATAGTCTGAGAAGAATAACATTGGCCCGGGCAATTCATTGCTACAGAACTATTTTAGTAGATTAACTTCTTGACGCACCCATCCCTTTAGCGGGATCATTTTCATCAACACCGGCTGAATTGCAGTGCGCCAAATTCAAATTAAATTACAAAAAATATTTAATTTTCATGAAATCACAAGTGCAATATAGCAAAACAAAGCTTAGCTTGTTGTTAATCCACCTGGCATGTCAGATTTCAATACAGCTTTTCAGCGAAAGCATAACAAGTGTTTATGTAAGAACATCTCTCTCAGTAGACAAAGTATTACAAACACTAGCAGCCAAGTAGATTGGTCACGAAAGTCAGAAAAGCAATAGATTCAATCGCTTACCTTTGATGATCTTCGGATGTTTGCACTCACGAGACTCCCAGTTACACAATAAATGTTCCTTTTGTTCCATAAAGATCATTTTTATATCCAAAATACCTCCATTTGTTTGGCGCGTTATATTCAGAAATCCACAGGCTCGAGTGGTCACGACATCACAGACAAAAATTCCAAATAGTATCCGTAATGTCCACAGAAACATGTCAAACGTTTTTTATAATCAATCCTCAGGTTGTTTTTCAAATATATAATCGATAATATATCAACCGGGACTGTCACTTTTTCAATAGGAGAGGGAGAGACAATGGCTGCCCCACTCTGTTGCGCAAGCAAAACTCTGCGAACACCCAGCTATCCACTGACGTGATGTTATCTTTCTCGCTAATTTTTTGAAACTATGTTTAAAGACTGTTGACACCTTGAGGAAGCCATAGGAAAGGGAATCTGGTTGATATCCCTTTAAATGGAGGCAAGGCATCCAATGGAACAGAGAGCTCTCAGGAAAAACAGCACTTCCTGGTTTGATTTTCTTCAGGTTTTCGCCAGCAATATCAGTTCTGTTATACTCATTATACTATTTTGACAGTTTTGGAAACTTTAGAGTGTTTTCTATCCTAATCTGACAATTATATGCATATTCTAGTTTCTGGGCCTGAGAAATAGGCAGTTTCAAATGGGTATGTTTTTTAGCCAAAAACGAAAATCCTGCCCCCTACACTCAAGAGGTTAATGTTGCTTAAGTTTAAGTCATATAGAAATACAAAATCTAAGCGGTAGATCTCAGCTTGCATTTTGACTTAAAGTGATCTTGACTCAGAAATGGTTGGTGAGCACTGTTGTAGAGCAGAACCTGCAGGAGTGAGAGACTGCTTGGATATTTTCAGCGAACGTCAGGGTGTTGTCCAGGGTCACGCCAAGGTTCTTTGCACTCTGGTAGGGTGACACTGTGGAGTTGTCAACCCTGATGCCAAGGTCTTGGAGCGGGCAGGTTTGGTATGGTCGTTTAAAAAACATTTATTTAACATTTCTTGAATCTTTTTTGAGGTGTGGGTCGACATCCAAGCTGAAATATCTTCCAGGCACGCAGAGATGCGTGTCACCACCTGGGTGTCAGAAGGGGGAAAGGAGCAAAGTAGTAGCAATTAGGAGAGACCATATTATGGAGCCGAGGGGACTTGGTGTATAGAGAGAAGAGGAGAGGGCCTAGAACCGAGTCCTGAGGGAAAGCCTTTCATGAGAGTACTTGATGCAGACACAGATCCTCTCCAAGGCACCTGGTAGGAACTGCCTGCCAGGTAAGACACAATTCAATAGTGTGCAGAGCCTGAGACGACCAGCTCTGAGAGGCTGGAGAGGAGGATGTGATGGTTCACAATGTCTATGAGGTCAGAGGAGAGAGAGTCAGCTTTGGCAGAGCGGAGAGCCTTTGTGACACAGAGGAGAGCCGTCTTGGTTCAGTGACCCGTATTGAAGCCTGACTGGTTAGGGTCAAGAAGATCATTCTGAAAGGGATAGCGAGAGAGTTGGTCAGAGACAGCACGCTCAAGTGTTTTGGAAAGAAAAGAAGGGATACCGGTCTGTAGTTTTTGATGTCAGAAGGGTTGATTGTTGGTTTCTTGAGGGGAGCGACTCTGGCAATTTTGAAGAGGGAACACAGCCGGTGGTCAGGATGAGTTGATGAGGGAAGTGAAGAATGGGAGAGGGTCTCCAGAGATGGTCTGAAGAAGGGAGGAAGGGATGGGGTCAAGTGGGCAGGTTGTTGGGCGGCCGGACCTCATTAGTCATAGGGTTTTATCTGGATAGAGAGGGGAGAAAGAGGTCAATGGGTAGGGGAGTTGTGTGAGTGGATGTTGTCAACCTTTTTTTCAAAGTGAGGAGCGAGGTGGTGGAGGATTAAGGAGCAAGTAGAAGTTGGAAAGTAGTTTCCTAGGTTTGAGGCAGAATCTTGACATTTAGAGTGATAGAAAGTGGCTTTAGCAGCAGATACAGAGGAAGAGAAGGTAGAGAGGAGGGAGTGAAAGGATGATAGGTCCTCCATAAATGTAGTTTTGTTCTGTAAACTCACAATGAGTCACTCAGACGCAGAGCAGGAGGGGAGGGCAGAGCCTTCCGGGAGGAAAGGGGACAGTGTGAGTCATGGGATGCGGAAAAGGAGGAGAGTAGTGTCGAGGGGGCAGAATCAGGAGACAGGAGGGAGAAGGATTTGGCAGAAGTGAGAGATGTGGGAGAGAGAGAGCGAAGACAGCAATGATTGAGATGACGCATGACCATTGTGTAGGGTCTGAGTGGGTAGGGTTGGAGAAGAGTGAGACAGAAAAGGAAACAAAGTAGTAGACCTGGAGGGGGGTTGCAGCGAGATTAGTAGGTGAACAGCCTCTTGTAAAGATGAGGTCAAGCCTTTTGCCTGCCTTGTGAGTGGGAGGGGACTGGGAAAGGGGTAAGTCAAAGGAGGCATGGAGGGGAAAGCAAGAGGTGGAAAGAAATTAATCGAAGGCAGATGTCGGGAGGTTGAAGTCGGCCATTACGATGAGCAGTGGGCCATCATCAGGAAATGAGCTTATCAAGGTGTCAAGCTCATTGAGGAACTCTCTAAAAGCACTTGGTGGGCGATATATGGCAACAATGTTAATCTTGTGACAGTATGGATTTCAAATGAGGAGATGGACAGGTTATCGAGGGAGAAAAGAGAACATCTCCACTTAGGAGAAACGAGAAGCTCTGTGCCACCAGCAAAACGGCGGCCCCCTGGAGGTCAGAGTCCCTGTACACGTGCACCTGCGTGCCGTTCGGTATTCAGCCATGATTAGTACAAGTTTAGCTGGCTAGCTACTAGACTAATTGACCAATCAAATAATTGTTTGCTGACATGGCTAATTGAGTGACTGACATAACAAGAGGAAAACTGCTGATGCACAACCAAATTTCGAAATTGCACCTGGTGTATTCTACTATTCTAACTCTCAGCAGTAAGTTGAGACCCAGACTGAGTTCGCTTATGTCTCTAATGCCTGGAACCGACCTTGCCCTGGCATGACATGGGCATGAAACAAACCTTTACCCACCTTTCACCCACCGCATGCTATGCTGCCCCACCACTCCTGGGGATATTTCCCTCAAAAATGGGTCCATTGTTGTAGCACTCCCTAAAGTCTTGCAAGTCTCTCCAAAGTTCAGGCCAAAGTCCACTTCTCTTCAGTGCTGGCAATAACTATTAGTGTGAGAATGTTATTTGCCAGGAAGTCAGACATTATTGGCAAGACGTGTCATTTGGGACTGTGTCTGACGTCTGTGTGTGTGCGTTTTATGGAGATGTGTGGAGGTGAAAAGGACTGCCCCACTGCTCATATTGGTTCTCAGGCTATGGCCTGGTCTGTCAGTGGATCTCTGTGTCCCTCTGGCACATACTTCAGGAACACGCTGTTTAATGCTCTTACCCACCTCACTAACGACCAACGACCATGCTTTACTGCTCTATAGCAAGGTTACAGGCACCTTTCTCTTCCTCTCTGACATTATTGTGCCCCTCCCTAAAGTCTTGCAAGTGTCTGCAAAGTTTAGGCCAAAGTCAACATGTCTTCTGGCAATAGGCTACCATTGGCATGGATATTGACCAATGTTCAGGTCAGAGATGAATGGTCAAGACATGGCCAGAGTGTCAGACGTATTGCTATATTAGTGTTGGGTAATGCGTGTGTCTGAGGCAGTGGGTGTGTCACTCTGACAGCGTCGTGAAGAAGGCGCAGCAGCGCCTCTTCAACCTCAGGAGGCTGAAGAAATTCGGCTTGTCACCAAAAGCACTCACAAACTTCTACAGATGCACAATCGAGAGCATCCTGGCGGGCTGTATCACCGCCTGGTACGGCAACTGCTCTGCCCTCAACCGTAAGGCTCTCCAGAGGGTAGTGAGGTTTGCACAACGCATCACCGGGGGCAAACTACCTGCCCTCCAGGACACCTACACCACCCGATGTTACAGGAAGGCCATAAAGATCATCAAGGACATCAACCACCCGAACCACTGCCTGTTCACCCCGCTATCATCCAGAAGGCGAGGTCAGTACAGGTGCATCAAAGCTGGGACCGAGAGACTGAAAAACAGCTTCTACCTCAAGGCCATCAGACTGTTAAACAGCCACCACTAACATTGAATGACTGCTGCCAACACACTGTCATTGACACTGACCCAACTCCAGCCACTTTAATAATGGGAATTGATGGGAAATGATGTAAATATATCACTAGCCACTTTAAACAATGCTACCTTATATAATGTTACTTACCCTACATTATTCATCTCATATGCATATGTATATACTGTACTCTAGATCATCGACTGCATTCTTATGTCACTAGCCACTTTAACTATGCCACTTTGTTTACTTTGTCTACATACTCATCTCATATGTATATACTGTACTCGATACCATCTACTGTATGCTGCTCTGTACCATCACTCATTCATATATCCTTATGTACATATTCCTTATCCCCTTACACTGTGTATAAGACAGTAGTTTTGGAATTGTTAGTTAGATTACTTGTTGGTTATCACTGCATTGTCGGAACTAGAAGCACAAGCATTTCGCTACACTCGCATTAACATCTGCTAACCATGTGTATGTGACAAATAAAATTTGATTTGATTTGATTTTATTTGTGGTGCCAATGCGGGTGGCAAGGAGTTAATGCCTACCTGATAGTCCCTTTGTGCCCTGTGGCGTCAGCCTCTGTTTGTCTGTGTGTTTTAGTTCCTTTTCTTTCTTCCTGTGGCCCATTTCCTCCCTGGAGTGTTCCAGGAGGCTGGGTTAGAGAGATTACTGTGGTGACTGCTGCTGCTGCCTGTGGTCTCAGGAGAACAAGCTAGTGTGTATCTTCTCCTCCGCCACTGGGCCAGACACACACACACACAAGCATACGCACACTCCCGACTCCTTACCTGTCCTGTAGTGACTGGCCATTCTGTGAATGAGGAGTTGGTATGTTCTCCCTATGTGGTAGCCTAGGCTAATCTGTTTAAAGAAGGGAAGGATTACAGTCCCCATCCTGCAGCTCAGGAAACACAAGAACCCCATCTCCTCTCTTTCTGTCGCTCTCTTTCTATCCACGGACTCTTTCTGCTGTACAGGGCCCCCAGTTAGCATGTTATGCCTAGCTGGTAGCGAAGGTAATGTTGACAGTTTATCTGCAGAGTAAACTGGAAGAGAACAACACTGTTTTATTCCATGTTCTATTTTGCTCTCAAGACTACCTTCACCTTAACGGATACCGTTATTTACATCATACCAGACCGCTGTTTGTTCCATAATCAACATGCTGTTGCCATCAACGTTATTTCTCTGATTGAAAACTCATTGTTATTGTGTTTACCAGTGTGTTTGCGGCTTTCTGTCTTTGCGAATGTTAAATGGCAGTAGACAATATGTGGGCACTGGGCCTGCATTATTTTATCACCAGTCTCACCCTCTCAGTCGTTGGTCTGAATGAGGAAATGCAGTTTGTTGTGTGAGGTTGTTAAGGTTTAAAATGCTTCTGTCACACAGAGGGAAATAGCTGAGTTCAGTTCAGCTCATCCCTCCTCATAACTCTGTTTTTCTGCTTCTTTCCTTTTTTCTCTCTCCCCTCCCTCTTCGTTTGCACGCTCTCTTCCCTCGAAGGGTTACCACCCAACAACCTGCTCGTGCTTGTGATTGGTGGAAGTGGGCTGAGCGGGCGGGTCTGTGTTTGTGCTTGTGAGAGTTACCAGTCGAGCAAGTGCAGGCTGTCAGTGTCAGGAGGGTTTCAGTGGAGTCAGGCAGACCAGACTCTGGAAAGCAGAAGCAGCTGCGCAAACCTTCCTCTTTCAACCTCAGGACACAAAGGACTGTATGTTCCTACACCTCTCTGCCATCTGCTTTCTAAGGCCAGGAGGAAAAAAGAGATTTAAGATCAACAGACGCCGATGATATTTCTCTCTCTCTCTCTTCCTACTTCCCTCTTTGTTTTTGTCTTGCAAAATCCCTCCTGCACAGAGGATCGATAATCACAGCCTCCTCTGAGGGAACCAAAGAAAAGGAGGGATCGAAATAAACGACAACAACATCATCATACCCAGCGGCCTGCGTGTGGTTGTCTGACTGTCCCGTTGCGGTCCTGCTGCACTGTCCCCCCGAGGAGGGAGACTAATGCATGTGGCGCTGTACTCCGGGTCAGTGGAGGATGAGTCCGGTCATGGAGGCTCAGACCATGCAGGCCAAGCAGCAGCAGACGCAGCAGCAGCTACAACACTATCTGGAGAAAGGGGTCCCGCTTGAGCCCTTCATGCACCAGGTGGGGGGCCACTGCTGCGTGCTGCGTTTCGGGGAGCAGACCATCTGCAAGCCCCTCATCCCCCGAGAGCACCAGTTCTACAAGAGCCTACCCAGCGCCATGAGGAAGTTCACCCCCCAGTACAGAGGTAAGAGGCTACCCCGGAAGACACATTTCAGTTGAATGCATTCAGTTTTACAACTGACTAGGTATCCCCCTTTCCCTTTCCTAACCACAACCTCCACCGCATCCATCTACTGTGTGTGACTGGGCTAATGTTGTGCTGCTGTGTTCTCTCTCTCTTTTTCCATATTCCATCCTCTCTCTCACTATCTCTTGGAAGGCGGTTGGAAAAGAGGGTAGGTTATTGCAGGTGCATTCATTTTTCTCTATGCAATTTTCATTATTCACAGTCCATGTAAGCCCACTGTTTTAGGGTGTTTTCAGGAAGTCTGACTGTGCCCCTCCACAGAAGGATCAGGTGGGTTTTGTCAATTCTCCAAGGCCCAGGGTAGGACTTTGCAGGCCAGCCAGGATGCTGTGTGGTAGCAGGTGCTATTGGACCTGGGCACAGGAGGGCGCTGTAGCATTGGAGCCCCACCAGGGTGTCCTGCCCTGCCCCTGTGTGCAGTCACACAGAAACAGGTTGGAGCTGTGTTTCTCTGCCCAGAGAGCATGCAGAGCAGGTAGAATGTAGTATAGTATGCATTAACTGAAGACAGGTTTAGTTGCACACATACACAAATATGCATTCTAACAGGAGAGGGGTGAATCTGTCATACCATGACATCAGTATCTAAGGCTTGAGATTCAGAAGGCAGTGTGGACCTGCAGGGTCCTAAAGTCCTCCCAATCTGGTTAACTCTCCCCTTCCACCTCCAGTGCTGCATCTCCCCTCCACTGACTAGCCCTTTAACAGTGGGTTATCTAACACTGTGTTATGGTTCACTGCAGCTGTTTGTCTTTAGTCCCTGACAGACAAGTGAAAGGTGAACCTGTGTGTGTACACAAGGAAGAGGAGATCCAATTCATCCCAGTCGGTATCTCCCTTTTCTATCTTCAATCTTCCCTTTGAGCTACAGTACCTTTCCATGTTAATATTTGCAGCTGTTGTGTCCTATGCATCCCCACAGAGAGTTGGGGTGGCTGGGTGAGAGAGGTGGATTCTAGGTAGGGTGGGGCATGACTCATGAGAGAGGTGGGTTAGAATGATGCACTTGCGGGATGGGTAGAATGGCGTGAGAGACTGAGTGGCTGAAATAGGCTTTCACTTCATCCATCTGGTCCATCTACAGAGACTGCAAAGTGTGCATGCTGCTGTTCTGTTCTCTTATTGCACAAGTTGTTGTAAGGCAATATGCATAGGTTTACAGGTTTTGTGTTTGTTGTTTGTTGGTACTCTATGGTGTTTTTAAGATGTTTTATTTAATTTTGCTCTGTCATCTACTGTTTAATAATATTACTGCTATAATGGTTTGATAAACCAGTTTAAATCAATTCAAATCAATAGCATTTTTGATTGCATCTCTTCGAGCTTTGGTGGTTTGTGTTCGGAGTGACTTTCCTTTTCTGCATGATTGATAGTATAATATTGGGAGTGTGTGTGTGTGTGTGTGTGTGTGTGTGTGTGTGTGTGTTTACACAACAGCATACTGTACTCAAATATAAACAAGATTTCCAGATAGACACAGCCTCAATTTGTTTTCCCCAAGCCCCATATCTCCATTGCTCTTTCTCTCTCGCTTGTTCAAGATCCAAGTTGTGATATCTGTGTGTATGTTTGTCATGTTGTCCAGGTCCTTTGATCTCTATCAGGTTGAGAGACACCAGGGCAGACAGCTCTGGGACTTTAGAAAGGCAGGAGAGTAAAAAAGAGTTGGGGCTAAGAGACAGTCCATTTGCATGTAAAAGGATCATTGAGCACCAATATGTGAAGGTCATCGTGTCATGTCAAATGAAAGCTAAGAGTATATCTTTTTTAGATTAAGAAATATATATATATATATATATATATATATATAAAAAAATATATATATAAAAAAAAATTAAATGCTATTTTCCATCCAAAAAAATGGAATAAGAAAATAAGTAAACCACGTGTAATTTGGTCTCCCTCATGAGGAGGGAGGATAATGAAAGTTCACGGAAGTAACAAGGAAAAGTAGACCTATCCACTAGTTATTGTGATTTTACTGATATCAATTTTGTTCATGAATTGTTAAGTGATAACTAGAAATGTTCGAAAGAAACAGTAACAGAATCTATGCAATTGAATTGGCTACAATGGGAAATCATAATAGTTACGAACCACAATTGGGTTCACAAGTTTGGACAGTACAGCACAGTAGAGTACAGTAAAGAAAAGTAGAGTTCAGTACAATATGGTAGAGTTCAGTAGAACACACGAGGACAGTACAATGTATTGTACTCTACGGTACAGAACTATACTGTACTGGATACTCTACTGAGCTCTACTGTGCTGTACTTTGATGTCCAAACTTGTGAAACATAGACTCTACTAGCTAGGTTTCCATCCAATTGGTGACTGATTTTGATATTCTAAAATCCACAAAAACAATATGCACATTTTCCCACCAGAGATGTTACAGTCAAATTGTCTTGTTGCGGACAACAGTCATTATGTGATAATGTAGTGCACATATAAATAATTTTTGCGGTTACATTCACATGTACCGAATAAAAAATACGATACATAAAAAATACACCTGCATTGCTTGCTGTTTGGGGTATTAGGCTGGGTTTCTGTACAGCACTTTGAGATATCAGCTGATGTAAGAAGGGCTATATAAATACATTTGATTTGATTCCATTGAATTTAAACTCCACTGATGGTTTTGTCAGAAGAAATGTTGCGTTATGTAGCGAATCTATGGTCTTGGCAGTGTGCTCTAGCCAACAGCTCACGGAAACAGTGCGGGCAGGCTACCTACATGATGAGTACAAGATGATTTATATTTGTCAAACGGCAGCCACGCATCCCTCATCAGAATAAGACCCTCAATATTTATTGGAAAGGAGCGTCAAGCTCGTCACTGTGCACTTTCAACACATATCTTATTTAATCTGTAGCCTAATAAACTGCATGCTTTCCCAAAATTGTAGTGGGAGGACCACACAAAATCGTGTGACTCCACGTTTACTTCGATATTATGGTTATTATATCAATATTTGCACATAAAGGCATTTCCATCATCGTTTCTCACATAATTAATTTCACCGGCACAAAAAGATCCCACCCACAAATTTGCTGTTTCCATCAGGCCTGTCGTGACATTTTTATCCGACATGTACTTTGCTTGCATTAAAACTCTTTTGGGATAGGGGGCAGTATTTTGGGGCGGCAGGGTAGCCTAGTGGTTAGAGCGTTGGATTAGTAACCGGAAGGTTGCAAGTTCAAACCCCCGAGCTGACAAGGTACAAATCTGTCATTCTGCCCCTGAACAAGCAGTTAACCTACTGTTCCTTAGGCCATCATTGAAAATAAGAATTTGTTCTTAACTGACTTGCCTAGTTAAATACAGCTAAAAAAACTTTTGGATGAACAGCATGCCCAGAGCCTCCTACTCTGTCCCAGATGCTAATATATGCATATTATTATTAGTATTGGATAGAAAACACTCTAAAGTTTCTAAAACTGTTTGAATGATGTCTGTGAGTATAACAGAACTCATATGGCAGGCGAAAACCTGAGAGAAATCCAACCAGGAAGTGGGAAATCTGAGGTTTGTAGTTTTTCAAAGCTTGGCCTACCGAATACACAGTGGGATATGGATAAAGTTGCACTTCCTACGGCTTCCACTAGATGTCAACCGTCTTTAGAAACTTGAATGAGGATTCATGAGCCCTTTCTGAGTCAGTGGTCTGGCAGAGTGTCTCAGGCTCGTGACGCGTGCTCCCGACAAAGTTACCTCTCGTTCCAGTGCTTTTCTTCAGACATAGGAATTCTCCGGTTGGAAGCTTATTGATGTTTTGTTAAAAACATCCTAAAGATTGATTCTATACATCGTTTGACTTGTTTCTACGACCTGTAATGGAACTTTTCGAGTTTTTGTCTGGAAGAAGTGCTCGCGCCACATGAAGATGGATTACTGGGCTGAACACGCTAACAACAAGTGTCTATTTGGACATAAATGATGGACTTTATGGAACAAATCAGTAATTTATTGTCGAACTGGGATTCCTGGGAGTGCCTTCTGATGAAGATCATCAAAGGTAAGTGAATGGCGGATATTTCTTTGGCTGGATTGGCCTCTGAGCGCCGTTCTCAGATTATGCTTTTTCTGTCAAAAATAATAATAATCTGACACAGCAGTTGCATTAAGGAGAAGTCTACCTTTAATTCTGTGAATAACACTTGTATATTTTATCAATGTTTATTATGAGTATTTCTGCAAAATCACCGGATGTTTTGGAATCAAAACATTACTGCACGTAACGTGCCAATGTAAACTGAGATTTGTGGATATAAACATGCACATTATCGAACAAAGCATACATGTATTGTGTAAAATGATGTCCTATGAGTGTCATCTGATGAAGATCATCAAAGGTTAGTGATTAATTTGATCTATATTTCTGCTTTTTGTGACTCCTATCTTTGGCTGGAAAAATGGCTGTGTTTTTTTTACTTGGCTATGACCTAACATATGATTGATTATATGTTGTGGTTTCGCTGTAAAGCATTTTTGAAATCGGACATGATGGGTAGATTAACAAGATGTCTATCTTTCATTTGCTGTATTGGCGGGGTGGCAGGGTAGCCTAGTGGTTAGAGCGTTGGATTAGTAACCGAAAGGTTGCAAGTTCAAATCCCCGAGCTGACAAGGTACAAATCTGCCGTTCTGCCCCTGAACAGGCAGTTAACCTGTTGCTTCTACTCGGGACGCTTGCGTCCCAACTAGAGCTCTGGAAATGCAAATGCGCTACGCTAAATGCTAATAGTATTAGTTAAAACTCAAAAGTTCATTAAAATACACATGCAGGGTATCGAATTAAAGCTACACTCGTTGTGAATCCAGGCAACAAGTCAGATTTTTAAAATGCTTTTCGGCGAAAGCATGAGAAGCTATTATCTGATAGCATGCAACACCCCAAAAGACCCACAGGGGACGTAAACAAAATAATTAGCATTTCGGCGTTACACAAACCGCACAATAAAATAGAAAACATTCATTACCTTTCACCATCTTCTTTGTTGGCACTCCTAGATGTCCCATAAACACTATTTGGGTCTTTATGTCGATTAAATCGGTCCATATAAAGCCTAGATATCGTTATATGTAGACTGTGTGATAAACGAAAAAAACATTGTTTCAAAACGTAACGTCATTTTTTTAAATTCAAAAAGTCGACGATAAACTTTCACAAAACACTTCGAAATACGTTTGTAATGCAACTTTAGGTATTAGTAAACGTTAATAAGCGATAAAATTCATCAGGAGGCGATGTAAAGATCATTAGCTGTCCGTCTGGAAAAATGTCCGGCTAGAAACTCAACGAAAATATCCGGTCCTAGACCGGAGGAGATACGGTGTCCTGCATGTGTTTGACCAAGAAAAAACTCGAAGGGAAATGACAAGACTCTAGACACCGTGTGGAAGCTGTAGGTACTGCAACCTCAGTCAATTAATTGTGGTTCACGTTTATCAATGGGTTCAAGTAGCACATGGATATATTTTCCCATTTTCAGTGATCAGTTTTTCCTGTGCTTTTCGATGTAAATGCCGTTCTGGTAAAGCCACAGCAGTGATTTAACCAGTTTTTTAAACGTCTGAGTGTTTTCTATCCACACAGACTAAGCAAATGCATATACTATATTCCTGGCATGAGTAGCAGGGCGCTGAAATGTTGCGCGATTTTTAACAGAATGTTCAAAAAAGTAGAGGGTCGACTTAAGAGGTTAACCCACTGTTCCTAGGCAGTCATTGAAAATAAGAATTTGTTCTTAACTGACTTGCCTGGTTAAATAAAAATGTGTGAAAGTTACATATTTAAAAAAAAAAATGAATTTTGCGCGCTGCCTTATCAGCTGAATGTTGTCGAGGGGTTCCGCTAACGGAACGCCTGCCCTAGAAAGGTTAAAAGGTTGGATGGAAACCTGGTTTATGATTGGTTCAGATTTGGTCCGGCTGAAACAAATTTGTTCTAGTTTGGGGGCAGAGCTATACCCAAATAGTGTGTAGAATAGTACCCAAATATGCAAAGGAGGATTATGTATATGTATATCTTTGTGTACCTATTTAGGATAGATCACCATGAAGAGAATGACATTGAGTTTTTGGAAAACGTGGTCACATAAAAAACTGAGGGAGATTTGCCGGAATTCTGTTAACAAACGTTGAATCTGCACAGTTCTTCCAGTGAATGTGTTTTTGTAAATTCTTCAGTGTAAAGTGTTAAAAGTAGCCCTTGTGAGTTGTATGGTTTATTTAACTTTGAAGTCAATGGTTTTTGTTTGGCATATATTTTAAGTGAAAAATCTTAGTCTCAGCGCAATTCTGTTACCGTGGAATTGCCCAGACAAATACTTCCCAGTTTATTCTATTTCCTGCTTAGAAATTCAAATACGGTATTACAGAGAGAGAGAGTCAAAATAACCATTGCTTTGCAATTTCTACGAGGTTGATGTCTTACCAGTTTTTCTTCTCCCTTTTTGTCTCTCTGTCCCTCAGGTGTGGTATCTGTGAATTTTGAGGAGGATGAGGAGGGCAACCTGTGTCTCATAGCATATCCCCTGCAAAGTGACTCTGGGGTGGGGGACCTGGAGAATATAGACCCATCGGTCAATGGCGAGCCCAACAGCAAGATGCACCAGTGGGGCATCAAGCATCTGTCTGCCCAGAGTCTGCTGGACTCACGCAAAGACAAGGACAAGAGGTGAGAGACGAGAGAGAGAGACGGATGCACTTGAAACACTGTTACAGAGACCTACTGAGATACACCAATAAAGAGATAAACAGGGTGACTGTTGACTGAGACATACACACACATTTGAGACCCCTCTTTTAAAAAGTCATTGAGATCTTTTCTTCTAGTCAAAATAATGAACAACTGGGCATTTTTATACATGACCCTAAACATTTTTATTTTACATTTATTCAACTAGGGAAGTCAGTTAAGAACAAACAGTGGGTTAACTGCCTTGTTCAGGGGCAGAACGACAGATTTTCACCTTGTCAGCTTTGGGATTCGATCTTGCAAACTTTCGGTTAAGTCCAACGCTCTAACCACTGGGCTACCTGCTGCCCATGATGGGGATGTTAATTGCTTAATATACTCAGGAACCATGCCTGTGTGCAAGCACCTGCTTTCAAGATACTTTGTATCGCACATTTTCCTTTATTTTGGAAGTTACCTGATACCTGTATGTTGAGACACATTGTAGGTTCTAGAATGTAAGCTTGATGCTCTCCACCCCTCCTGACTCCTCTCTTCCTATTTCTCCCAGTCATAAGCTCGAGGGGGAGGTGTTGGAGTGGCTGCAGCAGGAGGAGGTGCCTGTGGGAAGCAGAAACGCCATCCAACACAACCCCTGGAGACTCAAACTCCAACAGAAACACCTGCAGAGGATGAAGGAGAACGCCAAGCACCGCAACCAGTACAGTATCCTTTCAGCGTGGAACAACCACTTTGAACATCAGGCCATCCAGCACCTGCCTGCAAAGTTTGTCCATGTACTGTACCTAAACGTATTACTGTATAGTGCTGCCTATTTCTTCACTCTGCAGAATATTGTGCCCAAAGTAGCCTTACAATCTCATAGATACTCCACTTGTGACATCTGTGGATTTGTAAGTGAAGTGGATTGATGTGAGGAAAGGCTCGAGATGGATTGGTGTCCGGTCCATCTGATGAATTAGTGTCTGCTGATAGGGATTCTGGTCTTCCTACTACATTAGCGGAGAGTTAAGTCTCCAACCAGGTGCATTAGGAATATGATGTGATTCTCCTGTAACCAGAGGCTCCTTGACTCAGGACCCCTTCCCAGAATTCATCCTGCTGGAGAACCTGACGTGGCATCATGCGGTTCCGTGCGTGCTGGACCTGAAGATGGGCACGCGGCAGCACGGTGACAACGTGTCCGAGGAGAAGAAGGTCATGCAAATCCGCAAGTGCCAGCAAAGCACCTCTGCCTCCATCGGAGTACGCCTCTGTGGCATGCAGGTACAATGTTAACTTGTGTTATTGATGGGGATGGGGCAGAATTGAAGAGTCTGAAATGATATATTGGCGAGGCATAGCTTAGTTCTAGTTCAGAATGAAAGAGAAGAAATGTGTTTCTGAACCCCTCCGTCTCCTACCTCTCTCTCAGGTATACCAGTCAGACTCGGGTCAGCTCATGTTCATGGATAAGTACATTGGGCGTAAACTGACCCTGTCGGGCTTCAAGGAGGCTCTGTTCCAGTTCTTCCGTGACGGGCGGCGTCTGCGGCGCGAGCTGCTCTCCCCGGTGCTGCGGAGGCTCAGGGAGATGCAGACAGCTCTGGAGGGCTGTGAGTCCTACCGCTTCTATTCCTCCTCCCTGCTCATCATCTATGATGGTGAGCCGCCCCGCACACACACACGCAGAGGCCCCGAGGGCGGTCTGTCTGAGGAGGAAGAAGAGGAGGAAGTGGAGAAAGATGAAGAGGCAAGTGCGTTTGGGTTTCCCGGCAGCAGTAGTAGTGGTAGCACTGATGGTGGACGTCTGGCAGCCCGATCTGATACAGGCCCTGGCCCGGCGGTGGACGTGAGGATGATTGACTTTGCCCACACCACGTGCCCTGACTATGTGGAGGACAGTGTGGTGCACGAGGGCCAGGACAGTGGCTACATCTTCGGTCTGCAGAACCTCATCACCATCATATCCCAGCTGGAGGACCACTGCAAAGACTAAAACACACACACACAGTTTCTCTTCTCTCTATTGGACTCATAGAAGAAACAGCACACTGGACTACAGAGGCTGGCCATAGGGGCACACTGAACATTGCTGTAGCCAGTTTTTCCACAGGAGTCCTTAATTTGGGTGTTTTTGTTTGTATCCGCAAGGGATACAAAGGGCCATGAAGGTTACATTTGAAGAGACATTTGCAATCTTCTTTAGTTGACTCAGTGAGTTGTCGCCATTATCTGCTTACTCCGTTACCTATTACGAAGTTGGTTATTTTACCCAGTTATTTATTTAGGGAAAAAGCAACACAAGGAGGTTTGAAATGAAGTCCAAGACTGCAAGCATGGATTCCAACTGTCCAAAGGTGCCTGGCTTATGCAAGCGCACACACACATGCACTGATTTTGATGTGTGCTACTGATCGGGCAGATGTACTTGAAAAAGCAAACAGAGGAACTGATGTATGTGTGTGAAATATTAAAGTTGATGAGAGGAAACATAATCTCATCTTCCATTTTTCTTCTAAACCAGTTTATTTTTCCACCCTCTTTTCTTTTGCATTCATAGAAGATACTATGTTATATTCAGATAGCAATTACATTACATACAGGGACTATAGCTTTATTTATTTGACATGTTTCTTAAATAAAATAAAAAATAAATAATTGTATGTTATTGTATATTATTCATTTTGTTAGAATAATATTAATTAATATTATTATTTGACATGTTCAGGTACAGTTGAAGTCGGAAGATTACATACAGTTAGGTTGGAGTCATTAAAACTTGTTTTTCAACCACTACACAAATTTCTTGTTTACAAACTATAGATTTGGCAAGTCGGTTAGGACATCTACTTTGTGCATGACACAAGTAATTTTTCCAACAATTGTTTACAGACAGAATATTTCACTTCGAATTCACTGTATCACAATTCCAGTGGGTCAGAAGTTTACATACACTAAGTTGACTGTGCCTTTAAACAGCTTGGAACATTCCAGAAAATTATGTCACAGCTTTAGAATTATCTGCTAGGCTAATTGACATCATTTGAGTCAATTGGAGGTGTACCTGTGGATGCATTTCAAGGCCTACCTTCAAACTCAGTGCCTCTTTGCTTGACATCTTGAGAAAATCAAAAGAAATCAGCCAAGACCTCAGGAAAAAAAAAATGTAGACCTCCACAAGTCTGGTTCATCGTTGGGAGCAATTTCGAAACACCTGAAACTACCACATTCATCTGTACAAACAATAGTACGCAAGTATAAACACCATGGGACCATGCAGCCGTCATACCGCTCAGGAAGGAGACGCGTTCCGTCTCCTAGAGATGAATGTACTTTAGTGCGAAAAGTGCAAATCAATCCCAGAACAACAGCAAAGGACCTTGTGAAGATGCTGGAGGGAACAGGTACAAAAGTATCTATATCCACAGTAAAACGAGTCCTATATTGACATAACCTGAAAGGCTGCTTAGCAAGGAAGAAGCCACTGCTCAAAAACCGCCATAAAAAAAGCCAGAGTACGGTTTGCAACTTCACATGGGGACAAAGATCATACTTTTGGAGAAATGTCCTCTGGTCTGATGAAACAAAAATAGAACTGTTTGGCCATAATGACCATTGTTATATTTGGAGGAAAAAGGGAGAGGCTTGTAAGCCGAAGAACACGATCTCAACCGTGAAACACGGGGGTGGCAGCATCATGTTCTGGGGGTGTTTGGCTGCAGGATGGACTGGTGCACTTCACAAAATAGATGGCATCATGAGACAGGAAAATGATGTGGATATATGGAAGCAACATCTCAAGGCATCAGTCAGGAAGTTAAAGCTTGGTCGCAAATGGGTCTTCCAAATGGACAATGATCCAAAGCATACAAAGTTGTGGAAAAAATGGCTTAAGGACAACAAAGTCAATGTATTGGAGTGGCCATCACAAAGCCCTGACCTCAATACTGTAGAACATTTGTTGGCAGAACTGAAAAAGCATGTGCGAGCAAGGAGACCGACAAACCTGACTCATTTACTCCAGCTCTGTCAGGAGGAATGGGACAAAATTCGCCCAACTTATTGTGGGAAGCTCGTGGAAGGCTACCCAAAACGTTTGACCCAAGTTAAACAATTGAAAGGCAATGCTACCAAATACTAATTGAATGTTTGTAAACTTCTGACCCACTGGGAATGTGATGAAATAAATCATTCTCTCTACTATTATTCTGACATTTCACATTCTTAAAATAAAGTGGTGATCCTAACTGACCTAAGACAGGGAATTTGTACTCTGATTAAATGTCAGGAATTGTGAAAAACGGAGTTTAAAAGTATTTGGCTAAGGTGTATGTAAACTTCGGATTTCAACTGTACCTATATCTTGTAAATTATCTGGATTGTCCACAGTTTGTTGGAGGGGAAATAAAAACTGTTTTGGTTGTGGTAAAATGTACTGTTCTGCTCTGTTCTCTTTGTGTGCTAATACTGTATTATACAGTTACGATCATTCTCACTACAATCAGACATTTTCACCATCTTAAGAGTACAAAAACAAAACTTGCATTGCAAGTTTTTACTGCTTCTAAAACTGCTTCTTGCCCCACATGTTTTCTAAAAATAGCTTTCAGCTAATACAATGTTGACATGTAATGGATGGAAAAACATGTATAATTTATTGAAAATGTCACTTGGATCTTTTTTGGCACCAACAAAATCAAGTCCCCTTCTGGCACACCGAGTCCAATTGGTTGTAATGGGACTTCGTGTTTTTACCCTGCAAACTAGAATGAACCCTGACTATAATAGACAGCTGACAACGCTCTTAGATTATACACATTTGATGGAAGGTAAGTTAATGTGAATGATGATGGGGAATGCCTCTCAAAGTGCCAGCGCATTTATAAAACAATTTAATCCATGATTCGTTTGGAAAGTATGAGAACTGCAGCTCCATAATGTCAGTCATGATGCAGTCCCACTACCACCTGCTGGGTCAGGGGGAAAGACCTGACCACAGGGCTCAGACTGCTCTGTTAGATCACATCTAAAAATGGAGGCTAGAATCCCATCTAAATAACACTTGAAAGTATCACTTTCAGTTTATTAAAATGTCAGATGAACATTTATCATGATCGCATTGGGTTGCTGAGAAACATGGGCTCTCTGGAGCTAATCTAAATAAATGATACAAAGTGCCACATGACAGCTACATGGTCCAGAAAGGAATACAGAGACTGTGTGTGTGATGGTGCCAGATGGGGCTGATACTACAGTAAGAGGACAAGTGAGGTCATCCAGAGCTGGGGGGAGATGGTGTCTGGGGCAGCCCACCATCAGGTCCTAACCAGTCTGAGGCGGAATCAGAGGAAACGAGCCTGAGGAGAGGAGAGTCAATCAGCCAATCTCGGGAGGAATACTATGAGTCACAGACTTCTGGAGACATGTGATCCACTCACTGAGCATTCAGAGCTCTTCTCTCTCTCCTGTGTACACAGAGGTGATAGACCATTATCTGCCTAGCAGCTCAACTTCCCCTTTAACTCTATGTGCTATGCTTCAATAAATAACATATGGTGGACATTGACAATCAGAGATGCTTTCTGCAATACGCACAAGCCATTGTGTCGGTCAGTGCGTCAGTCTTCTGTCTACAGGTCTCTTTTCTCTAGTTAGTCTGACTGATTTAAAGGGGCAGTGTCCTGCTAATAAACCTATGTGGGGTAGGAGTCTCATGTTAAACCTCTGCACTGTATGTGGAGCAGGTCTGACCAACTGGCTGATGGGGTAAACAGCTGGGTGGATCAGGGCAGGGGGCACACAGGCAGTACATGTACACACAAATGCACACCGACACGCACAAACACAAGCACATTCACTGCTTGAAATCACTCTCTCCATTTCTCGCCATACTAAAGATATTTGATGTGTTTTATCTAGTCCCATTCCTGTGTGAGATTGCAGATAGAGAGATTTGATAGAGATAGTATAAACTGTCATATCTCCAGTCTCTTGAGAAGGGACTGTAGTTGATGTTAATGTAACAGTGAAGCCACTGAGTGGACTGTTCTATCTTCTAGACTGTGTGTTGTTCATATCCTTGCCCTTCTTTTAACGCTGCTCTGGCTGCCATTGTAAGTGGTCCAGTTGCTTAACAGTGGTACAAAATCACTATGGCAACAGCAGCATAGTATTTTTAGGTTTTCTCTGAAGCTGAGGATAAAATGGTGTTCCAGAATCTCAGATGTTTGTGATCATCACACCCCCAATGATGAAATACAATCCCCTTCAAACACTCAGCTCCATTTCAAACAAAAGTATTTATTTCTTACTTGTTTATGTGTCATTCTCCAGTGACTACCATGTGATTCACCTATATTTGGAATCAGAGTTTCAGCTCTCCTATTTGTGTCTCAACCTCATTCTGTCTCCTCTAAAAGCATGCGCTCAAATTCAGCATCTAGGCCTAAGGCCATTCTTAAAATAATCACCCCGGCTAACTTAGGTTTCTGTTTGGTGAAATCGAAAGGAGCCAGAATGCTGCAGAATTTAAGCTTAATTCCTCTTGCCCTCCAATTGAGTCCCACACAAACACCCATCTCATACACAAACAAATACACGTCAACAGCCTGCCAGAACTCACAAACGCATACACAGATTAAGAGTTCTGAGAAGGCCAAACTAGGCACAACAAAAAGCATGCAAATGTCAAAATGCATCATGGGAAATAAACAAACAAGTTTGTACAGCTCATCTTTTTTGGACTGAGTATATAGGTTGATGGACGCAGGCAGACAAGCACACCGATTCCCTTTCAGTCCCATCTCCCACTCAGTCCATCTGTCTCCTCTCAAACAGACAGCCACAGAATCCCTCATTTGTCTGACATGCGAAGGCTTGCAAAGGCTTACATACATTTGTGGCTCTGCCGCTTTCGCCTCTCAAAATGGACTGTGTGTGTGCATGCGTGTGGTTATGCTTGGCAAGTTTTGACAGAGGTTAATTCAGCCCGAGTCAGTGCCTGAGGGGGTTACATAAACAGAACGAGGCTGTGACAAGAGGAGATAATCTTTTCCAACTCTCCTCTCTTGCTCCTAGAGAGTACACAGAAAACTGTGATAAAGGATGTTTCGTTGTGTCATCTGTAGGAAGCCAAAGACAACGTTGACTTTTGAATGAATTATATAGTCAATTCCATCACATGGGAAACAATACAACACATGTTCTATAGATCCAATACATGAATAATGACACTGAAAGAACAGGGATTGACATGACTGACATACATTAACTGACTCTAAAAATACAGAAAAACACAGTTTAATCTGGAGCAGTTGCAAATTAACTGTCCACTCCATTCACTGTGTGTTCCCACAAGTCTACTGCACATCTGCACATTTCTCTGTGTGGATGTGTGTTTCTCTGTTAAGAGTTCATGCAGATTTTTCTTCAGGGCCTGTATTAGTGTTTGGCAGAGCTAAATGTATTTGTTGTATGGCAGCCTACTAGTCCAGTATGTGAGTGTGATGGTCAGTTACTAATAAGATCATAGACAACACTGAGTGAACCACTCAGACATGCACTTCAGATATCTCTGTCCATTGACTGAGGGAAGCGTATCCCCTCTGGGGCCAGCCTCACAAGGACGAACAGATACAACAGAAAAATAACATCAGTCTTAATGTCAATATTGGTCTGTCAGTAATGCATTTTTGAAACAATATGCACCGTAAATATACATGTATTTTTATGTATAATTGTGATGTTCAGTCAATCAGCTCATGGAGAAGCAGGTCAGAATTGTACTGATGGAAGTTCCAAAAATGTTTTCCCCGATTAATCAATTAGAGAGGATGGAGGCAGATACAGTGACAACAGTAGCTGATCAAGGTTGTTCGTACACCTCTAGGAAGAGGGAACGCAACACCCTGCTACAACTCAACTCCCCGTGGAGTGAAAGAGGTATGGGATTGTAGGTGCGAGTAGATGACGACAAGGCAGAGAATTTACCGTTTCCTGGGAATTTATTCCATCACACAGTAAATTTGGGGAAAAGGGGCTGGATGGAACCAAATAAAGTAAATGTCAAAACCCCCTCTCCTACCTTACCTGCCTACCCACTACTTACCTAATTTAGCACCACCTGGTGCGCTAACCAAAATACAGGGGGTGGTCCGCCCAGGTCTTACCTAGTGTGCATAGACATAGTACATACGGCGGGTATAAGTATGCCTGCAGGCATCTTGCCTAAGCACTCCCTAGGTGCCTTCCCCCTGGGAACAAATGAAACAGAATATTAAACAATTTCACAAAAACAACACAGGACATTAAATAAGCTCTATCTGACTGAGCAACAAACTAACACAGAAGATAACCATCAGCAACAACTAACATAGTACATACCAAATCTCTTTTTAAGAACCAACCAACATATGATATAACCCTCAACTTTCTTCTGAGCAACCGAACACTGGCTTATATAGCTGGAGAGGAGTCTAATGGGCTACAGCTGTGTCCTGACAAGGGGGCGGGGTCAGCTCTCCAATCATCGATGTAGCTGACCAATCAGCTGCTTGGGGGAATTTCAGGAAGCCATCCTGAAACACACACACATAGAAACAAAACCACAACACAGAAACTGGGAAATGTAACAAAGGTGGATGAGGCCATCAGATCACTTAACATACAGATTGGGTTAGAATGGAGGTCCTAATGAACAAGTGCTCTTTCATCGGTGAGGGGATAGCTGACAGAACAAGGGACATCTTTGAGGGTTGTAAAACCAATATGTTATGCAACATGCATTTTCAATGTTATTAATTTGTTATTGCATTGTCCATTGCTAATGATAATCATGGAAGGAAGGTTCCCATTGGGCACAGACGTTAATTCAATGTCCTTTCCACGTTAGTTCCATGGAATTTCATTGAAATTATGTGGAAACAACTTTTCTCCAACCAGTGTGTGCCCAGTGGGTTACCTCATATCCATTCCTTCTCTGGCTATGTTGCCAGATGTGTCTCATTGGGTCATATATTTTCAACTGCTAGAAACAAGCCACTTCCTCTGAAGTAATGGTGAAAACATAACGGTCATGAATCTGCGCTCAGTTTACTCTTAATGGCACACAGAGGCTGCGGTACAGCGAAGCCTATTATCACATCAATTATTATCTGGGTGATTTTTTTTCTAGGTCGCACAGCAAGATATGTTTTTAGCAATTTAGAGCAGACCGGAATGGCTTGTGTCAACTTGAACTAGCTAGCTAGTAAATGTTAGCCAGATAGCCAGCTAGCTAGGTTAAATAAGAAAATATGCATTTATTCAACGTTGGCTAGCAATAAAGATACTTGGAAACAAGTCAAGGTACCTACCCAGCAGCTTCTCAAAATATTCTTCCACTTCATAGCCGCTTCAAGGAGATATTTACTCAGATAGTCTGAACTTCATGTGTCTCACCTGACAGCATGAGGTTGGCGCCTGAAACAAATAACTTGTATCTACAGCAGGCATAAGCTATTACTGTAAAGAAATACAGTATGTTGGTGACATTTTTACAGTAGGCTTCCAATTACGGATAATAATGGCATTTTTCAGCATTTAACCATAATGCAGTGCAATCTACAGCATTATTGCTGTAAAACACATGTACAGTATTTTACTGTGCATTATACAGTGTTTTACTGTTAAATTACAGAAAAGTCTTACAGTGTGTGTGAGTACAGGAGTCTGCGTGTGTATGAGGTGTGTGTGAGCTTGTGTGAGCTTGTGTGTGTGTTTTATATGAGTGAGTCCATCTTTGTGTCTTACTACACAATGGCTGTTCAACTGTCTGACTGCCTGGAGATGTTTCTCAGTCTTTCGGTCCTGGCTTTGATGCACCTGTACTGTCTCTTCTCATACACAAACCAAAATCCCACAAATTTACCATAAGCTTTTTTACACCAGCTTTTCCATATATCTGAAAGGGGTAAATGGTCAAAGAAACATGGTTAAAAGCCACCTAAAGACCTAGTCATGATTCCAGCATTTTCACAGACCCTGTAACAAATATATAGGTATTGGGTTTAGGGTGACCACAGGGAAACGAGGCGGTGTTCTGGTCAGACTCCGAAAAAGGGCACATCGCGCACCACTCCCCAGCATTCTTCTTGCCAATGTCCAGTCTCTTGACAACAAGGTTGACGAAATCCGAGCAAGGGTAGCATTCCAGAGGGACATCAGAGACTGCAACGTTCTCTGCTTCACAGAAACATGGCTTACTGGGAAGACGCTATCCGAGGCGGTGCAGCCAACAGGTTTCTCCACGCATCGCGCCGACAGAAACAAACATCTTTCTGGTAAGAAGAGTGGCGGGGGCGTATGCCTCATGACTAACGAGACATGGTGTGATGAAGGAAACATACAGGAACTCAAATCCTTCTGTTCACCTGATTTAGAATTCCTCACAATCAAATGTAGACCGCATTATCTTCCAAGAGAATTCTCCTCGATTATAATCACAGCCGTATATATCCCCCCCCCCCCAAGCAGACACATCGATGGCTCTGAACGAACTTTATTTAACTCTTTGCAAACTGGAAACCATTTATCCGGAGGCTGCATTCATTGTAGCTGGGGATTTTAACAAAGCTAATCTGAAAACAAGACTCCTAAATTTTACCAGCATATCGATTGCGCAACCAGGGGTGGTAAAACCTTGGATCATTGTTACTCTAACTTCCCGCGACGCATATAAGGCCCTGCCCCGCCCCCCTTTCGGAAAAGCTGACCACGACTCCATTTTGTTGATCCCTGTCTACAGGCAGAAACTAAAACAAGAGGCTCCCACGCTGAGGTCTGTCCAACGCTGGTCAGACCAAGCTGACTCCACACTCCAAGACTGCTTCCATCACGTGGACTGGGACATGTTTCGTATTGCGTCAGATGGAAATATTGACGAATACGCTGATTCGGTGTGCGAGTTCATTAGAACGTGCGTCGAAGATGTCGTTCCCATAGCAACGATAAAAACATTCCCAAACCAGAAACCGTGGATTGATGGCAGCATTCGCGTGAAACTGAAAGCGCGAACCACTGCTTTTAATCAGGGCAAGGTGTCTGGTAATATGTCCGAATATAAACAATGCAGCTATTCCCTCCGCAAGGCTATTAAACAAGCTAAGCGTCAGTACAGAGACAAAGTGGAATCTCAATTCAATGGCTCAGACACAAGAGGCATGTGGCAGGGTCTACAGTCAATCACGGACTACAAGAAGAAACCCAGCCCAGTCACGGACCAGGATGTCTTGCTCCCAGGCAGACTAAATCACTTTTTGCCCGCTTTGAGGACAATACAGTGCCACTGACACGGCCTGCAACGAAAACATGCGGTCTCTCCTTCACTGCAGCCGAGGTGAGTAAGACATTTAAACGTGTTAACCCTCGCAAGGCTGCAGGCCCAGACGGCATCCCCAGCCGCGCCCTCAGAGCATGCGCAGACCAGCTGGCCGGTGTGTTTACGGACATATTCAATCAATCCCTATACCAGTCTGCTGTTCCCACATGCTTCAAGAGGGCCACCATTGTTCCTGTTCCCAAGAAAGCTAAGGTAACTGAGCTAAACGACTACCGCCCGTAGCACTCACTTCCGTCATCATGAAGTGCTTTGAGAGACTAGTCAAGGACCATATCACCTCCACCCTACCTGACACCCTAGACCCACTCCAATTTGCTTACCGCCCAAATAGGTCCACAGACGATGCAATCTCAACCACACTGCACACTGCCCTAACCCACCTGGACAAGAGGAATACCTATGTGAGAATGCTGTTCATCGACTACAGCTCGGCATTCAACACCATAGTACCCTCCAAGCTCGTCATCAAGCTCGAGACCCTGGGTCTCGACCCCGCCCTGTGCAACTGGGTACTGGACTTCCTGACGGGCCGCCCACAGGTGGTGAGGGTAGGCAACAACATCTCCTCCCGCTGATCCTCAACACGGGGCCCCACAAGGGTGCGTTCTGAGCCCTCTCCTGTACTCCCTGTTCACCCACGACTGCGTGGCCATGCACGCCTCCAACTCAATCATCAAGTTTGCGGACGACACAACAGTGGTAGGCTTGATTACCAACAACGACGAGACGGCCTACAGGGAGGAGGTGAGGGCCCTCGGAGTGTGGTGTCAGGAAAATAACCTCACACTCAACGTCAACAAAACTAAGGAGATGATTGTGGACTTCAGGAAACAGCAGAGGGAACACCCCCTATCCACATCGATGGATCAGTAGTGGAGAGGGTAGCAAGTTTTAAGTTCCTCGGCATACACATCACAGACAAACTGAATTGGTCCACTCACACTGACAGCGTCGTGAAGAAGGCGCAGCAGCGCCTCTTCAACCTCAGGAGGCTGAAGAAATTCGGCTTGTCACCAAAAGCACTCACAAACTTCTACAGATGCACAATCGAGAGCATCCTGGCGGGCTGTATCACCGCCTGGTACGGCAACTGCTCCGCCCTCAACCGTAAGGCTCTCCAGAGGGTAGTGAGGTCTGCACAACGCATCACCGGGGGCAAACTACCTGCCCTCCAGGACACCTACACCACCCGATGTTACAGGAAGGCCATAAAGATCATCAAGGACATCAACCACCCGAACCACTGCCTGTTCACCCCGCTATCATCCAGAAGGCGAGGTCAGTACAGGTGCATCAAAGCTGGGACCGAGAGACTGAAAAACAGCTTCTATCTCAAGGCCATCAGACTGTTAAACAGCAATCACTAACATTGAGTGGCTGCTGCCAACACACTGTCATTGACACTGACCCAACTCCAGCCACTTTAATAATGGGAATTGATGGGAAATGATGTAAATATATCACTAGCCACTTTAAACAATGCTACCTTATATAATGTTACTTACCCTACATTATTCATCTCATATGCATATGTATATACTGTACTCTAGATCATCGACTGCATTCTTATGTCACTAGCCACTTTAACTATGCCACTTTGTTTACTTTGTCTACATACTCATCTCATATGTATATACTGTACTCGATACCATCTACTGTATGCTGCTCTGTACCATCACTCATTCATATATCCTTATGTACATATTCCTTATCCCCTTACACTGTGTATAAGACAGTAGTTTTGGAATTGTTAGTTAGATTACTTGTTGGTTATCACTGCATTGTCGGAACTAGAAGCACAAGCATTTCGCTACACTCGCATTAACATCTGCTAACCATGTGTATGTGACAAATAAAATTTGATTTGATTTGATTAAAAATACCCAAATGCAGGACAAAAGGATGATTTTGCGGGACATTCGCACAACAGTGTAGCCTAAATGAAAACCTTTTGGGCAGCACTGACAGATGAAGCCTATTGAATCTCATTAGAATATGCATAAAATGCATACTCTGATTGCAACGTCTGCCTATGCCCACACATATTGTCTTAAACAACTTGGCACATCTATATTTGGGGAGTTTCTCCCATTCTTCTCTGTAGATCCTCTCAAGTGCTGTCAGGTTGGATGGGGAGCGTCGCTGCAGAGTTATTTTCAGATCTCTCCAGAGATGTTCGATCGGGTTCAAGTCTGGGCTCTGGCTGGTCTACTCAAGGACATTCAGAGATTTGTCCCGAAGCCACTCCTGCATTGTCTTGGCTGTGTGCTTAAGGTCGTTGTCTTGTTAGAAGGTGAACCTTAGCCCCAGTCTGAGGTCCTGAGCGCTCGTGAGCAAGTTTTCTGAAAGGTGAATGTATCACCCAGTGTCTGTTAGAAAACAGACTAAACCAGGTTTTTCTCTAGGATTCTGCCTGTGCTTATCTCAATTCTGTTTATTTTTTATTCAAAAAAAAATCCCCAGTCCTTAATGATTACGTGCATACCATACCCATAACATGATGCAGCCACCACTATGCTTGAAAATATGGAAAGTGGTTATCAGTAATGTGTTGTATTGGATTTGCCCCAAACATAACACTTGGTATTTTGGACAAAAATTGACACTGGCAATATTCAACAGTGCTCTGAAATCGGAGTAGATAGCCAGAATTAACAATGTCCATTGAAACGCACAACGACTATACCACTTTGCTAAGAATGATGTGAATAATCAAGTCAATAAATGTTGGTTAGTTAGTTAGATGGCAGGCAGTATATTTACTATCTGCTAAGTTCGATGTATTAGTATCCAACTAACATTAGGTACATTCCTGTAATGATATGTGGTTCGTAAGGATAGCATAGCTAACAAATTGTCAACCAACATAACATGTAACGTAACTTATTTCAAAAGTCATTACTTTATTACATTGCTCAACATTTTATTTTAAGTCAGTTAAGTCAGTTTTAAGTCAGTTAAGTCAGTTAAGAACCAATTCTTATTTACAATAACGGCCTATTTGATTATTTTTTATTTATTTCACCTTTACTTAACCAGGTAAGCTAGTTGAGAACAAGTTCTCATTTACAACTGCGACCTGGCCAAGATAAAGCAAAGCAGTGCGACATAAACAATAACACAGAGTTACACATGGAAAAACAAGCGTACAGTCAATGACATAATATAAAAAAAGAAAGTCTATATACAGTGTGAGCAAATGGCGTGAGGAGGTAGCCAATAAATAGGCCATAGTAGCAAAGTAATTACAATTTAGCGATTTAACACTGGAGTGATAAATGAGCAGATGATGATGTGCAAGTAGAGATACTGGTTTGCAAAAGAGCAGAAAAGTAAATAAAAGCAATTTGGGGATGATGAAGGTAGATTGGGTGGGCTATTTACAGATGGACTATGTACAGCTGCAGCAATCGGTTAGCTGCACTGATGTTTAAAGTTAGTGAGGGAAATATAAGTCTCCAGCCTCAGTGATTTTTGCAATTCATTCCAGTCACTGGCAGCAGAGAACTGGAAGGCGGTCAAAGGAGGTGTTGGCTTTGGGGATGACCAGTGGGATACAGTGCCTTGCAAAAGTATTCGGCCCCCTTGAACTTTGCGACCTTTTGCCACATTTCAGGCTTCAAACATAAAGATATAAAACTGTATTTTTTTGTGAATAATCCTCAACAAGTGGGACACAATCATGAAGTGGAACGACATTTATTGGATATTTCAAACTTTTTTAACAAATCAAAAACTGAAAAATTGGGCGTGCAAAATTATTCAGCCCCCTTAAGTTAATACTTTGTAGCGCCACCTTTTGCTGCGATTACAGCTGTAAGTCGCTTGGGGTATGTCTCTATCAGTTTTGCACATCGAGAGACTGAATTTTTTTCCCATTCCTCCTTGCAAAACAGCTCGAGCTCAGTGAGGTTGGATGGAAAGCATTTGTGAACAGCAGTTTTCAGTTCTTTCCACAGATTCTCGATTGGATTCAGGTCTCGACTTTGACTTGGCCATTCTAACACCTGGATATGTTTATTTTTTAACCATTCCATTGTAGATTTTGCTTTATGTTTTGGATCATTGTCTTGTTGGAAGACAAATCTCCGTCCCAGTCTCAGGTCTTTTGCAGACTCCATCAGGTTTTCTTCCAGAATGGTCCTGTATTTGGCTCCATCCATCTTCCCATCAATTTTAACCATCTTCCCTGTCCCTGCTGAAGAAAAGCAGGCCCAAACCATGATGCTGCCACCACCATGTATGACAGTGGGGATGGTGTGTTCAGGGTGATGAGCTGTGTTGCTTTTACGCCAAACATAACGTTTTGCATTGTTGCCAAAAAGTTCAATTTTGGTTTCATCTGACCAGAGCACCTTCTTCCACATGTTTGGTGTGTCTCCCAGGTGGCTTGTGGCAAACTTTAAACAACACTTTTTATGGATATCTTTAAGAAATGTCTTTCTTCTTGCCACTCTTCCAGATTTGTGCAATATATGACTGATTGTTGTCCTATGGACAGAGTCTCCCACCTCAGCTGTAGATCTCTGCAGTTCATCCAGAGTGATCATGGGCCTCTTGGCTGCATCTCTGATCAGGCTTCTCCTTGTATGAGCTGAAAGTTTAGAGGGACGGCCAGGTCTTGGTAGATTTGCAGTGGTCTGATACTCCTTCCATTTCAATATTATCGCTTGCACAGTGCTCCTTGGGATGTTTAAAGCTTGGGAAATCTTTTTGTATCCAAATCCAGCTTTAAACTTCTTCACAACAGTATCTCGGACCTGCCTGGTGTGTTCCTTGTTCTTCATGATGCTCTCTGCGCTTTTAACGGACCTCTGAGACTATCACAGTGCAGGTGCATTTATACGGAGACTTGATTACACACAGGTGGATTGTATTTATCATCATTAGTCATTTAGGTCAACATTGGATCATTCAGAGATCCTCACTGAACTTCTGGAGAGAGTTTGCTGCACTGAAAGTAAAGGAGCTGAATAATTTTGCTTGCCCAATTTTTCCGTTTTTGATTTGTTAAAAAAGTTTGAAATATCCAATAAATGTCGTTCCACTTCATGATTGTGTCCCACTTGTTGTTGATTCTTCACAAAAAAATACAGTTTTATATCTTTATGTTTGAAGCCTGAAATGTGGCAAAAGGTCGCAAAGTTCAAGGGGGCCGAATACTTTCGCAAGGCACTGTATACCTGCTGGAGCGCGTGCTACGGGTGGGTGTTGTTATTGTGACCAGTGAGCTCACATAGACTTATAGATGACCTGGAGCCAGTGGGTTTGGCGATGAATATGTAGCGAGGACCAGCCAACGAGAGCATACAGGTCGCAGTGGTGGGTTGTATTTGGGGCTTTGGTAACAAAACGGATGGCACTGTGATAGACTGCATCCAGTTTGCTAAGTAGAGTATCGGAAGCTATTTTGTAGATGACATCGCCGAAGTCGAGGATCGGTAGGATAGTCAGTTTTACTAGGGTAAGTTTGGTGGCGTGAGTGAAGGAGGCTTTGTTGCAAAATAGAAAGCCGGTTCTAGATTTGATTTTGGATTGGAGATGTTTAATATGAGTCTGGAAGGAGAGTTTACAGTCTAGCCAGACACCTAAGTATTTGTAGTTGTCCACATATTCTATGTCAGAACAGTCCAGAGTAGTGATGCTAGTCGGGCGGGCGGGTGGGTGCGGGCAGCGAACGGTTGAAAAGCATGCATTTGGTTTTACTAGCATTTAAGAGCAGTTGGAGGCCACGGAAGGAGTGTTGGCATCGAAGCTAGTTTGGAGGTTAGTTAACACAGTGTCCAAAGAAGGGCCAGATGTATACAGAATGGTGTTGTCTGCGTAGAGGTGGATCAGGGAATCACCCGCAGCAAGAGAGACATCATTGATATACAGTGCCTTGCGAAAGTGTTCGGCCTCCTTGAACTTTGCGACCTTTTGCCACATTTCAGGCTTCAAACATAAATATATAAAACTGTATTTTTTTGTGAAGAATCAACAACAAGTGGGACACAATCATGAAGTGGAACGACATTTATTGGATATTTCAAACTTTTTTAACAAATCAAAAACGGAAAAATTGGGCAAGCAAAATTATTCAGCCCCTTTACTTTCAGTGCAGCAAACTCTCTCCAGAAGTTCAGTGAGGATCTCTGAATGATCCAATGTTGACCTAAATGACTAATGATGATAAATACAATCCACCTGTGTGTAATCAAGTCTCCGTATAAATGCACCTGCACTGTGATAGTCTCAGAGGTCCGTTAAAAGCGCAGAGAGCATCATGAAGAACAAGGAACACACCAGGCAGGTCCGAGATACTGTTGTGAAGAAGTTTAAAGCCGGATTTGGATACAAAAAGATTTCCCAAGCTTTAAACATCCCAAGGAGCACTGTGCAAGCGATAATATTGAAATGGAAGGAGTATCAGACCACTGCAAATCTACCAAGACCTGGCCGTCCCTCTAAACTTTCAGCTCATACAAGGAGAAGCCTGATCAGAGATGCAGCCAAGAGGCCCATGATCACTCTGGATGAACTGCAGAGATCTACAGCTGAGGTGGGAGACTCTGTCCATAGGACAACAATCAGTATATTGCACAAATCTGGCCTTTATGGAAGAGTGGCAAGAAGAAAGCCATTTCTTAAAGATATCCATAAAAAGTGTCATTTAAAGTTTGCCACAAGCCACCTGGGAGACACACCAAACATGTGGAAGAAGGTGCTTTGGTCAGATGAAAGCAAAATTGAACTTTTTGGCAACAATTCAAAACGTTATGTTTGGCGTAAAAGCAACACAGCTCATCACCCTGAACACACCATCCCCACTGTCAAACATGGTGGTGGCAGCATCATGGTTTGGGCCTGCTTTTCTTCAGCAGGGACAGGGAAGATGGTTAAAATTGATGGGAAGATGGATGGAGCCAAATACAGGACCATTCTGGAAGAAAACCTGATGGAGTCTGCAAAAGACCTGAGACTGGGACGGAGATTTGTCTTCCAACAAGACAATGATCCAAAACATAAAGCAAAATCTACAATGGAATGGTTCAAAAATGAACATATCCAGGTGTTAGAATGGCCAAGTCAAAGTCCAGACCTGAATCCAATCGAGAATATGTGGAAAGAACTGAAAACTGCTGTTCACAAATGCTCTCCATCCAACCTCACTGAGCTCGAGCTGTTTTGCAAGGAGGAATGGGAAAAAATTTCAGTCTCTCGATGTGCAAAACTGATAGAGACATACCCCAAGCGACTTACAGCTGTAATCGCAGCAAAAGGTGGCGCTACAAAGTATTAACTTAAGGGGGCTGAATAATTTTGCACGCCCAATTTTTCAGTTTTTGATTTGTTAAAAAAGTTTGAAATATCCAATAAATGTCATTCCACTTCGTGATTGTGTCCCACTTGTTGTTGATTCTTCACAAAAAAATACAGTTTTATATCTTTATGTTTGAAGCCTGAAATGTGGCAAAAGGTCGCAAAGTTCAAGGGGGCCGAATACTTTCGCAAGGCACTGTATACAGAGAAAAGAGTCGGCCCGAGAATTTAACCCTGTGGTACCCCCATAGAGACTGCCAGAGGTCCGGACAACAGGCCCTCCAATTTGACACACTGGACTCTGTCTGCGAAGTAGTTGGTGAACCAGGTGAGGCAGTCATTTGAGAAACCAAGGCTATTGAGTCTGCCGATAAGAATACTGTGATGGACAGAGTCGAAAGCCTTGGCCAGGTCGATGAAGACGACTGCACAGTTCTGTCTTTTATCAATGGCGGTTATGATATTGTTTAGTACCTTGAGCGTGGCTGAGGTGCAGCCGTGACCAGCTCGGAAACCAGATTGCTCAGCGGAGAAGGTACGGTGGGATTCGAAATGGTCAGTGATCTGTTTATTAACTTGGTTTTTGAAGATTTTAGAAAGGCAGGGCAGGATGGATATAGGTCTACCCCGGCCAAACCCTAACCCGGACGATGCTGGGCCAATTGTGCACCACCCTATGGGACTCCCAATTACGTCCGGTTATGGTACAGCCTGGAATCAAACGAGGGTCTGTAGTGATGCCTCTTGGACTAAGATGCAGCGCCTTAGACCGCTGCGCCACTCAGGAGTCATTAGTTAGTTCAATGAATTTGTATTCGCTCGCTTCGGACTTCGGCTGCATATTTTCCGCCATTTTCTTCAAATCTGAAAACATTGTGAAGCCACAGGCATTTTCTGAAGAATTAAAAAGTATCCTCTGCGTGTATACTTCGTATTTTGGTTAATTTAGTACGACATCTGGGAACTTTTGGCATACTAACTATATCCATACATTGACCAATAAGCATGCTATATACATTTACATTTACATTTAAGTCATTTAGCAGACGCTCTTATCCAGAGCGACTTACAAATTGGTGCATTCACCTTATGACATCCAGTGGAACAGTAGTGCATCTAAATCTTTTAAGGGGGGGGGGTGAGAGGGATTACTTTATCCTATCCTAGGTATTCCTTAAAGAGGTGGGGTTTCAGGTGTCTCCGGCATGATAGCAAAACAGTTCATGGAGAGGGCTGCATCGGTAGCACAGTGTTTCCCTCGAAGTGGGTGAAGAAGGTGTTTAGCTTGTCCTGGAGGGCAGGCAGGCAAGATGTCCATGTCCACGATGTGGATGGTTTTCCCTTTTAATCCGTGATTGTCTGGAGTCCCTGCCACATACGTCTCGTTACAGCCTGAATTCAAAATGGACTAAATACATTTTTTTTTATCTCGCCCATCTATATACAATAAACCATAATGTCAAAGTGAAAACATGTTTTTAGAAATGTTTTCAAATGTATTGAAAGTGAAATACAGAAATCTTATTTACTTAAGTATTTACACCCCTGAGTCAATACTTCATTGAAGCACATTTGGCAGCGATTACAGCTGTGAGTCTTTCTGGGTAAGTCTCTAAGAGCTTTCCACACTTGAATTGTGGAACATTTGCCCATTATTCTTTTCAACATTCTTCAAGCTCTATACTCAATTCACATCACAAATAGTATTGTTAGTATGAGTATTCAAACACAGGTCTATTCTCCCTGATTCTACTTCCATTTTATTCAGAATCCACTTTATCACCCGCTTCCTCCATCTTTCCTCACTAGTTCCGAATACACGTTGCCTGCAGCCTCCTTGTTGATATTCTGTTCCAAAACCATCTAACCAAAACAGAGTGTTATGTTTCACTATATTGGATCATTCCAATATATTGGTATCAATCCGCGGCGGAAGGATAGATCCGAGGTGCGGATTTACAGATTCATTCCAATGTACACCTGTGTCACGGCTGGGGTCCGCCCCTGTATGTAGACCCCATGACCGCGACACACGTTCTCTTTCATTTTCTCGGCGGACGTCCAGTATGGTTTGAGGTACAAACTTTATGAAGTTCGCTTGGTGTCACTGGTAAGTGTAATATCTTGCATGGAAGCATACTCACTGGCTGTTTGCAGCCTGGAGCAGCTGGCCACATGCGGTTGATCTGTATCTTCTGCCCATGGTTTGTCGTACTTGTGATTTGTTAGTGTTACACTACGACTCTGTGTGCATCTATTAGTATGGTGGCTCTTGCTGCCACAAACTGTAATTTACCTTACACAACTTGTCGGCTGGCTTGTTCTGTGTGTGCTGTGAATTGCTTTAACATGCTGTTCCCTGCGCCATAGGCGTGGGTTCTCTGCTAATTACCCTGCTGGTTTTTTTTATTGTTCTTTCCCCTGCAGAATGTAAAAGTATCATGGTGGACTTTCCACTACGTTGAGCCATCAACTTTGGAGTTCCTTAACGGAGTTACTCCATCATATGGCTGTTTGTACTGCTTGGATTAAACAGACTAGGTAATATTGCAGTTGGCGTAAAACAAAAAAACTAAATCAAATCCATTTGCTGTTTTTTTGTCTGCCCATTTTTTCTAGAGGTACTGGATAATTTATCCCTCACCGGAGCTTTACGTATTCCCCTGATCCAGGCTGTGCTGGACAGGACCAGAATGGCAGATCATCGTCTGCTGCTGGTGGCCCCATACTGGCCCAGATGACCCTGGTTCAGCCTTTTATTATTTATTTTACCTTTATTTAACTATGCAAGTCAGTTAAGAACAAATTCTTATTTTCAATGACGGCCTAGGAACTGCCTGTTCAGGGGCAGAACGACAGATTTGTACCTTGTCAGCTCAGGGATATGAACTTGCAACCTTTTGGTTAATAGTCCAATGCTCTAACCACTAGGCTACCCTGCCGCCCCAGCCTTCTCCTGTCCCTGTTGTCTGGGACACCTTGGCAACTGCCCCTGAGACCCGACCTGCTGTCTCAGACCGGGGGAACTATATGGCATCCGAGACCGCACTGCCTCAGTCTGTGGGCTTGGCCACTGTAATGTACACCATGCAGAGCGCAAGGGCACCGGCTACTACCGCGGCATACCAGTTGCGTTGGCGGTTGTTCTGCTCTTGGTGCACTGGTATTGAGGTTGTGCCCGAGCCATGCGGGGTGCAGTATGTCCTCCAATACCTGCAGTCTCACTTGGATGAGGGCTTGGCAGCCTCTACACTGAGAGGGTATTTGAGAGGGTATTTGCCTCTATATCTGCCTGCCATATGGGGTGGATGGACAGGCCAGTGGGGTGCCATCCCTTGGTCTCCAGGTTTATGAAGGGGTTTCGTTGCCTGTGTCCAGCTAGCAAATGCTCAATGGCAAGCTGGGATCTGGATGTGGTCTTGGCAGCTTTGGCAAAGCCGCCTTTCGAACAGTTGGAGTCTGCCTCCCTGAAACACCTCTCTATGAAGGTGGCTTTCTTGGTAGTGATTACTTCCATGAAGAGGGTGGTTGAGCTCCATGCTCTTTCGGTAAGTTCTGAGTGGACCCTGGGGCAAGGAGTATATCTCTCCTCTCCAACCCTTCATTCTTCCCGCAAGTTCTGTCAGAAAGGCATGTGAACATCCCTTTTATCCCGTCTGCTTACGACCCCCCAGGAGTGGCGGTGGACTCTGGGCCTCCCTCCGGCATGCTGTGCCCTGTGTGGACACTGGCTGCCTATGTGGAGCGGACATGGTCAGTGAGAACAAAAGACCAGCTTTTTGACTGCTATGGTGAGAGAGTCCTGGGGGCTGGGTTATCAAAGTAGAGGCTCTCTCACTGGATCGCGGTCATGATTACGACAGCATACCGCCTGGCTTGCAAGCCAATGCTGGGATCTGTGGTGGCACATTCAACACGAGGTGTGACTGCATCCTGGGCTCTATTGAGAGGAGTTCCCCTCGCCGATATCTGTGCTGTTGCCAGCTGGGCTTCCTCTTGCACCTTTGCTAGGTAATATCGGGTAAGTGTGGCACCTCCCTCTGCGGTTGGTTCAGCGGTCCTGGGCATCGCCTCCCCTTCAGGGGACTGTGCCAGGACCCCCCCTTCCACATTGATGGCCCCTGCGTCTCGTTCCCGCGCTGGGACTTCGCCGCTGGCTGGCCAGGTCCCTCTAGCACCGACTAAATCTGGTACAGGTATACCAGCATATTGGAGTGATCCAATGTAGTGAAACATAATGAAGGTTAAGTATGTAACCATGGTTATGTGAGCTATATGGATCACTCCAATCCTCTACGGTGCTAGAGGCGCCTCAAAAATGATGTAGAGAATGTGTTGCAGCCATGGGGTCTTTTTATAGGGGCGGACCCCAGCCGTGACACAGGTGTACGAGTGAATCTATAAATCCTCACCTCGGATGTATCCCTCTGCCGCGGAGTGATACTAATATATTGGAGTGGTCCATATAGCTCACACATAACCGTGGATACATACGTAACCTTCGTTTTCGACACACCCACTACTTTCCTTTCGACACACCCACTTTCCCATACTCCGGTCACCATATTGGGATGCAGCTACCCCCTTCTCTGAGAGTCTCATCTTCGATAGGTGGTGAGTTTGTTGCTTGGTTTGGGTTTTACACACACTTTCGTGACGATTTTCTTGTGTGGGTGTGTCATGTGTAGAAAAAAGCTGCTATCACAAGCCCCATGTTTTGGAAAAGGGGCAAACTTTATATCGGCAGAAAGAGGTGATTAAGCTGCAGCCACTACAATAGATAAATCAATAGCATAAACACACAGGGAGCTATTCACGGGTGCCTCAATCGACTCTAGGTCTATTAGAGAGACACTTAGTCGTTGTTCAATTTTTTTTGCACATAATTGATTTACCCTCACTTTTCTGTGCTTGCATGATTCAATGTCATTCTAGGGCCAACTGAAAGCTGTACAAAAAAATAACATGCAGTGATAAAAATGGTATAATGCTGACCCCTGATGGCAGTAAGTGTTATCTAGAGCATTTTCTGCATTCCCAAATCATTGAAGTCAAATAAACAGTATTTTAATTTGTTCATGATCATGCATTTTAATTTCAGTGAAGGTAAATTAAACTACCGAATGAGCAGTCTCATGTGAAAATTTATAAATTGTAATGACCTAGCAGCAGTTATTCTGAAGTTTTGCATTTACTGCAAGTGTAATATTTCTTGTTTTATCATAATCCAACGCATATTTGAGATTTATCTGTTTTGACTAGATGGGATACATTTTTGTCAGATTTGACTTTTGGCAGCATGTTAGGAGAATTAATTTAGCAGGTTATGAGAATTATGCCGTGTTCAAAAATACTGGGAACTGTGAAATCTCCGACTTTCAGTCCGTTCAAGACAACTGGGATCTCGAAAAAAAAACTGCTACGACTGGGAAAAATCGTTTTGAACAGTCATCCTAACTCAGAATTCGGAATATCGGACATGTTTCTAAAGATCCGTCATTCCGACCTGAAAATCAGTGACATCATGATTTGACCTAGTTTTTTTCCCCCTTTTACCAGTTGTATTGAAAGCATCACACGTTTCAAATTCAGACATTCTTGAACGCAGCATTAGAAACCCCAAGATCTGACGTGTAGTAGGAGCTTCATTGATGACGTGTCTTTTCTGTGCAGAGCGGTTCAATGGTGCCACGCAAACTGTGCTGATCCTTCAAGTGGCACCAGTTTAACACAACGGGAATCGGATAAAGGACACCATGGGCAGTGAGTCATTTTTATTAACGTCTGTCGATGTATCTGTGAATTGCTTCTTAAATGTATATTTTGAACGTTTAGTTAGTTAGATTGGCTGTGAACGGACATGTATTGTAGCTTTCTACTAGCTAGCCAATGCTAACGTCAGCTGTAATGTTAGGTCGTTAACTACCTAAAGTTACCGTACATTGGCTAGTTAGCTAGTAGTTATGGTGTTATAGTTATTGTGTAACCCTGGTTAGCTAATCGTTTTACTTATCTATTAATGGTAAAATGAAGAATATTATAACGTTAGTTAACGGAATGGGAAGCTAACGGTAGGAGGCAGCTAACGTTCAATCGCTGCTGACTTTAGCTAACGAGGCTCATGAAATGCCCACAAATTGTTGACTCTTGGCACTTAGTTGGGCCATTTCAGATTGCTGTGTGCACCTTCAACATTCGTTAACTAGTTACCCTCTACAGTCTTTGTGTCATTCTAGGAAATGTTACTAGCTAGCATAGTCTGCTGTAACAGTAACAGTAAGTCTTTGTAATGACAAGACAAACTGGGTGGTTCGAGCCCTGAATTCTGATTGGTTGAAATCCGTGGTATATCAGACCGTATGATAACGTTTATTTTTGCTGCTGTAATTACATTGGTAACCAGTTTATAATAGCAACAATGCACCTCAGGGGTTTGTGATATGGCCAATATACCACGGCAAAGGGCTGTGTCCTAGAACAGCCCTTAGCCGTGGTATATTGGCCATATACCACACCCCCTTGGGCCTTATTGCTTAATGACGATTTTGCTGCTAGCTTGCTAACATTGTTTTGAATAAACCACATTGGCATTCCCAATGAATGTCAACTTCTTTGAAGAGCTATGGTTAGCTGTCCAGCTACAGTAGAGGTTGACTGATGATTTTTAACGCCAATACCAATTTATTGGAGAACCAAAAATATATATTTTAAAATCAGCCAATTTTAATCTGTATGTTTGTGTGTGTAATAATGAAAATTACAACTACTGAATGAACACTTATTTTAACTTAATATAATACATAAATAAAAGTCTCAAATAAATAATGAAACATGTTCAATTTGGTTTAAATAATGCAAAAACAGTGTTGGAGAAGAAAGTAAAAGTGCAATATGTGCCATGTAAAAAAAAAAAAGCTAATGTTTAAGTTCCTTGCTCAGAACATGAAAGCTGGTGGTTCCTTTTTAACATGAGTCTTCAATATTCTCAGTTAAGAAGTTTTAGGTTGTAGTTATTATAGCAATTATAGGACTATTTCTCTCTATACCATTGGTATTTCATATACCTTTGACTATTGGATGTTCTTATAGGCACTATAGTATTGCCAGCCTAACCTCGGAAGTTGATAGGCTTGAAGTCAAAAACAGCGCTTGTGCTTCAAGCATTGCGAAGAGCTGCTGGCAAACGCAGGAAAGTGCTGTTTGAATGAATGTTTACTAGCCTGCTGCTGCCTGCCACCGCTCAGTCAGACTGGTCTATCAAATTATAGACTTAATTATAATATAATGAACACACAAATACGAGCCTTAGGTCATTAATATGGTCAAATCTGGCAAATGAATTAGTCTTTGTTAGGATGAAATGGTCTTCACGCAGTTCACAATGAGCCAGACAGTCCGAACTGCTGCATAAATTCTGACAATGCTTGCACAGAACGCAAGAGAAGTGACAATTTCCATAGTTAATATATCCTGCCAACATTAATTTATTTTACCTAAATATGCAGGTTAAAAAAATATATACTTGTGTATTGATTTTAAGAAAGGCATTGATGTTTATGGTTAGGTACATTGGTGCAATGACAGTGCTTTTTTTTTTGCAAATGTGCTTGTTAAATTATCACCTGTTTGGCGAAGTAGGCTATGATTCAATGATAAATTAACAGGCACCGCATTAATTATTTGCAAAGCAGAACAAGCTACCAGTAGTTAAACCAGTAATATCATCAACCATGTGTAGTTAACTAGTGATTATGTTAAGATTGATTGTTTTTTAGATTATAAGTTTAAAGCTAGCTAGCAACTTACCGTAGCTCCTTTCTGCACTCACGTAACAGGTGTAATCAGCCGTAATCGGTGTCCAAAAAATGCAGATTACCGATTATGAAAATGTGAAATTGGCCCTAATTAATCGGCCATGCCGATTTTAATCAGTCGACCTCTAGTACTGTATTTCTGTTGCCTCTGTTAATCTGCTCGCATAATCAGGCTAGCTATAGGCCCACTAGTTTGTTCCCACATATAATAAAGCTAGTTAACTCACTGGATTGATTACCTTACTTAGCTAACTAGCTAGTTAGTAGCTTATTGACGATGTCTGTAAATGTGAGTGGAGCCTAATTTTTCCATGCATGGGAGTGATGACGTTTCATTCTGAAAGTGTAACTATCTTGCACTGGTTAGGACAAGACTTATTTTACTGTGCATGTAGTTTTTTCCCCCCAAAGAAACTAACCAACCTCGTTTTTTTTTTCTTTTTTTCAGTCAAATTTTTGGAAGTCATAAAGCCGTTTTGTGCGGTCTTACCCGAGATTCAGAAACCGGAGAGAAAGGTATAGTATACCGCAATCTCTCCTCACTAGCTCTTCAACAATCTTAGCTCTAGTGATGATTCTAAAACCTCCCTCTTTTACCTATACAGATTCAGTTCAGAGAAAAAGTACTATGGACTGCCATCACTCTCTTCATCTTCCTGGTGTGCTGCCAGGTTAGTATCTGCTGAACATCTGTCTCTGTAATTCTATATATTGTATGGTTCTTGCAGAGAAGCCCTGCCTGTCTTTGGTCTTATTATCACTAGCTGATAATATGGTTAAGGCCACAGGTAATGATGACTCAATGAGTGTAGTTTTAACTCTTGTGGGTACAGTGTATTGGGTTCATTCTTTCTTTGTCTCCTGTCCTCCTAGATTCCCCTCTTTGGCATCATGTCCTCAGACTCTGCAGATCCCTTCTACTGGATGAGAGTAATCCTGGCTTCCAACAGAGGTGAGAAACAAACAGTCTGGTTCTACTTAGTTTGAATGCTTGCCTGTGTCTTTAATCATCAGTTCATAGGGAGGAAGACGAGTTTGAACTGTGCATCCCTAGTAACAGATTTGGCCCCGCCCACAAAGGGTTTAATTTTTTTTTTTTGAAGGAATCTCTCATTGAAATGCATTAACTTTAGTGCTGCGTTAAATGGCTTAAATATAATATTTTTTAAATAACCAAGTGTTCTATCTATAACCGAGTTGATGCCTGATATATGATGTGTAAAGCCAGCAAGTAATTATTTCAAGCTACAATGCCACGGTGGTAAAATGCTAATTCAATGCAATAACAGCATGCACGCTGGTGTCCGGTGCCATTGTAAAAACAGACACATTTGCTGGGTCCATAGTGAGTGGGAACAATATCATAGTTTTTGCTTTGCTTCTTCTCCACTGCAGTGTATTTCTGGAGGTTAGGACTGGAAATATATCGTGCTGGTTAGATAGTCAGCCAGTCATGATATTGGCTGCTAAGTAGCTACAGTTACTACTAGTAGCTAGCTAATAGAAGAGAATACTAAAAATAATGTTTGTCAAGTGTCATGACTGCATGTTATGTATACCTAGCTAGCTGTGTGTGCGTTTTGAACATGACAACTTTCAAACAACCCAAAGATGGTACGCTATCGAGTTGGCTAACTATTTTCGAATTAGGCATTAGTTTCATAACCCAATCTAGCTAAGTTTGCAAGCTATCTTTATCTGGCCTGCATAATATTTTCTGCCTTGTTTGTCGATCTTTAAAGCTACCTAACAATGCAGTACCAACCTGCCTAGCTGCACATCCAACCAGCTAGTAATAGGCAGCTAGCTAATAGTGCTGAGTGATTAGTGCTTTTTCATTTCTGTTTGATTTAAAAAATAATGGATTTTGGTATTTTATTTATTTTTAAATCACAATGCATTATGAAATGACATTCAAATGTTGTTTTTTCATGTTAAATTTCTAATCCAAAAATAATTAACATTCAATTGCCAAAACATTTAAAATATGTGATTCTCTCAGGTCCACATTGGATAGACATCAATAGGAAATTACTATAAAATATTTCAGATGTGTATATTACTTTGTTTTTATTTGACTTTATTTTTAATTCCTTAAAGTCATCTCATCTCTGTTCAGGCAGTAGCAGCCAAACAGCTCTGTGCTCCCCAAATACTGTACTGTCTTTAGTCATCCTATTTAGCTAGGCTAGCCTGCTCAAGCATGCTGCAGAGGCTGTCTGAGAATCCCTTTACTAGTTCTTCAAAGTAAATGAGACATACTTTCCAGAAGTATCTCCATCCCTCTTTGTACATTCCTCTCTCATGAGGTCTGTGTGAAACTAACTGAACATAGTTAAGTGTATGTGTTCTTGTGCTGAACTAGGTTGAATATTTGCTTTATGGAAACTACAGCTTCCTTCAGCCCAGCGCGCCACATTTTTCTTGATGTGATTTCTCATGATTTGATTTCTCTGTAGAGAAATGGTGTGTTGGGCTCACCAAAACCCTCAACTAAATGGAATTCAAGTAATTGAACAGCTGTCGGTCAATTAGTTGTTTAATAACCAAAAAAGGAAATGTCGGTGACTCACTCAGCACTACTAAATACTTATAGTACAGAAAATACCTTCAAGTCTAAGTTGGATATTAGAAGTGCTGTACTTACTAAATAATATATTGTACTGCCAGTTAAGATCGCATGAATATGATCTTAACCAATAAATATTGCATGTTAACTTTAAACAAAACACAGCTTTACCCTAAAGCTTTACCCTTCCTGGTTGTTGCTAAGCTAAACAATGGGCTCACAGCATTGACATAGCGGTCTAACGCACTGGATCTCAGTGCTTGAGGCGTCACTACAGACATCCTGGTTCGAATCCAGTCTGTATCACAACCGGCCGTGATTGGGAGTCCCATAGGGCGGCGCACAATTGGCCCGGCGGCTTCTGGGATTGACCGGTGTAGGCCGTCATTGTAAATAAGAATTTGTTCTGAACTGACATGCCTAGTTAAATAAACAAATATTGACACCTGGCTCTCTTCATTTATTAACGACTCTCAATCTTGGCTACTGATTATGTTAGAGGCATCTATATTACACCTTCACTGTTTGGTTCCCACCTCTTACATGGGGAAATAATTATTCCCTGTGATGTTATCAGGTCTCATCCCTTTTGACAAGCAGTCTTTGCAAAAGCTGACATTCTTTAGCTGATATCAGCATATTCAGAGCTTTGCCTTTGTTAGAATCCCCTTTTCCATTACAACAGTGTTGGTTCATAATAATGGTTGACTGATCCTCCACCATTCTACAGGTACTCTGATGGAGCTGGGTATCTCACCCATTGTTACCTCTGGTCTCATCATGCAGCTGCTGGCTGGAGCCAAGATCATTGAGGTTGGAGACACCCCCAAGGACAGAGCACTCTTCAATGGAGCACAGAAATGTAGGTCCACCCTCTAATCATCTTGTACAGAAGAAGTATTTACCAAGGAATGGGATTCATCATAATATGTTGAATTATGGTTATGTAGCCACCTGGCAACTGTTCTGATTTGTGGGCTTGTATATGACGGGTATTAGAATAAGGGTCTCTAGCCTGTCATAAGGCTGGGGTGTATTCAGTATCCCGTTGCAAAGTGTTTTTCCACTCACAACAGTCTAAGGATATTGAATGCAACCATCTTCCTTTTTCTCTGCAGTGTTTGGCATGATCATCACCATTGGGCAGGCCATTGTTTACGTGATGACTGGGATGTACGGAGACCCCTCAGAGATGGGTGCTGGGATCTGCCTGCTCATCATCATTCAGGTTAGTTAGACCCCTCCCCAGTTCATATAAACCGTTCACTAATTGTACCCTTTAGGTACAGAGACCTAACTTTCACAACTAAAACCCTTTGGCAGACATTTCTTTAATCTGTCAATCAGTCATGCTCAACTGTCTGCTCTGCTTTCATCCGCCTGGTCAGAGCGTTGGGCCAGTAACTGAAAGGTCGCTGGTTCGAATCCCTGTGCCAGGAAGGTGGAATAATCTGCCGTTCTGCAAGGCAGTTAGCCCACAACTGCTTCCCGGGCGCCGCACCTCTCCCATTTCAGTTGAATGCATTCAGTTGTGCTGACTCGGTATACCCTTTCCCTTCCCTATTTTAAGCTCTCTCCTTCTTCCCCAGCTGTTTGTGGCAGGTCTGATTGTGCTGCTGCTGGATGAGCTGCTGCAGAAGGGCTATGGTTTAGGCTCTGGTATCTCCCTGTTCATTGCCACCAACATCTGTGAGACCATCGTCTGGAAGGCCTTCAGTCCCACTACTGTCAACACTGGGAGAGGTAGGTAGCACTAAGGCTAGTATACATATGACCAAAAGTAGGTGGACACGTGCTCGTCGAACATCTCATTCCAAAGTCATGGGCATTAGTATGGAGTTGGTCCCCCCCCCCTTTGCTGCTATAACAGCCTCCACTCAGCCACAAGAGCAGTAGTGAGGTTGGGCGATTAGGCCTGGCTCTGTCGGTGTTCCAATTCATCCCAAAGGTGTTCTATGGGGTTGAGGTCAGGGCTTTGTGCAGGCCAGTCATGTTCTTCCTCACCGATCTCAACCATTTCTGTATGGACCTCACTTTGTGAACGGGGTCATTGTCATGCTGAAACAGGAAAGGGCCTTCCCCAAACTGTTGCCACAAAGTTGGAAGCACAAAATCATCTCGAATGTCATTGTATGCTGTAGCATTGAGTTCCAGTGAAGGGAAATGAGGGGCCTAGCCCGACCCATGAAAAACAGCCCCAGACCATTTATTCTTCCTCCAACAAACTTTAGTTGGCACTATGCATTGGGGCAGGTAGCGCTCCCCTGGCATCCGCCAAACCCAGATTCATCCCTCAGACTGCCAGATGGTGAAGTATGATTCATCACTCCAGAGAACGCATTTCCACTGCTCCAGACTCCAATGGCGGTGAGCTTTACACCACTCCAGCCGATGCTTGGCATTGTGCATGGTGATCTTAGGTTTGTGTGTGGCTGCTCAGCTATGGAAGCTAATTTCATTAAGCTCCCGATGAACAGTTCTTGTGCTGACGTGGCTTCCAAAGGCAGTTTGGAACTTAGTAGTGAGTGTTGCAACCGAGGAGACAATTTTTATGCGCGTCAGCATTCGGCCACTTCGCGGCTGTGCTCCTAGAAATTTTTACTTCACAATAACAGCACTTACAGTTGACCTGGGTAGATCTAGCAGGGCAGAAATTTGACGAACTGACTTGTTGAAAAGGTGGCATCCTATGACGGTGCCATGTTGAAAGTCAATAAGTGCTTAAGTACAGGTCAATCTACTGCCAATGTTTGTCTTTAGAGATTGCATGGCTGTGTGCTCGATTTTTTTTTTTATACCTGTCAGCAATGGGTGTGGCTGAAATAGCCGAAACCACTCATTTCAAGGGGTGTCCACATACTTTTGTGTAACTAGTGTATGTGTATTTACAATGTGCTCTTGTTCTTCAGTCAGGGTTGTTCCCCCTGCTGTGCTGTGGTTAGTTAGGTAACCTTGTCTCTTGTGTCTCAGGAACGGAGTTTGAAGGTGCCGTCATTGCCCTGTTCCACCTGTTGGCCACCCGCACAGACAAGGTGCGCGCCCTGAGAGAGGCCTTCTACCGCCAGAACCTGCCTAACCTCTTGAACCTCATCGCCACAGTCTTCGTCTTTGCTGTTGTCATATACTTCCAGGTCAGTGGACAGACAACTCGTTTTATAGCCTATATCGTCTTGACTGTGATTTGATTGGTTTTACAAATCGCTTTCAATTAATTGCTTACGTGACCTTTATGACCATTGGCTCTGACAATGTGAACATAAATGTTCAGACCAAAAAGCTGCATGCATAGAATAATTGAAGACAAACTTTGAATACCATTGGATTTCCGTGGTTGTTTTTGAAAGGTCTTGAACACTTCTCGCCTCCTTCCAGGGCTTCAGGGTGGACTTGCCCATCAAGTCTGCCCGTTACCGTGGTCAGTACAACACCTATCCCATCAAGCTCTTCTACACCTCCAACATTCCCATCATCCTCCAATCTGCCCTTGTGTCCAACCTGTACGTCATCTCTCAGATGCTCTCCACACGATTCAGTGGCAACTTTCTGGTTAACCTGCTGGGCACCTGGTCTGTAAGTACCTGTCCGCAATGACCTTTGAGTGTCGCTTCTGTGTTCATTACACAGAGGTGGAGACTTGCCTCACCCATGTTCATTACACCAGTACTATTTATTTATTTTTTCTCATCACATTTAACCTTCATGAGGTTAAAACCAATACTGAATAATTCTGTGTGACTGTAAACAATGAAGAGTCTGTTTGATGCCATAGTGGTGGTTATGATCACATGTTTTGCACTACTATGACAGCACACTGGTAGTGTTGACCAATTTAGACATTTCTTTCAGCAGTCCTGTGTAAGAGAGCTAGCCATAGGAAGGCTTTAAGAGGGCTCAGACTAACATTTTCCCCTGGTCGCACTGGTGCCTGTTTTTCAGTTGGTGGCACCAGCCCAAGATTTGGTCGCACTCCCGTGGGAAATGCATAACCATGGTAGCAATTGAAAGGGAACCATTTGGAGATTATTGGAAAGTTGATTTTTATGTGCATTTTAATCTGAAAATACTCCTTGATACATTCAGTAACATACGAATATTCCTGGAAAATGTAGGGTAGAACGTAAGACCAAAAGACCAATCTCTTAAGTGGCCACACCTCTCCAAATTGTGCACAGTTCCTAAGTAATTTCAATGCCTTTTTATTACTCAAGAATCTTCAACTAGTAAGATGCTTTTGAGCTCACCTAGCTGTGTTGTTGAGGAACTACAGCAAGCACAACCCTGCATCCCCACCATCACACAATTACTGTTTACACAATCTAAAAACAATCCATTTTTATAAATCGCATAATGTGCATCACATGATATTTCAGTGTTAGACTTTCACAATGAAATTCAAGGAAAGTATCATTTTGATACACATAGAAAGGAGTCATGATTGGTGGGCACGGTTTTCTTTCTGAGCTCTGTAGAGATAAATCAGATAAAGCCTGAACTGTACGACATCGTTTCCAACAGGCCAATATTCTACATACTTTAGTGCAAAAAACTTGGTAATTTAACTACAATGAACATACAGTAGTCCATTCTGCGCATACTTGTCCGGTCTGTTTCTTTTACGCCTGCTATGTAAAAGAGACAGAAATGCATAATCGAGAGTGGTCGCGTCTTGAGCCCTGTTTTACTCATAACAGCCCTGATTGGGTTATGCTTACATGAAGAATCTATACTTAATTGATTGTGTGTTTTGTATAGGATACTTCCACTGGAGGACCAGCTCGTGCCTACCCAGTTGGAGGTCTCTGCTACTACCTCTCTCCCCCGGAGTCCTTTGGTTCTGTTTTGGATGACCCCATCCATGCTGCAATCTACATAGTCTTCATGCTGGGCTCCTGTGCCTTCTTCTCCAAGACATGGATCGAGGTTTCAGGATCCTCGGCCAAAGATGTGAGTCACTTGATGTATTTGCTTCATCTGTTACAGATGCACTTTTACTGTAGGTACACTGAAGTATGTGTGGTAGTTGCTAACTCTGCATGTCTGACAGGTGGCTAAGCAGCTGAAGGAACAGCAGATGGTGATGAGGGGACACAGAGAGACCTCCATGGTGCACGAGCTCAACCGGTAAAAACATACACACCTTTTGGTTGCACTCTGGCCCAAGTGTTAATTGCTGTGTATTTTTCTACACATTTCTAAAATCTTGTTCTTTGTGAAGGTACATCCCCACGGCTGCAGCTTTCGGTGGCCTATGCATAGGTGGGCTGTCCGTCATGGCGGACTTTCTGGGCGCCATTGGTTCGGGTACTGGAATTCTATTGGCCGTGACCATCATCTACCAGTACTTTGAGATCTTCGTCAAGGAGCAGAGTGAAATGGGCAGCATGGGAGCGCTGCTATTCTAGAAACACCCTCCAACATGCACCACAGACACACAGCCTCCACCCTCTACAAATTACTTTTTATTTTGCATTGTATCTAATGCGCACAAATCAGTACATTCTGCCTCTGCGACGCGTCCTCTTTCTCAGCTTCTTTGTGTTCCCAGAAGCTCTTGAGGGCTCGCGCAGACTGGATCTCACTGGGAAAGAAAGATGGTACTTGACCCAGTGTTCAGCATGGACTTGCGTCTGTTCTGTCCCGTTGTTTTTCAATACCATTTACCCTCTCTCCATCTGACCAGCCAGGCTACTCTGCTGATGGTCTTATCTTCTATAGAAGCTTGCTCAAGGAAATTGAAGACTGACTCCATTTTAAAGGAGTCTGTTCTTAAACCAACAAGCACTACACCTGGACATTTTTGGAGAGTAAGTCATGTCATGTTCATTTCAGGTCATTGTAAGCTGTGCATGGGGTTTGAAGAGCCACATTGGGGTAAAGAAAGTATAAATATACTTGTATATGTATCCTTTAAGTGGCTCTGGGAATCTCCAACAAGCTTTGTTGGTGTATTTACTTTTTAAAACATTTTAATCATGGAATATATTTGTATTCATGCTGGTCCTATCAATAGCATATGTTAGTACTTTGTCTCTGGGTCCTAAAGGAAAGTGTTTGTGTTGTGGTCTTTCATTCCCAGACAATCGCTGTAGAAACTGCCTAGATGTCATTGGGTTTGGTAGGAATGGAATGGGGTTTCACTTAAAGAGTTTTTTACTTTCTGTATTGGACATAGTTATGAAATTTGACTAGGATTTAATTTTTTAGATCCTCATCCCCCACTGAACTGTCAGTGTCCCCAAATAAAACACTACCATGGACATAGGGCCCATGTCTTTGTTCAGGCCAATATTTTTCAATAAAAAGCTAGAAAACAACATTCTGTGTTGAACCTTCACATGGCATAAGTCACACCAATATGCATCAAACAAGGTTTATCCCAATAGTATTGTGGTACATACTGCCAGATGAGTGCAGTACAGGTTTCACTACTCTTTGGGAGAGTACTGCCAAATAGTCACCTGGTACTGTTGGTAGGAGTTTCCCCGCACCACTGGTCCAGTCTCATTGTTTTTATCCTCATTATGGGGGTTGTGTAATCTGATCCTGGATCTACCTCGAACTGCTGCACAAATGACCAGTGGCTGCCCGGATGACGTCATAAGACTGCGTCCAGAAATCGAAGCAAAGAGAGGTCAAAGGAAACGGAAGCCGGGCGGTTATTAATTACATGGCTATGTTCACTGCAGCTAATTGTACAAAAACCGTCGTTGCTTCTGATCTAAGTAGAGGACCAACGGATATCAACACCGTCTGTCATGTCGTACTGTAAGCAAGAGGGTAATAGTGCACCTTTAGATTTTCATTCATTTCGCTTGTCCAATGAATGTTATTGAAGGGGCTAGCATGGTAACGTTAGGTATCTAGTTAACTTGCGAAGCAAGTCAGCGGTGCTTGTTCCAGCTTGATTTGTGCAGTAACTTCATGTATCTTAGTTCCGGTCAGTTATAGGGTTTGAAGAGGTCTATAAATGGGGCAATCAAATTCTCAGGATTACTCTGATTTGTAAAGGAAGGCTATTCGTACGAGACGAACACATTAACTTCCACGCTAGCCAGATAACTTCAGGCAGAGCTGTCAAAGCGCTTACCAGAAGATACCGACCCTGCCGTTACGCTTGTTTACACTAATGTCAAAACGCGATCATGGTTCCATTTAGTTCTGACTCGAGGTGGCATTCAGCCATTCGCTTTGCCCAAGACTACTCTGTGTGTGTGAACTACATCCACGGCGCTGTGTTTAAACATGTATAAACGTCAATCATGGCTTGCAATATGGCTTTCGAAACGTATGGCCCTTTATCTTTCTTCAGCAAGAACCAATCCTTCAAATAAAAGATACACTTACATGCTGACCACACTGTTCGCGTTGCGTGAGCAAAATAAATGTTTTTTATTTTATTTTTTTATTTTCACCTTTATTTAACCAGGTAGGCTAGTTGAGAACAAGTTCTCATTTGCAACTGCGACCTGGCCAAGATAAAGCATAGCAGTGTGAACAGACAACACAGAGTTACACATGGAGTAAACAATTAACAAGTCAAAAAAAAGGGGGGAGTCTATATACAATGTGTGCAAAAGGCATGAGGTAGGCGAATAATTACAATTTTGCAGATTAACACTGGAGTGATAAATTATCAGATGGTCATGTACAGGTAGAGATATTGGTGTGCAAAAGAGCAGAAAAGTAAATAAATAAAAACAGTATGGGGATGAGGTAGGTGAAAATGGGTGGGCTATTTACCAATAGACTATGTACAGCTGCAGCGATCGGTTAGCTGCTCAGATAGCTGATGTTTGAAGTTGGTGAGGGAGATAAAAGTCTCCAACTTCAGCGATTTTTGCAATTCGTTCCAGTCACAGGCAGCAGAGTACTGGAACGAAAGGCGGCCGAATGAGGTGTTGGCTTTAGGGATGATCAATGAGATACACCTGCTGGAGCGCGTGCTACGGATGGGTGTTGCTATCGTGACCAGTGAACTGAGATAAGGCGGAGCTTTACCTAGCATGGACTTGTAGATGACCTGGAGCCAGTGGGTCTGGCGACGAATATGTAGCGAGGGCCAGCCGACTAGAGCATACAAGTCGCAGTGGTGGGTGGTATAAGGTGCTTTAGTGACAAAGCGGATGGCACTGTGATAGACTGCATCCAGTTTGCTGAGTAGAGTGTTGGAAGCCATTTTGTAGATGACATCGCCGAAGTCGAGGATCGGTAGGATAGTCAGTTTTACTAGGGTAAGCTTGGCGGCGTGAGTGAAGGAGGCTTTGTTGCGGAATAGAAAGCCGACTCTTGATTTGATTTTCGATTGGAGATGTTTGATATGAGTCTGGAAGGAGAGTTTACAGTCTAGCCAGACACCTAGGTACTTCTAGATGTCCACATATTCAAGGTCGGAACCATCCAGGGTGGTGATGCTAGTCGGGCATGCGGGTGCAGGCAGCGATCGGTTGAAAAGCATGCATTTGGTTTTACTAGCGTTTAAGAGCAGTTGGAGGCCACGGAAGGAGTGTTGTATGGCATTGAAGCTCGTTTGGAGGTTAGATAGCACAGTGTCCAATGACGGGCTGAAAGTATATAGAATGGTGTCGTCTGCGTAGAGGTGGATCAGGGAATCACCCGCAGCAAGAGCAACATCATTGATATATACAGAGAAAAGAGTCGGCCCGAGAATTGAACCCTGTGGCACCCCCATAGAGACTGCCAGAGGACCGGACAGCATGCCCTCCGATTTGACACACTGAACTCTGTCTGCAAAGTAATTGGTGAACCAGGCAAGGCAGTCATCCGAAAAACCGAGGCTACTGAGCCTGCCGATAAGAATATGGTGATTGACAGAGTCGAAGGCCTTGGCAAGGTCGATGAAGACGGCTGCACAGTACTGTCTTTTATCGATGGCGGTTATGATATCGTTGATGATATGATATCGTACACGTACATGGTATTAAATCATTACACCCACACTGCTCACGATATTCTGCGTAGCATTTATATAACTTGGTTCTATTTGTGATGTGCTGAAAGTCCCGCCCCTCCCATCTCATTGATTTTTAGGAGCATATACCCACGTGGGTGGTAGTGTTAATGCACCTTACAGTTGGTTGCCGACCACCTGATAAAGTCAGAAGAAGAAGCCTGAAGGAGGAGAGATTACTTGAAACAAACGTTTACCCTTTTATCTGTGGATTAATTTCCGAGTAAAGGACACTGTTAATATCCCAGGACAAATTAGTTGCAACAGCAAGCTAGCTAGCTAAATTGACATCAATGTTTAATGCTTTTTGACCTGTCCCAAAAATTAATATAGTTGGTTCAGAGTTCGTTTTGATATTTCAACTTGCGTGTCCTGATTGCATCTGGTATGTGTGGACAAAATCAACATGCATTTGAAGGTCTGGTCAGCATGTTAAGGTCTTAGCCTGGGGCTAAGGGAGTTTTCACACTTGCACATTCTAAAGTGGGCTAGCACCAACCTTAGCCCAGAACTAGCTGGCTCTGCTCCGGAGCACTTTTGGGGGTTTTCCAGTGTGAATCAGGGTCAGGAACAACTACTAGAATGCCCAGTCCAATCAATAAAGCTGCACTGTTATTTTGACAAGTCAATTCATACTATTTAATCCTATTTGAGGACAAAAACCAAATCCATGCAAAAACATTGCTATGCCTAACAAACATGGTTATTATGGCTGGCTGGCTAATGTCTTCTCACTTATCAAACTAAAGCTACAAACACTACAAATGGAACGGCAGCAAACACTTCATTTGTCTGTTTTCATAGATTTTCTATTTACTTTTAAATGGATATATCCATGATAATAATATTGTTGAATGATTCCTACTAGATCAGAAAAGTTGATGCCTCGTTCATGCACACCATTCTCTGTACAGGGGTGAGAAAGAATTTCAAAAGTCAAACATTGTTTGAGGTCAGACAGGCAGATGGCGAAGTTTATACAAACCATCACTGTTGAAATCAAATGCTAGGCTAGACGCAAGATGAAATAATGTGTTAATAAATGCCGTATTGCTTATAACATTGGTCACATGTTGTTTGTCCGTTAGCCCTGGGCTGTGGAATACCAGTGTGATTCCTTAGCCCAGGGCTAAAGCTTAGTCTAGGATTAACAAATGCTTGTGTGAACAGGCTAAACTAGCCCAGGGCCAGTCTAGCCTGTGGCTATGATATCCCGGGGCTAAGAACAATGCAGTGTGAAAATGCCTTTTATATCAGTTTTGCACATATCCATACTGCTATGGGTACCTTACACTTACAGATGTGCAGAGCATGCTAGATAGTTAAACTTACTTCAATGCAGGGATGTGATATGCCACTGTACTCCAATTTGTACCTTTATCCAAATCCACACTGTTCCGTCAAGAAGATTGAAATACTGCTAGTTTTTTTCTGAAAACTGCCCTTTTCATTCTCATGCTCGCTAGCTGTAGCCACCGCAGCCATTTTGGGATGGCTTTGTCAGCCAATCAGCTCCTTTGTTGTTTAACGCATCATGCCATTCCATAATGGCAGCTGTAGCTACTGCTAGCTAGCATGAGGATGAAAAGAGTTTTCAGAGAAAATAGCAGTATTTAAATCTTCTCGATGGAGCAGTGTGGATAAAGGTAAAATTTGAATACAGTGGCATATCCCATCCCTGCATCCGACCCACGTCTCGCGCCGGCTCTACGGTGTCCGAATGTAACCATGATTTGCTTTCCGACCTCAGTGCAGCTCAGTGTAAACAAGTATAACAAGTAGGGTCGGTATCTTCTGGCAATCGAAGCGCATGTCATGTCAGGTGACAGTTCAGTTGTTTTTATATCTGGACCCTGCTGGTTAAACATAGTTAGTGGGCATTGATTCAGCGTTCTGTTTACAGTATTATACAATTTGTATAATTGGTCTCCCACTTTGCTTTAATAAAAACCAGCCCGGAGACAGGGAAGGGGAAGTGCAATTAGCATGTCATGGTCATAGCAGGGTGCCCATTGTTTCCTTAGTGATCGCATCTTTTCATGCTATCGTCTCACCTGTGTTTTCGCCTTGCCAGGTAAAGATCGTATCATCTTCGTTACCAAGGAAGACCATGAAGCACCTAGCAACGCCGAGCTCATTGCAGATGACCCCAATGACCCCTACGAAGATCAGGGTAAGTGGGCTGTGAATTCATGTCGGGGATGTAGAAGGATTATGAAACACTCAACAGTGGTGTAGTCATTACAAAGATACCAAAGAGGTGAATTCTGAAGTTACAACCATGTCAATTAAGTGCATTCGGAAAGTATTTAGACCCCCTTGACTTTTTCCACATTTTGTTATGTTACAGCCTTAATCTAAAATGGATTCAATAAATAAAAATCCTCATGAACAGAAATAAGGTATTTCTGTTCTTTATTTTTAAAACAACAGTTTTCACTTTGTCATTATGCGGTATTGTGTGTAGATTGCTGAGGATATATTTTTTTTGTTCATCCACTTTAGAATAAGGCTGTAACATAACAAAATGTGGAAAAAGTCAAGGGGTCTGAATACTCTCCGAAAGCACTGTGTGTGTGTGTGTGTGTGTGTGTGTGTGTGTGTGTGTGTGTGTGTGTGTGTGTGTGTGTGTGTGTATAGAGGGAGAGATATTACAAATTTAAAACAGAAATACCTTATTTACATAAGTATTCAGACCCTGAAATTGAGCTCAGGGGTATCCTGTTTCCATTGATCATCCTTGAGATGTTTCTACAACTTGATTGGAGTTCACCTGTGGTAAATTCAGTTGATTGCACATGATTTGGAAAGGCACACACCTGTTGTGTCTATATAAGGTCCCACAGTTGAGAGTGCATGTCAGAGCTAAAGCCAAGCCATGAGGTCGAAGCAATTGTCCGTAGAGTTCCGAGACATGATTGTATCTAGGCACAGATCTGGGGAAGGGTACCAAAAAATGTCTACAACGTTGGAGGTCCCCAAGAACACAGTGGCCTCCATCATTCTTACATGCATGATGCAGTTTAGAACCACCTAGACTCTTCCTAGAGCTGGCTGCCTGGCCAAACTGAGCAATCGGGGGAGAAGGGCCTTGGTCAGGGAGGTGACCAAGAACCCGATGGTCACTCTGACAGAGCTCCAGAGTTCGTCTGTGGAGATGGGAGAACCTTCCAGAAGGACAACCATCTCTGCATCACTCCACCAATCAGGCCTTTATGGTAGAGTGGCCAGACTCTCAGACCATGAGAAAGAAGATTCTCTGGTCTGATGGAACCAAGATTGAACTCTTTGGCCTGAATGCCAAGTGTCATGTCTGGAGGAAACCAGGCACCGCTCATCAGCTGGCCAAAACCATCCCTAAAATAAAGCATGCTGGTATTTTATTAGGATCCCCATTAGCTGTTGAAAAAGCAGTAGCTACTCTTCCTGGGGTCCACACAAAACATAAAACATAATACTGTCAGGGGTGCGTAACTGGTGGCAGGGAAGTCAAACACAGGAGTGTAGAACTTGGTAAATAGCCAGAGCCGTTTAATGTACATAACTACCGGCATACAAAAATAACAAAACACATGGGCACAAAACCCGTATCGCACCAGTCACATAAAGCACACATACTTACAATAAACAATTCCCGACAAGGACATGGGGGAAACAGAGGGAAAATATACAACATGTAATTAGGAAATTGAAACCAGGTGAGTGAAAACAAGACAAAACAAATGGAACATAAAAAAATGGATCGGTGATGGCTAGAAGGCCGGTGAGGTCGTCCGCCGAACACCCCCCGAACAAGGAGAGTAACCGACTTCGGGAGAAGTCGTGACAAATACAGAATGGCATAATACAGAACATCATTCGACAACAGCAGCTCAAGGACAGAACTACATACGTTTTTTTAAAAGGCACACGTAGCCTACATATCAATGCAGACACAAACTATCTAGGTCAAATAGGGGAGAGGTGTTATGGTGGCAGCATAATGCTGTGGGGATGTTTTTCAGGGACTGGGAGTCTCAGGATTGAGAGAAAGATGAACGGAGCAAAGTACATAGAGATCCTTGATGAAAACCTGCTCCAAAGCACTCAAGACCTCAGACTGGGGCAAAGGTTCACATTCCAACAGGACAACAACCCTAAGCATACAGCCAAGACAACACAGAAGTATCTTTGGGACAAGTCTCTGAATTTTTTTATTTTATTTCACCTTTATTTAACCAGGTAAGCTAGTTGATAACAAGTTCTCATTTACAACTGCGACCTGGCCAAGATAAAGCAAAACAGTGTGAGAAACAACAACAACACAGAGTTACACATGGAAAAAACAAGCGTACAGTCAATAACACAATATTTAAAAAAAAGAAAGTCTATATACAGTGTGTGCAAATGGCGTGAGGAGGTAAGGCAATAAATAGGCCATAGTAGCAAGTAATTACAATTTAGCAAATGAACACTGGAGTGATAGATGTGCAAGTATAAATACTGGTGTGCAAAAGAGTAGAAAATAAATAAAAACAATATGGGGATGAGGTAGGTAGATTGGATGGGCTATATACAGATGGGCTATGTACAGCTTCAGCGATCGGTTAGCTGCTCGGATATCTGATGTTTAAAGTTAGTGAGGGAAATATAAGTCTCCAGCTTCAGCGATTTTTGCAATTCGTTCCAGTCATTGGCAGCAGAGAACTGGAAGGAAAGGCGGCCAAAGAGCTGTTGGCTTTGGGGATGACCAGTGAGATATATCTGCTGGAGAGCGTGCTACGGGTGGGTGTTGTTATCGTGACCAGTGAGCTGAGATAAGGTGGAGCTTTACCTAGCAAAGACTTATAGATGACCTGGAGCCAGTGGGTTTGGCGACGAATATGAAGCAAGGGCCAGCCGATTAGAGCATACAGGTCGCAGTGGTGGGTGGTACAGTGGGGCAAAAAAGTATTTAGTCAGCCACCAATTGTGCAAGTTCTCCCACTTAAAAAGATGAGGCCTGTAATTTTCATCATAGGTACACTTCAACTATGACAGACAAAATGGAGAGAAAAAAATCCAGAAAATCACATTGTAGGATTTTTTATGAATTTATTTGCAATTGCTTCCAAAAGGTGCTTCAACAAAGTACTGAGTAAAGGGTCTGAATGCTTATGTAAATGTGAATGTGATATTTATTTATTATATTATTTATATTTATTTATTATAAAATTGTACAAGTTTGCAAAAATGTCTAAAAACCTGTTTTTTTTTTCATCATCATGGGGTATTGTGTGTAGATCGATGAGGGGGAAATGTCTATTTAATCCATTTTAGAATAAAACTGTAACGTAGCAAAATGTGGAAAAGGTCAAGGGGTCTGAATACTTTCCAAATGCACTGTACATGCCAGCAAGGTGGAAAAACGTGCCATTCTGCCCTTGAGTAAGGCAGTTAACCCTCAACAGCAATTGCTTTCTGGGCGCCGATGACGTTGATTAAGGCAGCCCCCTGCACCTCTCTGATTCAGAGGGGTTGGGTTAAATGCGGACGACACATTTTGGTTGAATGCATTCAGTTGTGCAACTGACTAGGTATCCCCCTGCCCTTTCCTCTTATATCCCTATTCCTCTAGGCCTGATTCTGCCTAGTGGGGAGATCAACTGGAACTGTCCATGCCTGGGAGGGATGGCTAGCGGGCCCTGTGGCACACAGTTCAAGGAGGCCTTCTCCTGCTTCCACTACAGCAATGAGGAGGTGAAGGGTTCAGAGTGTATCGACAACTTCCGCGCTATGCAGGAGTGTATGCAGAAGTACCCTGAGCTCTACCCACAGGAGGACGAGAATGAGGGAGTCGCCGCGGGAGGGGCAGATGCTACTGCCGTGGGAGGGGCTGATGCTACTGCCGTGGGAGGGGCTGATACCACTGCCCCTGCGCCTGCTGAGGGCTCTGCCCCCGTTGATTCTACTTCACCTGAGCTGGCAGAGGACTCGTCCTCAGCACCAGTGGCGTCTAGTGACTCTACCCTGTTCTCCCCAACACCTGAGTCTGCCCCGTCATCCGACAATACACCCCCCACAGACAGCCAGGCTGCCAGCTAAAATCACCCACTCTCCACCATCCCCCGGTCTCTCCCTGAAACCACTGCCGTGCACAGACCACTCTCTGGGGAGATCAGCTTTGTCAACTGATGCCTCAGACCTGTTCTCTTGGTTCAACATTCATCATTACTTTTAAAGGGGGCCTAGAACTGCAGAGGAGTTAAGTCTCCTACAGGGAATATGCCTAGAACTGCAGAGGAGTTAAGTCTCCTACAGGGAATATGCCTAGAACTGCAGAGGAGTTAAGTCTCCTACAGGGAATATGCCTAGAACTGCAGAGGAGTTAAGTCTCCTACAGGGAATATGCCGTGAGAAGAGGAGGACAATACAAAAGAAATACACATCTTTTTTCTTATGCTTTTTTTTATCCAGTGGTTGTTGAGCTACTGATGTTCCTACAGCGGGGAGTTTGTAGAGGAGGACTTGTTCGCTGAAGGGGACTTTAGTTAAAGGTTTCTCATCCAAAACAATTTAGCTGCTTATTATCAAGCTTCAAATCAGATCATTTGTGCCATTCTATGTTAATTCTACACTGGAGGTGTGTAACCTACTATCAATGTTACTGGTCAGACTAGTTTGTGATCACTTGACTTAATGTTAGGCTTGGGCGGTATACCTCATACCAGGGTATTTGGAAATAGTCGGGATGTTTTTTTTCAATACTGTTAATAGCATTGAACATTTAAACTATTTATTTTATGTTTTAATTTTAATATTTGTTGCTAATTTTTAAGTAAATACCCACACAGTCAACTTGTGCAATACTTTAGGAGATAAAGCATGTTGCGTTCTTCATTTCACCGGTAGTTCTTCATTTCACATAGGTCCCCAGAAGAGTTGAGACAATCACGTGGTTGTTTGTAAATAGCACAACTGGAGAAAGCGGGAGTTGAGAACAGCTGTGACGGGTCGCGTTGTATATTGAATCAGAAAGTCGTGTTTTTTTTGCTTCAATAAAGTGATCAGGGAAGTGCAACTATAGTTTTCCTTCAGAAAAAATACGTTAGTGCAACACATTAGGCAGAAAAAAGCTTCATTGTAATCAGATGACAAAAGTAGTGCAACGCTATTTGGCTGGCAGTCACACGAGTAAATGAGCTTGCAATGAAAAGGCAAGGTATTTTTTGAAAAAATAATGCATGGCCATCGTGTGCCTGTTTATCATAGAAAGAATGTAGCCAGCTACATTTCCTAATGTTTTGCTTAAAGTTAATATTGGAGTTAATCTTTTACCGAAGAAAAGTAGGCTGGCTACACCGATAAAAGTAGCTTCACATCAGTCAGAGCACTGTCTGCTGATATAATGCCCATTTGTGAAGAAGTGGAGAAGTGCAATTGAAGCACAAATTGAGTATGATGCAGAGCAGAAATTACATTAAGTAGCATTTTACGTCTGCGTTTACAAAACGCTGCAAGATATTTATTTTTTAAATTTAAATTCTGCATTAAATTGGCTCCCGAGTGGTGCAGCGGTCTAAGGCACTGTTTCTCAGTGCAAGAGGCGTCACTGCAGTCCCTGGTTCGAGTCCAGACTGCATCACATCCAGCCGTGATTGGGAGTCCCATAGGGTGGCGCACAATTGGGCCAGCGTCGTCCGGGTTTGACCGTGGTAGGCCGTCATTGTAAATAAACATTTGTTCTTAACTGACGTGCCTAGTTAAATAAAGGTAACATTTTTAAAATTAAAGTGACCCCTAAATTTAACTTGCTAGTTAATCTAAGTAAATTGCTGAATTAATAAAGTGGAGGCATCATATCGTGTTAGCTTTCTGCCGTGTTCTCCCATCTTCTCAGAGCAAGCAAGCCAGTTGCACTAGCGACTCCAGACTCCACACAGGCACAATGTGTAGTCTACACATGCTGCTTCAGAGCCAGTACTGTTCTTCCTTCAGACAAGCATGCATCAGAACTTTGCACAGTGTCTCACGTTCACATTCACTTGTAAATGTCCAAACTCACCAAAAATAACATTTTGTAGCTCCTAACTATATATGTATAACTTTATGAGCTGGATTGCCTGTTTTTGCAATTCCTTTATTTTCGTTGGCGCCCGTTAGCATATTTAGTCAGCCCCCGTTGAAATTCGCTATTACCTGTGCTAATTTTGTTAGCATTCTGTTAGACGCCCAATGTTTGTTTGTTTTTGCTGTGTTTTTGCGCCGCCTTGTGTACGAAGCCTGTAATACCGTAATATCAGGGTATGCGAAAAGGATGGTATGATATGAAAATCTGGATACTGCCCAACCCTACTGCATGTTTGTGTTTGACAGATTATGGTAAGAGATAGGATTAAAGCTTGATTACTCTTGTGTACTAAATTGCTGCTCAAAGATCATGTGACATTTTAAGTTTTGTCAAAAGTCCTGAATGTTGCTGTTGGCATGATGTTTTTCCACCAATCTGTTCTTTGATTTTTACCTCACTATTACTTAATAGATTTTTTCCATCCAATGACCACCCTTCATAACCCATATACCTGAATAAAGTGGAAGTCCATTGTCTATGCAATCATTTCCTCAAAGGATATAATTAAACACTGCATACCAACTGGGATTTGGTTATGGGTTGCATAATAGTCTCTTGAAAGAGGGAGCTGTTGGAAATGTATTGGTCATTGGCAATGACACTAATAATCAGAGGGGGGGCTTTGGAAGATTGGGGCTAAATCCTAACTTGAGGTGTGTGTTTTAGGGCTGACCCCATTTAGTCAACTGGTCGATAGGCTGTTGGTCGAGCAGGCCTTAGTGGACTAATCCATTGCGAAGGCCACGGGGATGGTTCACCAGTAGTACATTTACCGTTCTAATCTACAATATTTGTTTGGGTGAAGGTCATTTCTGTTAATGCATTCAATATATTATTGAGGTATTTTATATTTCTCATTGTCGGGAGGAGTGGATACGTTATTTGCGGACTACACAACCTAAACTACGCTTGTGATGAACGTGTTTTTGGTTGATTTCATTCCATTTACGGAGTTATCAATGTTTGGATTGTCTTTTGTTTGTAGCGCTCCTGTCAATGTTCATTAATGATGCGTGCCAGATTATGCTTAGAAGTAGGCCAAGGCTACCTGGTTTGCGCACAAATGTAGACCTATAAATGTGCCCATATGAGGAACTGATAGTATTTCTGATTGTCTTAAAAAACATGTTCCCAACCCTCTTCCCCTTGCTGATGACCTTAGCTCATGAAGTTGCCGGTAATAGGCTACACCACGGGTCGGCAACCTTTTCAATTTGGAGTGTCAATTTATCTTACCATTTCTACCAATCTGCCTGCCAGTTATTATTTTCAAAAGTCTCATTGGAACAGTTTAGTTTAATTTATAATAAAGTCTTAGTATCTCAAAATCATCATCATATGGTTCATCAAAATTCTAAAAGTAACTTATATTGCCATTGCCAACTATGTAGACTAAAAATAGCATACATAAAGCCAACAAATAAAAACATTGCAGCCTGCAGGTAAAACATATTTTGATACAAATAAATATACTATAAATCACATTGGCCACTTGTGGCCTGTCTGCAAGGAAATTGAAACATTGAAACAAGGTGTCAAAAAAAAGACACCTTTTAACCAAGATTCTTTTTTAGTCAGACAGCCCTAGCGTGTTTGTAATGCAATGACATCAATACAAGATTCATGTGAAAATGTGAGATACAGTGTGTTTAAATCTCAGGATTTGAGCCTTTGAGATATGACTCTTCTGGTTAGGTGCCACAGGTCCTGGAAGGCCAAATATGTTTGGTGCTGGCCGCTATTATCAACAACTCATGTTCTTATGAAGAAAGACTGAGTACATAGAAGGTGCTTCCTTCGCCTGCTTTTGAAACATGTCATTTCAAGCCTTTAATGCACTGGTACTTTCTTTTACCTGTCCTGATTAAAGTTATTACTGAACAATGTCTTATTACCTCTTTCAAACATTTCTACTCATATGTTTAAATACTGTTCAAACACAAATGAAACTAGAGCTTCATACATACGACTGGACCATGATGCTTTGAAAGTGATTCGTCCTCTGGGATCTTGTTCATTCTTCGGTGAATACATACATTGAACCTTGTATCTTTTCAGATTAAGATATTAGCTGCATGTTCCTTACACTTACATTTCTCAGGTTGATCTTTTTATGTACTCTGTAGGCCCTATTTGTTGCAGAAAAGATGGCGGTGGCTGGGACATGTGTAGACTGCCACCAGAACGCGCACCCTGTGATTGCACTACGCTGAAGAGAAAGACAGGACACCCAAAAGAGACATGGAGGAGAACAATAGAAAATAAGATGGAGTGGATTGACCTGGGGAGCCCTCACCAAGAAGGCTGCAGACTGGAAGCAGTGCACTCTCCTGTGGATGCCTTTATGTGCCTCAAAATGTAAATAAGTGTGTGTGTGTTTGTTGCACTTTTCATTAGCACACTACACATGAAAAATAAATGATTGGAACTGGACACTGAAAAAAATACAGTATACTAAAAGCAGTCAAAAGCAGCATTGTACTGTACTGAACCTGGTAGGCATAAAAGGCATGGCTTTGGCTATACACAGTCTGAAAAGCTGGTATACTAGGGTTTGTTGTGTCTAGTAGATTCCAGGGGGGTGTTTGTCTGTCTGTCTATGTAGGACGACCTCAAGTTAAATCATCTTCATAAGAAAGGCTCTAAAGATTCCAGTATCCAGTCCATCCTCTTTGCATCATATGGCAGGGTTGTAGTCTTATATGGGCACGATTTTCCATAGCAATTACTGGTCAAGACACTTGGTCAAGCCTTATCCACTGAGTTTGTCCCTTTCCTGAATGATCTAGTGAACCAGTGATTTCCATTCAGGGTGCTCCGTTATGGGTTTGGAGAGGGTGTTCAGGGGCAGCCCTGCCTTAGGCCCTCTGATATGTGGGCCCCCAGTTGGGAGGTCCAGGGAACCACCACACTCTGCATGGTGACTAGCAGGCGTCCCGTCCCTGCCTCCTCTGGACCCGCCAGCATGTACTCCACCCCTGGAAGAAGAGGGAGAGGGTTCAGCCTCAATCCTGTTTATTAGAACTTATATCAGAGTGAACAGAGTAGCTCCCAACCTTGTGGAAAAATAAGGACAATATTTAGAACATATTGAATATAGTAGCACACTACTCTGTTCTGTTTGGTGATGTATATGTTGGGTTACCTGGATTAAGGATGGGGCAGGTGCACCCCCGGATAGTCCAGGATATGGGGTAGAGACTGTGTGTGCCATGGGAGAGGGGCACCTGTCCTGACCGCAGGACCTTGCGAACTTTGACCTGTACCTCTGCGTGGCTCCCCTTGTCATGAGCAGACAACACACTGGCTTTGATCACTGCCACAGACACACATGAAGACATTCATCAGTTACACCCAGCTAAATCAAAGGATTGTGGAATGTATGCCTAATGTAGTATAAATCCTCACCGGAATTTAACGCCATGTACTGTATGCACTGCTTATATCACTTGACTAGACCAATGGTCAAGAGGCCATTACAGAGTGAGGGGGAACATGTAAATACTGTAAGATGTACAGTATGTGAGAGTCTTGGAAAATATTTTACCATAGGCATGTTTGGTCTTACAGAGATCCGAGACACTCCTCAACTTTCTCTCCTTACAGCTGCATTTCCCTGGAAGGAGCCATAGACAGACAGTGTCAGCAGTACATGAATATGTTTACTCAAACCAGTGACGGCAAGCTTTACGTAGTGAGGTGCATAACTCTAATACTAGTGTGCATCATCATTCACCTGTGTAGTGCATGGCAGAGACTGCCAGTTCCTTTGACCACACTGCCTCACCCTCACCGGTCAAGGCATGGTCCATGTCAGGAATCTTGCCCCCCATAGGGACATTGAAAACCTGGTTATTTGCATAGCTGCTGAAATGACAAGGAGAATACGGAGGTCAGATGAAACTGGTAATAGGAAAGAAAGTCACATTAGAAATGTTGGATTTAGTAGAGAGAAAAAATGTCTTTCCTGTCAAGGCAAAGCCCAGTGTCGGGGTCACAGTTTTGGGGACAAGCACAGGGTTTGCACCCCTCTTCCCCAAAGCCCCAGTACCCAGGGAGACAGTGGCTACAGCTTGTTCCCCCCACACCAGGTCTGCAGTGGCACTGTCCACTCCTGGGGTGGCACCATGGGCACTCCTCCCCAGAGCTGGCTGGTAATGAGCCCAGTGGGTCACACCAACAACCTGTGAAAGAGAGAAAAAGACTTAAGACCACACACACACACACACATATTTCTCCCTCATCTCTTCTCGCTCTACCCACACATACTACTGTGACAAATCCACACCATTAGAGACAGATGTTTTAATATACACCCATGCCTGCAATTTCAAGTACTGTTATACATGATGTATAACTGGAATTCACTGACATGTGGGACAATAATTAATATATTACTTTCACTTGTCCATAGGTTGTCCCGACTTACGTGTGCAGATGTGGGAGGAGCCAAGGGGCATGGCTGGGTGGCGGTGGTAACCATGGCGACAGCGCTGGCACCTGCGCCCTGCTGTGTTGTGTCGGCATTCGTCACAGACACCCCCACTGGTGGCCCCTGAGGACAGCCACGCCCTCTGGGAGAAGTGACAGCTTGTCGCATGGCCGTAACACTCACACTCTGGAGCACAGGGAGACAACGATGGGACGGGAGAGAGGACGGAGGGGTTAGTCAACTGGAAGGATAGATTATGAGATGACACCCAACGGTAGGTTTGCCAACACTCCCGGTTTGGCTTGGAGTCTTGACCTCCCTGCAAGCAAAACTTTTACAGGAGATTTTATTCATGTTTGAATGAAAAGTAATAACTGATATATGAACAGTGTTGAAGTATTTCTGTGATCTCTCAACATGAGCTTGATTTGAGTTGACAACCCAGCACTGCCTGGCCATTGACCCATCTTAGTAGGGCACTCACTGTGGCACGGGTGTGGCTCCCCACTGCTGCCGTTGGCTGCCCTCCAGGGACGGTCATTGTATAGAGGGGCACACCTCTCACAGTGTTCTCCTGCTGTGTGGTGAGTGCACACACACCTGCCAGGCACCTGCAATAAAACAGGGCTATTTAACACAAAGGACAAGCTTAGATAATGAAGCATTTTTCACACACACACTCACCATGTCCTTCAGTTTGTCCTGTCCGCCACTGTGTAAACAGTGTTCTGAATGACCATGACAGAGACAGGTACCTCGAGCCAGGAAAGTGTAAATAGAAAAGGGAGCTGAGGCAGGGGGCTCTGAGCTGGGCTGGAGGGAAGGGAGGAGGGGGAGATTCAGGTCCGTAGGAGGGTAGGAGAGTCCAATGGAGGAAGAAGAGGTGGAAGGTGCGGCAGATAATGGGCAGGTCTGGGCCTTGAGAAGTCTGAGGCGGAGGTTGGTGAGGGTCAGCTGGGAAAGGCTCTCTGGACTGTAGGGGTCAACTAATCCACCAGGGCCCAGAATCCGGAATATTACCTTTTGAGAAAGATAAGGGTCTACTGTATACTGTTTGTCTACTGTGCTTCTAAAATTGTGTCTTACACTACAGAGTAAATTAGACATTCTGTCGCCTTACCTCTCCCCTGCTGCACGGCTTGGCACTGGAGTACCGGGACGTACAAAGCGAGCCAGGCTGACCGGTGTCATCAGGAAGACCAAACGCAAGACTGCAGTTCTGCGCAAACAGCTTGAGTGTCTCCCACGTCCGACCAAAGTCCTGCGAGCGCTCCATGGCCATGGCAGCGGGCCTGGGTGAGTGGAACAGCAGCACCACGTGGGTCAGACAGAAACGAGTCTCCAGGTCCAGACGGACCTCCTCCTCCTGGTCAGTGCCCACGCCCGAGGCCCACCAGGTGGCTGGCTGCTGGAAGGGATCATCCACCATGTGGGCAGGTGGGTGAAGGTCAACTGGACAGGGGTGGAGGGGAGTTGGGCATGGGGAGTGTTGGGACCCATTCCCACAGCAGCCTGAGAGGGATGTGAGGGTCCTTCCACTGGCCAGGTTGCCCATGGGAGGACTGCAGGCATGGTCTACACACCTCGAGGCTGAATATGGGGTGGAGGGAGAGAGTTAATGCAGAATCAATTTAAAATAAGAGATCTGTGTCAATGCACTCAGTGGCCAGCAGGAAAGGAGGCTGCGTCATCCACGTTAACCCAATAATATCAGAGTAAATCAGGTGACAGCAGATTGATGAGTGCTGCATTTTCTGAACACATAACACCTCACATAATTTTGCCCCAAAACAATGAAAACATCTCACCCAATGGCATACGGGCTATTAAGGTGAGCACATATGCCGCCCCATGATAATCAGCCCACTTTGCCAAACTCAGGTGCGCACAATATATAGCTTGTCTTTGCCCAGCGTCTCCATGGTGCTGTTGGAGACGCAGCACTGTGGCGCTCCACCAATGCTCCGTCAACGTCATCGAACATAAATCATGTAGCCTATACAATAGAACAAGTATATAGTCTCTTTGGGCTTTTCTGTAGACTACAGGGCGACCAGATTTATGACAATGTCATGAGACACTTTTTACATAATCGTGTTTTCGATCAAATAGCATAAATGGCGCACTCTTTAAATAAAAATGCGCTTCGATGTGAATATGACTTAACATGTTAACAAACACACCATATTCTAAAAACATGACAGGTCAAAGTAAAATGGACAATAGCAAATTGAATGTAATTATGCTACTCAAGACTACTGTCAAGAGAGTTTGCGCAGTGGGCTAAATTGTCATGAGAATGAGCAATTTCATGGGTTTTTTTCAAGTTTTTTTTTTCAAGGCCTATTCGTCATTTTCTGAGCTGTTGATTGCTAAGAAGAAAATATGAACTGCATTTTACAAGATAATGCCATGCCTGAAAACCTGGGTAGCTAACATACAGAGTTTCATGTTTGGGGAAGCTTACAATTGATCCTACCATTTCTACCGATCTGATCTGCGTGCCAGTTAGAATGCTCATATGCGCATTTCAATAATAAAGTTTCGTTTCTCAAAATCATTGTCACGTGGTTATTAGTACAAATCTGAATTAAAATGCTAAATCTATCAAGTTGAAATTAAACGAATGCAAGAGCACCAGCCTCGGACATATAGACGCATTGATACAGTGCTCTCTGCCATATGGACTGATAAACTGTGGGCCATTGGTGGCTAAAGAAATGAGCGCATGGAACTCAGAGATAGCTTAGGCCAATTCAGTAAGCCTATAACTTCCATTGTCAACTAAGTAAAAATGTAAAAACAGAAAATATCCTGATGAAAATGCAGGTTCTTGCAATCGCATTTATCCCTCTACTTCCCACCTGTGCCTTTCTTTCTATTTGTCTTGACTTTAACTATCTAGTGAATTGCAACATTGTACCAAATCAATCAACTGGGTCAAGCCGGAAGCTGTAGCTATAGCAAACTTGCAACATTGTAGCCTATTCCGGGGCCTCCGTTTCCAGTGCACGTGAGTTCTAGACAGACAGCTGTTTTTCTGCGTGAGGGAAAACTGCTCTGGTATTTTTGGGCGCTTCGCATAGGGCAGCATATCAGCAAGGATCGGGCCTGAGTGATAGGCTTTCAGTTATCGATAAAATGTGCCATTCATAACTGTAAAGAGAACAAGCCAGATTACGGAACCTTCAACTGGTGGCACGGCACTGTGTACCCAATTCATCCCACAATGGAATGTATTATGATACAATCCTATCCACTGCGTCGTCACCATAATAGCGCCGAATACAGGCGTAGCCAACATAAGCATTAGGCCTATATTATGGGAAAAATCTAATCTAAAATGGGGAAATACCATAGGCCTATTAGGATATTATTCATAAGAGTTAAAAATAGCCTATGTATGGTGATTTTGAATTCCTGATATAGCCTATAATCTGGCTAGTTGGCTGATAGCCTATTGCTGCATCCCGTCATATCAAATGAATATCAAGATGATGGCCACTCACCTGTCCCGCTTTGCATGAGCGCTAAAATTAAAGCGCAGGTAATCGCCAGCATCTCAAATCGAAGACGAACTGTAAGTGGTTTCACAGGCTCAGAATCCCGCTGGATGAGTTATCACCAATCCAATGACAACAAAAGTGCACACGGTCAAATAGTCGAATTTTTCTCGCCGGTAGTGCAGATGCGCTTCAGCATCACATGTTTTTGTTTATACCCAAAATGAGCGCATTCCAATGAGAACATCAAAATTGCGCATACCTGCCCAAATCCCTGTTATTTGAAATCCTATCGAGGCGCAGTTCGAGTCATCCAAATGTTTTGTTTGACATCTTGTCATTAATAATGATGGGGGAAATGATTGTATTCGCATTCAGATAATTAACAATTAGCATTTAATCAATGACGAAGTGTTCCGTGCGCGGTTGGTCCTTGTCGCACAGATCTCATTTAGGGACAAGCCAGGCATGCCCTCATGTCAACGATACCAGCTCGTGTTTCCTCGCACAATACATTATCATGTTATTGCTACACCTCTACACTCTATGCAGGACCCTATGTGTGTAGCCTATGCCGAAGCCACCTACGGTCAAGTGTTGTCTTGAGTGAGAGTTTAAATGGGCTCACACACGCCCTGAGATTGGTTGGCATTTACCCATGACCGTTCTCATAGCAGCCGGATATTATGCTGGCAGCACGATCGAGGATTTATTTGTATTTTTTCATAGTAAGAGTCCCCTGCAAAGACATGCATTTTTAACACAGCATGCTAACAACTTTTTTTAAATAAATGGATCATTTGACATTTTATTTTTAATATTGTATTTTTCATACAATTTATATTGAAAGTTTGCACAAATACTGATATGTTGAAAGCTATTGTGTAGTTCAAATACAAATATATGTTATTGGAATTACTCAATAGAGTCTGCAAAACTTAAATTGGTCTCTTTTGCTGAGTAATGCTTTTAATACAAAGTGCTGGTGACCCCTTACTTCACGCACTCCATTCACTGCAGTGCAATACACTGTACATGGGATACATATTGACTTGCAGAGAGAATGTTTTTACCTGTCTCAGCTGAAGTGGATCATACTCAGTAGGTTGTCTACTAACCAAATATGGTTCGTTGTTGAGTGAGACTGTGTCGTACACATCCAGCAGCACTTGTCAGATAGTAGTTTAACCGATAAGGAACATGCACACACTCAAATATTGTGAAGATGACTCCAAAACACAGATGTAGAACCACTGATAAGCAAGGAAACACTTGAGTCTAATGATTCTGAGGATGAAGTAGATAAACAGCCAATGATCCAAATAGGCAAGGACACTCCAGTGTGTTTTTGTCAGCTTAAGCAGCTATTGATGAATTTAGGCGAGAAACTCCAAGTCGGTGTTTACACTGACCCTTTATGAATGGGAAAAGGTCCATTCACAAAGAGGTGTCAGGAATCTCCAAGCATATAGCTGGAAGGGCTTATTTGCAGCAAAAGTAAAGGAATCAAATTCCTATTGTGCCATTCTTTCTAGGAATCATCACATTTCCATATGTAAAGAAAGGCAGTGAAAACAGGACAGACTACACAAACCATTGGTTCAAAACAGAAATATGTGTGAAATTATAGAATCTTTGTCAATTAAATGCTACCTGCACATTTTCTTTGCCAATGATCTCCTCCACATTCAATGTTTATACTCTCCAAATTGCAGTCAGTGCAATGAAGCAATGTTTTACCGGGGGTACAAAAATGAATACTTGTACCAAGTCATATTTCAAACAGGTAGCAAAGTTCTCTCTACAAGATAATATGTATCCCATGTTCAGTCTATTACAGTGCATTGTATTGGGAGATATGGAAGAGGCAGAGTAAAAAGTCACCAGCAGGCCTTGCAACACAGTCCTCCTCCAAAACGAACCATATGTGGTTAGTAAAGACTCTAATGCGTATTTTCCACCCCAATTTAATTGAGACAGAAAAGTTCTCTACAAGTCAATATATATCCCATGTACAATCTATTACAGTGTATTGCATTGGGGCTATGGGGGGAGTGAAGAACAAAGTGCTGCTGAATATGCACTACATAGTCCCCCTCCAAAACAAAACATATTTGGTTAGTATAGACCCTACTGAGTATTTCCCACCCCACCTTAGCTGAGACGGGTAGAAAAGTTTCTCTCTACAGCCCAATATTCTCGGCATACCAGTGCAAACATAGTATTCTATTATTGGTCTTAATTTTGTTTTTTTAACCATGTTTTTAGTTTGTTTTCATTAAAAAACCTATTGCTTTTTATTGTTGGCATGATAAAAGTGGTCATTGGTTAAAATGATTTTGAATGAGTTGTCCTGATTGCAATGTTTTGAAATGCGGGCATTTATTTTGAAGGTGGCATTACCATACGAATGTGACATCAACATTTGTGCTGCTGGCAGAATAATCGTAATTTACCCAACCCCTTTTACAAACATGAAGTGACCCTGTTCTCTTCATCCAACAGAACATGACAACCTGGATTCAGGGTTTGATGTAACACAATAAATGTAAATCTGTTTCCCTCCATTTATTATGCTATGTTACGTTTCATGTTGTATTAATTTGTGGATGTCCATCATCCTTTCGCATGATATGTTATGAATTGCAATTCGTACAATATGTTATGAATTTGCAAAGCTTATGATATGTTACGAATTCCCATTTGTTGTGGCTAATGTTAGCTAGGTGGCTAACATTATCTAGATTAGGGTTAAGGTTAGGGTTTAGTTAGTGTTAAGATTAGGGTTAATTAGGGAAAGGTTAGCTAACATGCTAAGTCATTACAAAGTAGCTAAAAAGTTGTAAGTAGTTACAAAAATGCTAAAGTTGTCTATGAAGAGATTCGAACAAGCAACCTTTGGATTCCTAGACGTTTGTGTTATATGCCCACCCATCCACCTTGACCATCCACCCTACATTTGCTTTTGCCTTAAGTAACCTTCTGTCTCATGTAACTATACCAAACGTACCATATAATACTAATTAGTGTCTCAAATGTATGTTTACAATGTTACATCTAGTCTGTGAGACCAGGCTGTGCAATAACAATTTAAAATCAACCAAAATTGCCCTGCATGGGATAGGCTTTTTTTTCAGTCTGGCGGCACACAGACTGAATTCCAGACTCATCCACAAGGATTCCGTAAATGAGCGTGAGTAGAGTGTGTGAGGTAGGCTTATTTGCAAGGGCTCATGAACATGGTTAATGTGAACCAGCCGCAGAGCGCATACCAGCTAGCAGCCTTACAGCACACAAACCAGGGCCTCCTTAATGGCAGGGAAGGAAATTAGTTTATCTACTTTTTCCTCCTGTTTTTTTTCAGCCACAGTAATTCCTTATTACAGTTCTCTTTGATGCCCAGTTTGAAGAAACCTGAACCGCTGGCGAAAATAACCCAATTCTTATGGCTTGATAGCTCATTGTCACACTATGATATGCTGCACCATTCCATGTGAGCAGAACAAACCCAGATTACTCAGTGGCATGCGACGCATACAAGGCATGCAGGTACATATCCGCAAAACATTAGGGTTTGACAACTCAGACTTGCGACACATGTGGGAAGGACTTCAGACTATCACAGACAACAAAGGCACATCCAGCTCTGTGATGGCCACTGAAACCTCCCTCCCAGATGAGCTTAACATATTCTATGCTTGCTTCGAGGCAGACAATACAGAGCCATCCCAGAAGTTTCTCGCTGCTCCGGACGACCAGGTGCTTTCGCTCTCCGAGGCTGACATGAGGAAAACCCTCAAAAGAGTGAATACTCACAAAGCCGCCATCCCAGATGGCATCCCTGTCCGTGTCCTTAGAGCATATGCTGACCAGCCAGTGGGCGTCTTCTCGGATATCTTCAGCCTGTCCCTGTCCAAGGGTGTTTGTCCCCACTTGCTCCAAGGAGACCACCATCGTCCCAGTGCCCAAGAAAAACCAGGTGACATGCCCAAATTACTATTGCCCCATCGCGCTCACCACAGACATCATGAAGTGCTTCGAGAGGCTGGTCATGGCACACATCAAGGCCAGTATGCCAGTCACACAGGACCTTCTCCAATTTTCCTACCGCTCCAACATATCCACGGAAGATACTATTTCCATCGCTATTCACATGGCCATAACTCATCTGGACAAGAGGAACACCTATATGAGAATGCTGTTCATTGACTGAAGCTCAGCATTCACAGCTGGATCGATTTCCTGAGGGACAGACCACAGGCTGTGAGGATTGGCAACAACAACTCCTCCACACTGACACTTAACACAGGGGCCCCCCAGGAGTGTGTCCTCAGACCTCTGCTGTACTCCCTGTTAACCCACGACTGTGGCTTTGCAAGACATCAACTCCATCATCAAGTTTGTTGACGACAACACAGTTGTAGGCCTGGTAACCAAGAACGATGAGTCAGCCTATAGGGAGGAGGTAAGTGAACTGGCATTGTGGTGCCTGGACAACAACCACTCCCTCAACTTTGAAAAACAAAAGAGTTGATTGTTGACTTCAGGAAGCAGAGGAGGGAACATGCCCCGATCCAAATCAAAGGAACTGCAGTAGAGAGAGTCAGCAGGTTTAAGTTCGTCAGAGTCCACATCACCGAGGACTTGACAGACCAACAATACTACCACTCTTGTCAAAAGAGCACAGCAACATCTCTACTTCCTACGGTGGCTGAAGAAATTCGACATGCCACTCCGGGTCCTCTCCAAATACTACCACTGCACCATCGAGAATGTCCTGACCAGACGTACACAGCCTGGTATGGGGATTGCTCCACCCTCCAGCCCAGTACATCACTAGGACAATGCTCCCACCCATCCAGGAAATCTACTCAAAACAGTGCCTGAGGAAGGCCTGCAGCATCAAGGACCCCACACTCCCCAGCCACGAGCCGTTCACTCCCTTACCGTCGGGCAGACAGTATCGGAGCATGAGGTCTGATACCAACAGGCTCAGGGACAGTTTCTATGTACAAGCCATTAGACTGCTGCATACTTGAACTGGACTGACCACCTGCTCTGAGTCTCTTCTCCTTAGCACACATGCACTCTCTCACACACACACACACACACACACACACACACACACACACACACACACACACACACACACATCACAACTGTTGCTACCACTCTTATTATTATTGCTAAATACTGCACAATTTAAACACCTCTTCCCCGAAACATGTGTAAATATTGGACTATAAGTTGTCCCTTTCTGTATTATACTTATGCTTAAATGTTTATTCTATTCCACTGAGCCATTAACTTTATGTTCGTATTCAATATTTACAGTATACAGTATGTGTCCTGTACATACGGCTAATAAAACGTAAAACTATGAACCAGACAAGTTTGAGGGATGGGTTTGATAGCCTACCACAATAACTTATCTGGACTTTATGCATGGTTGAATATATCCAATATCCACTCTACCACATGCTTCTCTGACTTTGTATTAGCCTAATATCCTGACTACATCGCTCGCATCGCAAAATAAATGTAGGAATATATGTTATTCAATTATTGCACCCACACTGCTCGCTCGCGCGCGCCAACAAGCGTCTGTGTTGCCAAGGGCTAAAATAGAAGTCATTCCTATTTCTGACGCAGATCGCGCTGCAAGTCCTGCCTCTCCCATCTCCTCATTGGTTTATAGAAGCAGGTATCTGCGTGCCATCTCCTCATTGGTTATACCCACGTGGGTGATTGACAGACAAACTGTTTTGCCGGTTGTCGTGGTAATACTATGAAAGTTTAGATGCCAAACACCATATAAGTTCAAAGATGAAAAAGCCTGGGAGGAGAGATGACTAGAAACAATTCGGTTGACCGTTTTATGTGTGGATTAATTGTCGGAGTAGAGGACCTTGTGCATTTCAGGTAAAATAACAACTCAATGTTTATATCCCAGGACAAATGAGCTATCAAGTGCAAGCTAACTAGCTAAATTGTCATACATATGTAATACCTGTCCCCAAATTAATGTCATTGCTTCAGAGTTTGTTTTAATATTTTAACCTGCGTGTCGTGATTGCATTTGGTGTAGGGGAACAAAGTACATTTATGCACGATAGCAGCCGGTTTGGGTTTCGTGTAAGAATCCTTTATCTTTTTTTGTTGAATTTTACCCCTTTTTCGTGGTATCCAATTGTTTTTAGTAGCTACTATATTGTCTCATCGCTACAACTCCCATACGGGCTCGGGAGAGACGAAGGTTGAAAGTAATGCGTCCTCCGATACACAACCCAACCAAGCCGCACTGCTTCTTAACACAGCGCACATCCAACCCGGAAGCCAGCCGCACCAATGTGTCGGAGGAAACACTGTGCACCTGGCAACCTTGATTAGCGCGCACTGCGCCCGGCCCGCCACAGGAGTCGCTGGTGCGCGATGAGACAAGGACATTCCTACCGGCCAAGCCCTCCCTAACCCGGAAGACACGAGGCCAATTGTGCGTCGCCCCACGGACCTCCCGGTCGTGGCCGGTTATGACAGAGCCTGGGCGCGAACCCAGAGTCCAACCAGCCTCACGACCGCAGACCACATGTAACTATCCGGGTTCTTCACCTGCGGGATTGTCGGAGACCAGCCACCCAAACAGCTGAAGAAACTGAGGAGTGTTTGTCTGTAATAAAGCATTGTTGAAAAAAAACTCATTCTGAATGGCTGGGCCTGGCTCCCCAGTGGGTGGGCCTTTGCCCTCTCAGGCCCACCCATGATTGTGCCCCTGCTCAGTCATGTGAAATCCATACATAGGGCCTAAAGAATTTATTTCAATTGGCTGATTTTCTTATATGAACTCTAACTCAGTAAAATCATTAAAATTGTTGCATGTTGCATTTTATATTTTTGTAAAGAATACATAATTCCCTTTAAACCACATGCATGTGAGGAAATGAACAGTCCACGGCTGAACTTATTGATACATTCCTAGCTCCTGGCACTGTGGCACACATGCTCAGTACTGTAAATCAAATAAACATAATGTCTCCAGGTGTATGGCACATTGTAGATGTTAGGGGCATATAATTGTTGAATAGACCCACAAAATTGGAATTCATTCCTCTAAATGCCTTTAATACCATACAAACTATGTACAGACCAGACTGATGGCATTTCCAGGCAGTGAACACAAATTGGAACCAACATGGTATAATAAGGACATTTATATTAAACAGAATGGTTGTGCATGAAGGCCTCTATGATTTTCAATATGTGACATATCATTGAGTTATGTCATTCAGACATAATTGGAGAGCAATCAAGTAATAAAATGGCATGCAAGTCTTTATGTGGCAGCTGTGGACAAAGTGAATGTGCAGTGGGTTCATTATGAGTTTGAGTTTTCAAACGCAGCTCATTTCCCCCAACTTATTTATTCCAAGTAGGCCTCTACCCAACCGATACCTTTCTCAGTGGTTACCTTCTAACTATATCTCACCATTTCAAATATTTGTTTTCAGTTTGTGTTCTCTTCATCTACCCAACTTGTAATATCTCACTTCATTCTCATCCTCCTCCACTCTAATACCCACCATAGAGTCTGGCAGCCCGCCAGGCAGCAAATAATCGGATTTCTCTCCATCCTCAACATCTCATTGTTTCTCCTTTGTTCCTTCTCCAAAGCTGCAGTGTGTGTCTAAAAATGTCTTTATGAGAGATTGTGTTAATCCTGTTTATGAGGAATTAGCTGTTAGCTGGTAAGGTTAGTGATATACAGATGTAGCATCGGGATGACTGTCATCTTTTTGACAGACTATTAGAAAGGCTTATGTTGTAAAAAAATACAAATAAAAAGAGATTCAGATTCTCTCACAGTGTACGATTGTGTGTGTGTGTGTTATCTTTAATTGTTTTTTTTGTGCGCAAATTTGATGATTTGTGTTATATTCACATATCCTCTCATTTCCATATTTATATTTTCTTACCTACTGAGTAAGTTTGGTGGCAGTTCTTCAACAGAACCAAGATTCAGATCAAGTAATTGAATGAGAATGGAGAGTGGAGGCATTGCAAATGGAATTGATGGTGTTGCGATGTTGTTACTGCAATGTTAACAAACATTATGACACTAGTCATATTTTGGGATGTGTTTTGCATGGCAAATGTGGATGGTTTATTAATTACTTCAGAATTCTGCTAGTTTTGTTGTAAATCCAATGATGGTTTGGATCTCAGAATGGTGTTGTATTTAGGTTAATTTCAGCTCACAGAGGTGACAGCTGAAAGAGATTAACTGGATGGGAGGGAGAGCTATAAACTATGTTTAAAGCTGCACGTATAGCCATCTATATTTGGCTGCTCATTTAATTAAGCTTGAAATGCAGAACACATTGAAATGTTAATTGACTTGTCAGTAATTTACTATGAAAAAGGAGTGACTAGTGTGGTGCCAGCCCACAGGCAATAAAACTGTTGTTTATAATGTGAAAAGATAGAGAAAGCAAAAAAGAAAATTCACCGGCAAACACAGCATTCCGACAGCAGTCAACGGGGAAATGCTACATGAAGTACATGCTCTTTTGTCCCTTTTGTTCCTGGAATACATTTTGTCTCTCAGTTCATCACATCCCCCAGCTATGAGGAGTCAAATACCAGCCAGGCAGGGTCCCAGAGGTCAGCTACCTGGCCAATGCCCCTACCTCTAATTGCTGCTGGCTCTCTAATTTACGGGGCTTAATGGAGACTGGGGTCACCAACGCAGGGTCAGAGAATCAGAGATCTCCCTGTCCCTATAGTCCTCAATGTATGTGCAGGCAGGTCATACATTCATGTGTTGGGGGAGTGGGTGTCAGTCTCCATCTCGCTTTCTGTCTCCTAAGGATCCATTTCTCTGCTGTTTTCTTTACCTGTCCTGTCAGTGGCACTATCAAATACTTTCTTTGTTTGTCTGTCCTCCCTGTTGATACATTCATTCATCTATTACTCAACAGTCGGTCTTTGTTACTGCATTTCCCTATACTATATCCAGTATAAAGATAAGAGGGGAAATGTCTCTGTCTGTTCACTCTGGTCCCATTTTTTAAATCTCTACTGTACAACACATCTCAACGCACCTATCTGGTGTATGCTACAAAAACATCTTATTTATTATTATTTTTACTGTTGACTATCCATAGAGTAAAATGTGGTAAGGCCTATGGGCTTGAGCTGACTGGGTGGGTCGGTGGCAACATAATAATGTCTCCTGGCCTAACGGAGACATGTGAAGACCATGGTTTTGTGGGCTGTGCTCGGGTGAGCACTGAGGTCAGAGTTCAATCATCCTGTTGAAATGGTTTAGTTAGTTCTGTGTGGGTATGGGTAACCATCGAAACATAGTAGATATGTGTTGCAGAGGGTCATAACACAGAGTTTTCAAACCGGCAACGTGTTGCGAAGCAGACTCAACACACCAGACCGGATTTGGGGGTTGAGCAAGTCAATGGGAAAAGTAAAAAATTCATCTTTAGTTGTTAATTTTCTCGAGTTCTAAAGGCAAAACCAAGATTCCAGTGAATGTCTTAAGTAACTGAAGATGCATAAATAATATTTACAAATGTTCTAATGACATTTCCATATAAACCTTTGAAATGTCTGATAAATGCAATTAAAAACAGCAATAATGACATTAACTGCTAAGAATGTGACAGTAGGGTGACTCCCCTGGCAGCTCACGAACCCAGGTCACCAGCACCAATGACAAAGTCTCTAACCACGTTCCAAATAAGGGGTGTCTCTGGGGGCATGTGCTTATTTGGCGAGTATAGTTAGGCTCTGTCCAAAAGCAACCATAACCCCTCCTCCCTAGGCACTTGTGTAAATCTGAATCCACTTGATAGGTGTAAGCAATAGGGTGAATGAACTTAAGTACATCTCAGCTCTGTTAAAAGTACACTCTAAGAAAATAATTAATTGATCACAGTGATTCAGGAGTATCATTACAGCAGGTTAATACAGTGGCTTGCCAAAGAATTCACCGCACTTGGCATTTTTCCTATTTTGTTGTCGTACAACCTGGAATTAAAATGGATTTTTGGGGGGTTTGTATCATTTGATTTAGACAACATACCTACCACTTCGAAGAAGAAAAAAGACAACAACAAAAAACAGAAAACTTGAGCGTACATAACTATTCACCCAGCCAAAGTCAATACTTTGTAGAGCCACCTTTTGCACAAATTACAGCTGCAAGTCTCTTGGGGTATGTCTCTATAACATGGCACAGCTAGCCACTGGGATTTTTGCCCATTCTTCAAGGCAAAACTGCTCCAGTACCTTCAAGTTGGATGGTTTCCGCTGGTGTACAGCAATATTTAAGTCATACCACAGATTCTCAATTGGATTGAGGTCTGGGCTTTGACTAGGCCATTCCAAGACATTTAAATGTTTCCCCTTAAAGCACTCGAGTGTTGCTTTAGCAGTATGCTTAGGGTCATTGTCCTGCTGGAAGGTGAACCTCCATCCCAGTCTCAAATCTCTGGAAGACTGAAACAGGTTTCCCTCAAGAATTTCCCTAGATTTAGCACCATCCATCATTCCTTAAATTCTGACCAGTTTCCCAGTCCTTACCGATGAAAAATGGATGGTGCTCTCAGGGTGATGAGAGGTGTTGGGTTTGTACCAGACATAGTGTTTTCCTTGATAGCCATAAAGCTCAATTTTAGTCTCATCTGACCAAAGTACCTTCTTCCATATGTTTGGGGAGTCTTCCACATGCCTTTTGGCAAACACCAAACGTGTTTACTTATTTGTTTCTTTAAGAAATTACTTTTTTTTCTGGCCACTCTTCCCTAAATCCCAGCTCTGTGGAGTGTACGGCTTAAAGTGGTCCTATGGACAAATACTCCAATCTCCGCTGTGGAGCTTTGCAGCTCCTTCAGGGTTATCTTTAGTCTCTTTTTGTTGCCTCTCTGATTAATGCCCTCCTTGCCTGGTCCATGACTTTTGGTGGGTGGCCCTCTCTTGGCAGGTTTGTTGTGGTGACATATTCTTTCCATTTTTTAATAATGGATTTAATGGTGCTCCGTGGGATGTTCAAAGTTTCTGATATTTTTTTGTAATCCAACCCTGATCTGTACTTTTCCACAACTTTGTCCCTGACCTGTTTGGAGAGCTCCTTGGTCTTCATGGTGCCGCTTGCTTGGTGGTGCCCCTTGCTTAGTGGTGTTGCAGACTCTGGGGCCTTTCAGAACAGGTGTATATATACTGAGATCATGTGACACTTAGAATGCACACAGGTGGACTTTATTTAATTAATTATGTGACTTCTGAAGGTAATTGGTTGTACCAGATCTTATTTAGGGGCTTCATAGCAAAGGGGGTGAATACATATGAGAACCCACCACTTTTCAGTTTTTTTTCATTTCACTTCACCAATTTCGACTATTTTGTTCATTACATTAAATCCAAATAAAATTCCATTTAAATTACAGGTTGTAATACAACAAAATATGTAAAACGCCAAGGTGGGTAAGTACTTTGGCAAGGCACTGTATGTCCCACCAACCTTACACAACTATACGGAAAGACCTTCAATTGCTGAAATAAAATCAATGATAAGTCAATCAAATCAATGATGAGAGAATAGTCAGAGTAACTGATACCTAACACAGACACGGTGGCATAGCTGGAAAATCAGAGTATCATAAACCAAGAGGTTGTGAGTTCAAATCCCAGAAGAGGACATAATAATTACTCTGTAAGTTTTTTTTTTTTTTTTTACTTTATTTTACTAGGCAAGTCAGTTAGGAACAAATTCTTATTTTCAATGACAGCCTAGGAATTTGTAAGTCGCTCTGGATAAGAGCGTCTGCTAAATGACTTAAATGTAAATGTAAATGTAGGAACAGTGGGTTAACTGCCTGTTCAATGGCAGAACGACAGATTTTGTACCTTGTCAGCTCGGGGATTTGAACTTGCAACCTTTCGGTTACTCGTCCAATGCTCTAACAACTAGGCTACCCTGCCGCCCCATGCACAATGTAATCATGTGTCAAGTATGTAAATTGAAAACACTATGTTCCCATGAAATGTGTCTAGAACATTAACATTACATGGAAACCATGTTTGGTGGGACATTGATGCAATATTCTCCTAGCTCTCAGAAAACTGGACACAGGAATGTTATTGCAACATTATCATGAGACGTGTCTAAAACATTAATAACTTATATTCTGAGAACATAGCAACCATTGTGGAAATGGTCCAATATTTTGAGGAGCAAGAGAACAACATTTTAGTCAAATGCAAACTCTGCAAAGGCAGCATCGATCTCTTCATCCAGAAACACCACATCAAACCTGAAAAGGCACAAAGGCACAAAGCTGGTAGCCAAAGTTCTAGAAATACAGGAAAGAAAAATCTATGTACATTATGGTAATAAACAAATATTCATAAATAATATTTCCAACCATGTTCTGTGTATATTTGGTGGGACGTTGATGGAATATTCTCCTAACTCACTGAAAACTGGACTCAAGGTTTTTGCCACGTTCCCATGAAACATGTCTTAAACATGAACATCCTGTTCTGAGAACATGGTAACCACGTTCTTGGTAAGTTCTATTTGACATTAAGGAATTGTCTCTTGGAAACATTCCTTGCACAACATGGGAACATTCCTATGAAAACGGTAGTTAATGGCCTAATGAGACTCTTAAGGGAACTGTCTCGAAAGTTGAGGGAACATTCCTATGAAAACGTTAGTTAATGGCCTAATGAGACTCTTAAGGGAACTGTCTCGAAAGTTGTGGGAACATTTCAAATCAAATCTTACTTGTCACATACACATGGTTAGCAGATGTTTATGTGAGTGTAGTGAAATGCTTGTGCTTCTAGGTCCGACCATGCAGTAATATCTAACAAGTAATCTAACAATTTCACAACAACTACCTTGTACACACAAGTGCATAAAAATATATATGGATGAGCGATGGCCGAACGTTATAGGCAAGATGCAGTAGATGGTATAGAGTATAGTATATGCATATGCATATGAGATGAGCAGTGTAGGGTATGTAAACACGATATGAAGTGGCACTGTTTAAAGTGGCTAGTGATACATTACATCAAGATGGCAAGATGCAGTGGATGGTATAGAGTACAGTATATACACATGAGATGAGTAGTGTAGGGTATGTAAACAATATAAAGTGGCAGCATTTGTTGTTAGCTGGGTTTCTTTTGATGGCCTGTACATTACTGTTTCTGCGCATGAGCTATGCTAGCTAACGTTTCCATGGCATCGCCTACAACTACAAGTGTAATCATGGATTTCTAACGGAGAAGCAGTTTTGGCATATCTTCATACTGTATTGTCTTTGGTCTTAGAGTCATATTTTCTTGGGGTGTCAATACAGTTTTATCTGTGGTGTCACTAAAAGCCTAGGTCGGTCACTAAGGTTCATGTGCATTCATTATCATCTAGCTTATGATACTTTAAACACTGCACTATAGTGAAACCCTACACCCTGAACCAGTGGACGTCAGGGCAGGCAGGGAGGTAGTTCACTGAGGTGGGCTTCACCAACAACTAGAGACAACTACTTTTCTCTGCATATCTGACCCTAACATAGTGTCAGTCGGGCCTGGTTTGAAGTGGATTTGTTAAGTTTGGTTTCATTTCCAAAGTTCTAGTTCAGGTCCAATAAAAGAAGGAATTGTCATTCTTACCCATTGGGCACAGATGTCAGTTCAGCGTCTATTCCACATTGGTTTAATGTCATTTAATTGAAATGACGTGGAAACAACATTGACTCGACCAATGTGTGCCCAGTGGGTCGGGTTTGTTTTATAGTGGTCCATTGTCTCCTCTTGCAAGTGCTTCCTCTGTTCCTCTGTTCTGTGAAGATGCCATTTCAATTAAATGCTCTTCCCTGGGGATGCCTGCATCACATATCTGAATTCAGTGTTTGCTCGCTTACCTATGTCCACATTTATGTGTGTGTCTGTTTGCATCCATCTGTGTGTGTACTCTACATGTATGTTTGTCTTTACGTGTGGGTGTAATGGATGGAAATTGCAGTGAGGTTCTTTGATCTGAGAGAATGAATGACACAGATTAAGCTATCAGGCCAGTGACTGATTGAGGCCAGATGACAGACTAGGGCCACTGTGGAACACGTAGGCATACTACCAAAGTAATACTGCTCTCTCTCTCTCTCTCTCTCTCTCTCTCTCTCTGTGTTTGTGAATTCATAAGAAGAAAGAATGACTGGAATTTTTAAGAGAGGTTTTGATTGAAGAGGTTTGTGTTGATTGGCAGACTTATTTTATGAATGCAGCTGAAGCACTGCTGATCTTCCCAGCCACGTTAACAAACATATACTGAACAAAAATATAAACGCAACATGTAATGTGTTGGTCTCATGTTTCATGAGCTGAAATACAAGATCCCATAAATGTTCCATAAGCACAAGAAACGTATTTCTCTCAAATTTTGTGCACAAATTTGTTTATGTCCCTGTTAGTGAGTATTACTTCCTTTTCCAAGATAATCCATCCACCTGGCAGGTGTGGCAAATCAAGAAGCTGATTAAACAGCATAATTATTACACAGGTCCACCTTGTGCTGGGGGCAATAAAAGTCCACTCTACAATGTGCAGTTTTGTCACACAACACAATGCCACAGATGTCTCATGTTTTGAGGGAGCGTGCAATCAGCATTCTGACTGCAGGAATGTCCACCAGAGCTTTTGCCAGAGAATTGATTGTTAATTTCTCTACCATAAGCCACTTCCAACATCATTTTAGAGAATTTGGCAGTACGTCAAACGAGCTTCTCAACAGCCGACCACATGTAAAAACCTCCACATCCGGCTTTTTCACCTGCAGGATCTTATGAGGCCAGTCACCCGGACAGCTGTTAAGCTGTGGGTTTGCACAACCGAAGAATATATGCACAAACTTTCAGAAACCGTCTCAGGGAAGCTCATCTGTGTGCTTGTTGTCCTCACTAGGGTCTTGACAGGACTGCAGTTCGGCGTCGTAACCGACTTCAGTGGGAAAATCCTCATCTTCGATGGCTACTGTCACACTGGAGAAGTGTGGTCTTCACAGATGAAATCCGATTTCAACTGTACCGGGCAGATGGCGGACAGCATGTATGGCGTCATGTGAGCGAGCGGTTTGCTGAGTGCCCCATGATGTTGGTGAGGTTATAGAATGGGAAGGCATAAGCTACGGAATATTGAACACAATTGCATTTTATCGATGGCAACTTGAAAGCACAGAGATACTGTGATGAGATCCTGAGGTCCATTGCTGTGACATTCATCCGCCGCCATCACCTCATGTTTCAGCATGATAATGCACAGACCCATGTTGCATGAATCTGTACACAATTCCCAGAAGCTGAAAATGACCCAGTTCTTCCATGGCCTGCATACTCACCAGACGTCACCAATTGAGCATGTTTGGGATGCGCTGGATTTACGTGTACTACAGCGTGTTACAGTTCCCGCCAATATCCAGCAACTTCGCACAGCCATTGAAGAGGAGTGGGACATTCCACAGGCCGCAATCAACAGCCTGATCAACTCTATGCGAAGGAGATGTGTTGTGCTGCATGAGGCAAATGGTGGTCACACCAGATACTGACTGGTTTTCTGATCCACGCAACTTTTTTTATGTTATCTGTGACCAACAGATGCATATCTGTATTCCCAGTCATGTGAAATCCATAGATTAGGGCCTAATGAATTTATTTCAATTGATTGATTTCCTTATATGAACTGTAACTCTTTGAAATTGTTGCATGTTGAGTTTATATGTAACGGCTTTCTTGAGTTGAAGGAGAGGCGGACCAAAGCGCAGCGTGGTTATTTTGATTCATGTTTAATAAAGCACTTCACATGAACAAACTAACAAAAACAAGAAACGTGAAAGCCCAAAACAGCCCTATCTGGTGCAAACACAGAGACAGGAACAATCACCCACAAACACACAGTGAAACCCAGGCTACCTAAGTATGATTCTCAATCAGAGACAACTAATGACACCTGCCTCTGATTGAGAACCATACTAGGCCAAAACATAGAAATACCCAAATCATAGAAAAACAAACATAGACTGCCCACCCCAACTCACGCCCTGACCATACTAAATAATGACAAAACAAAATAAATGAAGGTCAGAACATGACAGTACCCCCCCCCCCACCCCTGTCTGTACATTATGCCTTGAATCTATTATTCTAACCATAAAAGCCTTGGTTTCACCTGTTCCTTTTACTCTGTTCCGAATGCACGAGATGACCAGTCCTTATAGCCTTTAGCCGTACCCTAATCCTAATCCTCCTCTGTTCCTCTGGTGATGTAGAGGTTAATCCAGACCCTGCAGCGCCTAGCTCCACTCCCATTCCCCAGGCGCTCTCATTTGTTGATTTCTGTAACCGTAAAAGCCTTCGCTTCATGCATGTTAACATTAGAAGCCTCCTCCCTAAATTTGTTTTACTCACTGCTTTAGCATACTCTGCCAACCCGGATGTCCTAGCCCTGTCTGAATCCTGGTTTAGGAAGGCCACCAAAAATCCTGAAATTTCCATCCCTAACTATAACACTTTACGACAAAATAGAACTGCCAAAGGGGGCGGAGTTGCAATCTACTGCAGAGACAGCCTGCAGAGTTCTGTCATACTATCCAGGTCTGTGCCCAAACAATTCGAGCTTCTACTTCTAAAAATCCACCTTTCCAGAAACAAGTCTCTCACCGTTGCCGCTTGCTATAGACCACCTTCTGCCCCAAGCTGTGCCCTGGACACCATATGTGAATTGATTGCCCCCCATCTATCTTCAGAGCTTGTACTGTTAGGTGACCTAAACTGGGACATGCTTAACACCCCGGCCATCCTACAATCTAAGCTAGATGCCCTCCATCTCACACAAATTATCAATGAACGTACCAGGTACAACCCCAAATCTGTAAACACGGGCACCCTCATAGATATCATCCTGACCAACTTGCCCTCTAAATACACCTCTGCTGTCTTCAACCAGGATTTCAGCGATCACTGCTTCATTGCCTGTGTCCGTAATGGGTCTGCGGTCAAACGACCACTCCTCATCACTGTCAAACGCTCCCTAAAACACTTCAGCGAGCAGGCCTTTCTAATCGACCATTTAGAATCTCACTGTACCTTCTCCGCTATGCAATCTGGTTTCCGAGCTGGTCATAGGTGCACCTCAGCCACACTCAAGGTCCTAAACGATATCATAACCGCCATCGATAAAAGACAATGCTGTGCAGCCGTATTCATTGAACTGGCTAAGGCTTTCGACTTTGTCAATCACCACATTCTTATGGGCAGACTCAACAGCCTTGGTTTCTCAAACGACTGCCTTGTTGGGTTCACCAACTACTTCTCAGACAGAGTTCAGTGTGTCAAATCGGAGGGCCTGTTGTCCGGACCTCTGGCAGTCTCTATGGGGGTGCCACAGGGTTCAATTCTCGGGCCGACTCTTTTCTCTGTATACATCAATAATGTTGCTCTTGCTGATGGTGATTCTCTGATCCACCTCTACGCAGACGACACCATTCTGTATACCTCTAAATGCATGCTCTTCAACCGATCGCTGCCCACACCTGCCCGCTGGTCCAGCATCACTACTTTGGATGGTTCTGACTTAGAATATGTGGACAATTACAAATACCTAATACCAAATATTTCGCAACAAAGCATCCTTCACTCATGCTGCCAAACATACCCTCTTAAAACTGACTATCCTACCGATCCTTGACTTCGGAGATTTCATTTATTAAATAGCCTCCAACACTCTACTCAGACTGCATCCAGTTTGCTATCACAGTGCCACCCGTTTTGTCACCAAAGCCCTTATACTACCCACCACTGCGACCTGTATGCTCTCGTTGGCTGGCCCTCGCTTCATATTCGTCACCAAACACACTGGCTCCAGGTCATCTATAAGTCTTTGCTAGGTAAAGCTCCGCCTTATCTCAGCTCACTGGTCACCATAGCAGCAACCACCCGTAGCATGCGCTCCAGCAGGTATATTTCATTGGTCACCCCCAAAGCCTATTCCTCATTTGGCCGCCTTTCCTTCCAGTTCTCTGCTGCCAATGACTGGAATGAATTGCAAAAATCACTGAAGCTGGAGACTCATATCTCCCTAACTTTAAGCATCAGCTGTCAGAACAGCTCACATATCACTACATCTGTACATAGCCCATCTGTAAATAGCCCATCCAACTACTGCGGCCCCATCCAAAGTTACTCCCAAGTTGGACGGGGCCAACCGGGCAGGATATAACACTACCAACTTCGCCAAAGTGTAACCCCCCCACCAACAAAGGGAAATCAATATACCACTAACTTACTACCTGAGACAAAGCAGAGTGTAGCCCACAAAGATCTCTGTCACCGAACGAGCCCAACGGGTGCAAAACCAGACAGGTAGATCACGTCAGTGGCTCAACCCACTCAAGATGAGTATAGCAAAAAAAGCATGGCATGACGTGATGGGCCCTAGGGGCGGCATTTGAGAGTGGGAGCGCGAGCAAGCCAGTGACTCAGCCATCTCTGCTGAATGCTTCTGATCTTTGAGCTTTAACGTGACTTTGGTTCCCCCTAAAAGTCACAGTGAGAAATGGGGCAAATGAAGAGGAGAAACCAGACACAGCTGTTTTCGAACTAGGTGCAAGGTTTGGGAGATGCAAGGTTTGGGAGAAGCCCCGTTGCCACCCATTAAATGCTCTGGTTACGAGCATGCCAATCGTCCACCTGTGACCTGCCCCAACCGAAGGCATCCACTTCATGCCCCCAAGAGCCACGGAGGTCACATTTCACACCCCCTCACCAACCTGCCCGTCGTCAGTACCAACACTCCGTGGGACAACCTTTCTTAAAACCCACAGCCATAAAACACTGCAGTGTTAGTGACATTTGCTTCCCTAACGGTGTATCAATTTAATCTATTAAGTAACATATATGACATTCAGCTAGTGCATTTGGTGTTTTTGTTGTTGTTGTGTGCATGCCTCATAAAGACAAGAAATACTTTGAGAATGATGTGTTGCAATAGTTAAGATGTTGTAAAATCCAAGGTGTGACCATTTTCTATTTTCTAAAGTGTTTCCAGGTGTGGTATGCTCTCACCCCCCCCCCAAGATAAGGGATCTCTATGATTAGTACTAAAGAACCCCTCCGCATTCAGTCTGTAAGTATGGAAGGCTTTTATATGCAAATGGTGCCTACAAACTGTCCACAATGTTCCTTTGACTGGAAATACAAACAGCATCGTTTAGGTCTGAATTTAAAACAACATGCATGAAAACAACATGCATATTATGTTATAAGATTACAAGAGGAACGACACGTAGAACTGGGAAACTATGCATGCTAGCATAATGTGCATCCACACACACATGGGTGTGTCCACAGTTGTAGTTGGCATGTAGGTTTTATAAGGAAAAGAAGGTGTGGGTATGTGTGTAACTGAGACCACTCAGTTCTTATGGTTCCCCCAACAATGTGACACTGCTGAGGGGGGAGTCGGCAGTGTTTGATCACACCAGCCAACATCTGGTCATCAGGAGGAGCTAAAGTTAGCAGCGGCACATGCTGCTCTCATTACTGTAAAATGGGAGTCACATTCATGCAGGAATGACCCCCACTACAGCCCAGTGCTGTAAAAGCAGGAGAGAGGCAGAATAAAGCAGAGCGGGTGGAAGCCAAGGAGAGAGCCTGGGCGAAAGATGCAAGAGAAGGGGGCATCGTGGTTGATGGTAAGCCAGCTGGTTAATATGGGGATGGCCGCTGCGGCGCTGGACTGCAGGGAGAGAGGGACTGGGAGAAGGGCCGCTGGGTGGATCAAAGCCATGACAAGCTTGTTAGACTTTAATCAGCTCCACACACCGAGTGCTCCTAACTACACATCTGTCAGACAAAGCCGACACAGTGGTGGATTCTAGCTTCAGCTTTGACCACAGGGCCGCCCGCCAACCCTGGCAGGCAGCCATGTTTGAGGACCACCACCCCATCAGAGACTCTGGGGCTAATATGGTTTTCTTTGGATCCCTCTGGATAATCCTTCTCATTGATCTCCTGAGCATGATCAGCATCTGCTAATGAAAGGTTGTCAGCATCAAACAGCTGAGGGCTCTGATAAAGTCATCAGATGTGGGTTATTCCCTCATTGAGATCATTCACGGAGATCATTCAATAGACACGTTGTAGAAGAGTCCATGCTGTCAGAAGTTACAGTATGATGATTGTCACTATATCAAATCACATTGTATTTGTCACATGCCCCGAATACAACCTTACCGTGAAACGCTTACTTACAAGCCCTTAACCAACAATTCAGTTCAAGAAAGAGTTAAGAAAATATTTACTAAATAACCTAAAGTTAAAAATAATGAAAAGTAACACAATAAAATAACAATAACTAGGCTATATACAGGGGGTACCGGTACCGAGGTAAAGTGCGGGGGTACAGGTTAGTCGAGGTAATTTGTACATGTAGGTATGGGTAAAGTGACTATGTATAGATAGATGGCGCGTAGCAGCAGTGTAAAAGAAATGGAGGGGGTGGGGTGTATGTAGTTCGGGTGGCCATTTGATTAATTGTTCAGCAGTCATATGGCTTGGTGGTAGAAGCTGTTAAGGAGCCTTTTGGTCCTAGACTTGGTGATCCTGTACCTTTCCTGTTGTGTTCTTGAACTTTTCTGGATTGACTGACCTTCATGTCTTAAAGTAATGATGGACTCTCATTCCTTTTTGCCATAATATGAACTTGGTATTTTACCAAATAGGGCTTTCTTCTGTATACCAGCCCTACCTTGTCACAACACAACTGATTGACTTTTAACAAGGCACACAATTGAAATGCATTCCAGGTGACCACCTCATGAAGCTGGTTGAGAGAATGCCAAGAGTGTGCAAAGCTGTCATCAAGGCAAAGGGTGGCTACTTTGAAGAATCTCAAATATAAAATATATTTTGATTTGTTAATAACACTTTTTCAGTTACTACATGATTCCATATGTGTCATTTCATAGTTTTGATGTCTTCACTATTATTCTACAATGTAGAAAATAATAAAAATAAAGAAAAACCCTGGAATGAGTAGATGTGTCCAAACTTTTGACTGGTACTGTATATTTGGTAGCACTAAACAGTAAAGGCTGACAGAATGTTCTGTCAAGAGCCCTGTATTAGGCCTACAATACTCTCAGAGAGTAGTAAATAATATTGTCCCAAATGAGCATTTAGTTCTCTTTCATCTCCTTAAATATAACAAAGAAATGCTACTGTGTTCTTTCAACTGATGACATGGATGTCGATTACTGCAGCCCCCGCATCTCTGGGGGTTGGGTTAAATGCGGAAGACACATTTCAGTTGAATGCATTCGGGTAGTACAGCTGACTAGGCATCCCCCTTTCACTTGTGTTAATTTCTTCCAATGTAAATGTGCACTTATCTATGCTGTAGGCTACTCACTCCTGCAGTAAATCATCATCACACGAGCTCTGGCACCCCCAGCTGTTTGATAGGAGAACACAACTGTTGCCGCGTCCTCCAGTAGCGCAGAAACAGAGATTTCAGTACAGGGATGGAAGTTGAAGGTGAATTTGAAGTTAACCTGGAGGCGTAAGAAACGCTCAACCTGTTTAGGGGAGGTGCTGGCGAGCGGAGTAGAACACTTGAAAAAGAAAAGGAGATTTGAAGTCAACAGCAAGTTGCCAGTTTTATATCTTAAAACTCATGGTATCCCTTAGATGTAAATGTTATTGAAAATGTAAGTTACAGCCATTTAGCAAGTGTCAAACTCTATCAGTACTTATTTATCATGTAGCCTAAATTGTTTCGCAAGCCAGCAACATCAGCTAACGATGTCAATTTAGTAGCCTGTGTTCAATGGCAGGCATTCTTGTATTGTCTTGTATTCTGCTAGCAGCAAAAACGAGGACGTCACAGTGGTATGGTAATGAGGAAACCTTCAAAATAAAAGGCCACTTTTAAAAACATTAAAATCTGGATAACTCATTCAAATGATATTGACTTTAAATCAATGGCCACTTTTATTGTGCCAACAAGAAAATACATTGAGTAATTTATGGAAACAAATTAATAATTTTTAAGACCAATAATGAAAAATGTAATGTTGATACTGGTATATTGAGAATATTGGTATGTTGAAAATATTGGGCTGTAGAGAAAACACTTTTACCTGTCTCAGCTAAAGTGGGGTGGAAATACTCAGTAGGGTCTCTACTAACCAAATATGGTTCGTTTTGGAGGAGAACTGTGTCACATGGCCAGCTGCTGGCTTTTCACTCCGTCCCCTCCATAGCCCCCAATGCAATTCACTGTAATAGACTGTTCATCAGTGGCATTCGGTGACATTTATTAGATGAGGGAGGACAAATGTTTTTATATGCATGACCTTATTTCTATTACAGCATATTGGATTACTTTTATCCATATTCCATTTACCCAGCTCAATGTTACATTGATAGGTTTAGGCTACTACATGATACTCAAATTTTCCATATACCCATCATGAGGATCCTATACTGAGCAAAAATATAAATGCAACATGGAACAATTTCACCAATTTTACTGAGTTACAGTTCATATATGTAAATCAGTCAATTTAAATAAATGTGTTATTCCCTAATCTATGGATTTTACATGACTGGGCAGTGGCGCCGCCATGGGTGGGCCTGGGAGGGCTTAGGCCCACCCACTTGGGAGCCAAGCCGGCCCACTGGGGAGCAAGGCCGAGGCAATCTGAATGTGTTTTTCCCCACTAAAGGGCTTTATTACAGGCAGAAGTACTTCTCAGTTTCCTCAGCTGTCCAGGTGGCTGGTCTCAGAAGATCCTGCAGGTGAAGAAGCCGGATGTGGAGGTCCTGGGCTGGCGTGGTTACACCTGGTCTGCGGTTGTGAGGCCAGTTGGACTTACTGCCAAATTCTCTAAAATGACATTGGAGGTGGCTTATGGTAGAGAAATTAACATTAAATTATCTGGAAACAGCTCTGGTGGATGTTCCTGCAGTCAGCATGCCAATTGCAACACGGGAACATGGGACCAATACTTTACATGTTGCGTTCATATTTTTGTTTGATATATACCCTAGCCTAAGAATGAAAGTTTACAATGATTTTTTTTTTTATTACAGACAGGGACACATTCAATACCGCCTTGAACACGTACTCTTGCCTGCATCTAGCTGATCTAGGGTGTAATCATTAGTCTAACAGTTGCAAATGAGCGTTTCTATTGGATTAATTCAGCATTGGACTAATTGGACTAATTCATAGTTTTGTTCGTTCTGTTTGCTTCCGTTTAAGAAATGTTTTTCAACAGAATCGGCAGAATGAATACCCCCCTGATCACACGCAAACACAGTTCCCTTTCATAGCAGCCACATAGAAACAGCATGATAATTTTTGCTCGTTGTAAAATTCCTTTATACATCTACGCGCTCTCCTCCTTTTACCTTTTACTTTCGTTTTGTGGACTTCAGTGCACGACACATCAGATGTCTGTGACCAGGTGAAAACAAACGTTCCAAGCCAAACATTCATATCATAACCGCTACACACCGCCTACATCGTTGTCACCATATTAGCTAACATCATAGTCAACATAACTACTAGAACTAATGTGTTAGTAACCCGCTACAATCACGAAGTACAGTGTACAGTCAGCAAGCAGTTTAGCAGTTACCCCCGGTGAACCCTGGTTGCAATACATTAATTAAAACCTAAAGCTTACCTTGACTTGGAAGAGTTCCAGTGTTGGATAGCCATATCCAGCTAGCTAACATAGCACCCCTCTCTGTTTGAGTAGGCTAAACTAGCTAGCTGCATTCGCTAGCTAAGTGGAAGTGAAAAGTAAAATACAATGAAATATAGCTAGCTGTCTTTCTCTTTCTTGCTTCTCCTAATTACATTTTTTCAAAACTGTTCAACTATTTTTCTCTCTCTAATGAGTCAACTACTCACCACATTGTATGCACTGCAGTGCTAGCTAGCTGCACCCTGTGCCTTCAGTACTAGATTCATTGTTTGATCCTTTGATTGGATGGACAACATGCCAGTTCATGCTGCAAGAGCTGTGATAGGTTTGAAGACGTCCTCTGGACGTTGTCTTAATTTATGAGTAAGTCTATGGAACGGGGTGAGAACCATGAGCCTCGTAGGTTTTGTATTGAAGTCAATGTACCCAAAGGAGGACGGAAACTAGCTGTCCACCGGCTACAACATGGTGCTACCCTACAGAGTGCTGTTGAGGCTACTGTAGACCTTCATTGCAAATCTGTGTTTTAATCAATCATTTGGTGATGTGAATATATTTAGTATAGTTCTATCTAAAAAATTAATACTTTTTTTATTGTTTCACAATTTGTATTTGTATGAAATTCACTGACGATGGTCCTCCCCTTCCTCTGAGGAGCCTAAACTGCTGTACATTAGATACATATTGGCTTGTAAAAACCTTTGTACCTCTCTCAGCTAAAGTGGGGTGGGAATACTCAGTAGGGTCTCTACTAACCAGATAGCACTTCTTTCTCCACACCCTCCAGTGCGTGCTGGAATGCTTAGCTAGCTACCTACTAACTTTGGATGCTTATTTTGTAAGGCAGATATCTACAAATGTGTCTGAAGATGGAAGAAAAGCAAGTGCACCAAAACCATCCCCATGGGTTTGGTGTAGGCTATTTTTGCCACATACCCCAAGGAAACCTGCAGAACACAAGTTACCCCCACTGCAAGAGCAGAGGAGCAAACTCCCCCCATGTCAGAAAGTACCCTGGGCCTCATTTATAGCCGTTTCCAAAGTGTAACACTAAACATCTGCATGCACCATTTCTGAAAACACACAAAAATATAGAGATTTATGAACTTGGAGCACGCCATACATTCGCTTGTTTCCGGTCATGCTAGAAAGGATCAAGCTTTTGTCATATTAACGTCAAAAGTTCAAATGTTTAACATGTGGCGAAATCTGCTCGGAGCCTTCACCGTGCACTGCCACTTTAAGAGCGCATGAGCAGTAAGGAAGGAGGCGATAAAGAGTTCGTTCAGCTCTTTGGGGAGGAGCTATTGGGTGGCGCGACAGTTTGATTGTGTGTGCTGTGCTGCAGAGGTGTTTTGTTTTCAGCGTTTGTAGTTTATAATGTAGTTAACTCAATCATCGGTGTGATCGCTTTAGATCGTGGTTGTTTTTGTTTGGGACCGCGCCCGTTATGGATTCGTAGCAACATTGTTGCGAAGCTTTAACATACAAACCAACAAACCATCGGACAGTCAGACGGTACACGGCAGGCCTGAAGACCACAGCTAAGATTTCTCTTTTTCTCTCTATTTCTCTTCCCTCTCGTTCCAGTGCTTTACCCTGCAACAGACTCTCTATTTTTCAAATGCACTTCCCCTTGAAGTTCATTAGAGCTGGACTATTATTGCCCTGCCAGAAGTATTTTGATGGACATTTTAGTTAAAAGGGAGGTTGCTTGCAAGTTGTGCATTGTTATGTGAACTGTATTGAGGTGAGGTGTACTAATGACATGTGGCCGAGAAGACTGGACATTTTTAAGGCCTTTGTTGTGTCGATGAACACCCCCCCCATTCATACCCTCTGCACTCACCCACTAGAAAATAATACAGATTATTGCAAATCCTATGTTGATGACTGGGTTCGTTCTTGTATGAAGTTGCTGTTGAATTGCTCTGCCATTATTAGTATTAGTATTATTGTATGAGGTATTCTTGTTTGGGTTACCCCTGTGCTGTGATGTGGGTTTTATATGGTGTGTATTCTCTTTTCTCTCCACTGGCTATCTGGTAAACAGGCTACACTCTAGGCAGTCTCTTCTGCTGATGTGTGTGGGTCTGGTAGTGGTACTCTCTCTATTCTACTCTTTTCCTTTCGGCATGGTTAATACCTGCCTGGCGCCCGAACAAAATCTTTCTTTACCCCTCTCTAATAAATACCGCTACAGAATTGGCGCCCGAACAGGGACTTGAAGAGAAACACTCATGACACCATCCACACAAGGTTGAATCATGTCTTTTGTTGGAACCCCATACTGTGTCAATGTGGACACACCTGACGGTAATCACGTTCGGGATTCTTTCATTGTGGAAGGACTCGATGAACTAATGGAGTTGGATAGCACTGCCCCTAATCCCCAGGCTTCTGGCTCACCTATAACATCTCCACCATTACCCTCCCCTCAAACCCTTCCGGTTACCCTGTCCAGAGACTGGAAGAGGTGTCTCTGTGATCACTGGACAACTGGAACATCAATGGACACACACCAATCATAGTTTGACAATGCAGGAGAATGCCATTCGCAAACTCAGGGAATGTATGGAGGCTCATCAGACAGATGTGCAGAGGTTGGATTACCTTCCCTGTCAAATGGAGGAAAACCAACAACAAATTGTTCAGAGACAGAAATATTTACAAGATTCTCTGAAGCAGGATATTCAAGGAAAACTGCACCGGTTCAAAACACAAATGGAAACTAACCATCATCAAGTCATAATCTTTCTTGAGGAGGAACAAAAACAGAGAGCAGAGGAGTCAGCCTCTGTTGTGAAGGGAGTGTGTTCTTATCTGAAGGAAGTTATGGAGGACATGAAGAACTCTCTCACAGGGGAACTACGATTTTTGATTGAACAGACTCAAAAGGACACCGTTAATGAGATGAAAAAAGCACAGAAGGCCACAGACCTTCAACTGGAAGGGCTGCACCAGGAGGTAATGCAGTGCTTTTCCCTTCTGGACAAATCTTCTGCACCTCCCTCAGGTTTTACCTCTGCCACTGGCTTGGCCAGTAAGGGAATAGGAACAGGTAGTACTACAACAACCCCTCTGAAGATACTGTTAACCAACAGAACTCCCTCTGCCACTGTCATGCCTCCTATAGAGCGCTCCATCCCTATCAAACTACTTTTCCCCACTTTTGGCAGCCCAGAAGATGATGTTGATCCACTGTTTTTCTTATCTAAGTGTAATGATTTTCTTTCTATCCGGCCCCTTACTGACTTGGAGGTTCTTGCCACCCTCTGCAGTGTTCTCCATGGTACAGCAAGAGACTGGTGGGAGATAGCCCAGGAACATGTGTCAACCTGGGAGGAGTTTCAAAAAATATTCCTCTTAGCCTTCCTCTCAGAGGACTATGGGGATGAACTGGCGGAACGTGTTCGTAACAGAGTCCAGGGTGAAGCAGAGCCAATACGGGACTTTGCCTTCTCCTATCGAGTTCTATGTAGGAGATGGAAGGCTGACATTACTGAGCAGGAGATGGTCAAACTCCTTCTTAAGAACATGGTTCCCCGCCTTGCTAGTCAACTTCGAGAACGTGTGCAAAATGTGGATGATCTGGTGCGTCTTGGGACTCAGTTTGAGAAGGACTGGAAGCACCACCTCCAAACTAAAAACACCGTTCCCTCATCCCAGTATACCCATAACTCTCCTGGGGCTAAACCGTCTCAGATATTTGTACCCAAGATCCAGGACAAAAGTCCAGTTATGTGTTGGAGGTGTAAAGTCCAACATCCTCCAGATTCTTGCCCGCTCTATGTCCAGCATCAGGATTCAGGAAAAGGTCAGAAAGGACCGAAGACTGAAAGTCTACACAGGCGTGGTGGCTTGCATACAATTGGGTCAGCCTTAATGCCCACCATGAAGCCTTTAGACAGCACAGCTAGTGGTCTTATTCCTATTCCGCAACAACTATTGGTTCCTCTGACTGTTAGGAACTGGAGAGGGAAGGCCATAATCGACACAGGGGCATCTTACACCCTGATGCAAGAGGCCCTGTGGCAGAACATGGCATTACCTCATGAGGAGCTACGAACATGGGAGGAGGGACCATTGTACTTGGCCAATGGAGAACCTACCACCCCCTTGGGCTGGATTAGTATAATAATAAAACTGCATGGTGAGACTATTAACCTTCCTGTGGCAATACTTGCAGATTCAAGCCTTGCATTTGCTGTAGTCCTTGGCCTAGACTTCCTGTTCTTCAGTGGACTGACCATCTCTATGTCCGAACCCTCCTATCGGCTACACTCTGACTATTCCCAGCCTCATCCATTTCAACCTGGTAATGCACTGATTTCAGGTTGGAGCCTGCTACATTATGCAAGGTCCGGACAAGGTCAAGTCAGAGACAGAGAAAATATAAAGAGACAAAGACAAAAACATGTTCCACTAGTGAAGTCTGAGAACCCAACTATCACCCTGATTACCGCCGTACCCCCTTCTATCCGAGAGCAAAAGCAAACCGGATGCTGATTTCTACATCAAGCAAGCGGTGGAACAGGCATGTCTATCGGATGATGAAAGGTGGCAGCTCTCCCAGATGTTGGACGTGAACAGTGAGGTCTGTACTCTTACACTCGGCCGTACAACCGTCTTCAAACACAAAATCTATACCCGGCATGAGGTCCCCATTAAGCAGCGTCCCTACAGGCTGTCCCCGCCAAACTGGAAATTCTCAATGAACAGCTCAAAAGCATGTTGGAGAATGGAATTGTGGAACCTTCTTTTTCCGGATGGGCTTCTCCGGTTGTCCTGATTCCTAAGAAAGATGGTGGATATCGATTCTGTGTGGACTACAGGAAGCCGAATGCCATAACAGAAAGTGATGCCTACCCTCTACCAAACATAAATGACATACTGGAATCTCTGGCAGGAGCATCCATCTTTAGTAATCTGGATCTGAACAGTGGCTATTGGCAGGTGTCAATGGATCCCGCTAGTCAGGACAAGACTGCCTTTGTCACCCCTGCTGGTTTGTACTCCTTCAAAGTCATGCCTTTTGGTTTGAAGAATGCTCCAGCAACCTTCCAACGGTTGATGGAGACTGTCCTGGGAGAACTGAGGGGTAGAAATTGTCTCGTGTATCTGGATGACATCATAATCTACTCCTCCTCTGTTGCGGATCATCTGCAAGACATTCAGTCCGTCTTCGACAGACTAAAGGCTGCAGGTTTGACCTTGAACTTGAAGAAGTGTCGTTTCTGTCTGCCAGAACTCAAGTTCCTTGGTCATGTGGTTAATGCTGAAGGTATCCATGCAGATCCAGCCAAAGTTGCAGCTGTGCAGGAATTCCCAATTCCCACATCCCTCAAGGCTGTTCAGCGGTTTCTGGGTATGGCTGGATGGTACCACAGGTTTGTGCCTGATTTTTCAAAGGTAGCTGAACCCCTCAACCACCTTAAGAAGAAAGGTGTGAAATTCCAATGGACCCCTGCATGCCAAAGTGCATTTGAAGCACTCAAAAACAGTCTAATTACTCCTCCAGTGCTTGGACATCCTAACCTGAATGCTCATTTCATTGTGTACACGGATGCAAGTCAAACAGGACTTGGAGCAGTCTTGGCTCAACAAACAGGACTTGGAACAGAAGAAGTTCTTGCCTATGCAAGTCGCACCCTTAATTCAGCCGAGAGGAATTATTCAACGACTGAAAGGGAGTGCCTCGCTGTGGTGTGGGCTTTGGAGAAATGGAGCTACTACTTGGAGGCAAAGATCTTCACCGTTGTCACAGACCATGCTGCTCTGCAGTGGGTTCTGGCATCAGGCAAGACCAACAGCCGTCTTATTCGCTGGTCTATCAGACTGCAGAAGTTTGACTTCATCATTGAGTATCGCAAAGGAAAACTGAACGTTGTACCAGATGCCCTTTCTCGGATTACAGAGACTGCCAATGTTTGTCCTCCCTTGTGCAGTACGTATACTACCGCTAAATGTCTGGATGATTCCTTTCCTCTGGATGATGAGAGTGTATGGAGAGCACAGCAGATGGATGCTGCCATCATGGCGATCCACAAGAGTCTGTCTGAAGAAGACTCCAAGAGTCGCTTCAATGATAAGTATAGCATAATTCAGGATAAAGTGTATCGAAAAACTCCAAGAGGAGATGGAATACACAGCACCCATTATCGCGTCTTCATTCCCTCTACATTGTGTGACCAGATAATCCAAGCTTATCATGCCAATCCCATGAGTGGCCATCTTGGCGTTTTTTAAAACTTATCGAAGACTACAAGAGGTGGTTTACTGGCCCGGCATGTGGGTTGATACCCGGAAGTTTGTACGGCAGTGTGAAGTCTGCCAGAAATACAAACCAGACATTGGCCGACCTGCCGGGAAAATGCAGCAGACCGTGGTGAACCATCCAAATGAAATGTTGGGAATTGACCTCATGGGACCTTTTCCTCCCAGCCGGGGGACCCGGAATGAATTTTTATTGGTGGTAGTGGACTACTACACACACTGGGTGGAGTTGTTTCCCCTCCGCAAAGCTACTGCATCAGCCATTGCTCTAATTCTGCGAAGGGAGGGGTTTACCAGATATGGAATTCCAGACCAAATCCTCTCTGACCGAGGTCCGCAGTTCATATCAGGAATCTACAAAGAGCTCTGTACCTACTGGGGTGTAATTGCCAAGTTGACCACAGCCTATCATCCTCAGACCAACCTGACCGAGAGGGTAAACCGAACCCTGAAGGGGATGATTGCTTCATTCGTGGGGGATCAGCACACAAGGTGGGATCAGCATCTCCCTGAATTTCGCTTTGCACTGAACTCTGCCGTGCAGGAGACTTCTGGGGTCACTCCCGCCGAACTCCACCTGGGAAGACCACTAAAAGGTCCGATGGACAGGGTCTTGCAAAGTTCAAATGTTTCACCTGACTGCCCAGCGTTTGATGCCGTACAACACCACCACACCTTGCTAGCCAGAGTGGAGGCCAGCAAAACCAAAGCCAAACAACGACAGCTGAGAAACTATGACAAACATAGACGAGACGTGTGTTTTCCACCCCAGTCTCGTGTCTGGATACGTTCCCATCATCTGTCAAAGGCATCTAAGAAGTTCACTGCCAAGCTAGCTTCGAGATGGAAAGGTCCATACCGTGTAGTGCAGCAGTTGGGACCAGTGAACTACTTGGTCTGTTTGGAGGACACTGGGGAAGATGTCAGGACAGTGCATGTTGTTGACCTAAAGCCCTGCTACCCTACGGCAGAAGAGCTGGATCGCAGGCAAAAGCAACACCTGCAGGACCTCTTCGTGGAGGACTCTGATGAGGAGGACTTCCCTGGTTTTGTGTAGCAGGAACATGAACCTGTCAAAGCCTGCATCCTCTCTGTTTCTACAGGCATTGTTTTTTCATGGGGGGAGGAGTGTGGCGAAATCTGCTCGGAGCCTTCACCGTGCACTGCCACTTTAAGAGCGCATGAGCAGTAAGGAAGGAGGCGATAAAGAGTTCGTTCAGCTCTTTGGGGAGGAGCTATTGGGTGGCGCGACAGTTTGATTGTGTGTGCTGTGCTGCAGAGGTGTTTTGTTTTCAGCGTTTGTAGTTTATAATGTAGTTAACTCAATCATCGGTGTGATCGCTTTAGATCGTGGTTGTTTTTGTTTGGGACCGCGCCCGTTATGGATTCGTAGCAACATTGTTGCGAAGCTTTAACATACAAACCAACAAACCATCGGACAGTCAGACGGTACACGGCAGGCCTGAAGACCACAGCTAAGATTTCTCTTTTTCTCTCTATTTCTCTTCCCTCTCGTTCCAGTGCTTTACCCTGCAACAGACTCTCTATTTTTCAAATGCACTTCCCCTTGAAGTTCATTAGAGCTGGACTATTATTGCCCTGCCAGAAGTATTTTGATGGACATTTTAGTTAAAAGGGAGGTTGCTTGCAAGTTGTGCATTGTTATGTGAACTGTATTGAGGTGAGGTGTACTAATGACATGTGGCCGAGAAGACTGGACATTTTTAAGGCCTTTGTTGTGTCGATGAACACCCCCCCCCCCATTCATACCCTCTGCACTCACCCACTAGAAAATAATACAGATTATTGCAAATCCTATGTTGATGACTGGGTTCGTTCTTGTATGAAGTTGCTGTTGAATTGCTCTGCCATTATTAGTATTAGTATTATTGTATGAGGTATTCTTGTTTGGGTTACCCCTGTGCTGTGATGTGGGTTTTATATGGTGTGTATTCTTTTTTCTCTCCACTGGCTATCTGGTAAACAGGCTACACTCTAGGCAGTCTCTTCTGCTGATGTGTGTGGGTCTGGTAGTGGTACTCTCTCTATTCTACTCTTTTCCTTTCGGCATGGTTAATACCTGCCTGGCGCCCGAACAAAATCTTTCTTTACCCCTCTCTAATAAATACCGCTACAAACATTTTAACCCTAACTTTTTTCCTAACCTTGTCCTAATTATCCTAACCTGCTGCGTAGACTGTTACCCAGGGCCTCTGTTGGATAATGAACATAACACTGAAATACATCAGCTACTTTACATTTGTGTGTGTGTAAATATGTATTGGTATAGTCGGTCAAAAACAATTTCTTTATTCTGTATTCTGTTGCTCTGTTGCCACCTTCTGGACTCCGTCTGACCTGCACAACCTGGTTAATAGGGACAAGTGTAGCACATGGATGTTTGAAACTTCAGGAGGCTGGTCACGTGGGCTAGCAAGGCAGAAGTCCCAAGTTCACGCTAGGTACGGGTCGAATCGGGAGGAAGTGGTACTCGCTAAGCAAAGCAGCGCGATGTCCTTTACACAAACATGGATCCAGCACCAGCAGAAACCTGAGTTGTCTGTCCAGGTGTGTAAATCTGTGAGGCTCACAGCTAAATACACACACACACACACACACACACACACACACACACACACACACACACACACACACACACACAGTATGTGTGTAGTTAACAATCTGAAACGTGTTGTTTTTCCTCTCAGGCACAGACAGGAGTGCCTGCATCTGGACATTACACAGCTTCTGACAGAGCAAGGCACAGACTCCAATCTCCTGATGCCTCAAAACCAGAGAATCCACTCCCACCTGAGACAAACTACATGCCTCTGGAGGTGAGATCCTCAAACATCATCATAGTTCAAACGTACAGTTGAAGTTGGAAGTTTACATACACTTAGGTTGGAGTCATTAAAACTCGTTTTTCAACCACTCCACAAATTTCTTGTTAACAAACTATGGTTTTGGCATATCAGTTAGGACATCTACTTTGTGCATGACACATGTCATTTTTCCAACAATTGTTCACATACAGATTATTTCACTTATAATTCATAGTATCACAATTCCAGTGGGTTAGAAGTTTACATACACTAAGTTCACTGTGCCTTTAAACGGCTTGGAAAATTCCAGAAAATCATGTCATGGCTTTAGAAGCTTCTGATAGGCTAATTGACATCATTTGAGTCAATTGGAGGTGTACCTGTGGATGTATTCCAAAGCTTACCTTCAAACTCAGTGCCTCTTTGCTTGACATCATGGGAAAATCAAACGAAATCAGCCAAGACCTCAGAAAAAAATTGAAGACCTCCACAAGTCTGGTTCATCCTTGGGAGCAATTTCCAAACGCCTGAAGGCACCACGTTAATCTGTACAAACAATAGTACGCAAGTATAAACACCATGGGACCACGCATGGAAGAGACGAGTTCTGTCTCCTAGAGATGAACGTACTTTGGGGCGAAAAGTGCAAATCAATCCCAGAACAACAGCAAAGGACCTTGTGATGATGCTGGAGGAAACAGGTACAAAGTATCTATATCCACAGTAAAACGCGTGCTATATTGACATAACCTGAAAGGCCGCTCAGCAAGGAAAAAGCCACTGCTCCAAAACCGCCATAAAAAAGCCAGACTACAGTTTACAAATGCACATGGGGACAAAGATCGTACTTTTTGGAGAAATGTCCTTAGGTCTGATGAAACAAAAAAATAACTGTTTGGCTGTAATGACCATCGTTATGTTTGGAGGAAAAAGGAGGATGCTTGCAAGCCAAAGAACACCATCCCAACTGTGAAGCGCGGGTGTGCAGCATCATGTTGTGGGGCTGCTTTGCTGCAGGAGGGACTGGTGCACTTCACAAAATAGATGGCTTCATGAGGAAGGAAAATGATGTGGATATATTGAAGCAACATCTCAATACATCATTCAGGAAGTTAAAGCTTGGTCGCAAATGGGTCTTCCAAATGGACAAAGTTGTGGCAAAATGGCTTAAGGACAACAAGGTCGTCGTACTAGAGTGGCCATCACAAAGCCCTGACCTCAATCCTATAGAATATTTGTGGGCAGAACTGAAAAAGCGTGTGCGAGCAAGACAAACCTGACTCAGTTACACCAGCTCTGTCAGGAGGAATGGGCCAAAACTCACCCAACTTATTGTGGGAAGCTTGTGGAAGGCAACTTGAAACGTTTGACCCAAGATAAACAATTTAAAGGTAATGCTACCAAATACTCATTGAGTGTATGTAAACTTCTGACCCACTGGGAATGTGATGAAATAAATAAAAGCTGAAATTAATCATTCTCTTTACTATTATTCTGATATTTCACATTCTTAAAATAAAGTGGTGATCCTAACTGACCTAAGACAGGGAATTTTTACTAGGATTAAATGTCAGGAATTGTGAAAAACTGAGTTCAAATGTATTTGGCTAAGGTGTATGTGAACTTCCGACTTCAACTGTTCATCTTCCTCTAATAAAACACTTACAATGTGGTCCTTTTTTGACTCACTCTTATTTCTTGGTTTTTACTCCCAGCTGTTTGACAGTGAGGAGTTTGACTGTCACACTCCTCAAGACTGGCTTGCCCTAAGCTATGTGAAATAATTAACTGATTGCAAACCCACACCTGCCAAAGCTCTGCTGGCCTCCACTGACAAGATACCACCAGGTCGGTGCTTTGAGAACAGCTCTTAATTTAAACCGGTTGTTTAAAGAGGGATGTCCCAAATATAAATTATGGTAACCTAAAGGTTGTGTTTGTTGTAATGAACAATGTGCCAGATCATTCTTCAGAAAATAAAACATTGTTTGAGACAGTTCTCTCATCATCTCTGGTTCTGTAGACACAAATAGCCCCAACCTGGAAAACAGTTGGCAGTTTGTTGATGTTCTTGACTACAACCAGGAGAAAGGGCTTTATCTGGTCCATAAGGCTGACAGGAATGGCAGAGTAAGGGAGGCCAAGTGAAAGCCAGTCCTTAACAGAGGACAGAGAACTAAAGACATTTCATAATTTACTACCACTTCTAGTGTGTCAATGCAGTGTGTTGTTGTCCAGCATACAACATACACACAGTCTCACTCTTGATCCAGCTCTGCAGAGAGAACACAGAGGCCCTGCTTGTGACGTGGTGAGGTTGGACCCAGGTGTAGAGAAGAGACCAGACAAGGAATCAGTGGTTAAGGATAAACATAATACTTTACTAAGAAACGGTAGCCGCAGGATCACAGAAGGTCAGCGAGGTGAACAGGGAGGTGACCAAGAACCCGATGGTCACTCTGACAGAGCTCTAGAGTTCCTCTGTGGCAATGGGAGAACCTTCCAGAAGGACAACCATCTCTCCAGCATTCCACCAATCAGGCCTTTATGGTGGAGTGGCCACCATACAAGATTCTGTGGTATGATGAAAGCAAGATTGAACTCTTTGGCCTGAATGCCAAGTATCATGTCTGGAGGAAACCTGGCACCATCCCTACGGTGAAGCATTGTGGTGGCAGCATCATGCTGTGGGGATGTTTTTCAGCGGCAGGGTCTGGGAGACTAGTCAGGATCGATGGAAAGATGAACGGAGCAAAGCATAGAGAGATCCTTGATGAAAACCTGCGCCAGAGCGCTCAGGACCTCAGACTGGGGCAAAGGTTCACCGTCCAACAGGACAGCAACCCTAAGCACACAGCCAAGACAACGCAGGAGTGACTTCAGGACTTCAGTCTTTGAATGTCCTTGACTGGCCCAGCCAGAACTCAGACTTGAACCCGATCGAACATCTCTGGAGAGACCTGAAAATAGCTGTGCAGCAACGCTCCCCATCCAACCTGACAGAGCTTGAGAGGATCTGCAGAGAAGAATGGGAGAAACTCCCTAAATACAGGTGTGCCAAGCTTGAAGCGTCATACCCAAGAAGACTCAATGCCGTAATCGCTGCCCAAGGTGTGTCATGACTGTCCTGATCAGGTCAGGTTACAGGAGACCACAACCCCACAGATTATCTCTCAACCCCAACAGAGGAGGAGAGATCTAGGGGTCTGAAGATGTGGGTTTTTTATGACCCCTCACTCCCATAGTAAATTTTAGGCCATAGACAAATTCCTTTTGTCCTGTTACTATGGAGAACCAGCCTCAGAACATTAAACATGAAATAAAGGGACTTTGGAACAATGGTTTCCGTCAGTCACAATGGTGGTCATGACGATAGATGGAATATGAAAATGTATGTCATCTTTGTTTTGTTATTAAAGGTTAATAGATGACGTTATTACGAAAACATTGTAACGTCAACAGTTTACCTAATATATGTCTGATGTTTATACATTGTACGTTGTATGGAAAATGTCCAAATCAAAGAGAATCTTTTGGTAAAGATGAAATGTGAAGTTAGTAGTCTAAAATTGGATTCGAGTCAAATCTAGACCTTGCTCTTAACTTGGTACACCCAGAGAATTTCCCTAAAGGCGGTTACGACCACTTCTGACCCGAGGGTATAAAAACCTGTGAGTGAAGAATTTACAGATAAGACTAAGTATATCTCACTGGTCACCCCCAAAGCCAATTCCTCCTTTGTTCGCCTTTCCTTCCAGTTCTCTGCTGCCACTTACTGGAACGTACTGCAAAAATCACTGAAGCTGGAGATTCCCATCTCCCTCACTAGCTTTTAGAACCAGCTGTCAGACCAGCTCACAGATCACTGCACCTGTACATAGCACATCTGTATACAGCCCATCTATCTACCTCAATCCCATACTGTATTTATTTATTTTGCTCATTTTGCACCACAGTATCTCTACTTGCACATCCATCTTTTGCACATCTACCATTCCAGTGTTTAATTGCCATATTGTAATTACTTCGCCACCATGGCCTATTTATTGCCTTAACTCCCTTATTTGACCTAATTTGCACTCACTGTATATAGACTTTGTTGTATTTTTTGACTATGTTTTGTTCATTCCATGTGTTGTTGTATGTGTCGAACTGCTATGCTTTATCTTGTCCAGGTCGCAGTTGCAAATGAGAACTTTTTCTCAACTAGTTTACCTGGTTAAATAAAGGTGAAATAAAAAAAGTGACCCAAGCTGCAGCCGAGGTCTAAAAAGTCTACGAAACCAAACGCAACACAAGTTTGAAGACAAATAAATATTTTTCTACCCAAGCTACAGATGAGTAGCTGTGTCTAAGCGGGTGAATTCAAGTCGAACCACCTAGCCTCCACTCCCCATCGAATCATGGTATCTACACTGTTTCATTCCTACGCTGTGAGCTCTGAGCTACAGAGCTGTCTGTCCTCAGAAGAGCCCTTCCAGAGCAAGGGCGAGGGAACAGACTCCTAAGCCAAAAGGACACTGACATCATGAGGACAACCAAAGAGTTGCGCCGGAGAAGTGCGTCATTGAGCAGCCTGAACTGTCCACGCGGAGAAGCCCCGGAGACCTTCCCCACGTAATTACATCATTATATTCTGCAGTTTGGGGCAAGGCTAGGGTTAGAATAAGCATAGCTGACAAATTCACCCAAATGTATATTTCTCTCGTGTACTTTCTCTTTTTCTCTCTCTTTTAAATCCAAATTTTGGGTAACACGCGCCATAATGTGTTGGCCCGTTATACTAAGTTCTAATCAATAGCCTAGAATGTGTTTTTGTGTATGTATATCTTTTATCATCATTTTAGCTTTCTAGTAAATAAATACTCAACTAAGATTGGTGTGGTATGAACTCATTGGTGGGACTCGGGTTTGTGCAGATTCCCGGATTATGCGACGTTCAGAACGAGACTGTAGAGGTAACTGATTAATTAGCGGCTGTTGTAAAATTAATATTCTGATATTCTTTGAGTTCATTTAGGAAATAGAAACTCAATAAAACAACTTTTCCCATGGTGCCCCAGGTTAATGAGTTAATAATTGCTTGATTCAGTTAATCACGCAATTAGAAACCTTTAATCATTCGATGAGCAACAGTCGTCACATTAACTAATACAACGTCACGACAAGTGCTTCAACAAAGTACTGAGTAAAGGGTCTGAATACTTATGTAAATGTGACATTTCAGTTTTTCACATTTTAATAAATTAGCAAACATTTGTAAAAACCTGTTCTTGCTTTGTCATTATAGGGTATTGTGTGTAGATTGATGAGGACTTTTAAAATCCATTTTAGAATAAATCTGTAACGTAACAAAATGTGAAAAAAGTCAAGGGGTCTGAATACTTCTGAAGGCACTGAATATCCAACGCCCTGATACACTCTTAATAACCTGCTCCCAATTGCATTGTGTTGGCCCTGTGTGTCCCTCCCAGACACGGTGGAGTAGAGGTTCATCAGCAGTGACTTCTTCAACTTAAGCCTGTACAGCAAAGCGTGCCACCCTCTGTTTGAGAAGCGCAAACTCATGTTTGTCTTCCTGCTGTGCACTTGATGAACAAAAACAAGAGCAACATGGTCAGAGGAGGAACTGATGGTGTTTGGTCTGTATTGTTGTGTTTACAGTGTATCTATGCTCATACTCTGTCTGTGTCCCACCCTGCCAGTCTGAGTGGCGATACGTGCTGGCAGGGGAAGGGCCCTAGCAGCAACTGGCCAACCCTGCAGTGAGCAATCATACATTTCTTATAGACACAATTAGGGTTGTCACGATACCTGTATTGCGATACCCGATTTTCCATGGCAAAAATGAAAACACCAAGCAGACTAAACTTTATGGTCCTCTTAGAACTTGCTTTATGGAAAAGAAACAAATATAAATCTTAGTGACAAGATAAGGACTGTTTCCTCTGGAAATTTAGTCTGCTTCATGATTTGTTTCCCTGCCACGATACTTCTGAGTATCGTGACACTGGTATCGTGACAACCCTAGACAACACATTCCAGTTTGCTGTGTGTCAATAGATGATGCACATAGCTGACTGTGTGTGTGTGTGTGTGTGTGTGTGTGTGTGTGTGTGTTGAGAGCAGGTCCCAGGGGCATGAATACCCAACTGATCTCTTTCCAGAAACTGTTGATCCCGCACTGCCTGAGGGCTGATCACATGACTCACAACCTGCAGGTCTTTGTGTCTGCTCAGCTGGGTCAGCACTTTATAAAGCCACAGGTGCTGTACCAGCACTGTTTCACGTTTGCCTTTCCGGACAGTGAAGATATCGAAGTTGCATTTTCCTCATTGCCACTGTCAATGCCATCTAAGGTTAATATTTGGTTTGGCCTGTATCCATCTCAGTGTAAACACTTTGCTACCAGGTTTATTCTAAAGCCATTTGGTTTAAATATTTACAATCACTGCAGAGCTCAGAGCTTGTTTATTTGATGTTTCTCAAACACCCTTCTGTACTGTACCTCTCTCCTTCCTCCCTCCCTACCCTCCCTCTTTCCTTCCTTCCATCTCCTCCTCAGGCTTCAGATATGTCTGCCTCTCCCCTGGTACTGACCTAGCTTCTGACCTCTTAAATTTGCTGACGTCATGAAGTTCTACAAGATGAGTGCCATCTCCCTGGGCCAGGGGCAGGTCAGCCGGGCTTGGGGAATGCCTGGGAAAACTCACTATTCACACCCAAAGGACAGCCCACTATAAATCAGTCCTCCCAATGAGAACTCTCATTTGTCATGCTAAGAATAGCTTAGTCTCCCCACCTCAGTGTGAATTACCAGTCTATTTCTAGCCAGAGGACTACTCTGTTCCCTGTATCCCCTACCAAAGAAATGCTATGTTCACCATCACTAAGAGTGCAAGCCAGTCTGGGAAATAACTGAGAAAGAGCTAGGCCCAGGCTCAAGGTCATGAGGTTTGAACCTAAGCCTGGAGATCTCTATGGTATTTACCTGTCCATGTTGGTATCATCTTGAGACCGCTGTGTAACTGGTCCTGTGTGTTGTGGTTGTGCGTCAGGGTCCCAGGGCTGAGGCCATGATACACAGTGCCATGGAGAGAGGCAAGTGGTTCTTCTTCCAGAATTGCCACCTGGCACCCAGCTGGTTGCCCTTCGTGGAGAAACTGATTGACAACATTGACCCAGATAAGGTGAGCTCACCTAGAAGAACACACACACACAAAGCTGAAGATATACAGCACCAGTCAATAGTTTGGACACACCTACTCATTCAAGTGTTTGTATTTATTTTATTTTTTCCATTTTCTACATTGTAGAATAATAGTGACGACATCAAAACTATAAAATAACACATATGGAATCATGTAGTAACCAAAAACGTGTTAAACTAATCTAAATACATTGTATATTTGAGATTCTTCAAATAGCCACCCTTTGCCTTGATGACAACTTTGCACACTCTTAGCATTCTCTCAACCAGCTTCATGAAGTAGTCACCTGGATGCATTTCAATTAACAGGTGTGTCTTCTTAAAAGTTCTGTAACGTTCGTCTGAAGAAGTAGGCCAAGGTGCAGCGTGGTAAGTGTTCATGATCTTTAATACTCAGAACACCAAACAAAAACAACAAAAGGTATAACGAACGTCACGTTCTGCCGGCTTCACAGAGCTAACAAACAAGATCCCACAACATAGGTAGCCTGTTTTCCCACCTAAGTATGATTCCCAATCAGAGACAACGATAGACAGCTGCCTCTGATTTGGAACCACACTCAGACAAAACCAAAGAAATACAAAACATAGAATGCCCACCCCACATCACACCATGAAGACATGAAGGTCAGTCAATACGGAAACTTTGAAAGTTTCTTCAAGTGCAATCGCAAAAACCATCAAGCGCTGTGATGAAACTGGCTCTCATGAGGACCGCCACAGGAATGGAAGACCCAGAGTTGCCTCTGCTGCAGAGGATAAGTTCATTAGAGTTACCAGCCTCAGAAATTGCAGCCCAAATAAATGCTTCACAGAGTTCAAGTAAAAGACACATCTCAACATCTCAACATCAACTGTTCAGAGGAGACTTTGTGAATCAGGCCTTCATGGTCAAATTGCTGCAAAGAAACCACTACAAAAGGACACCAAAAAAAAGAAGAGACTTGCTTGTGCCAAAAAACACGAGCAATGGACATTAGACTGGTGTAAATTTGTTCTTTGGTCTGGAGTCCAAATTCTTTGTGAGAAGCGGTGAGGGTGAACAGATGCACGGAGGAGGAGGTGTCATGGTTTGGGGTGCTTTGCTGATGACACTGTCTGTGATTTATTTGGAATTCAAGACACACTTAACCAGCATGTGTACCACAGCATTCTGCAGTGATATGCCAGCCCATCTGGTTTGGGCTTAGTGGGACTATCATTTGTTTTTCAACAGGACAATGACCCAACACACCTCCGGGCTGTGTAAGGGCTATTTTACCAAGAAAGGGAGTGAGGGAGTGCTGCATTAGATGACCTGGCCTCCACAATCCCCTGACCCCCACAATCTCCTGACCTCAACCAAATTGAGATGGTTTTGGATGAGTCGGACCGCAGAGCAAAGGAAAAGCCTCCAACAAGTGCTCAGAATATGTAAGAACTCCTTCAAGACTGTTGGAAAAGCATTTCAGGTGAAGTTGGTTGAGAGAATGCCAAGAGTGTGCAAAGCTGTCATGAAGGCAAAGGGTGGCTATTTGAAGAATTGTAATTGTAAAATATGTTTTGATTTGTTTAACACTTTTTTGGTTACTACATGATTCCATATGTGTTATTTCATAGTTTTGATGTCTCACTATTATTCCACAATGTAGAAAATAGTAAAAAATAAAGAAAAACCCTTGAATGAGTTGGCATTCTAAAACTTTTGACCGGTAGTGTATTTCATGGAAAGAACAGGTCGTCATAATGTTTTCTACACTCAGTAAAGCAAGATGTAAAAACCTTTGTCACTCTTAAACCTGCCAACACCTCTTCAGGTACACCAGGATTTTCTGGGGGGCTCACCAGCCTGCCCAGCAGCACGTTCCCAGTGTCTATCCTCCAGAATTACTATAAGATGACCATAGAGCCTCCCAGAGGCATCAAGGCTAACCTGTTGAAGACCTCTCTGAGCCTGAATGATGACTTCATCACTACCTGCACCAAGGTCTGGCTCCTCCCACTTTCATACTATACTGTGCATTGTATTGTGTAATTCAGGTGGAAAACATCATATCCAGACACCTCACCTAACACTGTCCCCTGCTCCTCCTCTTCTCTCCTATCCAGGCTGCAGAGCTTAAGTCCCTGTCCGTGTTTCTGCCTGTTCCACGGTAATGCCATTGAGCTCAGGAAGTTCGGCGCACTGGGGTTGAACATCCCAGATGAGTTCATTGACGGTGACCTGTGCATCTGTATCAGCTCAAGATGTTCCTGGAGGAGTACCAGGACAAGGTGTTGAAGTCTCTCTCTCGCTCTCAATCTCTTTTCTTCCCACTTTTCCTTTGGTATTTCTCTTTTCATCTCACCTCTCCTTCTTTCTCTTTTGTATACTCTCATGTCCTACACTGTTATCCCTGGTCCTTTTGTGCTAGCTATTCTCCACTGTCCACTATTTATACACTTCTCTCCTGTCTACAGTTCTGTAACTTATCTCTCTTCTCTCCCTGTAACGCTTTACACATCCTTGTCCTCTGTCTGACACACTGCACATATTCCAAATTGGTTCCTATTGTCATTAAAATGTCATTCTTATGACATACATTTGAACTATCAGCTGAAACAAATACTTCTAGCAAGAGTATGCATTTTTATATGGTTCAGAGAGTGTGTGTGTGTGTGTGTGTGTGTGTGTGTGTCCTCTCTCACTGAAACTCTACTCCAGCAAGAAACCGGTTTTGAACTTGTCTTACTTATATTTTATGCCTATATAGCTCTTACTGTAGTCTGTTTTAGATGTTATACTTTGCAAAGACCAACAGATTTGAGTTGAAGCTTAACAGAGAATATTTGTTACATTCTTCTTGTTAACAAAAGCTCATAGGAAATGCTCAGGATACCATTCTGTTGACATGCTAACATACCTTATTAACTAATCAGTTTGGTACATATCCCAAAACAAGGTCATGGCCCCCACCAGCCAGCCACGGGGGGATGGGGATTTTGAGTTATTGTGTGTTGTAAGTTTGAATTAATTAAGGCTGGGCTAGTAATGCATCTTGTTTGTCCCCTATCAGTTTTCAGGATGTGATGACTAAGTCCTGTATGAGGAGTCCATGAACACAGTCCTAATCCAGGACGTCATCAGGTAACCTAGCCCTGTCATTAATCACTGCTGAAGTCCCTAATGTCTTGTCAGTGCCACATCTTCTTCTCCCACCATTAACCTCAAGCCAGTTCCAGTTACCATCCTAATCCTCCGTATCAGAGAGCGCTTCTATAGTTATATTTCTTCTCATGATAGCTGTAGTGAAATGTGTTGTTTTAAGGGGTCAGACATAGTAGTACGGCACCCCTGGAACAAATTGGGGTTAAGTGCCTTGCTCAAGGGCACATTGACACATTTTTGCTTTTCGGCTCGGTTATTCAAACGAGCGACCTTTCGGTTACTGGCCCATTTTCACCATTCTCCTTAGTATCTCTCTCTAATTCTCATCCGTCCAACCTTCTCTCTCTCAGGTATAACCCGGTTGTTAGCGGTCGTGTCCCAGAGCCTCAGTGATATAGTGATATAGTGAAGGCTCGAAAGTGCTTAGTGGCGAGGTCATCAGAACTGCCGCTTATGGCCAACAGCTTGTTCGTCAAAAAGTACTTGACATGTGGCAGGCAAAGGTACTCACAGGAACGCATACACTACATGACCAGAATATGTGGATACGTGCTTGTCGAACATCTCGTTACAAAATCATGGGCATTAATATAGAGTTGGTCCCCCCTTTGCTTCTATAACAGCATCCACTCTTCTGGCAAGGCTTCACTAGATGTTGGAACATTGCTGCGGGGACTATCTTCCATTCAGCCACAAGAGCATTAGTGAGGTCGGGCACTGATATTGGGCGATTAGGCCTGGCTCGCAGTCGGCATTCCAATTCATCCCAAGGGTGTTCGATGGGTTTGAGGTCAGGGCTCTATGCAGGCCAGTCAAGTTCTTCCACACCGATCTCAACAAACTATTTCTGCATGGATCTCACTTTGTGCACAGGGGCATTGTCATTTTGAAACAGGAAAGGGCCTTCCCCAAACTGTTGCCACAAAGTTGGAAGCACAGAGTCATCTAGAACAGGGGTACTCAAGTACTATTTGAGAAGGTCCGGTCACGCAAATTTCTGAGGTGGCAAAGGTCCGGATGGATAATGTAATTTATCGACGTAATAACAAACCCCGCAGATCACAACCCATGCGACCCCAAACTGTTCACACCCCTCTTGTTGGTGGATATTTTTTGCTGTTTTTGCTGTTTTAAAGCTAATTTCCTTAAATTCTATGCATTCTTCCATGTCTTGTGTGTGTTTATATGATACAAGGGGTCGAAGCCCGAAACATGTCAAATTGCAGGTCTTAGGGTCGATGCCGAAGTCGATGCCTCTCCTTGTTCGGGCGGTGTTCGGCGGTCGACGGTCTTCTAGCCATCGCCGATCCATTTTTCATTTTCCATTTATTTTGTCTCGTTTCCCCACACACCTGGCTCTCATTTCCCTCATTTTGTGTTGTGTATTTAACCCTCTGTTTCCCCCATGACTTTGTGTGGTATTGTTTATCTGTTTTTATGTATGCGCACGTTAGGCTGGTTGCGCTGGGTTATGTTCGACCCGTATTTGTATTTGGTGTTCGTTTGGGCCGTGTGCTTTTGGTTGGCCAAATTAAAGGCTCCGTTTTGCTACCAAATATCTGCTCTCCTGTGCCTGACTTCCAACAACCCTTCACACATACCTTGACATAGAGTCCTGTGGTCTAGAATGTAATTGTATGCTGTATCTTTAAGATTTCCTTTCACTAGAACTAATGGTCCCAGCCCGAACCATGAAAAACAGCCCCAGACCATTATTCCTCCTCCACCAAACTTTACAGTTGGCACTATGCATTCAGGCAGGTAGCGTTCTCCTGACATCCGCCAAACCCAGATTCATCCATTGGACTGCCAGATGGTGAAGCATGATACGTCACTCCAGCCCACACTTGGCACACTTGACACTTGACACTTGGTTCGCCAGGGAAACCCATTTCCTGAAGCTCCATATGAACAGTTCTTGTGCTGTCGTTGCTATCAGAGTCAGTTTGGAACTCGGTAGTGAGTGTTGCAACCAAGGACAGACGATTGTTACGTGCTTTGTGCTTCAGCACTTGGAGGTCCCATTCGGTGAGCTTGTGAGCTGATGAAGACAGCTTGTCTATCGAAATGTTGGATATTAGGTTATTCAATTATTGCATCTGAGCTCCTATAGAGCTCTCCTTTTCTTTTTCAAGTCTTCTACTCCGCTAGCCGGCACATCACCTAAACAGGTATGCGTTTCTTTCACCTCCAGATTAGATTGTGTGGCCTACCACTTTGCTACTGAGCCATTGTTGCTCCTAGACATTTCCACTTCACAATAACAGCACTTGCAATTGACCGGGGCAGCTCCAGCAGGGCAGAAATTTGGCGAACTGGCGATGCCTGACGGTGCCACATTGAAAGTCACTGAGCTCTTCAGTAAGGCCATTCTACTGCCAGTGTTTGTGTATGGAGATTGCATGGCTGTGTGCTTGATTTTATACAGCTTCCAGCAATGAGTGTGGCTGAAATAGCCGAATCCACTCATTTGAATGGGTGTATGAACTTTTGGTCATGTACTTTTGGTCATGTAGTGTAAATAGAGGGATGGATATCCTTGAAAACTGAAGCAGGCATCGCCTGCTTAGCTAATACTGGCAGTCATTTTAAACACGTAATCTAACATATACAGTAATCTAACATCTGTGGATAGTATGTATTGCATAGAAACCATCCTACTTGTTGTTAGTCTTCAGGGGAAACATTTTGATTTGATTCCATTCAACTCAACCCTACCCTGACTACCAGTTATTTGTCAACTGTACTGCTCCTTTAAAAGACAGCCGCTAGAGAAATATGACTTGAGTAGAGGGTAATGTTTCCGCAAGCTCCTCAGTCAGTAGCCGGTGTGAATGTAACGAAAGGACGTTGGAAAGTGACGAGTCCAGTTTAACCGAAGTCATTCTACTATAGCCTACTCAGATGTGGACATGTTTTAGTGAAACAAATATTACACTGTGGATATACAGGATTATTGAATTGAACTTGAATAGAATCATTTAAGTTATAGAAAACTTTTAGTTTCAAACTTTCTTAATAGTTGGACTATTGTTTTAAACATCCCAAGGCACACAGGAACTGGCCAAGAGAAAGTGACTACCGAATGCGCGCCCTTTTCAGTGTCTGGGAGTCATTTCTGCTTGGTGTAAATAACGGACAAGCGCGTCATTTCACTTGCGAATCATATTAGCCTATTGAGGTCGTTTTTTTCATCCCGGGGGACCACTCACAGAGACACAGCATCTGTGGGACCATGCTACAAAATGGTATTGGTAAGGAGAAACCTTCGGAACTGCCGAAGGCTGAGCCAGAACCAGACTTCCCATCAGAACCTTCAACCCAGCCAGCCCCCACTGACAGCGCAGTGCGTACGGCACAGGACACGGATTCCACGCACTTCCCCTTGCCAGAGTTCCCCAAATTGGAGATAAAGCGGAACGCGGTGACAGACGATTATAAGATATCTAGTCAGGTCCTTGGGTTTGGGATCAATGGGAAGGTTCTGGAATGCACAAATAAGAAGACGGGGGAGAAGTGCGCACTGAAGGTAATATCACCTACCAATGGAAATAGGCTGTTGCTCACTCCGAGTGTGAGTCCTGATTCCATTTGGTCATATTGGGATCTTGCATATTCCCCAGTGAAGATCAAATCAACTAGAAAAACTAACTTAGGAACTTTGATCGGAGTTTCTTTTCAGATTTATCTCTGCCTATACACTTTAAAAAAAATGTCTATAAAAGGGTTATTCGACTGTCCCCATAGGAGAACCCTTTAAATAACACTTGTTGTTTCATGGTAGAAGCCTTTTTGGGTTATACATGGCACCCAAAAGGGTTATACCTGGAACTAAAACAGGTTCACCTATGGGGACAGCTGAAAACCACTGGAACCATGTTTTCTAACAGTATACAAACCCATTCACCATGTGCCAAGTACTAGCATGACATTGTAAATAAGTATTCTATTGAGGAAAAGCCACGGCGGTGTAATAACACGGTAATTCACATGGGCAACTAGTGTATACCGGTATCCATGTGTGTGTAATGCATATTCTATGTGTGTACGTGATGGCTGGCAGGGGCATCACCAGAGGTTCATAACATTCAGGGCTCAACTCATAGTGGATACGCTATGAGTTGGAATTATAGCCCACCAACTTTACAGTGGCACTCACTCATCTTTGTATTTATATTGCGAAAGGCCTTTTAGCTACTGCCTACTGTTCATTGACAGCCACAACAGCCACAACTCAACAATCAGCTGAGTTCCGACTGTAGCCTAGGCCTATGCGCTCCTGATGTGACAAAAAACAATCGACAACGATTTTTTTTTAAAGAAGCTACTGATCCTATGTGGCTAAATTATGCTCTCTGGTGTAGTATTTTCAATGATTTAATTCATTTCTATACAGACAACAGTAGGCTAATTATATAATTTGGCAAATGTATTTCAATTTATCTGCAGCACTTCCAGCACCCCTTCCATGTACTGTGCTCTCCCCAAGGCCATATAATCAACACTTCTTATTATTAATTCAACGGATTGTAGTCAGTAACCCCATATGAGGTTATTGCATAGTTAGGCCTACTGTTACAATAATATTTAAAGTAATATATCAGCCAGTAGCCTGTAGAATAATTCCATTAAGTCAATGAACAAGTGGTTCGATCTAATCACGTATTTTCTCATGGTTACCCAATTTAGTTAACATTTCCCAACCTAATTGTAATCTAATATCCAAACGGAGATTCAGTGAAAACAAAAAAACAATGTACCATGCTTGGCTTAAAGCAGCGCGTTGGTGTTACATTTATTATAGGCAAACAAGTGGTGTCGTGATATATTTTGCCTACCGGAGCACAATTTTTTAAATGATTATTACATACTATTTTCTGATTTAAAGTTGGTAGACTACCTAAATGTAGGCCGATTGTATAATATAATTTTAGAATATAGGCCTACATACAATGCCTCATCCAAATTGCACGATTACATATGCCTACACATAGGCCTAGTGGCTCAAAGAAAATGTTCTATTTTTTTCATCCTAAAACAAAAAATGAGGCCTACCTTATTATAAATTAGGCCATCATCATTGTCAATCGTGAAGGAAAATTATTAACGTTTTACTGGATCAGCATCTAGTCATTTGCATGCCAACAACCTGCATGACAATAATTTGATCCCAATCTCTTTGGGAATATGCATTTTGATCTTGTTAAATTATTTAAGTAGCCTAACTAATGTTTAATCAAATGTTAGAGCAGATGGAGTTAAACAGAGCCACCTGTATTTTGTTTCAATCAAAGCATATTTAGCCTATGGCGCACGCTGTTGAGTTTAAAAAAACATTTTTTTACATTTCAGCACAATCATCCTAAATTGTCATAAGAAATGACGTGGTGTATTTGGTCTAACAGTAGCCTAACATCATATATGCTATTATATTCGCTTTGTTATCTAGAGAACGAATGAATCGTTAATTGATTGTGTGAGACACAGCACCATACTGAGAAGGGGCGAAGCATCGCTCCGCTGCCCAACAGCATCACTATACCGCTGATTATAAAGTGTGGATGACTTCAGGAGTTTCAAGTAACCACAGCTCTATGAACTAAGCGGCATATTCAGTTGATAATTTTGTTTTACACCATCCCAGCAGCTCTACATATTCGGTGATGACCCAAAATCATTCGGGGCTAAAGCTAAAGCCCCTGCTGGCTGGCTGGCTGTGTCATTGACCTTCAACTAGCCTATCAGTTAAAGGATAATTCCACCGAAAAACGTTATTTTGGTATTTGTTTCATTAGTCCATTGTCGAGATTGTCTCAAAATGTTTTTCATGTTAAGCAATCAAGTTTTCAAGATATATAACTTCCAAAATATAGAAATATAGCCAACATAATACATTTTGTTTAGTTACACAGTACCAGTCAAAAGTTTGGACACACCTATTAATCAAGCGTTTTTCGTATTTTTTAAAACTATTTTCTACATTGTAGAATAATAGTGAAGACATCAGTACTATGAAATAACACATGGAATCATGTAGCAACCAAAACAGTGTTAAACAAATCCAAATATATTTTATAATTTAGATTATTCAAAGTAGCCACCCTTTGCCTCGATGACAGCTTTGCACACTCTTGGAATTCTCTCAACCAGCTTCATGAGGAATGCTTTTCAAACAGTCCTGAAGGAGTTCCCACTAATGCTGAGCACTAGTTGGAGGCTTTTCCTTTGCTCTGCGGTCCAACTCATCCCAAACCCAACTCATCTCAATTAGGTTGAGGTCGGGTGATTGTGGAGGCCAGGTCATCTGATGCAGCACTCCACGACTCTCCTTCGTGGTCAAATAGCCCTTACACAGCCTGGAGGTGTGTTGGGTCAATGTCCTGTTGAAAAACAAATGATAGTCCCACTAAGTGCAAACCCACTAAGTGTCACCAGCAAAGCACCATCACACCTCCTCCTCCATGCTTCACAGTGGGAACCACACATGTGGAGATCATCCGTTCACCTACCCTGTGTCTCACAAAGACACAGCGGTTGGAACCAAAATCTCACATTTGGACTCATTAGACCAAAGGACAGATTTCCACCGGTCTAATGTCCATTGCTCGTGTTTCTTTGCCCAAGGACGTCTCTTTGCAGCAATTCAGCCATGAAGGCCTGATTCACGCAATCTCCTTTGAACACTTGTGGTTGAGATGTGTCTGTTACTTGAACTCTGTGAAGCATTTATTTGGGCTGCAATTTCGGAGGCTGGTAACTCTAATGAACTTATCCTCTGCAGCAGAGAAAGCTGTGGGTCTTCCTTTCCTGTGGCGGTCCTCATGAGAGCCAGTTTCATCATAGCGCTTGATGGTTTTTGCGACTGCACTTCAATACATTTTTCATGTCTTAAAGTAATGATGGACTGTGGTTTCTCTTTGCTTATTTGAGCTGTTCTTGCCATACTATGGACTTGGTCTTTAACCAAATAGGGCTGTCTTCTGTATAACACCCCTGCCTTGTCACAACTGATTGACTCAAAGAAGGAAAGAAATTCCACAAATGAACTTTTAACAAGGCACACCTGTTAATTGAAATGCATTCCAGGTGACTACATCATGAAGCTGGTTGAGAGAATGCCAAGAGTGTGCAAAGATGTCATCAAAGCAACGGGTAGCTACTTTTGAAGAATCTCAAATATAAATTATATTTTGATTTGTTTAACACATTGTTGGTTACTTCATGATCCCATACAGTGGGGCAAAAAAAGTATTTAGCCAGCCACCAATTGTGCAAGTTCTCCCACTTAAAAATATGAGAGAGGCCTGTAATTTTCATCATAGGTACACTTCAACTATGACAGACAAAATGAGAAAAAAAATCCAGAAAATCACATTGTAGGATTTTTAATGAATTTATTTGCAGATTATGGTGGAAAATAAGTATTTGGTCACCTACAAACAAGCAAGATTTCTGGCTCTCACAGACCTGTAACTTCTTCTTTAAGAGGCTCCTCTGTCCTCCACTTGTTACCTGTATTAATGGCACCTGTTTGAACTTGTTATCAGTATAAAAGACACCTGTCCACAACCTCAAACAGTCACACTCCAAACTCCACTATGGCCAAGACCAAAGAGCTGTCAAAGGACACCAGAAACAAAATTGTAGACCTGCACCAGGCTGGGAAGACTGAATCTGCAATAGGTAAGCAGCTTGGTTTGAAGAAATCAACTGTGGGAGCAATTATTAGGAAATGGAAGACATACAAGACCACTGATAATCTCCCTCGATCTGGGGCTCCACGCAAGATCTCACCCCGTGGGGTCAAAATGATCACAAGAACGGTAAGCAAAAATCCCAGAACCACACGGGGGGACCTAGTGAATGACCTGCAGAGAGCTGGGACCAAAGTAACAAAGCCTACCATCAGTAACACACTACACCGCCAGGGACTCAAATCCTGCAATGCCAGACGTGTCCCCCTGCTTAAGCCAGTACATGTCCAGGCCCGTCTGAAGTTTGCTAGAGAGCATTTGGATGATCCAGAAGAAGATTGGGAGAATGTCATATGGTCAGATGAAACCAAAATGTTACTTTTTGGTAAAAACTCAACTCGTCGTGTTTGGAGGACAAAGAATGCCGAGTTGCATCCAAAGAACACCATACCTACTGTGAAGCATGGGGGTGGAAACATCGTGCTTTGGGGCTGTTTTTCTGCAAAGGGACCAGGACGACTGATCCGTGTAAAGGAAAGAATGAATGGGATCATGTATCGTGAGATTTTGAGTGAAAAGCTCTTTCCATCAGCAAGGGCATTGAAGATGAAACGTGGCTGGGTCTTTCAGCATGACAATGATCCCAAACACACCGCCCGGGCAACGAAGGAGTGGCTTCGTAAGAAGCATTTCAAGGTCCTGGAGTGGCCTAGCCTGTCTCCAGATCTCAACCCCATAGAAAATCTTTGGAGGGAGTTGAAAGTCCATGTTGCCCAGCAACAGCCCAAAACATCACTGCTCTAGAGGAGATCTGCATGGAGGAATGGGCCAAAATACCAGCAACAGTGTGTGAAAACCTTGTGAAGACTTACAGAAAACGTTTGACCTCTGTCATTGTCAACAAAGGGTATATAACAAAGTATTGAGAAACTTTTGTTATTGACCAAATACTTATTTTCCACCATAATTTGCAAATAAATTCATTAAAATCCTACAATGTGATTTTCTGGATTTTTTTTCTAATTTTGTCTGTCATAGTTGAAGTGTACCTACGTTGAAAATTACAGGCCTCTCTCATCTTTTTAAGTGGGAGAACTGGCACAATTGGTGGCTGACTAAATACTTTTTTGCCCCACTGTATGTGTTATTTCATAGTTCTGATGTCTTCACTATTATTCTACAATGTAGAAAATAGTCCAATTAAAGAAAAACCCTTGAATGAGTAGCTGTCCAAACTTTTGACTGGTACTGTAGATCTTGAAAACTTGATTGATGATATGGAAAACATTTTAGGACTGTATCAACAATGGACGTATGAAACAAATACCAAAAGACAGAGTTTTCCTTTAAGGTGCTGACTCTGCTCCTGGGGTTGGGTTCCTGGAAGACAGGCAGGGGGGATCATGAGATAGGCTGAGGCTCAGAACAAATGTGTTACACTGGTTTTGATTTACACGTGTGCATGGGTTGGAACCAAAATTATTTTCCAATTGTTTAATTCTGAACAGAACCATTATTTTTTTAGTGTCGTTCCACTGTTCCAACCAGCAAAATAAAGTTCTGAACCGGTTCGAACAAAAAAAAGTCATGGTTTATATCACTCCTTTCTGTTCCTTTTTAAAACTTTGAAATATATATTATTTTTTACATTTAGCTCAACATTAAATTACTTCACCAATGGATAGAGCAGCTTACTATGGTGCGGGCAAGCTATGCACATGCATTGGGCAGACAAGTGGGCATCTTGTTGTTATGACATGCATTATCTGAATTAGGCCCACAGAATTATACCTACGGAAGAGCAGCTTCTATGAAAGAACTTTGAATGTCTTTGAACTTCAGAGAGTTGGTTTAACTAACATTGGACCAGAGATAGCCCTTGATCATGACTCTCCGTTCCATTACATTACACATAATGCCGCCTCGAGTTTTCAAGAGCTAGACCAGCTAGCTAGCTAACAAGTGTGTACAGAGTGGCATCAGAATTAAAATAAAAACATGTCTTACCTTTTTGTAACACAGCAGGGTAGTTAACACCGTAATAACCATAGTATCCTTAATTAGCTTTGAAAAAGTTAATCCGTTGTTCTCTAATGAAAAATCTCTCTCCCTAATTTCTGAATCACGCTTGTAACGTCTGTAGCTACAGCAGACTGTGCATGCTTCAGCGGGAGGGGGAGAGGCAGGCAGTCTACACACACACACTGGGAAAGATTATCAGCTGGCAGGCAGACACTGGAATACGTTTTTGAGTGAGTGAGGGCTTTGCATACTGTAGGTGCTTTGTTTAGTTTTTTGTGGGACTGGGGAAAAAAATGCCCAGAACGTTAAATAACGTTATTAACCAGTTCCCATGCTTTTAAAATAATGGTTCTGGTCCGGAACAGTATAGATCACTTTTGTTCTCGGTTTTGGTTCTGGTTCTGTTCCTTGAAAAATGTAATCGTTTTTGGTTCTGTTCTCTGAACTGGTTCCAACATCTGCACGAGTGTGCTTTGCATGTTACTATTCTGGTTGAGCGGCAACAACCTTGTGTGTGATCTGACCATATAATATTTAGCACATTGGCATGATGCAAGACACTGTTAACTTATGCTTTAGCTCAGTAGGTTTTCTCATCACACACCACACACAACTCACGTTGTTCTGGCCAATGGAAAGCTGTCACCTATTAGTACAGGGCTACAGAGGCAGCGGTTTACTGCCTACAGCAGGGGTACTCAAATACTATTTGAAAAGGTCTGGTCAGAGACATTTCCTCGGTGACAAAGGTCCAGATGGATAATGTTATTTATCGGCGTAGTGTCAAACCCCCACCTGCGCAACCCTTTCAATCCCAAACTGTTCACATCCATCTTGTTGGCAGAGAAAAAAATACAGTTTTTAAGCTAATTTCCTACAATTCTACACTTTTGCCATGGAAGGAAGGGAAAAAGTAGCCGTTTTAAAGCTCTTTTCTGGCAATTCTACATATTTTCTATGTTTTATGGGTGTTCAAATGATACCAGGAGTTGAATTCCGACTGAATTCATAATAAATAAGTATATATATTTTGTTTTTATAGTCTGGGCCCGTGGTCCGTATTGACCCTGTTCTGGGTCCGGATCCTCCTTTTTACATATGGTTGTCCTTGTAACGGCTTTCTAATGGTGAAGGAGAGTCGGACCAAACTGCAGCGTGTCTATTGTGATTCATCTTTAATAAACAAACGTAACACACAACAAACCGAAAACAGCCTATACAAGTGTCTACTAACCTCTAACCAGGACATCAAGACACACAGGACAATCACCCACAATACAACCAAAGAATATGGCTGCCTAAATATGGTTCCCAATCAGAGACAACGGTAAACACCTGCCTCTGATTGAGAACCACTTCAGACAGCCATAGACTCTCCTAGAACACCCCACTAAGCTACAATCCCACTATACACACATTCCAAAATCCCAAGACAAAACACACCACAATACAAAAACTCTATGCCACACCCTGGCCTGACCCAATACATGAAGAAAACACAAAATACTTAGACCAGGGCGTGACAGTCCTACAGTAATCCAGCCGGATCAGAATCTCCTAACCAGGAGCATATAGTCACACACAAAGGACGAGGGGGGCGTGGGTCAGGATAAAAATATTGGCTACAGTACAGAATCGGAGGAGAGAGAGAAGGGAAGAGAGCAGGTCATTTTACAGGGGATGGCAGAAAAAAAGAGTCATATGTGTCTGGAATTGTCCTGAATTCAAATCTATGTTGTCATTCACATTCAATTATTAGAGGTTATTTAAATGTACAGTTTTTCAATTTAAATGACTATAAAAAGAGATAAATTATTGCAATTATTTATATATATATATATAACATTCTATTGGTTGCAATCATTTTTAGGCTAGACACAGACTCTTAGAGCTTGCAGCCAGGCAAGTCTAAGATGAGAGAACCCTGATCGCTGTAATTGAATCAGATTTAAAAGTATGGCTTCTCTTCAGGTCTAGTAGAGTGGATTAAAACCATACCCATCCATTACCCCATATATATATATGGGGGGTACAACCATCCCAGCTCTGCAGATTTAGCTGCGGAGAGACAGAATCATTAGATCATTTGTTTTGGTATTGTTCATATGTAGCTTGTTTTTGGTAACAGGTTCAGGAATGGCTGAGGAATTGTACCATTTACCTGGAGCTAACTCTGCAGTTAGCACTGCTGGGTGATTTTGAAAATCATAGTCAATCGATCAATAATATAATAATACTCTTAACAAAAAAATTTATCTTTAATTTACAATCTGTAGAAACTATTAGAATAGAAAGATTCAGAACTTTTGTGAAACATCACAGCACAGTTGAAAAATATATGGCAATTAGAAATCCAAACTGGATGGTCTTCAGAGATAGATGGGAGGGGTTGTGTGTAGCTGAAGAATGGGATTAAAAACAAACAAAAGATAACTATTGTAAAATATACCGTGTCCCTAAAATGTATAAAGTATGTATAAGCTGGAAGTAGAAGCCTAAGTGTTGTTGTCCCATTAGTTTACTCCAGTTAGGGAAGGGGTGGTAGGGTTAGGGGAAATTAATAAAGGAAAATCAATTTTTTTAAATATATAAATTATATATATATATATTTACAAAAAAATATATGGGGGATTGGAAATGATGCAGACAATTACATTGATGGAAGCCACAATCTATCTGCAATATTAAATCTGATCTACCCTCCAAATAAATGTTTTTACAATAATTATTATTATTAGAGGTTATTTTCAGTGTTTGGGACAACATACAGCAGAGTGCAATCAGTCAGGAAAACACCATTTGGCAAACGGATGCTGTGGATAATTAGGGTACAAGTACTGACGGATGCTGTGGATAAGTAATGAGCATTTTAAATTGGAGGACTGAAAGTTGGCCTGCTGACTGACATTGTCTGGTATAGTTGCCTATTATAGGTAAGAAGCTGTGTTACGCATTTTAATTGCAATCACAACTGGGTGTCTCACCAGGTGCCTGATCATAACTCCCACTGTCAGAGAGGACCCAGAGCAGGTCACAGCAAAGATGATCTATTATATTGACAAGATGGTCGACTGACCGCTCTACTAATGGAAATACATGTCCACAAAGGCGAAAGACAGGCTGGAGGAGGCGAGATCAGGTGGGAATGTCCTAGCTAGCCATTGATCTTTTGTGGAAAACATATCAATATACTCGTAGAAAATGTAAGCATTATGAAACTTCTGTTTGCTCAAATAAGCCTCACCTATCAAAATAGCAATTCACTTTTATCTTTACCAAATGAACACTCTCTCATTGCCCCCATACAAAAACTCCTCACTTGGTCTGCTTAACCCTATAATTGTTAAGCAGACCAAGTCTGCTTAACCTGTGAGGACATATTTTGGGCGGAGTCAACCCTCTCGCTTCGCCTAGTCCTCTCTGGTCACAGTGACCAGGAACTACCCATGGAGCCACAGGGCAAAGCTGTCCTACAAGGGCTCTCACTCAGATCCAATTTATGAGCTTGGAGAATGTGACCAATGGAAAGCATTTCAATATTGACTGCAGGGAATGGACACCACCCACTGTATGCCAAATAAAATACAAAGTGTGAAATGTGGATTGGAAAATATTCTGTCAGGGGTGTGGTGATGTTTCAGAGTTTGCTTTTGTGTTTTTGTGATTGTACAGAAGCCAGCCTCTGTTTGTATAAGCCTGGGTGAGCCTTGTGCATAAAGTATAAAATGGACACATTTACGACTCGATTTGTCCTTTGTTTTTAACCACAAGACAAACAGCCATAGACAGAACGAGTCATAGGGATGAACAGCTGTCCAGCTCCATCACTTTATAATTAAGTCCACTCCTAAGCGCTAAGGGTAATGGATGAGTATAGTTTTAATCCACTCTACTAGACCTGAAGAGAAGCCATCCTTTTAATCTGATTCGATTACAGCGATCAGGGTTCTCTCGTCTTAGACTTGTCAAGCTGCAAGCTCTAAGAGTCTGAGTATAGCCTAAAAATACCCGGTGTTCTTCCATGAAGGAAATCCTGAGATTCCATTCACTGTATGTTCCATTAGAACCTTTATTTGGCTGGGGAATGTTTCATTCTGGAACTCTAATTCACTCTCTTCATAGCCAAGCTCTTCTTCTTTCAAAGAGGTTTTTGATTAATCTCGTTTCATGGATTTGCATCTATGTAGTTTTAGCTTCCTCGGCTTCTGTTTATGTTTGTGGTTGTTGTTATTATATTATAAACCACTGGCATGGCTTATACAACTTTTTGGCATGGTTGGCAGGATTGTGATCCATCTGTGCTTCCGTTGAGGCCCACTTAAAATACTATGGTTTCGTTTCACATGAAAGTGATCCCCGTGCCGACTAGGTGAAAAATCTGTCAATGTGTGTCTGGCTAAAAATGTACCGTGTAGCAGAGTTAACCAGAGTTAAAAAGTTGGTTATGAGAATTGAACCAGTTAATCAGTCAGAGAAGAATGGTGTGATGATAAGCTTTATAGTAAAAACATGTTCTGTTCGGGTTAATATATATTTCACGATTATACCTGGCTACATACCACAAATCGGTATTAGTACAATGTCTGCCTGTGTAGCCTATATGTAAATACTATAGATTTAGCTACATTTAGTTTAAAGTGGAATCTTATTATCTATTGAGCATCAGATAAGGTTCCTAATCTAATATCAGTAGTATCTCTTAACGTTCTCTCCAGTTTCATCTGTTCTTCCATAACTACTCATTATATATCCTGCACTCTCACGCCTATCTCTCAGCTCTATTTACTCAATTTTATGACCTCCGCTTTGTTGGCTAGAAACAATTATAAAGGGAAAGGTAGGGTAAACAAGCTCTGTTCCTGAGACACACACATCAATATCCAGACTGCCCTCAACCTTGAACAGTCTCTAAACGTCCTCATTTGCAGCAGCGTGTAAAGCTATTGATGCTGCATGTGCCAGTGTGCGTGAGAAAGTCTATGGAGCTATATGAAGGAAAATACGAGATTTCCTCTGTGGCTACCAGGACACAATGCTATGTTAGAAGGGGCTGAGAAGGATCTGATTGGTTTTGAGGAAGATGGGGGGGACTGTTGATTTTCTCACCGATGTGGTTGCTATATGGATTGGCTGCATTCAAAGGTTCAGAGTGTCTGCTTAATGTACAAAAAAAAACATGTTGTCTGTAGCAGAGTTAACCTACTAACCTGAACCCTGGAAAGTCTGTTATGAGAATATGTGTGTGTGTGTGTGTGTGTGTGTGTGTGTGTGTGTTTGTGTGTTTCTGCGTCTATGTGTTTGCCCACATTGAATTTCTCAGAATTTCTCCCCTATGTGGAAGCTAGATGGATTGCAACAGTACTAGGCTGCATTCACAGCAAGTCTTCTGCCTCCACCACATCCCATTTCCCTGTAACATGGCGGAGACTCGTGCTTGAGCCTTTTACTTTCGGCAGTGGTGTAAAGTACTTAAGTAAAAATACTTTAAAGTATTAAGTTGTTTTTTGGGGGGTATCAATACTTTACTTCACTACTTATATTTTTGTCAACTTCTTCTTTTACTTCACTACATTTCTAAAGAAAATAATGTACTTTTTACTCCATACATTTTCCCTGACACCCAAAAGTACTCGTTACATTTTGAATGTTTAGCAGGACAGGAAAATGGTCCAATTCACACACTTCTCAAGAGAACATCACTGGTCATCCCTATTGCCTCTGATCTGGCAGACTCACTAAACACAAATGCTTTGTTTGTAAATTATGTTTAAGTGTTGGAGTGTGCCCCTGGCTATCCATACATTTAAAAAACAAGAAAAGGTGTCGTCTGGTTTGCTTAATATAAGGAATTTGAAATGATTTATACTTTTACATTTACTTTTGATACTTATATTCAACATTTTGTATATTCAGACTTTTTCTAAAGTAGTATTTTACTGTGTAACTTTCACTTTTACTTGAGTCATTTTCTATAAAGGTACAGTATCATTATTTTTACTCAAGGATGATTGGGTACTTTTTCCACCACTGACAAGCTTCAAATAGCTGTAAAAAATAATAATAATAGCTGTGAAAAGCTATTTAGATGTAACAATGATTTCCTACACTATTCAGTGCAGAAATTGAATGAACAGTATAGAATTCTATCAAGCAGGAAATGACAGAGAGATTTCTACATTGGCCGCTTGCCCCGGTTTCCACCAGATATCACAGCCGCAAAGTCAAAACAGCTATCCCATTTTGACAACAGAAGCCGACCCAGAGGTAGAAATCAAGAGGTGAATATCACGGCAAATCAACACATCATTCCACTATTACTGCAGATATATTATGGACATTTTCTGAAATTACAGAAATGTCCGGAAAAAAAATATATTCTCAAAAAATCCCATTTGTAGCACCTTAAATCCCCTTGTACTAACGTTTTCCAGCGTTTCCAGTTGTGCCTACATTACATTTACATTTGAATCATTTAGCAGACACTCTCATCCACTGTCCAGGAAATGAAGCGCACGGGGCCCTAAGCTATCTGTATCTTCATATGAGAACCCATAAAACACAATAAAGTAGCCAAGACTCTTTCTCACAGATACTGGACAGAAATGAAGACCACTCTTTTATAGTGACCCTGGGTACTGTGGGTTGTGAGATTAAGTTTAAACACACATCAGTTAAAGAGGCCAACGGAAGTCCTTCGCATCGCTTCCACTTTCACCACACATCCATCCTTCCTCTTCAGAGAAAGACTATCACTATAGGCATAGATATGAAAAATACACTCACACACTAATTCATGCCAAAGAAAACACAACTAAGCACATGTGTACGATAAACACACACATAAATATACACTCATTCACAATATAAATACTCAAAGATGAAGAATCCCTCATTTTGTGTGAAGTTGATATGAAACCTAGTTCCTATGGTAACATTGTAAATCTTAAAAAAGGGTTTATGATTGTTCAGGTTGAAGTTTCACCTGTGTCTTTTAATTAGCTGCTCTTTACAGCATGTGCCTTGGCCACTCATAAGCCATTCCATTTGGATGGATGATGCAACGAGGATACGATGAGAGCAAGTCTCTTAGGGCCAAATCCAAACTTTTGCATACTTTCCCTGTGTTCAAGAAACTCATTCCTTGTTAAGTGAGGGACTCAGGTTCTCTGGTTATGACTTCTATAATCGAATGAGAGCATAACATTTTGTTTATTGCCAGTCATTCTGAAACCACAACTTTCTCGATGAAACTCCTTCTCCAAGTGCAAGAGAAATGTATGTACAGGAGCTTCCACATTTCTCTCACCATCCACGTTGTCATATAATTGAAGCTGTAAAAAGTGAGGTAAAGCGTGTGTAAGGTTGTGGCAAAAGGATGAGTGGTGGCCAGACTGTCTGTGTTGTGTTCTGTTCTCAGCTGCAGCTCTGTGACTGGGCCGGCATGTTATCCAGCAGGAGCCCACTCTAACTGTCAGCACCCAAAAATACCCTCTGATGGAATGGAAGACGGGTGCTATGTCAAGGCCTGCCAGCTATCTACTGTGTGTGTGTGTGTTTGTGTGTGTGTGTGTGTGTGTGTGTGTGTGAAATGACTTAACAGGCCCACTGTGGTAGAGAACTGAAAGAGGGAAAAGATAACATTGAAGTCCTGTTACGGACAGGTCAGGCAAATCAGGGGAGTTGTTAAGTGTCATCATGATTAATACTTTGACATTTAAATGGATCAGGTTCGGGTGTGTGGCCAACCAGCCTCTTTTGTCATGATTGATCAATTCCCTTCATGACAGAACGAGTGCCTGGTTGGAATGCCAATTGTTTCGCTTAAATGAAGTAAATCAATCTCACTCTCTGCTCTTCCCGTACTCCACTCCTTCCCCACACTTCACTCCAACACAGATCCTCTATGACAGTCCCAAGGCGAGGCAGGAGGTTGAGCTTCACTGGCGGGTGTCGGGGGGGCCTTACATCGTTGGTATTCTCAGTCTGTACGAGAACATGCATCATGGGAAGAAGTGCCTGCTCATCATCATGGAATGGTAGGATCTTGTCCTGTCAGCTCTTTGACTACATTGCCCAGAATCCTCTGCTATGTGGGAATACAAGTCCCATTTATCTGTCTTCAGCAGCTAGCCATAAACTATTGACATAGTGCCAATCCCTCATAGCTTCTCTCTGATACCATTAGGCTTGATGGAAAGGTCAGTCACTTGGCCTTGGTATGTCTATGCAGGCCAAGGATGTGGGCAGGCCTGGGCCACAGCTGGGGCTCCACCTGTGCCTCACAGATCACCACAGGTTCTCCTCAGTACTCAGAGATGACATAGACGCTCTTGATATACTGTAGTATTCTCTCGTAGTCATGTTTTAAGGAAATAAAGAACACATGGTTGGAGCAGTGAGAATGCATTAACTCAAGTGTGTATGTGGAATTTTTAGATACTGACATTGATTTCCAATGAGCTACATTTCTAAAGAAATGGGAGTATAGTGTACTGGCAAGTCATAGACAGTGAGTGTGATGATTCAGAGCTGGGGGTGTATGTGACGTGTGTTGCTCCCTGTAAAGTAATCTGTCTTTGTGGCCAGCTCTTTCCTGTCTCAGAGAGGTTGAGAGGAGGGCAGCTAAGCTCAGTCAAGCTCAGCTAGTTTAATGAAGGAGAATATTCTATAACTGAGTTTGACTTGGATCAATCTCTCTTACTCACTTCCTCCTTACTCTCTCGCTCACTCTCTCTATCTCTCACATGCATACACACACGCACACTCAAAAGAGCATATAAACAATTCTTTCCACATAACAGAAGGTGATTCACTGTGTTTTTCGAAAGACAAAGATCATTGAGGAGGATAGAGGAGTCCCAGTCTGTATGGATGTTTATGTGTATAATGACAAAATGGAAAGACAGAGGGCCAGATGAAGTGCTTGTGCATAGCAGACTGTTCTGTTCCCAGTCTAATGTTATCCCACGAAACATCAACCTCATCTAAATGGTTCCTGTTTTCACTATTGTTTTAGGGCTTTTTATTCAAGTAGCAGAGTTCATCTTTTTGAAAAATGTCAAATGATAACTACATGACAGCATCTCAATGTTAACTCAATGTATGTGTTTCTCTTGTTCCAGTATGCAAGGGGGAGAACTGTTCAGCCGGATCCAGGCCAGAGGAGACCAAGCTTTCACTGAGAGAGGTGAAGGGGCACAGAGTGGAGGGGGCCAAGGAGTCTGTTTCTGGGAATGGACATACTATACTGTATATGTGTAATGTTACTGACAGTGTTGTCCTGAGACTGTGTAACTCTGCTCTCATCTAGAGGGCTCAGAGATCATGCGGGATATTGGCACGGCCATCGAGTTTCTCCACAACATGAACATCGCACACAGAGACATCAAGGTGAGCAATGTGACACTGACACACAGATAAAGATAACAGCAGCAGATAATGACAAATTTGCCATACATTTAGTAATAATATGCGTACAGTTAATGACAGATACGTTTCACTTCCCCTCCCTCAGCCTGAGAACCTGCTGTACACTCATCAGAAGAGCAACGGGACTCTCAAACTGACAGACTTTGGCTTCGCTAAGGAGACCACTCTACACAACCTCCTGCAGACCCCCTGCTACACCCCTTACTATGTGGGTAAGTTCCCAGCTAACATATTTGATTCCTTGGAAGTTGTGGGAACGTACATCTTTGGTTTTCCATTGGTTCTGGGAATGAAGCCATATGTTTTTTTAAACGTTTAGGAGAACGGAAGTGAATATTTCGCCTGTTCTGGGAACGTTCATTTTTAGGTTGCAAGGAAGTTCTGAGAACATCTGTATGATGCAAAACACATCATACAGGCCAGATTACTGTATTTTGAAAGTTACATATCTTGAAAACTTCATTGCTGACATACAATACATTTGGAACAATATCAACAATGCACGAATGAAACAAATAACAAAAGATAGTTTTTGGGTAGAGTTTTTCTTTAATGTTCTTTGTAATATTTGAGAACATTCCCAATGTCACACCAATTGGAGAACGTTCCAAGAACATTACCAACATTTAAATTAAATTTGACCATGATTGAACTTTTAGGAAACGTTCTGTTAAATTAATTAAATACCAAGAAAATACTGTAATTTTGTCAAGTTCCTTAAATGTGTGTAGAATGTTCCAAAGCCAAGCAACTGTCCTGCACCATTCCCAGAATGTTGTGGGAAGGTTGTATGCAAAGTGAACATAGAACAATCACACTCTCACCAAGCTCTAAGAAACATATGGTTCTCAGAACGTCATGTGCGAGCTGGGTGACAATACTAAACTACTGTAGGAATATGTGTAACAATCAGATTTACAGAGCCTTCGGAAAGTATTAAGACCTCTTGACTTTTTCAACATTTTGTTATATTACAGCCTTGTTCTAAACTTGATTAAATAAAAAATGTTACTCAGCAATCTACACACAATACCCCATAATGACAAAGCGAAAAAAATGTTTTTAGAAATACCTTATCTACATAAGTATTCAGACTGTTTGCTATAAGACTCGAAATTGAGCTCAGGTGCATCCTGTTTCCATGAATCATCCATGAGATGTTTCTACAACTTGGAGTCCACCTGTGGTAAATTCTATTGAGTGGACATGATTTGGAAAGGCACATTCTATATAGGTCCCATGGTTGACAGTGCATGTCAGAGCAAAAACCAAGCCATGAGGTCAAAGGAATTGTCTGTTGAGCTCCGAGACAGGATTGTGTCGAAGCACTGATCTGGGCAAGGGTACCAAAACATTTCCCAGCATTGAAGGTCCCCAAGACCACAGTGGCCTCCATCATTCTTAAATGGAAGAAATTTGGAACCACCAAGACTCTTCCTAGATCTGGTCTCCCGGCCAAACTGAGCAATCGGGGGAGACGGGCCTTGGTCAGCGAAGTAAACAAGAACACGATGGTCACTCTGACAGAGCTCCAGAGTTCCTCTGTGGAACCTTCCAGATGGACAACCACCTCTGCAGCACTCCACAAATCAGGCCTTTATGGTAGAGCGGCCAGACGGAAACCACTCCTCAATAAAGGACTCTCAGACCATGAGAAACAAGATTCTCTGGTCTGATGAAACCAAGATTGAACTCTTTGGCCTGAATGCCAAGAGTCACGTCTGGAGGAAACCTGACACCATCCCTATGGTGTAGCATGGTGTTGGCAGCTTCATGCTGTGGGGATGTTTTTCAGTGGCAGGGACTGGGAGACTAGTCAGGATCGAGGCAAAGATGAACGGAGCAAACTACAAAGAGATCCTTGATGGAAATCTGCTTCAGAGCGCTCAGGACCTCAGACTGGGGTGAAGGTTCACCTTCCAACAGGACAACGACCCTAAGCACACAGCCAAGACAACGAGTGACTTCGGGACAAGTCTCTGAATGTCCTTGAGGGGCCCAGCCAGAGCCCGGACTCGAACCCGATTGAACATCTCTGTAGAGACCTGAAAATAGCTGTGCAGCAACACTCCCCATCCAACCTGACAGAGCTTGAGAGGATCTGTAGAGAAGAATGGGGGAAACTCCCCAAATACAGGTGTGCCAAGCTTGTAGCATCATAACCAAGAAGACTTCAGGCTGTAATCGCTGCCAAAGGTGCTTCAACACAGGCAGGGATCAGTAATCCAGATATGTGGGGCAAAGGTACAGGATGGTAGGCAGGCTCAGGGTCAGGGTAGGCAGAGGTCAGTAATCCAGATAGGTGGGGCAAAGGTACAGGATGGCAGGCAGGCTCAGGGTCAGGGCAGGTAGAAAAGGTCAAAACCGGGAAAACTAGAAAACAGGAACAATCAAGAGACAGGAACAGAGGGAAAAACACTGGTAGGCTTGACGAAAGAAAACAAACTGGCAACAGACAAACAGAGAACACAGGTATAAATACACAGGGGATAATGAGGAAGATGGGCGACACCTGGAGGGAGGTGGAGACAATCACAAAGACAGGTGAAACAGATCAGGGTGTGACAGTAACGTAACAAAATGTGAAAAAGTCAAGGGGTCTAAATACTTTCCGAATGCACTGTCCGTCACTATATTCTGCTTATAATATTGGACAAGTAATTGTATTTTCCATCTGTCTGTTTTTCTGTTTATAAGCTCCTGAGGTTTTGGGCCCGGAGAAATATGACAAGTCATGTGACATGTGGTCTCTGGGCGTCATCATGTACATCCTGTGAGTAGTGTGTGTGTGCGTGTGTGTGTGTGCATATACAGTGCATGCATACTATATAATCGTTTGATAGTCAGTGCAACCTAATAACTATCAACATCTACGCATTTGTCTTCTGTTTAGGCTGTGTGGTTTCCCACCGTTCTACTCTAACACGGGCCAGGCCATCTCTCCAGGGATGAAACGGAGGATCAGGATGGGCCAGTACGAGTTCCCCAAACCTGAGTGGGCTGAGGTGTCAGAGGAAGGTGAGACTGGGTTGGGTCATCCTTCCACTAGACAATGGTTCCTCAATTGGTGACCTGCGGGTGTTTTTATTTGGCCCCCCAAGTCACTCCCAGAAATCCCTTTCATTCAGACAAACATAAGCAAACTTCTAAATAGTCAGTTTTATAGCACAACACTCATCCACAAGCACACCCAAACATAGACAAGGCACATAAACTCAGATTAGCAGCTCTTAAATGCCAGGGATAGTATGGCTAAATCTCTGAATTCACACTGGTAGGACTTCCTGCTCATGTGGACCAACTGGTGCCTTATTCCAAAACAACGCCTTGGCTGGGGCCTGGTGTGTGTGTGTGTGTGTTTTGACCTCTATCCTCTTATTGATTTCTCTCAGCCAAACAGTTGATCCATCAGCTGCTAAAGACAGACCCCAACGACAGAATGACCATCACACAGTTTATGAACCACCCCTGGATCAATGTGAGTGTGTGTGTGTGTGTGTGTGTGTGTGTGCATTTACAGTGCATGCATACTATATATTCGTGTCTGTGTTTTGTCATTGCAGCAGTCCATGGTTGTTCCCTCCACACCGCTCCACACCACACGGGTCCTGACTGAGGACAGAGAGATGTGGGACGACGTGAAGGTCAGAATCAGACTAACACTGACACCTCTGGTCATCCAGGAACTTCCCAGGATCAACAGAATCATAGAATGTATAGACTTTACATCCAGACAATATTTTAAATGCAGTTGAAACAATGAAAATGACACGTTTTACCACATAGATATCTCAAAATGTGAGTGTAGTTTCAGTGCTTTTGTGGTGTGAAAATATGGAAATGGAATTGCTCCCAGACCAGATGACCCTGGAGTGGTTGACCTTCCACAAGGGGGAGGCAAACATCAGAGTCTGGTCTGAAGCCATTTTTAGAAACAGAGGGCTTATTGCCTCCTCTCATATTTATTATGCTGTAGGCTATATTCAGAGCAGAGCTTTATCTTCTGTCTATCTATCTATCATTGAATAAACCCGCCCTCACTTTGATTCTTCTTCTCTCTCTCTTCTCTATTTCCCACCCTCCTTTTCTCCCTAACCCTTTCCTCTCTATGTGCTGTAGGAGGAGATGACCAGTGCTCTGGCCACCATGCGTGTGGACTACGACCAGGTGAAGATCAAAGACCTGGACACCTCCAGCAACCCACTGCTCAACAAGAGACGCAAGAAGGCCGCTGCCGGGGGCAAATTGGGAGGCAGCGTCTGCAACAGCCAGTGAAAGACTGGAGGTGGGAGGGAAGCCACAGCCAGAACAGAAAGGGAACCCCAGAGGACACACCTGGAACAGCTGGGAGGGGAAAAGGCTGTGGGAGGTCTGGGCAGAAACATGCAGAAGAGATTTATCAGGGGGAGTGTGTTCATACTTAAATCAGCAGAGGGAGAAGAGGAGAGGCATAAAGGAGGGAGGGGGTACTGTTAGGAAACAGCAGGGAAATGTTATTTGGAGATTCTCAGCAATCAGTCGAATTGAAGGACACATGAAGTGATGACAATGTATGAAACACTTATCAGCCAAGATCAGCAGGCCTTCATACTGTAGGCCTTCATACGTTTTTAATTTGATTGTGTGTTAGTGTGTGTGTTATTTTGAAAGGTCATTCAGAATCTGCTCTTTATAAGTTCCTGTATGTTTGTTGTGTGTGTGCCTGTGTGTTTATGTGTGTTGTAACCAATGTTCTCTCTAAAAATGCTCAGCACTGAGCAAATTTCAGGTCTGCTGAACGCAAACTTGAACGTTGTGAAAATTCTGTGCAACTTCCAGTGTGCGTTTACTGTGAACACTTGGGCTGTACCCGCTTTCATTTACAGTTAACAGTGGCCAAGTCATCTACTGTGGCTATTTGATCATAATGTAGGCCTACCAGAGTGGCCTACCATCAAAAACTATGGAGAAAATGCATCCCATAACATTTTAACATGGAAATAGCTGTTCTATCATTCAGCCTGCAGTAGCAGCCAATGTGTGGTGTTCAATGTACGCCAACATTCCATGAGACTTTTGAAAAAAAAACACAGGGCCTGACATTAACCTGTTTATCCACTTGTTCTTCAGACAAGGAGGTGACTGAAAATGTTGTGTTGTTTGATGCAAGAAACTGCTTTACAAAATAAAATGCATTATTATTCCCATACCATTATTACATAGAATCAGACAAATTATACTAACCTCTGCCTATTGGCTACTTAGCTTATTCAAGCCTGTCTCAAAATACAACACTGCCCCTTTAAGACAACAAAAGCTCTTTACCTGACTCTCTTTTCAAAGATGTCTCGAAATGTACACGATTTGTGCTCTTGTAGGAAGTAAATACTCCCCTATTGCTTACTACAAAGCATCTATAACTGGGCTAATAACCAAGCTCAGAACCACTCATGCTGTAAACACAGTCCAGTTCAAAGTAAATGGCACAGATCCATATATGGCAATGTTCTATTTGCATATAGGCCTACTGCAGCTCTGATTGGTTAAGCCTAACTGGTCTGTGTAGAGCAAGGGCTGGTTGGTACATGTCAATGCAATAGAATCCTACTCCGATGCATTCTGCCTACAAGAAAATCTCTTGCATAGTTAATTTTGTTTTGATATGTTGCATTGAAAGTGGCTAATATTGCGTTGATTCGATCAAATTTGCCACAGTAAAGGCAAAACATTGTGTTAACAGGGAAAACTCTAGAACAGTGGTCACCAACCTTTGAGTTAAAATCACTGAGTCAAAATGCAAGCAGAGATCTACCGCTTAGACTTAAAAATTTTTTTTTTTTTACATTACTTTAAAAAACGTAAGCCTATGCAACATTAACCAATTAAAAACAGTACTGTAGCAATGAGGTTTGTTCAGTAAGCTATAGGCCCAATATAATTTCATTGCATATAGCCTTTTCTTCAATTGCCCTGCCAATGCATTGTTGTTTGGGAATTCGAGGTAGGATACTGTAAATGATCACACCGGTAATAGATCCGTTGTTGTATTACTTATGTGGCACAGCTGAGTGAGCATACATTTAAATAATTTGCTTTTATTTTATTGGGTCGATGGTACATGAATCTATGGTCAGTCTCAGCGGAGGGAGAGAGCAGCATCCCTCCGCTCTCCCTTTCCTCCACTGACACAGACCAAAAAGGGAAACAGTCTTCCAGCTGATGGCGAAACCACATTATTTCTGCCTCATGTACAAATTAATGTTGTTCCTCCTATGAACAGAGAAAGTGAAATATTCCTCTATATTAAAAAAAAGCCTCAAGCCTCTAATAATAACAAAGCAAAAGTCCCCTCTCCTACCTTACCTACCCACCCACTACTTATCTATTCTTAATACCACCTGGCGCACTAACCAAAATACAGGGGGTGGTCTGCCCAGGTCTTACCTAGTGTGCATAGACAGAGTACATACTACGGGTATATGTATGCCCGCAGGCCTCTTGCCTAAGCACTCCCAAGGTGCCTTCCCCTTCCCCCCTGGGAACAAAAACAGAATAATTACTAATGTAAAGTGAACAATTTCAATAATAAAAAACATAGTCAATTTGACAAACATATATGTCTGCAGGACCAGCTACAAACTACTTCACAACAATTATACAGAAAACCAACGAAACACAGGACAAACCAAGAAGCTCTCTTTCCTAACAAAGGAACACTAACCCAAAACCCAAAACACAGAAACTGGGGAACTTAACATCAAGCCTATCGATACACTTTCCCACTCAATCATTACTGCTGCAGTGCTTGTTGTAGCGCTCAGTGGAAATAGGAAGAACACACATTTTATGGCTTATAAAAGTGATGAATACAAAGAGTAAGAACTTCAACATGAACTCCCTCATAAAAACAGCATATCTTTGCTCTATTCGTCGCGCTCTCATGGTTTTAAACGTTTTGAAATCTCACAGTATCAACTTTGTTGTAGCTTTCTTTTATGTCTGCTACGTTACTGCAGACATGGTAATCTGAGCCATCTGATTGGCCAGCGGTAGGCCTATAGTGCACTTGATTTGCTCTCTCGGCCAGCGGGAGGGCAGAGTTTGTACCTTCAGACAAATGAAATAGTTCAAAATGGCAACAGTTTGCCTACCCGCCACACAGGGTAGCTGAATCGGGTGCACTGGGCGCCAACATCCCGGGATGAATAAAACAAATAGGAACACAAGGCTTTATCATTGGGTTTTTTACAGAAGTGTTTGGTGACCGACTTGGAATGTGATTGCGATCGACTGGTTGGTGACTAATGCTCTAGAAAGTTGAGTGAAGTTCAATCTCGTGCTTCTCGCTGTGGGCTAATATTCTTTCTGTGTGGCAGTCCTTAGGGAACTGCGCAGGAGTCTCGGGCCTACTGCGTGCCTGCTCATATCACAGATCATACACCTTCTCAACATTTTGGTGCATGATGGAAATGATGATAAGAAAACTAGACAGACCAACCATGGACTGTCTGAAACCAGCACATTCTGGTGGTGAATTTCTACCTGAGACTTATCTCAGGAAGAAACTTACCTCATGCTCAAACTTTTGTTTTTTACTTCCAAGGCACGGCTCCAGTGTCTCACTGGATCATGGCTTCAGCGAACCTGCTCTGACTTGGGGCCAAGTTCAGGCCACTGGTACTTTTCAGCCTGCATTTACATAAATGGGTTAACTCCTTCTATGGTTAACACCTGCTTACTAAGCAACTGTCTTGATTACGCAGACTTTGATTCTGCTTGCTCCAAGTTTGATTCTGCTTGCTCCAAGTTTGATTCTGCTTGCTCCACACACTGGTGTGGGGTAAGTCTCAGGTGGAAATGCCCCATAAGTTATCCATGCTGTTTTATTACAATGTCTTAGTCCTTTATTCAGGGATTAAAACAACCTTTGAAAGACTTTGTCCTGTTAATTACTTAGGACTAAAAGAGATTAATTCTAATGTACACAAACTCAGAGTCAGGGCAGTCTCACTAACACAGAACTGGCTCAAAAGCATCAAACTCAACACAGGCAACTCCAATTGTCTGGCAAGTTTCCTCAAATAAGTCTTCTTCCCAACTAACCGGATGTCATTAAATGCTGGCTAGGAATTATAATTTAAAACGGGTACTTCTACAGGCTTGCCTGCACACTTTACTACAATGTCTGTTTTTTTCAAGGTCCTTCATGCAGACCAGGGTAATATTACCCTGATAGATACTGTAGAACAACAGTCACTGTCCTGTTGGTGAGATCAGGGCAGCCTTATGTAACCGGATGGTGGCTCAATGTTGTGATGTGGAAAGCTGACTTGTGTCAGCCTTGAGAAATGACTTCTTTGTTTTTGTTTGGGTTTAGTGGGTTTAGGACTACTTCAGTAGAGCCTAGAGCCTTCGGCGCCTCTACTCTCTTTTTTGTTATGTTTAATTTTTTTATATTTTAATGTAACCTTTATTTAACTAGGCATCCATATAAGGTCACTGAAAGGTGCTTGGGACTGTCTACAGATTTGATCAAAAGTGTATTTTTAGGTTATGGAGAGAATATAGTCTACTTGGTGTACCTGTCAAGCAAGAAATAAGACATTGTCCTTTATTGATCTCCAAACTGTAAAACCAGAGTAATGATCATACCAAGGACATAACTGACTGTTCCTTGTGAACAAGGATTCTTAATGAAGCTTTGTGAGGTAGTTATAAATAGGAGAAATGGAGCTGTTATTTGGAACATAGCCATTTGACTCTCAGAGTTCTTCTCTGGAAGGTCATCCTTGTATGTTTAGAATATACCACAATAAAGCACCTTTCCCCTACTTCCAACTCACACGGTTGTTGCCCTCTGGTGTTTGGGGAATGGGATGGGAAAGTTAGTTGTTAAAATAGTTTTGGGCTTTACTTTTGTCAATATGGGATATCGGCCATGCTTAAACGTGGCTCAAACAGATCATGACCTCACAACTGTTGTTTTGTTCAAATTGATATTTTCACAGACAGATTCTCAGATATGGCTTTCTACACCAGAGGAATTAGGGCATAAAAGGAAGGTTTTGAGTGACAGTTCACAGATAGTATGCCACTTAATTTAGCCCTACTTCAAAGCCTGTGTTTTACCCTTTACATTTTGTTGCATGAAACAAAAATACATTTTTTTTAAGAAAAAAAAAGAGAGAAGATGTATTTTTCCTCTCTGAGAGTCATTTCCTCCTCAGCTGTGACATGGAGGTCTTTCAAAATCACTACTGCAAATGTACTCTGTCACAATGGATGATGAAACCTGGGACTTTCTCTTTCAAAACTGTTGTGGGTAAAAGATGGTGACTGGCATGATGACTATCAACTCCTTAACAACGTGTGTGACCAGAATACCTTAGCCTAACTAACCCTGAACCAAACTCTTTTAGAAAGCATTTGTTAGTTGTTATTTCACTTCAAAGCAGCTCCTCCACAACTCCCCCACAAACACTCTCTAGCATACTCAATACAGTCATGGCAGCAGATACATGAGAGCAGGAGGCTGGTATGGATGGTATTTATGGTGCCTCCAGCAGTGATTGGATTGGACACAGCGTGTTTAGCCAGCCCTGGACACAACATGCTGCCAGAGGTTAGAGTTTGGGAGGGGGTTAGAGGGGATACCGTATCTGGAACGGAGTAAGAGGGGGACCGATGAGGGGGAAAGGGGATGCTTATCACTATGGTCTTTAGGAAAGAATGTGGTGAGGAACAGGAGTCAAGCCATTCTAATGCACAGTGATCTTTATTTCTCTCTCTCTCTGTCTGTTGTTCTTTCCTCTTCTAACTTTCTCAATCTCTTCCTATCGGCCTTTTACTCTAGCTTTCTTTACCTCTCTGGCATTATGATGACCCCCTAATTTATCCACCCCTCTATCATGTGCTCACTTACCAGCCATAGACTAGGCATAAAATAGTAGACGTAAATCCAAGGCACTGAAATTAGTATGGTATGTTATGTTAGGTGTGGTTACGTGAGACTAGGGCTGTTCCCGACTAAACATAATCTTGGTCGACCGAGAGTCGCCTGTTCTTTCAACCAATCTATTGGTCGAAATGTTAAAAGGTGTATTTTTCACTACAGTATATAGACACACCCTATGTATTTTAATAAAATCAACTGGCCTATACTGTATATAGGCTAATTAGCTTGTTTTAGGCTTTAAGCACACTGTGATTAATAGCATTATTATGACACACAAATGACTCAAGAGAGAGCCAGAGATCAACATAGCCTCATAGCCTAACCTGAAGAAAAAAACCTGTTCCCTATCCTCCCCCTTGCTGATGACCTTAGCTCCTGAAGTTGCCGGTAATAGTCTACACCACTGATCGGCAACCTTTTCAATTTGGAGTGTCAATTTCTCTTACCATTTCTACCAATCTGCATACCAGTTATGATTTAATTTAAAATAAAATATTTGTATCTCAATATCATTATCATGTGGTTAATCAAAATTCCAAAAGTAACTTCTATTGACATTGCCAACTATGTAGGATAAACATAGCATACATAAAGCCAACAAATAAAAACATTGCAGCCTGCAGGTAGAAAATGTCTTAATCAAAATAAATATCCTATAAATCACATTAGCTACGCATGGCCTGTCTGCAAGAAACTTGAAACATTGGATTGTGAACATCTAGCTTTAGCATTTTATCAACTTTGCAACTACTTACTACGCTTTAGCTACTTTGCAACTACTAAGCATGTTAGCTAACCCTAACCTTAACCCTTTGACCTAACTCCTAACCTTAACCCTAATCTTAACCCTAACCTTAACCCCAAGCCTAACTAATGTTAACCATCTAGCTAATGTTGGCGTTAGCCACCTAGCTAACGTTAGCCACAACAAATTGGAATTCCTAAAATATCATACGGTTTGCAAATTCGTAACATATTGTACGAATTGGAATTCGTAACATTTTACGAATTGCAATTTGTAACATATCATACGAATTGTAATTCATAACATATCCTACAAAATCGATGATGGACATCCACAAATTAATGCATACCATACAAAACGTAACATATGATACAATTTGGAGTGTTACACATTTACATTTACTATCTTACTATCTTGTCTACCCCTGAGTCCAGGTTGCACATACATAACCAGCAATTCTGTCTCTCTCGCTCTTTCTCATCACATCTTTCTCATCACATTTTCCTCCCCAACACTGGTTTCATTTAACTGTCTTTATCTTTCCCTCATCCCTTTCTCTTCATTTGTCACAATGCATTTACTCCAATATTATTGTTGAGTAGAGACAAGACACAACATCCTGTGCTTGACAATTAGTGCCATTATCAAGGCAGTGGGGATAAGGGTATCATTAGAGCAACTGAAATAGCTTTCAGTCCACATAGACGGGTCACATGCTGCACTGTTATCTCTGCTGGGCAACTGGGTCACATTGTTAGGTGTGTGTGTGTGCGTGTGTCCACTTAACCCATATAGCCCAGTTAGGGTCGCTACTAAATCAATGGGCCATGTAAATCACAAAGCAGTTCAGATTAGGTTTACAGCAGTTCAACTTTCAGTTTTATTGCACTGAGAATATTTTAATTCAGATTCCTACTATGGTAAACTAAATCTCCCAGGGGAAACTTCAATAAATGTGTTCTTGGACTCCCTTGAAGTCCTTAGCCTATATCTCAGTCTATATATAGTCTGCAACATGTACACAATATTTACAGCAGTATGTGGACATCGTTTAAAATGAGTGGATTCGGCTAGTTAAGCCACACCCGTTCCAGACAGGTGTATAAACTTAAGCACACAGCCATGCAATCTCCATATAAACACATTGGCAGTAGAATGGCCTTACTGAAGAGCTCTGTGAATTTCAACTTGGCACCGGTTTTGGCAGATGCCAAGAGAATGCTACCTGCCCCAATGTAGTGTCAACTGTAAAGTTTGGTGGAGAAAGAATAATGGTCAGGGGCTATTTTTCCTGGTTTGGTCTAGGCCCCTTAGTTCCAGTGAAGGGAAATCTTAACGCTACAGCATTCAATGACATTCTAGACGATTTTGCGCTTCCAACTTTGTGGCAACAGTTTGGGGAAGGCCCTTTCCTGTTTCAGCATGACAATGGCCCCGTTCACAAAGCGAGTTCTATACCGAAATGGTTTGTCGAGATAAGTGTGGAAGAGCTTGACTGCCTGCACAGAGCCCTGACCTCAACCCCATCGAACACCTTTGGGATGAATTGGAGAGCCAATTGCAAGCCAGGCCTAATCGCCCAACATCAGTGCCTGACCTCACTAACGCTCTTGTGGCTGAATGGAAGCAAGTCCCTGCAGCACTGTTCCAACATCTAGTGAAAAGCCTTCCCAGAAGAGTGGAAGCTGTTATAGCAGCAAAGGGGGGACCAACTCCATTTTAATGCCCATAATTTTGGAATGAGATGTTCCACAAGCAGGTGTCCACATACTTTTGGTCATGTAGTGTATGTTGAGTAGGCTACACAGCATCAGTGACCTGTCTTAGACTCATACCTGACTGTCTTTGATCTCATTTGAAATGAGATCAAAAGCTGAATAGTGAAAAATAAGTATCAACATGTTCGTAATCTTTCTTTAGAAACTGAATGGTCAGCCTTGCAATCACCCTGAAGTAATTCAGCAGAAGTGGGTGTGTGCATAAATAGTCAACATGCATCTCAACAATTTCATCACACAGCTCAAGTTGAGCTCAAGTAGACCTCAACTGGCTGCACCATGTTTCATTCAGTGTGATTGCCCCGCACTCATCAGACGCACACACCACAACCAACCTCTGAGCTTCAACGTAGGCTACATCAGAACTAAACACGGAGGATGAGAGGCTGCAGTCGTTCCAAAAGCACGCAGAATCTGGATCAGACGGGTAAGGAATTTGGACTTTAGATATCAAGGTTCAAAATATGAATGCATCCATTCGACCAAAACTGGGCTGTGAATAACGAAGTATCGGCTCTGCGGAAGACGTTAACAAGTGCCAATGTCATAGGCGGTGTGTTGTTTTGACGCTGAAGAAATACCTTAGAGTGACGATAATACAATCTGTTTTGAAGACTTACATCCACGAGAAATTACCACACTGACATATGTTATATATTGCCATAAGCAGCTATTTAATTCGAAGCTGACCTACAACAGATGCGTAGCCTACACGTCCATTATTCAACACAAAACGCGGTAGGTTCATAGGATGCAGTGTAAATGTAGCTTGCAATATATGGTCAAAGCTTGACAATTCATTTCTATAGCCTAACAGGATTAGGCTACTGGTGGTTCCCCGAGGAAGGGTATAATGTAATATCATGCATGAGGTTATTGTGGCCGATTTGAAATGACCGTGCTGAATTTATGCAAAATAGTTTATACATTTTAACCACCCACTTTGGAATCTGTTTCATGAAAAGCAATGTAAACTGAATTTTGAGGAACGGCTATGATCAATATATTCTATGGCAACGATAGACATGCTAGGATACTGATACCCATTGGCATTTGTAGGCTAGTGAGTTTCCCCATGTTATTACGTCATGTGGCTTCTACACTGAGTGTACAAAACATTAAGGACACCTGCTCTTTCCATGACATTAGCTTTCACCTGGTCAGTCATGATCCCTGATATGCCACTAGACAAAATATGTAAGTGCCTTTGAACCGGGTAGGTGCCAGGCACACTGGTTTGGGTCAAGAACTGCAACGCTACTGGATTTTTCATGGGTATTACTCAATATTAGGAAAGTGTTCCTAATGTTTGGTATACTCGGTGTGTATCACAGCTGAGATGTGGGAAGGGTTGTGTTAGACCCACTTTCTGTTCATGATACAATGTAGTGTAGAAGGTCCTTGCATTATATCCTCACATATGTCCTGGAAAACCGCCTCACTGTGGAGTTACAACTGCACCAAATGCAAGACTGTCAACTTGGTACAAACTGTGTTTTCACTGCTTCCGTTTCTCATAGGGCACTGCTAAGCCAATGGTTTGACTCTGATTATGAATGACAGGTGGGCTTGCCAGGAAGCCTACCTGGCAGGTTGAGACATCAAGGAATTTACGTAGTGGCTAAAGCTTACTGTTGGAAGTCAAAACCTGTTCTAAACCAGATTGATGCTGACAAATAAGATTTATCAGGTTGGACTGGTTAGATAATGTAAATACAACTACAGCATGCACACACAATCATTCTAAAATGGCAAAGGTCTTTCAGGGCAGGTTTGAATGTCATTTGCTCAACAAGGGTAGCAGAGCTGCATTTAGTGTGTGTAAGGCACATGCAGTATCCATAAGAAGGCCATGGAAAAACCTCCACAGTATTTACTGTGCGTTTATTTGTTGTCATAGTGGACAGTCTGAGTAGCAACCTGTCTCACGCTTTGACATGGCAAGTTGTTTACAGGGATGCCGTAGTTTTTTAAAGTTTTTTTTTTTAGGACAGTCATTCTTTTGAAATCTGAAATGCTTACTCTTCCTTCCCACTAACCATGGTCTATTGCATAAACAGAAGGCATGTATTATAAACGTACCTATCACAGCCAGTCAGGGCATTTGAGAGAAGATGCCTGTAATGCTTAGACAACATTTGAGTGAATGTGTTCACCTAAAAGGAGCCACAACTTGCTTTGCTCAAAATAGATTTATCTTCTTAGACTTAGAAATGGTTAAAACATTGCCAATATACAGTGGGGAGAAAAGTATTTGATACACAGCCGATTTTGCAGGTTTTCCTACTTGCAAAGCATGTAGAGGTCTAATATTTATCATAGGTACACACAGGTCAACTGTGAAAGACGGAATCTAAAACAAAAATCCAGAAAGTCACATTGTATGATTTAAGTAATTAATTTGCATGACATAAGTATTTGATACATCAGAAAAGCAGAACTTAATATTTGGTACAGAAACCTTTGTTTGCAATTAGAGATCATACGTTTTCTGTAGTTCTTGACCAGGTTTGCACACACTGCAGCAGGGATTTTGGCCCACTCCTCCATACATACCTTCTCCAGATCCTTCAGCTTTTGGGGCTGTCGCTGGGCAATACGGACTTTCAGCTCCCTCCCAAAGATTTTCTATTGGGTTCCGGTCTGGAGACTGGCTAGGCCACTCCAGGACCTTGAGATGCTTCTTACGGAGCCACTCCTTAGTTGCCCTGGCTGTGTGTTTCGGGTCGTTGTCATGCTGGAAGACCCAGCCACGACCCATCTTCAATGCTCTTACTGAGGGAAAGAGGTTGTTGGCCAAGATCTCACGATGCATGGCCCCATCCATCCTCCCCTCAATACGGTGCAGTCGTCCTGTCCCCTTTGAAGAAAAGCATCCCCAAAGAATGATGTTTCCACCTCCATGCTTCACGGTTGGGATGGTGTTCTTGGGGTTGTACTCATCCTTCTTCCCCCAAACACGATAGGTGGAGTTTAGACCAGAAAGCTCTATTTTTGTCCACATGACCTTCTCCCATTCCTCCTCTGGATCATCCAGATGGTCATTGGCAAACTTCAGGCGGACCTGGACATGTGCTGGCTTGAGCAGGGGGACCTTGCGTGCGCTGCAGGATTTTAATCCATGACGGCGTAGTGTGTTACTAATGGTTTTCTTTGAGACTGTGGTTCCAGCTCTCTTCAGGTCATTGACCAGGTCCTGTTGTGTAGTTCTGGGCTGATCCCTCACCTTCCTCATGATCATTGATGCCCCATGAGGTGAGATCGTGCATGGAGCCCCAGACCGAGGGTGATTGACCGTCATCTTGAACTTCTTCCATTTTCTAATAATTGCGCCAACAGTTGTTGCCTTCTCACCAAGCTGCTTGCCTATTGTCCTGTAGCCCATCCCAGCCTTGTGCAGGTCTACAATTGTATCCCTGATGTCCTTACACAGCTCTCTGGTCTTGGCCATTGTGGAGAGGTTGGAGTCTGTTTGAGTGTGTGGACAGTCTTTTTATACAGGTAACGAGTTCAAACAGGTGCAGTTAATACAGGTAATGAGTGGAGAACAGGAGGGCATCTTAAAGGAAAAACTAACAGGTCTGTGAGAGCTGGAATTCTTACTGGTTGGTAGGTGATCAAATACTTAGGTCATGCAATAAAATGCTAATTAATTACTTAAAAATCATACAATGTGATTTTCTTGATTTTTGTTTTAGATTCCGTCTCTCACCGTTAAAGTGTACCTATGATAAAAATTACAGACCTCTACATGCTTTGTAAGTAGGAAACACTGCCGATTTGGCAGGTTATCAAATACTTGTTCTCCCCACTGTAATTAGCTCATGTAAATGGTTATTTATAGCCAAATTCAATGTGGCTTGTATCACAGTAACTAATATGTTTACAGCAACCATCGCTCCAAAACTATTAACTCAGTGGTCAGTTGTGCTTTAATTTTTAAATCTTTTTTTATCAACACTGGTGTTCTTCCAAGGGATTGCAATGGCATTTGTAAACATGGTTACCATAGCACAAGACAAGGTCATTGCAATACCAGAGAACAATGTGGTCAGAAAATGCAACATGAGCAGGTTTAAATGGAAAAGGAACATGACATTTTTGAAATTGAAGAAGTATGAACTTTTAGAGAAGTTGCTTGATCCTGCGGTTGGTTGTTGTGGCACTGCCTACCTCAATCATATTCATCACTGTTATGACCCTTGGGTGCCAATTATAATCACTATGAGGTGTATCCACTATGTGTCCACTTCTGAACATTGTGCACGCATTGGTTATTGTGTATTATTATCACCAAGTTTTCTGATCCACCATCCAGTTGAATGTATTATTAATGCTTCAAAGGCTTAAGCCTAGCTAGTCCAATGCTGCCATCTTATGAACATGAAAAACACTGCCTGTATTGCAGAGGGGTGCCACAGATTAAAGGGTATACTAATCTTTGGGTGCATCCTTTTTGTTTGGAACTGAGATCAAAGTTCTTCACAATTACTGAATCTGTTGGTATCCTGAGGTCATGCAAGCATTACAATTTACATATCAGCGTATTAATAATTCTCTCCATTGTGATTAGAACAGTGTTTTGGAAAAAAATGTTGTGTTTATATATCTCTTTCTGACCAACATGGTGCCCCCATATTTGTTTTCCACCCTAATATCTATGTATTTTAGAGCCCTTGTATATCTTGGCAGCATCTCAACCTTCCTTTACTGTGTCTGTAGTAGCCTAGAGTCTATCTCATAGAAATAGACCACCCAAAGATAGAATCCATGGATTCTATCTGTGTTTGTTAATCCAGGTCTTGGGGACCAAAGGGGTGCACGTTTTTGCCATAGCACTACACGCCTGCTTAAACCCCTCACTGCAAACCAAGGTAGACAGGTTCAAGTTGGATATTCTACAGATATTCACGCTTTCAAACCGCTTGCGCCACAGACTCTAAATAAGCCACGATTTGGACATTGATTCACTTTCCAAAGCTAATAAACATGTGGAAATGTGAGCTGCATTTTGTATTCCTAGTTGAATTAGTTATGGAGCGTAAACAAAGTACAAACTTTTTTTACATTTGAATTTCAATAGCTCTTTGGTCATGTGACCTAATGACTTCAAACAAGGTGCAGAATGTCCACTGACTACCCTTCTATATTTCACACCCTTTAGTTTGTCCATTTTCATATCACTCGATTTTACATTCATTTTTCAGAATTTAAAACTTCAATAGCTCATTGGTCATGTGACCTGCTGGACTCAAACAAACTTCAGAATGTTCACAGACTAGCCTTATATATTGCACACTCTTGTTTGTGTACTGTAAAATCACACAGTGTAACGTACATTTTTCATAGTTTTACATTTCAATAGCTCCTTGGTCATGTCAATTACACACCTAAAGCATGCAGTGGATATACACCCATATTACATAACCTCTAGTCATGTATCTTCTATATTGTTGTACATTAATATTACTTTGACAATTTAGGGGGTTCAGTCCAGTGTTGTGTTAACCCTTTTCTTTAATATTTATCTATAATAATTGGTAGTTCTAAGTACATATTTTTCCTTTAAAAAAAAAAAAAAACTTTATTTAACAGTGGTACACAATAGGAAAACGGAGATATTATCTGTCTCTCATCGTTAATATCAACCATCAAGGGCAAAGTATGAGAGTCATGTTTTATTAATTGTCCAAAGCCGGGATGGAGAGTAAGGTGGGTTTTCTGGTCAATACAAATACTGAACATGTAACCGCAGTAATGGTGGCCAGAAAATCAATGAAGGAAAAATGGGATATTGACAAATTAAACAGAAGTTGGAAAAGATTAAAGTCTGCAATATGGCAGACACTTTACTTCAAATAAGTACAAAACATTTCAGTGTTCACTTTCTCTTTATCCCTGGTTGATGTACATATCAGAGCCTCTTCAGTGTGGATGGGGTATAGGATACATTTTCAACAACAAAGACATCACTTCCAGTTTGTTCTTCACTCTGAACTCTTGTCTTCATTCCTAGACACAGCACATGGAACCACCGTTGTCATGCATAACATTCAATCTAAAACAAAACGTAACACGTTATAAATAATATCAATGCAGTATGACATTGGCCATCCTTTGTTATATCATAAATTGTCTTACATGCCGTCACTTGTCAAAATATTATAAACAGGTTAAATAAAGTTACTAACCCAGTCAGTCTTTGGGCCTCATCCAGGTTCTTTATCAGTGGCACACATGAAGCAGTTGTTGGCCTTGTTGAACTCTGAAATCATAGGCATGAACTGAACATATGGCTGTCCTACACGACTACATAAAAATAAAGCATTTACATTTACTTTGAATTAAATGTCATTACATACCAGACATTTTTTTTGTATATCCTCAGCCATTTCTTTTCGCAGTTGTTCCATGTGTTTTTGTGAGTGTTCTATCTATATCAATATTTCTCAAATGTTTGCCTCGCCTGGTTCACCAACTACTTCTCTGAGAGTTCAGTGTGTCAAATCAGAGGGTCTGTTGTCCGGACCACTGTCAGTCTCTATGGGGGTGCCACAGGGTTCAATTCTTAGGCCGACTCTCTTCTCTGTATACATCAATGATGTCGCTCTTGCTGCTGGTGAGTCTCTGATCCACCTCTATATGAATATGTGGAGAACTACAAATACCTAGGTGTCTGGTTAGACTGTAAACTCTCCTTCCAGACTCACATTAAACATCTCCAATCCAAAATTAAATCTAGAACCGGCTTCCTATTTCGCAACAAAGCATCCTTCACTCATGCTGCCAAACATACCCTCGTAAAACTGACCATCCTACTAATCCTCAACTTCGGCGATATCATTTACAAAATAGCCTCCAACACTACTCAACAAATTGGATGCAGTCTATCACAGTGCCATTCATTTTGTCACCAAACCCCCATATACTACCCATCACTGTGACCTGTACGCTCTCGTTGGCTGGCCCTTGCTTCATACTCGTCGCCAAACCCACTGGCTCCAGGTCATCTACAAGTCTCTGCTAGGTAAAGCCCCGCCAGGTATATCTCACTGGTCACCCCAAGCCAATGCTGCCTTCCCTTCCAGTTCTCTGCTGCCAATGACTGGAACGAACTGCAAAAATCACTGAAGCTGGAGACTCATATCTCCCTCACTAGCTTTAAGCACCAGCTGTCAGAGCATCTCACCGATCACTGCACCTGTACATAGCCCATCTGTAAATAGCCCATACCCATACTGTATTTATTTATTTATCTTGCTCCTTTGTACCCCAGTATCTCTACTTGCACATTCATCTTCTGCACATCTACCATTCCAGTGTTTAATTGCTATATTGTAATTACTTCGCCACCATGGCCTATTTATTGCTTTACCTCCCTTATCCTACCTCATTTGCACATACTGTATATAGACTTTTTCTACTGTATTATTGACTCTTTTTTTTCATGTGTAACTCTGTATGTGTCGAACTGCTTTGATTTATTTTGGCCAGGTTGCAAATGAGAACCTGTTCTCAACTAGTGTACCTGGTTAAATAAAGGTTAAATTAGAAAAATTTGGGAGGGGATTTTGGGGAAGTTCTGTACAACTTCCTTGGCCATCTACACCCCCCAAAAAAATCGTTTTTGACCAAATTGTCACAACAGCTAACCATTCATTATTGAAAATCTAACTATCAAACCTGCATTACAAAGACCCCGCAGCTGAAGGTGTCCTGCTGCATGGTGTGAGTTATTTCCCCTCCTTTCCACTTTATGTCCACCCAGTTGTCTTCCATAGCAGGATCATCTCATTTTGAAGTATTCTCTTTTTTTAAATATAAACCTAATGGAATTCTGATTTAGTTATAGGCAAATGAATACATAGGCCAAAACTGAATGCTGATTTCCTTATCACTATAAATCTAGTATAGGTCATTTCCTTTTATGCCCTATTCTACACACAGCCTAAATTATAGGCACTGAACCATTTACAGGAGAAAAATAGCATATAGGATCCAACCCTATCACAGAGTGAATAAATGTAGAGCGTTTTGTTATATAAAATATTTGTTCCCATAAATACAAAGGAGGATGTCTCTCCTCATACCTCTGGCACTTTAGTCCGACTGTGTAAGAACTTTATGATGGGGCCGGCAATGGAGTTCCCATTGACTAAGCACCACGGAGACCAATCAGGAGAGAATGCATACAGGTCAAGGGTGCAAATTGGAAGTCAAGTGGTGTGTGTGCCTTTTGGAATACTCTCTCTTTACAGAGAACCCCTGTGGTTCAAGTCAAGAGCTTACCCATCCCCTTTCAGTCTGCTCTGTGCATGTCTGAAAGTGACAGAGCCAGCAGCCAAGAGTTTCACAGTATGTCATAAATGATTATACATATGAATGTAAAATGTTAATATGTATTAGCTCCAGTACAATGGAGTAACTATAGTCCACTGACTACATAAGGGTAGTCAGTGCACATTCTGAACCTTGTTTGAAGAAAGTAGGTCATATGACCAAAGAGCTATTGAAATGTAAATTATTTAAAATAGTGCGAGATGTAAATCGACAAAAACAAAAGTGTGCAATGTGTGTCTGCCATTGGGTTAGCTACAACCAGTGTTGAACGTTTTAGGAGTAATGATTGAAGAGCTATTGACATTTGAAAAATTTGATTTGTAAATATGTTGACGGTCCCTAACTGCTGTTGGTTGATGTAAGGAAAACTACAGGCGAATATCCAACCTGAAGCTGTCTTTTACCCCAGTTCTCCGCGGGGACCACGACGTTGCACATTTTTGTGTTCGTGCTAAACTGGCATACCTGACTCAATTAGTCAAGGGGTTGATGACAATGATGGGTTATTCTAAACGGTATATGATGTTTTATGCGTCAACTCAACTGAATACTTGAGTAGTCCGAATAATAAAGGGATATTGGTGTGCATGTAAATGTGAAACGTCTGGTGGTCCCAGAGGAGAGGGTTGGGGTATTTAAGGTTACGTTGTAGTCTGTTTACCGTAATAACTACATATCAGTTTATAAAAATGTAAATAAATAACAGGCCTACACGGATAGATTAATTATTCATTGTCCGTGCTTGTAGCTTGATACAATAATACCATCGATGCATAGGGGAATAATGACGTTGAGTAGTGCGCCATTAATCCCAGTATAAACTTGGAAGTTGGAAAATGTAATTGCATTTTGTAAATGGCAACTCTGATGCTTACTGCAACAGCGTTACTTCATTATTTCAGAGCAAATATATGCGCGTATTTTTGAGAGATTATGGTAGGCACATACCATAATGGTTCCTCAGTCCATTACGCCAACCACCAGCAGACCTCATCAAACAACACTGATGCGAGACAGATCTCCTGTAACGCTCCAACAGAAGAAAGGCTCCGCGCCACAGTAGCAGAGGCCACCATGTCCTCCGTGGTAGTCGGAATGGAAGCAAGACCATCAAACGCTGCAACGCCGCGGGAACTAACTCAAAACCCGCTCAAGAAAATCTGGATGCCATTGCCTTGTAAAAATGGCCTTCCTGATAAACGCATTTGTCAAAGAATGGGTGCGTATAACGATTACCGACGTGTTTAGACTGCAAGCCGGTTGACTCGCGCATTCTAATATTCGAGCAGTGTATATTGTGAAATTGCATTTTATTAATCGCTAGCTAAATCCTCTTATGTCATTGTGTTGTAATCAACTTCCGTGCTTTCTGAAAGACGTGGAGAAAATGTATTTATGGCGTGACCTTAAGTCTTGGCAATCGATTATTGATGATCGTCGATGCCTGCGTCTGATTACTGACTGGTCATGGCTAGAAGGTATTCTGTTTTTGTCAAATTAAGGTCATTTTACGTTTCGTAGCAGGTTAGGAGAATTTACACAGGAAGTTGTGAGAATGAACGTAACGGGTTAGTTGAATTATGTTAAGGTCCATGACCCTACTGACTCTGTTCTAACAGCCCCTTGAACCATAGAGCTATAACATAACGTACTGGCTCCCCTCTCCAGGCCAGAGCATCGTTATTTGCTTCTCAATTTATCTGGAATACTGTGTCTGTCTTCTCCCGACTGGTAAAATAATCAGATCCCACAATATCAACCCGAGGGGTTGAATATTCTGGTTATTTCAAGACAACTGGAAATAACCTGGGGGGGCGGAACAAGGTCACATCATGACAAGTGATCATCTGGTTGGAAAGACAACAGTTCTAGAAAGATGCCCAAGTTTTCGAGTTGGATTTTTCGCAGTCGGAGCTCGTTTTTTTCCCCAAGTTCCCAATCGTTTTAACCGCACCGAAGTCGGACATTTCCAAGTTCCCAGTTGTTTTGAACGAGGCATTTAGTGGCAAACTAGGTCACTTGTCTGCTTGATCAGGCTGTAATACACAATTAAATACAGCCTGAAGCATTTGTGTGTAAATGTTCCTTACAACCCAGGATGTTGAATAAAAATACATTTAAATTTGCTCTACCGGTTTGTCCTTAATTAAGCTGCTCGAAATTTGAGACAAAATATCCACTTGTTTTGTTAGGCACTAAGGTAAAGTCAGTTTAAAAAGTAGTTTTATCTCGTGAATAGCTAGGCTATTGAACCAAGCATGCCATGAAAATGATATATTCTGAATCGGGAGGATGGAGAACCATCCACTTGTTTTGTTTGAAGATGTGAAATCCTAAAGAGGTGTGGATTGTTCTCCATCCTCCCCTGATTCAGAATATAGATGTGTTATTGTCATGGCATGATTGGTTCGATAGCTATTGACGAGAGAAACTAATATAAAACTTTACCTTGGTACTGAAACATATACTGTACCTAGCAGCTCTCAAAAAAGTTGGTAAGCAATACTTTCCTGTGGATATTGTCTCATTGTGAGCAGCTGAAGGACAAGCTGCACAGACAACCGGTAGAGTATGTTCAAATTTTATTTTATTCAACATTCTGGCTTGTAAGGAAAATTTACACCATTTTGCCAAATGTTTTCAGGCTGTATATAGCCTACCAATTGTTTTACGGCCTGATTTAATCAGACTAGTTCACTTGCAGGACACTAGCTATGTTTCCATTAACTTGTCAAGTGATTTTAGTCTATATAGAAAGGTCACATAGAAAATAAATGTGACAATTGCCAGCTATGCTGCATTTCCATTACACTGTCAATAAAAACAGCAAGTAAAATACAACTTTCACTAAAACCTAGTGTTGAATAAAAATGAAGTGGTTGAAGTGTTTCCATTAACCATTTAGGAAAATTGCTCATAATAAATTGGCGAGAGTCTGTGTGCCCTCCTAGCTATCTGTTTCATGTCTCAGGTAGCCCACAAAAGCTTGATAGAATGCAATAATTTACTATTTGCCATATCCTAATAATTCTCATATGCCAACATATCGCAACAATCTGTGCCATGGTGAGACTTGCACGCCTGTAGATATGAAATAATGGGGGGGTGGTGAAACTTTTGCATCCAGCCAAACAGAAAAGCAAGGCGAAACAATTCAGGCATTCTTGAAAGTCAAGACAATCCTTGTCTTGCAAATAAAAAAATTCTAGTTGAAAAAAAAAAAAGTGGTATAGAGCTATATGATGACATCACGTGCCCGTGTACCTTCAAAGTTATGAATAAATCATAATTTATTCAAAAAACCATTTCGGCAACATTTGTCGCAATAAAGATAAATCCACCTGTCAGTTGAATTAAAAATGTGGATCTTTAGAAAATGTCTCCAATATCTGTCATTTCAGTTAAACGTGTCACTAAGATTTTATTTTGTGACATTGCTTTTGTAGAATAAAGCTTGTTCATTGGACACCTGCCTAGTGTCACAGTGGAATTGCCCAGGTAATTGCCCAAATGGTCCTAAAAGCATTTAGGAAAAAAGTAATCCAAGCCCTTCCCTTCCCTGCCACAGCCTGCACTGTTTGTTCATGCTTATGTTTCAGTGGCAGTCTCTGTCCAAGTACAATAATTATAATAACCTGTAGAATCATTCTATTCTCCCCCGTCTCCTCTCTTCCATGTGCAGTATGTATGACCAACTGTCCCACCCTGATAGTGACGGTGGGCCTCCCGGCCAGAGGAAAGACCTACATCTCCAAGAAGCTCACCCGCTATCTCAACTGGATCGGCGTGCCAACCAAAGGTACCAACTTTCAGCCCTTATACCTGAAATTCCATTTCCGTAATCCAATCCACTCACACACTGACATGTAAGAATGCTGCTGAACAGTCAATAGTATCTAGAAAAGTAAAGCATGCAACTATCTCTTTCTCTCCCCCATTTAGAATTCAATGTTGGGCAGTACCGGCGTGAGTGTCTGAAGATCTACAAGTCCTTTGAGTTCTTCCGTCCAGACAATGAGGAGGGCCTGAAAATCAGACAGTAAGAAACATTTCCAGTGCTTTGCTCCTCCACTGTGGAAACACTGATCAGATCATCTTGTCCTTGAATGCCCCAAATTGCCTAACAATATCATCTTATATTGTTATGTACCTGTTTTTAACCAGCGTCTGTGAGTTGTCTTTGCTAACCCATTAGTGCCTCTTGTCACTGCTGCCTCTGACTCAGTTTCCCCACTCTTCTTTGCAGGCAGTGTGCGTCAGCAGCACTGAATGATGTCAGACAGTACCTCGCTGATGGAGGCCAAGTTGCTGTGTGTACAATCCCTCTTTGAAGAAAAATATCACATTTGAAACTCCAATGTAGCCAGATTATGTGCACATTAACATTGGGATGGGATATCCCGTCATGAAGTACTTTGATATCGCACTGCGTATTTTAATATGGATTACAGTGCAGTTTCTCAGTCTGAATTGCGAGTAATGGTGTGTGTGTTCTGTTATTTCTCCAGGTGTTTGATGCGACTAACACCACTAGAGAGAGGAGAGAGACCATCATTGCGTTTGCTGAGCAGAATGGCTTCAAGGTAATGTTGGTGTCGTTGGTGGTGATCATGCTTGTGGGTTGACAATGTCACAACAAAAATGTGGGCGTAAGGTAAAAGGTTGTTTTCAGCCAGATGGGTCAGATGGTTAGCAACAATGACTAGAAGCTGCTGTGTGGTGAATCATAGATGGCTTGTTTCAGCTAGTTGTATTTTGTTCTTGATGCCATCTCTTGTTTTGACTCTTGTCACGCCTATGCTAACATGGCTAGGATAATCAACAACTGTAACAATGTATTTGAAAGGGAACAAATGCTTATTCTGCAAATGTATACATATTTCTAAAAGACATTTGCAGATGAAATGTAGGCTTTTGGAAAGTATTCACACCTTGACTTTTTTCAAATGTTGTGACTTTAATATAGTTTGAGTTTAATGGCTGTGATGGGTGAAAATTCAGGATGGATCAACAATATTGTAGTTAGTCCACAATACTAACATAAATAAAACAGTGAAAAGAAGGAAGTCTGTACAGAATAAAAAATATTCCAAAACATGCATCCTGTTTGCAAATCAAATTTTATTGGTCACATAGGTGTTTAGCAGATGCTATTGCGGGTGTAGCGAAATGCTGGGCTTCTAGCGCCGACAGTGCTGTAATATCTAACAATTTCATACACACAAACCTAAGGAATGGAATTAAGAATATATACATATATGGACGAGCGATGTCAGTGCGGCATGGACTAAGATACAGTAGAATAGTATAGAGTACAGTGTATGAGATGAGATGAGTAAATAATTTCGTAATGTAGCCAGTGATTTCTAGTCTGTCTATAGGCAGAAGCCTCAAATCTGCTAGTGATGGCTGTTTAACAGTCTGATGGCCTTTAGATTGAAAAACAGCTTCTATCTCTTGATCCCAGCTTTGATGCATCTGTACTGATCTCGCCTTCTGGATGATAGCGGGGTGAACAGGCAGTGGCTCAGGTGGTTGATGTCTTTGATGATCTTTTTGGCCTTTCTGTGACATCGGGTACTGTAGGTGTCCTGGAGGGTGGGTAGTTTGCCCCCGGTAATGCGTTGGGCAGACCGTACCACCCTCTGGAGAGCCTTACGGTTGCGGGCGGTGCAGTTGCCGTACCAGGCGGTGATACAGCCCGACAGGATGCTCTCAATTGTGCATCTGTAAAAACCACGTTTATTCAGCCTCCTGAGGTTGAATAGGCTCTGTTGCGCCTTCACCACACTGTCTATGTGGGTGGTCCAGTTCAGTTTGTGACGTGTACTCCAAGGAACTTGAAGTTTTCCACCAACAAGTCACAAAACTAATACTGCAAAAAATGTGGCAAAAACCGAATATTTTGACCTGAATACAAATGTTTGAGGCAAATACAACACATTACTGAGTACCACTCTCCATATTTTCAAGCATAGTGGTGGCTGCATCATGTTATGGGTATGCTTGTAATTAAGGACTGGGGAGTTTTTCAAGATAAAAAAAAGAAACGGAACAGAGCTAAGCACAGGAAAAATGCTGAAAAACCTGGTTGTCTGCTTTCCACCAGACACTGGGAGATGCATTCCCCTTTTCAGCAGGACAATAACCTAAAATACAAGGCCAAATCTACAGTGGATGTGCTTACCAAGAAGACAGTGACTGTTCCTGAGTGGCTGAGTTAAAGTTTTGACTTACATCTGCTTAAAAATATATGGCAAGCCTTAAAGCTTGTAGAATTTTTAAAAGAATAATGGGCAAATGTTGTACAATCCAGGTGTGGAAAGCTCTTAGACTTACCCCAAAAGACTCACAGCTGTAATTGCTGCCAAAGATGATTCTAACATGTATTGACTCAGTGGGTTGAAAACTTACCTAATCAAGATTTCATTAACATTTTTTTACGTTAAAAATACAATATTTTTGGTTATTGAAAATATATTTCAGTGGTTTAGATTGGTACAACGAATCTCTACACTCTGAGTGCCTAATTTCAGTTTGTGAAAAAAAACAAGCAAACTTAGAATTTTAGCAACCAGGAAATAGCAGAGCGATTGTGTATTGCACCTTTTTTTTAGATCCACTTTGTAACACAAGAAAATCTGGAGAAAGTCGAGGTGTGTGAATACTTTCTGAAGGCACTCTAGCTCATTTCAGGAAACTAGGCGTATGTCGCCCATCACGACTTCACAGGAGAGGCATTTGAACATAAACATTTATTTTTATCAAATGTGTTTTTTTTGCAGAACAAGAACTTTCATGTGTCTTAAGCTTGTATGCCATCTGTAAATTTGAATAAAATTGTTACATTTACGAGCTTAGTTGGTTTAGCCAAAAAAAAGACAGACAGGAACTTTCCCGCTAGCCTTCATTGGGTGAGATAATGGATGGGCTGGACATGCCGAGCGATGAGTTCGGATTGGTCTGCCATGTAGTACGCTTCTGTCAATAACATGAGCTGCTTAGTATGTGTAGGTAATCCTTGGTAACGCAGATAAAACTTTATATAAATATCACGAACTGCGTAAGTGTTACTAATGCGCTCCAATTTCTGGAGGACCAAGTTTTGAAGTCGGTGGAATGCCTGTGGAAGCGTAGTATGATTGCTAAGGAGATGGAGGAAATTCTGGCGTTTGATTGCAATTCATGCGGAGGGAGTCAAAGAGAACACACAGAAGGCTGTTGTAATTGTAATCAGAGACAGGTGTTTTACACATCTTCAAAATAAGGGTAACCATGGTATAGAGAGGGAGAAGCATCCATGTATACGGGTAAGTGAGTCTGGCCAGCTACATTTTCAGATATTGTAGGTTTCTAATTTTATGAAAGTCGTTTTCATTGCCAATTTAAAGCGTACTGTTAGTTAGCTAGCTAATGTTAGCTGGCTGGCTCGCTAGCTAATGTTACGTGTATGAATAATCCTACATAATCATATCTCAGAGCTGTTTCCATTGCTAGTTATAGCCTAATGTTAGTTAGATGGCTAACATTGAACCTAGCTAGTTGGTTAGCTTTAGCTACCTGCAGATTCATGCAGGGTAGTAACATTTTGAGTTGGGATTCTGGTTCATTATTTAGCTAGCTACGTGTCTAAACATGACTCCACTATGCAATTAACCATTTCACTGTGCATGTGTCAAACTTAGATTTGAGTGAATATAGTGTGTTTACTAGACTAATGTGAAGAACCACATGACCTGCACCAAAGTCAAATTAGGATATAACGTTAGGCCAATGAGACAGCATTTTAGAGCTTGGACACTATGGTAGAATGCCCTGCTTTTAATTTTGTCACTCACAACTGTAAGCTATTTTCTGCAATTAGCTCGCCATTAACTTGTAAATAAGGATTTTGTTGTGACACAAATTAGCTAAAGTTAAGAACTTGAACTGGATAGCTAACAAGCTAGAAACTAACAAAAACATTGGTTAGGAAGTTGCTTTTAGTTGCCTGGTTTGCTAGATTGACGTGTTTTAAAATGTACCAGTTATGCTAGTTTGGACCACCAGGCTGCTAATGTCATGCAGCCTGTCGTTTTTTGTGTTCATACTTTTTCATAACGACAATGTTCATGATGTCCCTGCGACAACTGTCTACAGACATGTCGATAGACGTAGCGTTAACCAGCCTTAAGTCTTAATCTTTGGTTGTTTAGTACACTACCGTGCTCTGTTTAGCACATGGCCTCCCATGTGAATCCTTAAAGAGATGTGTGGGGGCTTATTAAGAGGGTGTGAACAATGCTGAATGGGTGTAGACAAAGAAGAGCTCCCAAGTAGGTGTACCAAAAAGTTCAAGGGCCCTTTTCTCAAAAATGGGCTTAAGTTTATCAACTTTCAAAGCATAATTACTTTCCCTTTGTTCCTAAACTATAGTGTATGATACATTTGTATATCTGAGTCTCTACTTTTATCCATTTAGTAAATGTTTCTACATAAGATTGAACCGGTCGGTCACTGTTGTCAATAGTGTGAACCAACCCTGTTTTTGTTTTTAGACTTGTGCTTGCGTATGCATAGGTTTAGTTGAACATCCCACCCGTCAACGTCAAATAACATTTTATTTGTCACATGCTTTGTAAACGGGTGTAGATTAACAGGGAAATGCTAACTTAAAGGCCCTTCCCGACAATGCAGAGAGAAAAGAGGAATAACTACACAATGAGTAAAGATAACTTGGCTATATACACATGGTACCAGTACTGAGTCGATGTGAAGGGGCACGAGGTAGATATGTACATATAGGTAGGGATAAAGTGACTAGGCAAGAGGGTAGATAAAATGTAGCAGCAGCGTATGTGATGAGTCAAGAGTTTGCTATTGGTTAACTACTTAACTCACTCTTTAGCAGTGTTATGGCATCGAGGTTAAAGCTGTTCAGGGTCCTGTTGGTTCCAGACGTACTGCTTGCCGTGCAGTAGCAGAGAGAGCAGTCTGACTTGGAGGGCTGGAGTTTTTGGCAATTTTTAGGGCCGCCTTCTGACACCACCTGGTATAGAAGGCCTGGATGGCAGGGAGCTCAGCCCCAGTAATGTACTGGGCCATATGCACTACCCCCTGTATCGCTTTGTGGTTGGGTGACAATCAGTTGCCATACCAAGCAGTGATGCAGACAGTCAAGATGCTCTCAATGGTGCAGCTGTAGAATATTTGAGGATCTGAGGGCCCATGCCAAATCTTTTCAACCTGCTGAGAGGGAAGAGGCATTGTTGTGCCTTCTTCATGACTGTGTGGACCATGACAATTCCATAGTGATGTGGACACCAAGGATCGACCCACCCCACTACAACCCCGCCGATGGGGGCGTACTCGGCCCTCAGTTGCCTGTAGTCCCTGATCAGCTCCTTTGTCTTGCTGACATTGAGGGAGAGGTTGTTCTCTGCTCTCATCCTTCTAGACCTATCGGCTGCCTTCGATACTGTGAACCATCAGATCCTCCTCTCCACCCTCTCCGAGTTGGGCATCTCCGGCGCGGCCCACGCTTGGATTGCGTCCTACCTGACAGGTCGCTCCTACCAGGTGGCGTGGCGAGAATCTGTCTCCTCACCACGCGCTCTCACCACTGGCGTCCCCCAGGGCTCTGTTCTAGGCCCTCTCCTATTCTCGCTATACACCAAGTCACTTGGCTCTGTCATAACCTCACATGGTCTCTCCTATCATTGCTATGCAGACGACACACAATTAATCTTCTCCTTTCCTCCTTCTGATGACCAGGTGGCGAATCGCATCTCTGCATGTCTGGCAGACATATCAGTGTGGATGACGGATCACCACCTCAAGCTGAACCTCGGCAAGACGGAGCTGCTCTTCCTCCCGGGGAAGGACTGCCCGTTCCATGATCTCGCCATCACGGTTGACAACTCCATTGTGTCCTCCTCCCAGAGCGCTAAGAACCTTGGCGTGATCCTGGACAACACCCTGTCGTTCTCAACTAACATCAAGGCGGTGGCCCGTTCTTGTAGGTTCATGCTCTACAACATCCGCAGAGTACGACCCTGCCTCACACAGGAAGCAGCGCAGGTCCTAATCCAGGCACTTGTCATCTCCCGTCTGGATTACTGCAACTCGCTGTTGGCTGGGCTCCCTGCCTGTGCCATTAAACCCCTACAACTCATCCAGAACGCCGCAGCCCGTCTGGTGTTCAACCTTACCAAGTTCTCTCACGTCACCCCGCTCCTCCGCTCTCTCCACTGGCTTCCAGTTGAAGCTCGCATCCGCTACAAGACCATGGTGCTTGCCTACGGAGCTGTGAGGGGAACGGCACCTCAGTACCTCCAGGCTCTGATCAGGCCCTACACCCAAACAAGGGCACTGCGTTCATCCACCTCTGGCCTGCTCGCCTCCCTACCACTGAGGAAGTACAGTTCCCGCGCAGCCCAGTCAAAACTGTTCGCTGCTCTGGCCCCCCAATGGTGGAACAAACTCCCTCACGACGCCAGGACAGCGGAGTCAATCACCACCTTCCGGAGACACCTGAAACCCCACCTCTTTCAGGAATACCTAGGATAGGATAAAGTAATCCTTCTCACCCCCCCCCCTTAAAAGATTTAGATGCACTATTGTAAAGTGGCTGTTCCACTGGATGTCTTAAGGTGAACGCACCAATTTGTAAGTCGCTCTGGATAAGAGCGTCTGCTAAATGACTTAAATGTAAATGTAAATGTTGTCCTGGAGCAACACTGCCAGGTCACTGACCTTCTCCCTATAGGCTGTTTCATTGTCTGTGATCAGGCAAACCGCCGTTGTGTTGTCAGCCAACTTAGTGTTGGAGTCTTGCGCGGCCATATACACACGCAGTTGTGGGTGAATAGGGAATACAGGAGCACGCACACCTGAGTGGCCTCCGTGTTGAGGGTCAGCGTGGTGGTGCCTACTTTCACCACCTGGGGGTGGCCCGTCAGGAAATCCACGATCCAGTTGCAGAGGGAAGTGTTCAGTCCCAGGATCCTAAGCTTAGTAATGAGTTTGAAGGGCACTATGGTGTTGAATGCTGAGCTGTAGTCAATGAACAGTATTAAGGATTTCACATGTAGGTGTTCCTCTTGTCCAGATGGGAGAGGGCAGTGTGGAGTGCAATAGAGTGCAATAGAGTGCGTCATCTGTGGATCTATTGGGGCGGTATGCAAATTGGAGTGGGTCCAGGGTGTCTGGGATGTTGTTGCTGTGAGCCATGACCAGCCTTTCAAAGCATTTCATTGCTACAGATGTGAGTGCTACGGGGCGATAGTCATTTAGACAGGTTACCTTAGTGTTGTTGGGCACAGGGACTATGGTGGTCTGCTTGAAACATGTAGGTATTACAGACTGGGTCAGGGAGAGGTTGAAAATGTCAGTGAAAACACTTGCCAGCTAGTCAGTGCATGCGCTGAGTAAGCGTCCTGGTAATCTGTCTGGCCCCGCAGCCTTGTGTATGTTAACCTGTTTAAAGCTCTTACTCTCAACGGCTATGGAGAGCAAGATCACCGTCTGAAACAGTTGGTGCTCTCATGCGTGGTTCAGTGTTGCTTGCCTCTCGATGTGAGAATAGAAGGAACTTAGCTCGTCTGGTAGGCTTGCATCACTTGGCAGCTTGCGGCTGGGTTTTGACGAGCCTCCAAGCCAGTAGGATTTGTTCTGCATTGACACCGCGCATGCTTTGCGTACACGTCCTGGTAAACAGTCTGGCCCAGCGACTTTGAATGTTGACCTGTTTTAAAGGTATTGTTCACATCGGCTACCGAGAGGGTTATCACACAGTTATCTAGAACAGCTGCTCTCGTAAATGCTTCAGTGTTGCTTGCCTTGAAGCGAGCATAAAATGCATTTAGCTCATCTGGTAGGCTTGCGTCTGGGTTTCACTTTGTAGCCCGTAATAGTTTAAGCCCTGCCACATCTGACGAGCGTCAGAGCCGGTGTAGTAGGATTCAATCTTATTCCTGTTTTGATGATTCGTCTGAGGACATAGGATGATTTCTTATAAGCTTCTGGGTTAGTCTTTCGCTCCTTGAATGTAGCAGCTCTAGCCTTTAGCTCGATGCAGATGTTTCATGTAATCCATTGCTTCTGGTTGGAATATGTACGTGCATCGACAACGTCGTCCCCACATTTATTGATGAAGCTGATGACTGAAGTGGTGTACTCCTCAATGCCATTGGATGAATCCCGGAACATATTCCAGTCTGTGCTATCAAAATAGTCCTGTAGTGTCCGTCATCTGACCACTTCCGTATTGAGTGAGTCACTGGTACTTCCTGCTTTAGTTTTTGCTTGTAAACAGGAATGGTCAGATTTGCCAAATGGAGGGCGGGGGAGAGCTTTGTATGCATCCCTGTGTGGTCTAGAATGTGTTTTCTTTACTCTGGTTGACATTCTGGTAGAAATCTGGTAAAACTGATTTAAGGTTGCCTGCATTAAAGTCCCCGGCCACTAGGAGCGCCACTTCTGGGTGAACCTAAATGTTATCTGATGAATCCCGGAACATTTTCCAGTCTGTGCTAGCAAAACTGTCCTGTAGCTTAGGATCTGCTTTATCTGACCACTTCTGGTAATCCCAGTTTGAGTTTTTGCTTGTAAACCCGAATCAGCAGGATATAATTATGGTCAGATTTTCCAACTGGATGGAGAGCTTTGTATGCATGGAGTAAAGGTGATCTAGAGTTTCCCTGCATCAAATCACTGGCCACTAGGTGCACTGCCTCTAGATGTGCATTTTCTTTATTTGGCCTTGTACAGCTTGTTGGGTGTGGTCTTACTGCCAGCATTGGTTTGTGGCAGCAAATAGACAGCTGCAAAAAATATAGATGACAACTGGGAACTTGATGTCTTGTCTATCCTGGGGGTTTACGGTCTTCCCTTTTCTCCTAGGTGTTCTTTGTAGAGTCTGTTTGTGAAGACCCTGAAGTCATTGCAGAGAACATTGTGGTGAGTGCTCTTCCACAGTTCCTGTAGGTAACTCTTTGGAGAGAACCAATGAGTCTTATATCTCGCCTCTCTATCTCTGTTCAGCAAGTGAAGCTGGGCAGCCCTGACTACACCAACTGCAACACAGAGGAGGCTATGGAGGACTTCAAGAAGAGGATCAAGTGTTATGAGAACTCCTATGAGACCCTGGATGAGGTTCTGGACAGGTGAGCAACTTATCTCACTGAGGAACAAACAGTTCTCTCCTATTTGTTTAGCAAGTGGTTGTTTTTACAGTTGTAACGGGAATTTACAGGTGAACAAAAAGGAGTGCAGTTGTTAAATCCCATCAAAATTAATCTGGTTTATTACAAGAATTCTGCGAGAACACCACCAGAGCAGAAGCAAAGAAAATGTCTAATGGGCCCTTGTATATTAGTCACACAGCACCAAATGTTGTGTAAACACCAACCCAAGAGGCTTGTAGGAAGTCAGAACATAAACTGTGACAGAATCACACACTGTCATAGATACATTATGACTGTGTCCTCAAATTCAGTCTTCAAGACTGGCAGACATTTTATGCTGGCAGTTAAATGGGTCAAAAGTAAGAACATCAGTACTTCATTACAACAGAACTATATTGATTGAGTTATAGTTCATAGAAGGAAATCAGTCAATTGAAAAAAATAAATTTGGCCCTAATCTATGAATTCCTCATGACTGGGCAGGGGTGCAGGCATGGGTGGGTCTGGAAAGGCATAGACCCACTCATTGGGGAGTCAGGCCCAACTAATCATATATTTTTTTCCCACAAAAGGGCTTTATTGCAGACAAATAGCTTCTTGATAAACCACACCGGTCAGGTGGATGGATTATCTTTCCAAGGAAGAAATGCTCACGGATTTCAAACAAATTTGTGCACCAAATTTGAGATTTTTGTGCATATGAAACATTTCTGGGATATTTTATTTCAGCTCATGAAAAATGTGACCAACACTTTACATGTTGCATTTTATATTTTTATTCAGTATACTTAAAGATCGCTCTGTCATTTCCTGGTTGCAAAAATTATAATAGGTTGCCTAATTTCAGTTTGTGACAAATAAGCAAGCAAAGTGTAGAGTCATTGTAGCATCTAAACTGCTGTGAACTATATTTTCTATAACCAAATATATTTTATTTTCATCTGTTTGAAGCTGGTGTCAAACAGAAAGTTAGACTCAAAAAAAGAAACTTAAGAACTGGAAGCATATAAATAGCGCACATGGAATCTATCTACTGCTTCTTAGACTTTCTCATAATCTGAAAGAAATATGAGTTATAGATCTGTCAATGTGAATTTGGTCAAGTCGCCCAATAATTTACATATTGCAGCTTTAAGTAAATATGTTACTTAAACATACATGGTTAACTCCTGTTTCCCTTCCCACATGTTTATTACATATCAGTCCATATCCACAGTAAATCAAATAGTAATTCATCAAATGTCCCATTTACAACAGTCAATGGCATGTTGCTTGTCCTTTTAAACCCGGAATCATTTTAAAGCTGGTTTCAATGCATGTTGTATCTACGAGGTTTCTTTCTTTTATAAAGTAAGGGATTCCTAAAGCTCTCTGACATGTATCTCCCAGGCATCTGTCCTACATTAAGATCATGGATGTGGGCCGGAGGTACCTGGTGAACCAGGTCCAGGACCACATCCAGAGCAGGATTGTGTACTACCTCATGAACATCCACATCACGCCACGCTCCATCTACCTGTGTCGCCATGGAGAGAGTGACCTCAACGTCAAGGGCTGCATTGGAGGAGACTCTGGGCTCTCACCCAGGGGCAAGGAGGTACAGCTAACTATCCTTAGATTCCATCTGTACCTTACGAGTTCTACTTTTTGTTTCTTCAATATTGAATAGGTTTCCATATTTTGGAATAGATTGCATTTAATTTTGTAAAACTTTTACCCCCTTTTCTCCCCAATTTTCGTGGTATCCAATTGTTAGTAGCTACTATCTTGTCTCATCGCTACAACTCCCGTACGGGCTCGGGAGAGACAAAGGTCGAAAGTAATCCGATACCTAACCAAGTCGCACTGCTTCTTAACTTCTTGCGTCGAGCAATCCCGTATCCGGGAGCGTAATCATAGCCTCAAGCTCATTACCATAACGCAACGTTAACTATTCATGAAGATCGCAAATGAAATGAAAGAAATATATTCACTCACAAGCTTAGCCTTTTGTTAACAACACTGTCATCTCAGATTTTCAAAATATGCTTTTCAACCATAGCTACACAAGCATTTGTGTAAGAGTATTGATAGCTAGCATAGCATTAAGCCTAGCATTCAGCAGGCAACATTTTCACAAAAACAAGAAAAGCATTCAAATAAAAAGAATTTACCTTTGAAGAACTTAGGATGTTTTCAATGAGGAGACTCTCAGATAGCAAATGTTCAGTTTTTCCAAAAATATTATTTGTGTAGGAGAAATCGACATAGCCTGGGCGCGAACCCAGAGTCTCTGATGGCACAGCTGGCGCTGCAGTACAGCGCCCTTAACCACTGCGCCACCCGGGAGGCCCCTAGGTTTCCATATTTTGAGGATGTTTTCTTTTCTCTCTTTGTGTTGATTGTTCCCTGGGCAGTTTGCCAATTATCTGCACCAGTTCATCCAGTCTCAGGAGATCAGTGATCTGAAGGTGTGGACCAGCCAGATGAAGAGGACCATCCAGACAGCTGAGGCTGTGTCTGTACCCTACGAGCAGTGGAAGGCTCTCAACGAGATAGACGCGGTGAGAACTCGGCTCAGCAATGCCACCTGTGTGACTGTATGTCGGTGATCCTCAAACACACCCCATACAGTTTATATATCTGAAGTGGTGTGTTCTGTGCTATCCTCAGGGTGTGTGTGAGGAGATGATGTATGAGGAGATCCAGCAGCACTACCCTCTGGAGTTTGCAATGAGGGACCAGGACAAATACCGCTACCGTTACCCCAAGGGAGAGGTGAGTGTGAGGAGAGCATTCTCTAATGCCTCATTTAATCACATTGGAAGTTTACATGCATCTTAGCCAAATACATTTAAACTCAGTTTTCCTCAATTCCTGACATTTAATCCTAGTAAAAATTCCCGGTCTTAGGTCAGTTAGGATCACCACTTTATTTTAAGAATGTGAAATGTCAGAATAATAGTAGAGTGATTTATTTCATCACATTCTCAGTGGGTCAGAAGTTTACATACACTCAATTTGGTAGCATTGCCTTTTAAATTGTTTAACTTGGGTCAAACCTTTTGGGTAGCCTCCCACAAGCTTCCCACAATAAGTTGAGTGAATTTTGGCCCATTCCTCCTGACAGAGCTGGTGTAACAGAGTCAGGTTTGTAGGCCTCCTTGCTCGGACACGTTTTTTTCAGTTCTGCCCACAAATTTTCTATATGATTGAGGTCAGGGCTTTGAGATGGCCACTCCAATACCTTGACTTTGTTGTCCTTAAGCCATTTTGCCACAACTTTGGAAGTATGCTTGGGGTTATTGTCCATTTGGAAGACCATTTGTGACCAAGCTTTAACTTCCTGACTGATGTCATCTCTAGGAGACAGAATGAGTCTCCTTCCTGAGCGGTATGACGGCTGCGTGGTCCCATGGTGTTTAGACTTGCGTACTATTGTTTGTATAGATGAATGTGGTACCTTCAGGCATTTGGAAATTGCTCCCAAGGATGAACCAGACTTGTGGAGGTCTACAATTATTTTTACATTTTTTTAAAGTCTTGGCTGATTTCTTTAGATTTTTCCATCATGTAAAGAGGCACTGAGTTTGAAGGTAGTCCTTGAAATACATCTACAGGTACACCACCAAATAACTCAAATTGTGTCAGTTAGCCTATCAGAAGCTTCTCAAGCCATGACATCATTTTCTGGAATTTTCCAAGCTGTTTAAAGGCACAGTCAACTTAGTGTATGTAAACTTCTAACCCACTGGAATTGTGATACAGTGAAATAATCTGTCTGTAAACAATTGTTGGAAAAATTACTTGTGTCATGTACAAAGTAGATATCCTAATCGACTTGCCAAAACTATAGTTTGTTAACAAGAATCTTGTGGAGTGGTTGAAAAACAAGCTTTGACTCCAACCTAAGTGTTTGTAAACTTCTGACTTCAACTGTATTTATTATGAAAGGGCTCTACCAACCTGGATACTTTTATGTGTGCCAAGAGATGTGTGTGAGAACTGCCTTCTGCTCCACTGTAGTTCTTCACAATGACAATTTGCATCAAAATAGATGAGAAACTAAGTGAATGTTTTGCTCATGCGGTCCAAATGTAGGTTAATTTGGCACTGTGACATTAAACCACATCCAGGTGGCTAATGGCCATGTACACCTTGCTAATGAGCCGTAGTAAATAAAGCCCCCTTCCTCCCCTGTCTGTCTGTGCTCCAGGCTCTGGGTACAGGCTGTTTTTCAGTTGGCATGAACAATCAGTGGTGTGTTCTCACTTTTAGTCCATCCTATTGCTGCCACTTAGAGAGATGGAGGTGGTGATCAGCGAGGCTGTCTCTCCCACTCAGTAGTGGGGGGAGAGCATCGTTGTCTAAGACCCTTTACTACAGTACTAATGGCTTATCGTTATGTGGCTAATGGCTTATCGTTACATTAGAATTAAGTGTTCTACCTTGTTTTTCCCACTGTAGACTCATTACTGAAGATAATTTCTTCTGTTGCAGTTTTTGTCTGTGCTCTGTTTTTAATTTATTTTTACCTTGAAGTTTTTGTGTGTGAGACCCTATTGTGACCCTGCCCTTTTGGGTGAGTTAGTATCTTGTTTTGTCTATTGGTGTATCTGACAGCTACCCTGTCCCCTCAGTCCTATGAAGACCTGGTGCAGAGGTTAGAGCCGGTCATCATGGAGCTGGAGAGGCAGGAGCATGTCCTGGTCATCTGTCATCAGGCTGTCATGCGCTGCCTGCTGGCCTACTTCCTTGATAAGACAGCAGGTCAGTCTGGTTGTCTTTCCTGGATAACAGTGATGGACGGAAGGTGTTTCTTTTCGCACTTTGTAGATCTCTTTTATAGTAGATTTCTTAGTCGTGTGTGTTGTTTCTCAGAGGAGCTGCCCTACCTGAAGTGCCCACTGCACACCGTGCTGAAGCTCACACCAGTTGCTTATGGTAAGACTGGCCTTCCACTGCTACCCAGTCCTGTCTGCATCTGTGTTAATATCAATTGCAAAATAGCATAAATATTTTAGTATTGGATTTAGTGGTTTATAGTGCAAAAATGCACCTTTCTGGGCTCTGTCTTCAGGCTGTAAGGTGGAGTCCATCTACCTAAATGTGGATGCAGTGAACACTCACAGAGAACGCCCAGAGGTTGGTATATCTACATACATTAATTAATTTGATGGATAAGTTGGAATGTGTGTTATGCTTGACGGATAACTCTCAACTCAGTAACCTGTTGTTGAGGAGCATTTGAATGCAGCAGTAGTGCTTTTCAACAGTCCCGGTTGCCATGGCTTCACAATCAGAAGAGCGTTTAATAGTGGGTTAGAGTGGATTCTTTATTGTCGATGTGTGTGTAAAGATGGTGATAGTGACTCATGTAGTGACCTTTGTCCATTGCCTTTTCACACCCTCTACCTGAATATACCTGTAAGATGATTGTGGGATAGAACGCTATGATTCATGATATGTCATCAGGTGAAATCTGTCATTAGGAATCATGCTCAGGCCATTTCTTTATTGTATATGTAGAGAAGAATTTGGGGAGTGTAACTATGAGAATCAACTTGGGTAATTAAACAATGTACTGTGCATCTTTATCACATCCTGTCTTTCCCACCCATCGTCCCATTCTATCCATTTTGTTCCCCTGATGTTTGACCGCAACCTTTTTGTTTCATTGCTGAACAGAACGTAGAGGTGTCACGGATGGCAGAGGAGGCTTTGCTAACAGTACCAGCTCACCAGTGAGATAGTGTCCCTCACTCGCTCTATCCCTCACACTCCCTTCTTTCCACTCCTCCCGCTGGCCCTGCCTCCATATTTGCTCCTTCAATCAGGCAGTTAGTTCTCAATTACTCCATTCCCTCTACTTCCTGACATCAAAAGCACTCTGATTGTTCTACTCAGATTGAGTCAAAGTATCCAATTAAAGTAATGATAATTAACTGGAATCCAGTTCATTTGAATATCCTTACTATAAGTAAGGGTCTGGTGTCCTTTTTTTTGTCTGTTTATTGAAATTATATTTTTCTCTCAATTGACATGGTTTTGCAAATCAATGTTGTATTTCCAAACCAGAACACTGTTTTATTTTAATTTTAGGATAATCTTTTTCATTTAGTCTCATGGAAGGGATCCTAATAAAACACCTATTCAGGAAGCTCAGTATTTGGAATATTTGTCAATCATGTGTGGCTAATGTGAATCGATGTCTTAATTAGTTTAAAAGTTGAATGTGTGTCTGTCAATGTTCATTGCGTTGCACAAATGTCTACTTGATTTGAGGTAGTGTTTTGCACCTGGACTCTGAGTCTTAAACTCTTTTAGTACTAATTTAATAATTTTTTAAAATTCAGTTTAGTATATATTTTTATTTGATCATGTAAGATTAAATGTTTGTTTATAATCATGTATGATGAAGGCCCAGAGAAACATATATTTTTTAATAAAACTGTGAAGGTCTGCTCCATATGGAATATGACCGGGAGTAATTTCCACATCACTGTTTACTGACTGCTAATAAAATCTACTTGACCAGTCCTGCTGTATTTTATGTATCGATGCATCAAATCTCATGTTTTTGTTCTACAATTGTCTTGATAAACCACTGTAATATGCAAATAAATAGCATTTGTTCTTCAACCTTATTCGTATGCAAAGGCTGTATTGGAAATCATTTCCTCTGAATTGAATGCCTATTCCTCACTCTGTACAAACACCTGTTGGTAGAACACTGCTTGTCCGTCTGCCTGGGACGTTAACCATTGCCATAGCAGTAACTCTCTTCATCCACAAAGCATACTGCAGAACATGCCCCCCCACCTCCACTAATTTACTTTTCCTAGATTAGGGATGGGCAATTGACAGCCCCCCCTTCTGTAGGTTAATTGGTAACCCCAGCACATCTCCCTTGTTTTGAAATACCATTGACAGATTTGGTTAGTCAGCCTTGTATGTTCCTCTTTCAGAACGTCAACATTCATCGCACCACAGAAGATGCCTTGCAGACAGTCCCAGCTCACCTCTGAAATCAAAGCCAATCGGGTTGAAGTTGGGCCTCTTCTGTCTCCCAGATTTGTCACTACATGTGTCATTACTTGTGGCCCTAGTGGGACAGTCTGGACGTGATCTGTTCAACAACCCACTCAGCTGATATGTTATTTTTGTGGGGTGATGTGTTCCACTTCTGCCTTTCTGAGCACAACCTCATCTGCTTTAGGGTTAGGGTTAGAAACTTGCACTCCTGTAGATCTGAAAGAAATTAGATTGTGAAACTTGCATCCAGCCAAACAGAAAAGCAAGGCATAGAAATGCAGCCTTCTTGAAAGTAAGGATGAGGATCCTGCAAAGAAATATTTTTATAGTTGAAAAATGGATTTAGTAGGCATTTAGAATTAAATGTGGAGTGGTACTTCATAGTTGTGTTGACATCAAGTGCCCTGCGTACTTAAATTATTCGGCAATCATAATTTATTCCAAAAACACTTTCCACCATTTGTCGCAATATAACAAGTTTGACAAAAGAGTACACCCATCTCACAGATTATTTTTTGATCTTTCAAAAATGTCTCCGTTATCTGCCGTTTCCATTGCATCACAAATATTTTTTATGCGACGTTGCTTTTGTCGAATAAACCTGGGTCAATGGAAACCTGTCTACTGTTGCTCTTTAGAAAGTATTGACTGTGTAGGTCACTTGTCTAATTTGAACCTCAGAAGTGTCACTGTTTTTTCATGTCAATGTGTTATGTAATCTACAGGTAACTCGAATAAATGAGGGATACAAAGTATTTTGAAAGCAGGTGGTTCCAGAGTTAATTAAGCAATTAATATCCCATCATGCTTAGGGTTATCAAAGATGGTCTACTAATTATATTGACAAGACAGTTGATTGACTGCTTTAACAATGTTAATGCATGTCCTCGAAGATGGAAGGAAGTCTGGCGAGAGGCGAAATCAGTTGGGAGACCATTCTAGCCAGTGTGAGGGCAGATTGCTTGTGAACACCAGCCCATAGAGCTAGATAGAGGACTAATCTTTATCTTTGCCATTATAACATCTGTGAAAGCATGGGCAGCGCCTTCAATTTAAAGTATTAGATTTTCTTCTTCATTGGCTCATTGCTCCCAACTCAGGAATCCCCACCCAGTTGACTACTTTAAAATGGTGGAAGCCCTCAATGGGAAATGTCCATGTTAACGTTGGTAATATCTACAAAACATTCATTCGATCAAATAAGCCATACGTAACAAATGAGCAATTACATTTTTTGTGGATCAAATTCAACACTCATTGAGCTCCATAAAAAAATATATATGTATTTTTCGTGGAGTAAAACCGCTTGCTTCGCTTCTTCCTCTCTGGGGTCATGTTTAAAAATACTGGGCAGGCCATTATTTTGAATACCATGGCTATTCCCCCATCTACAGGGCACGAATGACAATTATGTAACAATATGCCATTGCCATCTCAGTCACCAGATCTCAACCCAATTTAACACTTATGGAAAATTCTGTAGCAGAGCCAGAGACAGCATTTTCCACCAACACCATAAATTAAAAAAATTATGATGGAATTTCTTGTGGAAGAATGGTGTCACATCCCTCCAATAGAGTTAGACAAGGCGCATTGAAGCTGTTCTGGCTCGTTGTGGCCCAAAGCCCTATTAAAACACTTTGTTGGTGTTTCCTTTATTTTGACAGTTACCTGTATTTATCATATTATACTGAACAAAAATATAAACGCAACATGCAACAATTCCAATGATTTTACTGAGTTACAGTTCATATAAGGAAATCAGTCAATTGTAATAAATTCATTAGGCCCTAATCTATGGATTTCACAGAACTGGGCAGGGGCACAGCCCTGGGGGGGCATAGGCCCACTTGTGAGCCAGGCCAACCCACTGGGGAGCCAGGCCCAGCCAATTCCCCACATAAAGGTTTATTACAGAAGAAATGCTCCTCAGTTTCACCAGCTGTCCAGGTGGCTGGTCTCAGACATCCCGCAGGTGAAGAAGCCGGATGTGGAGGTCCTGGGCTGGTGTGGTTAGGGTTGCAAAGGGTCGGAAACTTTCTGGTAAATTTCCCACATTTTTCAGAAATTTCTCCATGGGAAGTTAACCCCAGGAATATTGGGACTTTTGTTTAAATTCGTCCAAAAAGTTAGCTTTTAACAGTGAACCTTTTTTTATGGGATACACATAAGGCAATTCTAGGTATTGTGCCATATTTTGGTTAAACTATCTCCAATTCAATGGAATTGTAACCATCTGCATGCACAGTGCATTATTCCATCACATGTACAGCTGCTTCTCAAGATCTTGCACACTAATGAGATGCTATTGAGCCCACACAACTACACTGTCTGCGCCAAGGACTACATGCTTTCTGGTAAGTTTTGATTACAATACTGGGTGGGGTGAATATATTTTATATGACATACATTGTTTTTTGTTAACTAGTAAATAGTAGCCTACAGCAAAGTGTGTAGGTGTGTACCTATTTTATTCTAATCTTTACAGGAAAATGCAACGGGCGCTATCTGATGTGTGGAGACATTTCACTAAAGCTAATGTAGAAGGAAAAGCTGTGTACCTTTGCAAATACTGTGCCAAATCACATGTGAAAAATGCAGCAAAGATGCAGAATCATCTGGTCATGTGCATAAAGTTCCCTCAGCGCTCACAACAAGCAACCTCTGACAAAAGTCCCTCTACTTCTATTCGAGGTGAAAATGATGAATCAGACACCTTATCGATAGCAACAGCTCATGGTCCTCCTGGAATCAGAAGTTTTTTGACTCAATGGAGGAACGTAGTCAGAGAAATGCTGATAAAAGTCTTGCTCGAGCTGTGTATGTAACTGGTTCACCTCTGATGCTCACAGGCAATGTGTATTGGAAGAGATTTCTGAATGTTCTTCGCCCAGCATACACCCCTCCAACCAGACATGCTTTATCTACTCATTTGATGGATGCAGAGTTCAACAGAGTTCAAGTGAAGGTCAAGCAAATCATAGGGAAAGCAGACTGTATTGCAATCATCTCTGATGGGTTGTCAAATGTTTGTGGGCAAGGAATAATTAACTACATCATCTTCACCCCTCAACCAGTATTCTACAAGAGCCCAGACACAAGGGACAACAGACACACATACATAACAGATGAGCTGAAGGCAGTCATCAATGACCTTGGACTAGCGGTCAACCGATTAATCAGAATTGCCGATTAATTAGGGCTGATTTACACCTTTATTTAATCTTTATTTAACTAGGCAAGTCAGTTAAGAACACATTCTTACATTCTTATTTTCAATGACGGCCTAGCAACGGTGGGTTAACTGCCTTGTTCAGGGGCAGAATGACAGATTTTTACCTTGTCAGCTCAGGGATTCAATCTTGCAACTTTTGGGTTAACTAGTCCAACGCTCTAACCACCTGCCTCATGAGGAGCCCGTCTGTTATGCGAATGCAGTAAGAAGCCATGGTAAGTTGCTAGCTAGCATTAAACTTAATCAATCATAATCACTAGTTATAACTACACATGGTTGATGATATTACTAGTTTATATAGCGTGTCCTGCGTTGCATATAATCGATGCAGTGCGCATTTGCGAAAAAGGACTGCCGTTGCTCCGTGTACCTAAACATAAACATCAATGCCTTTCTTAAAATCAATACACAGAAGTACATATTTTTAAACCTGCATATTTAGCTAAAAGAAATCCAGGTGAGCAGGCAATATTAACCAGGTGAAATTGTGTCACTTCTCTTGCGTTCATTGCACGCAGAATCAGGGTATATGCAACAGTTTGGGCCGCCTGGCTCGTTGCGAACTAATTTGCCAGAATTTTACGTAATTATGACATAACATTGAAGGTTGTGCAATGTAACAGGAATATTTAGACTGATGGATGTCACCCGTTAGATAAAATACAGAATGGTTCCGTATTTCACTGAAAGAATAAATGTTTTGTTTTCGAGATTATAGTTTCCGGATTCGACCATATTAATGACCTACGGCTCGTATTTCTGTGTGTTATTATGTTATAATTAAGTCTATGATTTGATAGAGCAGTCTGACTGAGCGATGGTAGGCACTAGCAGGCTCATAAGCATTCATTCAAACAGCACTTTTGTGCGTTTTGCCAGCAACTCCCGAGATTAGGCTGGTGTAACGATTTGATGTGAAATGGCCAGCTAGTTAGCGGGATGCATTTCAAACATCACTCGCTCTGAGACTTGGAGTAGTTGTTCCCCTTGCTCTGCATGTGTAATGCTGTTTCGAAGGTGGCTGTTGTCGATGTGTTCCTGGTTCGAGCCCAGGTAGGAGCGAGGAGAGGGACGGAAGCTATACAGTTACACTGGCAATACTAAAGTGCCTATAAGAACATCCAATAGTCAAAGGTATATGAAATACAAATGGTATAGAAAGAAATAGTCCTATAATTCCTATAATAACTACAACCTAAAACTTCTTACCTGGGAATATTGAAGACTCATGTTTAAAGGAACCACCAGCTTTCATATGTTCTCATGTTTTGACCAAGGAACTTAAAATGTAGCTTTCTTACATGGCACATATTGCACTTTTACTTTCTTCTCTGTCACTTAGTTTTTTCATTATTTAAACCAAATTGAACATGTTTCATCATTTATTTAAGGCTAAATTGATTTTATTGATGTATTATATTAAGTTAAAATAAGTGTTCATTCAGTATTGTTGTAATTGTCATGATTACAAATCATTTCTAAAAATCGGCAGATTAATTGGTATCGGCTTTTTTGTCCTCCAATAATCGGCATCGGCGTTGAAAAATCATAATTGGTCGACCTCTACCTTGGACCACAGAAGGTATTTGCACTGGTGACAGACAATGCTGCGAACATGAAGGCTGCTTGGTCTAAAGTGGAGGAGTCCTACCCTCACATCACACTCATTGGCTGTGCTGCTCATGCATTGAACGTGCTCCTCAACGACATCATGGCGCTAAAAACAATGGATACACTCTACAAGAGAGCCAAGGAAATGGTTAGGTATGTGAAGGGTCATCAAGTTGTAGCAGCAATCTACCTCACCAAGCAAAGTGAGAAGAATAAGAGCACCACATTGAAGCTGCCCAGCAACACCCGTTGGGGTGGTGTTGTCATCATGTTTGACAGTCTCCTGGAAGGGAAGGAGTCTGGAGAAATGGCCATATCAGAGTCCGCCGATATGGACAGCCCCATCAAGAGGATCCTCCAGGATTATGTATTTTGGGAGAGAGTGGTAAGCAACCTGAAACCAAAAGCTGTAGCCATTGCAGATTGAGGGAGACAATGCCATCCTGTCTGATGTTCAGACTCTGCTTGCAGATGTAAGAGAATAAATATGTGCTGCCCTGCCCACTTTACTGTTGCTCCAAGCAGAGGAAACTACAGTTCTGAAATATATCAAAAAGCGTGAAGACTTCTGCCTGAAGTCCATACACGTTGCAGCGTATATGTTGGACCCCAAGTCTATGGTGTCATCACTGCCGTGTCTCTGGATGAGGGCAAGGTTCTTGCCGGTCTGGCGAAGTACACTTCCAAGCAAGGGCTTTGGGATGGAGATGCAATATGGCAGTCGTGCCAACATGTCTCATCAGCCACCTGGTGGAAGGGACTTTGTGGATCTGAGGCTCTTTCTCCTGTTGCCTCCATCATCCTCCAAATCCCACCAACATCAGCTGCCTCAGAGTGCAACTGGTCCTTGTTTGGGAACACACACACCAAAGCACACAACAGGCTGATGATCAATACAAGGGTTGAAAAATTGGTGGCCATCCGGGCAAAATTGAGGCTTTTTGAGCCTGACAACGAGCCAATCTCAACAAGGTTGGAAAGTGATAGTGAAGAGGAGGCGTCAGAGTCTGATGTTCAAGATGTGGACATTGAGCAGGTCCAGGGAGAAGACATGGAAGCCTGAGAGGAAGACAACCAAAGCTTTAGTTTCTTGACTATCATTTTACAGATGTTAAATGTTTTTGGGAGATGCTATAGATCATTGGGGATCATTCAATATTCCCTTTCTTTTGTTGTTCAGTGAAATCATCCCATGAAGAGTCAACTCATTTAAAGTTCAATTCGTAACTAAAAATGGTTTATTTCCATTGGAAGGATTTAATCATTTGCAATGTCTACTTAAGGTAAAAGGTTTGTTCTGTCTCCATCTGATATAGTAAATATATCCAATGCAAAAAAACATTACATTTAAATGGTATTATTAATTTGCATATATTCCCACTGAAAGTTTCTGCCTCTGAATATTTCCCAAAATGTGCAACCCTAGGCGTGGTTACACATGGTTTGCGGCTGTGAGGCTGCTTGGACGTACTGTCAAATTCTCTAAAACAACATTGGAGGCAGCTTATGGTAGAGAAATTGACATTGATGCCGTCAGCATGGTAATTGCACGTTCCCTGAAAAACTTGAGACATCTGTGGCATTGTGTTACGTGACAAAACTGCACATTTTAGAGTGGCCTTTTGTCCCTAGCACAATGTCCACCTGTGTAATTATCATGCGGTTTAATCAGCTTGTTGATAAGACACACCTGTCAGGTGGGTGGATTATCTTGGCAAAGGAGAAACACTCACTGAACAGTGATATAAACCAATTTGAGCACACAAGCTTTTTGTGAGTATGGAACATTTCTGGGATCTTATTTCAGCTCACGAAACCAATACGTTAGATGTCGCATTTATAGTTTGTTCAGTATATTTCTATTGTTTGGCTACACAATCAGCAGGTGCATATGTGGGCAAATCTAATTGTTGGCGCTTATGTAGGCTGCTATTGGATCCAAATGTTTGCTCATTGTTTTCAAAATGTCAAGAATCCTCCGCTTACAGCTTCAATAAAGATGTGGTATTTTTATACAGATGCCTCAGATTCATAACAGGTACTCTATTACAATTGACCTCAATTTTCTTTTTCTGGAAATGTGGATTTTTTCCTCAATCAGCCAAGCACATAATTGCATACAACTTACCAAAGTGTTGAATGAATATGCTGGAACAAAGTGTTATGAAAATAAACTTAAGAAAATAATTGGCTATAATGCAATACGCGTTGGCAGTAGGCTTAGATTTCCACCTCTGGCCTGCTCGCCTCCCTACCACTGAGGAAGTACAGTTCCCGCGCAGCCCAATCAAAACTGTTCGCTGCTCTGGCCCCCCCAATGGTGGAACAAACTCCCTCACGACAGCGGAGTCAATCACCACCTTCCGGAGACACCTGAAACCCCACCTCTTTCAGGAATACCTAGGATAGGATAAAGTAATCATTCTCACCCCCCCTTGAAAGATTTAGATGCACTATTGTAAAGTGGCTGTTCCACTGGATGTCTTAAGGTGAACGCACCAATTTGTAAGTCGCTCTGGATAAGAGCGTCTGCTAAATGACTTAAATGCTTACGAAAGAAGGGAAAATCACTTTCAACATAAATACTCCAACCACAGTCTGAACTAGAGGCCCACACGACCAGGAAGCATGCCAGATCTGACTCACTCATACTAGGGCCAGCAAACACATTCACTTCCCCTTTCTCACAACTGAAATAACAGAGAGTCCTTTACGAACAGAAACAGCTGATCTTAGCAGAGACTAGTCTCAACCAACACAGCTAGTGCCACAGAAATAGAACTAGACAATGTGCATATCAAAATGGTATGCACACTCAACCTCATGACTGAGGATGTGGACAAAAAGGAGAGAATTTACGAGAAACACACAAGCACCATTACTCAAAAGTACAAACAAGCTGTCATGAGTTTTATTTGATTATATCATTACGTATCGTATGACAGCTTAATAAATCTGTGATGAGTCTTGTACTAAAATGTAACCATACATCTTGTTTTTCCTCTCTCCATGATGAGCGTACTGAACAGGTTAATATTTTGTAACAAAAAGGAGAAAAACAAAAAAAACAAGTGTACATAAAGAATGTATAAAAACAATACAGGCTGTTTCAGTTGCAACACATTCTCATTGTCCCCGTCATGAATATCCACCTGGTTAATACTTAAGGACCTGCCTTGGTTTTGAGATTTGCTCTAAGAGGCAGAAAATGAAACATTTAATTATATACAGTCATCAATATTTATGATTACAGTACATACTTGGGAGACGCAGTTGGGCGCCACACACCCACACTGGATTGGTCACTTTTCTATAGTCTTCGCCATGGATTGGTTGTTCACTCACAGTACGCGTCACCACACTCTTCCTGCTATCGGGCCCTTGAGCCTGCCCTTTCTCTCACAGATCCATGGTCATGGCCAAGTCATGTGATAAGTGAGAGGGATGCGATGACGCCGCCTCAGAACTGCAACAGAAGCCATTGACAAACAATTGTTTCATTATTCCCAGTGATTTGACCACATTTCTATAAATGCATTAGAATCTAGATTTTTTTCTTCTTCTAAAAACATTGCGGTCTTACATTCTTGAGGAACTCCTCCGCAACGATACGGGCACGGGCATTAACAGACAGCTTCATCTCGCTGATCTCCTTGTCAATCTCCTCCATGAAGGTGATGACGAAGTCCACTAGCTTGTGCTTGTACATCTGCTCCGTGTGAAAGTTGGTGATGAGGAAACTAATGTCATAGCCCTAGATGACAGGATGGAGAGATGGAGGAAGAGAGGTCTTACAACATCTGAAGCAAACCTAACACCAACTGGATCGTGTCCGGTTGTCTTGACTCCTCTCTCACCTCAACGGATTTCCTCCTGAGAATGAAGAAGTTCTCTGCTCTCATCATCATGAAGCGCATGAACTTGTGGCACAGGATCTTCTCAATCTCATCAGCCTGATGGAGCCAATCAGAGCACCAGTAAGCATTTCCCTTGAACACACTTTTTTATTAATTGGCAGACAAAGGCGTTTAAAACATACACTTGGTGTACAAAACATTCCTAATATTGAGTTCCCCCCCAGAACAGCCTCAATTTGTTGGGGCATGGACTCTACAAGGTGTCGAAAGCATTCCACGGGGATGCTGGCCCATATTGACTCCAATGTTTCCCACAGTTGTGTCAAGTCTTGATTTACACAGGAAACTGTTGTGTGAAAAACACAGCAGCGTTGCAGTTCTTGACACAAACTGGTGAGCCTGGCACCTACCACCATAACCCGTTCAAAGGCATTTCAATATTTTGTCTTTCCCTTTCATCCTCTGAATGGCACATACACACAATCCATGTCTCAATTATCTTAAAGCTAAATATATATATATATATATTAACCTGTCTCCCCTTCATCTACACTGATTGAAGTAGATTGAACAAGTAACATCAATAAGTGATCACAGCTTTCATCTGGATTTACCTGGTCAGTCTCATGGAAAGAGCAGGTGTTCTTAAAGTTATTGTTTTTGTGTGTGTGTTTTTTTACACTCAGTGTATGAGAAAGACTCTACTTAACACACAACATCAAGATAATGGAAAGGTGACATTGAAAGCGAGAAGGAGGGTCATAACCCCTGACCTGCTTCACTGCAATGCTGACTCGCACAGAGTTGATGGAGCCCTCGATTAGGACCTTCTCCTTGTCATTGCGGCTGATTACCACAGGCTGTAGTAAGAGCTCTTTACTACTCCTGGAATGACAAAAGACTGTGTGTCACAAATAACACTAATGATATCATTATGAGAAGAGAGCACGAGAGAGCTCACTCACCTGACCTCCACCTCTGGCTTGTTGTGGCGCTCCACCACCTGAGAGGAGAAGTTCTCCAGGCAGAGGGCGGCCTGCAGTGTGGCACGCACGGCATTCAGGTATGGGCGTAGTGTCGCTGTCTGAGGGAGGGGGTGACGAAATTAACTTTGAAACACTACTATTACAGATCAATGATTACGACAACCTTCCAGAAACCCCCCCATTATCAGGACACACAACTGAGGCTTTACCTTTACGTCTCAGACAGACTGCTGTCCAGACCTCTAGAGAGGAAGTACCATGTTACTACAAGCATATTTAGCCTCCTTGTTCTTTTGCATAGTATTGAACAATCAATGAATGTTGTGGTGGTGTCAGCGCGTTCTAGATGTAATATAATCAAAGGGATCGGATCAGACAAGTATACAAGTCCAACTGGTTTGATAACAGCTTTGATCCAGATTTTTTTTTAGAGCGCACCGTCCCGCCCACATTAATCTGCAACTATCAAGCCACCAGAATAAAGATACTGTTTTAACCTAGGAATTTGAAAACAGAGATTTGCATCGGTATTTATGATTAAAGTCACTCACCATTTCTCTGTTGTTCTGGGTTTGAAGGCGGAAGTTATAGTGCCACGCCTGCATCCAACATCTCTTCCGCAAATGTTACACTTCTTATATCACAACGAACAGAGCCAGAGAAGAAGAGGCAAAGCGAGAGGGTCGACTCCGCCCAAAATCTGTCTGCGCAGATTAAGCAGACCAAGTGAAGAGTTTTTTTTTTTTTTTTTTTTAAATATGTGAGGCTTATTTGATCGAATAAAAGTTTCATAATGCTTAGGTTGTTACGAGTTTTTGTATATGTTTTCTACAAAAGATCATTGGCTAGCTGGAATTTTCCCACTTTATCTGGCCTCTTCCCACCTTCCTAGCCAGCAGATCAGACCCGCATGCTTACAGCTGCACTAGGATCAGACAGCATTTCTGTGTAATTATTAAGACAACGGAGCAGGCAAGAGATACGCAGTGGTGGAAAAAGTACTCAATTGTTATACTTGAGTAAAAGTAAAGATACCTTCATAGAAAAGTCCCCCAGAAAAATACTACTTGAATAAAAGTCTAAAAGTGGAATATCAAAAGTAAAAGTATATATAATTTCAAATTGTTTATAATAAGATGATCAAATGGCACAATTTTATATATTTGTATAACTTCCACCTTTTTTATTTAAAATGTTCCTGTCCTGCTAAGCATTGAAAATGTAACAAGTACTTTTGGATGCCAGGGAAAATGCATGGAGTAAAAAGTATATTATTCCTTTAGGAATGCAGTGAAGTAAAATTAAAAGTCGTCAAAAATGTAAATATTAAAGTAAAGTACAGATACTTAAAATAAATCAAAATGTATTTATCACATACGCAGAATTCAACAAGTGTAGACTTTACCGTGAAATGCTTACTTACAAGCCCTTTCCCAACAATTCAGAGTTAAAAAGTAAGAAAATAGTAACTCAATAGATAAAAGTAAGGGATGGATCAAAGATGAGGGGTGGCATCAGGCACACATCATTTTATAGCCTAATAAGCAACTAATTCTAAAACAGGCTATTTAGAGTGGTCTCAGTCAAATGATCCATAGCCTATAGGCTAGAAAGTCTTGATCTGCTCCACAACAGCCCAGTCCATGTGGATGGAGGTGTGCTCAGCCCTCCGTTTCCTGTAGTCCACAATCAACTCCTTTGTCTTGCTGACGTTGAGGGAAGGGTTGTTGTCCTCCCTGTAGGCTGTCTCATCTTTGTCGGTGATCAGGCCTACCAACGTTGTGTCGTCTGCAAACTTAATGATGGTGTTGGAGTTGTGCGCTGCCACGCAGTCGTGGGTGAACAAGGAGTATAGGAGGGGACTAAGCACACCCCCCTGAGGGGACCCATGTTGGGTGTCAGCATGACAGATGTAGTGTTGCCTACACTCACCACCTGGGGGCGGCCCATCAGGAAGTCCAGGACCAGATGCAGGGGAGGTGTTGAATCCCAGGGTCCTTAACTTAGTGATGAGCTTGGAGGGCACAATAGTGTTGAACGCTGAGCTGTAGTCAATAAATAGCATTGTCATGTAGGTGTTCCTTTTGTCCAGGTGGGAAAGGGCAGTGTGGAGTGCAATAGAGATGGTGTCATCTGTGGATCTGTTAGTGAGGTATTTTAACTGGAGTGGGCCATGGGTGTATGGGATGATGGTGTTGATGTGAGCCATGGACAGCCTTTCAAAGCATTTCATGACTACTGTCACGCCTGCTCCCTCCCTCCGGTGCTCGACGTTGACGGTTTACTAACCACCGATCCTGGCAACCATCATTGCACACACCTGGACTTGATCACCACCCTGATTACTCTCCCTTCATATAGCCCTCAGTAAGACTTAGTCTTCAGGCAGTATTGGTTTTGGTTACGTTCAGTACACTGCTCCAGTTTTGTATTTTATTCATGTTTATTATTATTAAACTCACCTTCTGCACCTGCTTCCTAACTCCCTGCGTATAAGTTAAAGCTACAGATGTGTGTGCAACGGGGTGATAGCCATTTAGACAGGTTACCCTGGAGTTCTTGGGCACAGGGACTATGACGGTTTGCTTGAAAAAAGTAGGTATTACAGACTGAGTCACGGCGACGTTAAATAATGCGTACTGAACGTAACCAAAGGAGTGAAGACACTTGCCAGCTGGTCAGGGCATGCTCAGAGTATGCTTTCTGGCAATCCATCTGGCCTGCGACCTTGTGAATGTTAACCTGTTTTAAGGTCTTACTCCCATCGGCTACGGAGAGCGAGATCCTACAGTCATCCATAACATCTGGTGCTCTCTTGCATGGTTCAGTGTTGCTTGCTTTGAAGCGAGCATAGAAGGTATTTAAATCATCTGGTAGGCTCGCGTCACTGGGAAGTTCACGGCTGGGTTCTCCTTTGTAATCTCTGATATTTTGTAAACCCTGCCACATCCGATGAGTGTCAGAGCCGGCGTAGTAGGATTCGATCATTTTTCCTGTTTGATGGCTCATTGGAGGTCGTAGTGGGATTTACTGTAAGCATCACGATTAGTGTCCTGCTCCTAGAAAGCTGCAGCTCTAGTCTTTATCTCAGTGTGGAAGTTGCCTGTAACCCATGGCTTCTGGTTGGGATATGTATTGACCCCATCACTGTGGGGATGATGTCGATGTACTTATTCATTTACCTGATGACTGATGTAAACTCCTCAATACTCCAGCAGTGGAGAACAGGCGCAGCAATGGATCCCCCACAGAGGAGGGCTGTGCCCAAGCAGAGGAGAGAAGGCACGACATCAAACGGTTCCCCAACTGAGGCAGGCATGTCCTCCAGTGCAGGAACCAGAGGAGGGCCCAGGGCAAACCCCGGAGCAGGCCCCGGCGGTAGATCCAGAGCCAAGCCAGATCAGGAGGCAGTGTTGTTGAGTCCAGGGCAGATGGTGGACCAGCTCTGACCCCAGGTGCAGAAATAGGTAGTGCCCCTGGGACAGGTCACTGGGGGGCAAGGTCTGGGTGGTCACCCCAGATGAAGTCTGGCGTATCCCCCACAGTCACGTCGGGGGTTGTGTCCTGTGCACGCTGGTCAGGGTCATCCTGGATACCCCGAACAGGACCCAGGGCTGTTGCTGTGTCCCGTGACGGGCCCATGTGAAGTCTAAACTGGTGGGGGGTGGATCGAAAATTACATCTGGTGTGGGTGTAGCAGTGTGATGTTGTTCCCCTAGATTATGCACCAAGTTGCACACAAGGACCAATTGGCACATCGCGGGTTATCTGTATTTCCGTACCCCCTTATTGTTCTCTTTTCCCTGACCTTCGGCTAGCAAGGTATGTTGTCCTTGGCTCCAAAATTGTTGAATATAAAACCGTCATAATGTTACACAATGTACTGTTATGCTACCAAACGTTTGTTACAATGTGGATAATATAAAGATTTATGTTAACAAGTTTCACAAAGCTCGCTAACTAGGGTATCTATTGTAACTTGTGAGTACTTGGGACAATGTTTGAGTGAGTGTCTATGTGCTTGTGCAGGTGCCTGAGAGCTAGGACTGCGCCAAGGGTTAACATAATGTGTGTTGTCTCTTCGTGTGCAGGTATGTCTTTTATTTTGTCCGAATTATGTTCTGTATCATTTTGCTTGTATTGTATGTTGTACATTGAATGTGTGCATGCAGCACCTGTTATTTCCTTTTGGTTCTCTTTTGCCTGACCTTCAGCTAGCAAGGTGCCTGAGAGCCAGGACTGCGTCAAGGGTTAACATAATGTGTGTTGTCGCTTCGTGTGCAGGGCAAATAAAAATAATTCCACTAGCAGACCTTCAGTTGTGGCAGCGTCCTAATTAAAAGTACACAACGCAGAAAGAACCACGCTACATGGGCTTAGTCTCCATAGCAGGCAGCTCCAGATGACCAGTCGCAGTGTCCATGCCCGGTCTCCATGATCGGACGTGTCCATGCCCGGTCTCAGTTGCAGCCATGCTGTGGCCGAAGAGGCAGAATACTCACACCCTATAGTCAGTCGTAGTCGGTAATGTTGCTGAGGCTGCTGAAGCGGCGTCCTTCTGCTGAACTCCATACGACTGTCTCATGTCCTCCACTGCAGGCGGTCGGAGAGGGCGCCCCTGACCGGAGGAATCCCAGGATCTGGTTTGCTGTTTCAAGATGCGAAGAAGACACGGTATATTCTGCTCCAAACGAATCATACGTGTTCTCCACTGGAAAAAAACAGAAAACCATTTGACGGATGCAGCGATGTGACTGCCTGGTAGCCCACACATTGGGGTGTTACTGCAGCCCCACCTGGTGCTGAGTAATATCCCACAGGTGGAGAAGAGAGGCCATAGGGTTCATGCTGCACGGTCAGCAGGCGTAGGGCTCCCAATGGCTCCAGAGAGGATGTATAATCCACATGGCAGTAGTCCACTGGATACCCCAGAGCCATACTCCACTGGACCGCAGGTGGGCGCCATACTTTAGTGGTGTCAGCAAAGTCACAAATCCGGCGAGACAATGAAAAGAGAGAAAACAGGGTCTACGTATTCTACTGGTTTGTGACTCACTGACACCGCTCCCGGTTAGAGGGAAATAAAGCAGTCCAAGAGTTGACACACACAGGGAACTTTATTTACACACACTGATGAAGATGTGCATGGGGATGTACATGACAATAGTTCTGTAAAGGTACAGAGACAGATAGATAATGAATATGCTACACAGGAGATACATATACTGCATAGGTATGTGCAGAGTGCAATAGAATGGGATAAACTATGCATTAAGGAATGCTAATGGTTAGAACTGGAGCAACGGACTGTATCTAATAACCATGTATTACATAGTATCACAAGAAGCACTCATGCTAACAATAAACATGTTACCTAATAACATCCAATGATCATAGGGCTGTTGCAGTGACCGTATTACCGCCACACCAGCAGTCACAAATCATGACTGCATTGAAATTCCCTTTGACAGTTCATGATAATCCCATCCAAAACTGTGCAAATTAGTGGCGTGGATGGTGGTCTACGGCCCTCACTAATGGCATGGTACTCAGCGCTCTATTGTCCTTCTAATCACTCTCTAAACACTTTATGATTGAATTTGAATAATCTGAATGATGAGGACGAATGGTGCGGGGCGGATCAACTGGCTACCGGCCGCCTTTGGCCTCTATTTCCATTGCTTGAGCGGTCAATCGACCATTTTGTCAATAAAATAGATCATCTTTGACAGAGCGTTTTCATTGGATTTCGGTCTGGTCGTCACTAGTTACCACCGCCAAAAAGTCATAAACCCCGCCTTTTTCTAAAATGTCTCTTTTTAAAATCTGATTTTAAATCTAACCACCCTGCTAACTTCATGACTAATCCTAACCTTAAATTATGACCAAACAGCAAATGTATGTTTTCATGAATTTTACTATAGCCAATTTTGACTTTGTAGCTGCAGTAACTAGTGGACACCTTGTGGTCGCTGCGACCATCTTTCTGGGCTCTGAACGTCTTTGGACGCATCCATTTGTTGGCCTCACTGTGGGGGAGTTAAATAAAATAAGAATTTAGGCAAAGTGATATTTTTTAATAATAATTGTATTAAGAACTATTGTATTATTACACATAGAACTTCAGAAACATGAGTGACAAATACAAATATTTAGATCCTTAATATTCGTTTGATTCCCATTACCGTAAATACACATCCCCAAATATGATATATTTTTTTAAATATATGTTTTTACCGGAGATACCATTCTACAATGTAGTGTCTCTGACATTCTTTATTCTTTACTTGGTTATCAGTGAAACAAAAATATTAGTAACAATTGAAGATAATTTAACACTCAGAAAAACGATTTACAAGTTTTCAAAATTGAACACGAATCTCTGTTCCTGAAAATTCTTACCCCCCTTCTTCCGTAGATGGTTCAGTCAATGATGGATGCCAGTCTACGGGTCAGAGGTAAGTTAAATAGCGGTGTGTTAATATTCAAAATTAAGCCAATTTACATGGTGCATTTGTAATCAAACCACTGTCTTGTCCAGCTGCATTGGGGGTTCTGATTGATATTGTGAATGGTCAGTTTAGTTTCCGACGCACTGGTCATTCAGCGCATACTGTGTTAAAGCCAGCAAGCTAGCTAACGTTCACGTTATCTTCAATGGAAATCACCCACGTTGTTCCCCGTTCTTGAAACTAATATGAGGAGCCTTTCCAGAGCAGTGGTCCAGGGTTGCTTTATTGACAGATTAGTTTTCTTCTAATCCTGCCACTCCTGGTTCTGAGGGGACCCACAGGATGTGCAGACTTTAGTTCCAGCGCAGTGCCACCCACCTGATTCAACCAGCCCTGACTTTAATAGTTGAATCGTGTGTGTGTGTGTGTGTGTGTGTGTGCGAGAGTGAGAGAGAATTGACTGTTTCATGATGTCTGTTAATTTTTGTATGACCAATGGTGCACTTGATCTCTCCTCCACATAGACATAGCCCACTCTAACCATCAAGATGAGTGAGTTGAAGGACTGCCCCCCTCTAAAGTACTATGACTTTAAGCCAGTAGAGCATGTCAAGGTGTGCCCCCGCTACACTGCCGTGCTCGGGCGCTCAGAGGACGATGGCATCGGTATTGAGGAGCTGGACACACTGCAGCTGGAGCTGGAGACTCTCCTGTCCTCTGCTAGCCGCCGTCTCAGAGCTCTGGAAGAACAGAGGCAGGTAAGGCAGGAGTCAGTAAGCACATCTCAAATGTTGTCATTAAACAGTTGAGCAGCTTTTATGTCATTGGACAGCCTGAGTTGCCTCCTTACTCTACCTGCTGCTGCTACACCTCCATCTGTAATGTTGGACAGGCAAGATATTTTGCTGCCATAGTGTTTCTGCTACTACAAGTGATACTTGTGTCATCCTTATTTGATAATTATGTTTTGTTGGTGACTGGTACCTATTTTTCTCAGATCCTCACAGACTGGCAGGATAAGAAAGGGGACAAGCGCTTTCTGAAGCTGGGAAAGGACGCAGACCTCTCAGCCTCATCACGTCACAAACCGAAGAAGCAGAAACTCGATGGAAAGGGCAGTCACGGGCCTGGGCCTGGTCCTGGACGACCTAAATCCAAAAATCTGCAGCCCAAAGTCCAGGAGTACGAGTTAAGTGAGGATCCACAGGACATTCCCCGTAATCCTAAGAATGATGCCCCCAACAGGTCGGTGACAATCACATCTCACACAAACAGTGCTCTAAGGCAGTGTTTCACAACCCTGGTCCTCATATCCTCAACAGTAGACATTTTTGTTGTAGCCCTGGACAAACAGCTCATTGAGGGCTGCTTCTTCTTCTTTAAAGTGTTATGGCAAACTACACCTATTGGTGTATTGCCGCCACCTACTGTTTTGGCTGTATATCAGCCCAAATAATTAACTAAATAAAACTGAACAAAATAAACAAAACACAATGTACACCTTTATTCAGATTCAACTGCCAAAGCCCAACCCTACAGGCTCTGGGGCCTGGGAAGGAAGAGCATAGTTGGACAGTATTCTTTGCAATGTTTCAGCAGTGAAATCCTGGAACCCCAAAACCTTTCAGCCGCAGTTTCTTGGACTTTTTCATTTATGCAGTGCAATTAATCAAATGCCCGATAAACACCATACCTGCTAAAAGCTACTCAACCTTCTTCACAATCAGCATATCAGTTTCCCTCAACTGTTGAACAGCACTGAATCTCCACAGTCTGCGGAGCATCCACCGCTATATCTTCAGCTCCCTTCGCTCCTTCAACTATTTCACGTGCCTCCGTGTAGGAGACCTGCTGAATAGCCCTGACCCTTGCCACTTCATACTCCTTTACCTTAACCAGGCACTCTGGGGAATTTGGAAGATGGTTGCCATCACAATAACATCGTACACTCTCAGATTCTTCAACAACATTCCTTCGACACACACTTGATACATGTCCATACCTTTCGCAATTCCGGCAAAACACCAGCTTGGACACACAAGCTCTCACCGCATATCTAACATATACCATCTTCACATTTGAATGGAGATACTCTTCCTCAAACACTAATAATACTGAAAGGCTTTCTTCTTTAATCCCCATCCACTGCATGGTTCAGCCGGTGTGTTCCAACTACTCCTGGTATTGCTCCTCGTAAACCACAAGGCCTCCACATCTAATACGATGCCAGAGATGACAACTTTTAAAGGTACTCTGCTACAAAAATCAAAACTCTCCACTTCATAAGTCGATAGTTTGTCCTTAATGCCCTTTCCTTCTGCTCTTTCGACACACAAGAAATCAAAGCAAAACCACTTCTGGTCCCTCTGACCGACTCCACCTTTCCCAATGCATCCCTTACCATCATTGATACTTCAAACGGATCCCGCAAAAAGCATCATTGTTAGTGAACCCTACTCCAACCAAAAACCTATACTCATGAACAACTTGAGTCCTTTTTTGTTTGTTTCCTTTATCACGGTCTTTCACTCTTCAGCCAAACTGCAAGTATCCACTCTCCACCAATCTCACTCCCACTGGACCAGAATCATCCTTTACATCTTTGGAACGAGGCCCGAACTCAGCAGTCTCCACCACGGGTACTTCAGGTTCCAAGCTACTAGAGCATATATCCCTCTTTTTACACTTGTCGCCAACCTTCTCTACCACCCCGCTTCCCTCTACTCAACTCATTCTCAGCTGTCATCACTACACCTGCCACCGCAATTGATTCACCCTCACTCTTGTCGTGTTCAATTCCTTCTGTAACTCTTCTAGAAGTTCTGTCCGATCCTCCATTCCATATTCACTCAGGACATATTTTCTTCTGTTTCCCTTGTCGACCATCCTCTCCTTCAACAATCCTTCAGAAGGTTTGTACAATCTCCCACTCCATATTTATTCATAATGTTTGTTTCTTCCTTTTTCCATTGTCTGCCATCTTCTTGAACCCATCAGCTTAAGATGTTTTTGGGAAACCGGCTCATTCAGGGGTTGATGATTAGTTGACAAGTTGAATTAGATGTGCTTGTCCAGGGTCACAATAAAAATGTGTACTGTTGGTGGTACTCGAGGACCAGGGTTGGGAAACACTGCTCTAATGTCACTGACGGTGTTTGGCTGTTTTTCATTGTCCCACATGCAAGATTTTCCAGTGTATTTGTGTCTTGTGTTTTCCAGATTTTGGGCATCAGTAGAGCCATACTGTGCTGACATCACAAATGAAGAAATCCGGGTTCTGGAAGAACTCCTGAAGCCCCCGGATGATGAGGCTGAATACTACAAGGTACAATATTGAATCCTACCCCTTAATGCAATGAGCATAACACGACACAACTTATAGTAGCTGGCCTCTCAGGTCCCAAGCACTACTAGCCTATCTGATAGAAGGTATTCTGTGACTCATCCTCTGTTACACATTGCCCCAAGGAGAGAACATAGATAAATAATATTGTATTGATTATATTGTGTAGATTCCGGCATTGGGGAAACACTACTCTCAGCGATGGGCTCAGGAGGATTTGCTGGAGGAACAGCGGGAAGGGGCTCGAGCCAATGACAAGAAGAAAAGCCTCATGGGACCACTGTCTGAACTTGACGCCAAAGGTGAGGGCAGGCTAGGAGATGGGGATAACGACATACAGCATGTATTGAGTGGATGAGCCTTCACGAATGAGTAGTGTTTTGTCTTCCTCTAGCATCATCAATTTAAAAAATCATGTTTAATTATGTCTGACACAAGGGATTTTATTCTCTTAGATGTGGATGCCCTGTTAAAAAAGTCAGAGTCCCAGCACGACCCACCAGATGATGGTTGTCCTTTTGGTCCTCTTACACAGCGGCTCCTTCAGGCTCTTGTCGAGGTCACATATTTCAGGCTTTGTTGTTTACGCATACAATTCTAAATGACTTAAACACATCCCTGCAAATAACTAGTCGATTTGAATACTTTAGAATTAAACTGTAGAGCTGAAATTCTTTAAGTATTGTTTCTTTCTTGCAGGAGAATATCATATCACCCATGGAGGATTCTCCAATCCCTGACATATCCGGGAAGGATGGAGGGAACGAGGGGGCTGGGACCTCACCTCGCAGCCAGGGCAAAGCTTTTAGGTAAAGGCATATCCTCCATAAACTAACATCACCCCGTTATAACCTTGTAGGATACACTCTACAGATACCCTGTAGGAAAATGATAAATAGCAACAAAGGCTTTGTAGATTACACCAATATATTCCAATCACTGATTGCTTCTTCTGCCACTCAGTCACTTACCAATCAGTCAACTAGATCTTTCTTTCCGCTGACTTTCCCACTCTCCCTATTTCCTAGTGTTCCTCACACGCGCTCTCTCGAGGCACGGATTAAGGAGGAGCTGATGTCTCAGGGGCTGCTTGATTCTGAGGAGCGACCCGGAGCAGGCGGAGACTCTGAGGATGAGGTGCTCGCTGAGCTCCACAAGAGACAGGCTGAACTCAAAGCCCTGAGTGCCCACAACAGATCCCGTAAGCAGGAGTTACTCCGGTGAGAGAACGAGAGAAAAGTGCAGGGGAGAAATGTAAAATGTACATGAGCAATAAGGTTGATTTAAGGTCCTAAAGAATTGTCTGATGACTTTAAGAAACGTGTCAAACTCATTCCACGGAGGGCCGAGTGTCTGCGGGTTTTCACTCCTCCCTTGGACTTGATTGATGAATTAAGGTCACTGATTAGTAAGGAACTCACCTCACCTGCTTGTCTAGGTCTTAATTGAAAGGAAAATTTAAAGGAAAGCAGGCACTTTTGACACCCCTGGTTTAAGACCTAAAAGGAGGGATGTTCTTACGTTGATGATAATGAGTTGCATTTATAGAAGGCCCAGTTGCTTCACCTCATCACATGTGCAGTACCTGAACACTCATCAAAAACTAGTACTGGATTTGGCTATTATTCACAACACGCCTCATAGACTTTAACCGTCCCTTCACCGTCCTCCTTTACAGCCTGGCAAAGGAGGAGATGCGGAAGCAGGAGTTGCGGCAGAGGGTCCGGGTGTCTGATAATGAGGTCATGGAGGGCTTCCGTCGCATTATGGCTGCCAGGCAGAAGAAACGCACACCAACAAAGAAGGAGAAGGATCAGGCATGGAAAGCACTGAAGGAAAGAGACAGCATCCTCAAGCTGCTGGATGGGTAGAGGGGCAATCATTTAGGGTGGGTGTGGGAAGGGGTAGTTTCAGTCTGCCAATGAGTATATACTGTTGTATATGTGTGTGTGTGTGTGTATCTGGTCATATGCTTCCATGCTCTAGTGGCCATAAGCATTTTATCACGTTTTCTTACTCTATATAACTATCCAATGGAAGTACAGTGAATACCTGCAATGATGTAGCATGATTGTCATAGTTGTTGAAAATGGAGGCATGCATTTTTTGATCATTTGTGTATTCTTGTATGAGTATGTGAACTAAACTTTCAGTGTATTCAGTTTGACCATCCTCACCAGAGGAGCTTATGATGATTTCATGTGGTACTCTGTGTGCATTACTGGCATTTGTTTTCTGAGACTAACTAGTATTGTTTTCCACTGGCATTTTCCAAGTTCTGTTGTTGATTTTGTTTACATTTTATTTAACGTTTATAGTGTATCTCTAGTATGGAAAAACTAAAACGTAATGTGTGAAAAAATAAATATCAGGAAAAGGGTTGTGAGGGAATATCAATGTGATGTGCAATTTACTTTTAACACTACATAACGTTGCAAAACATTTAACCAACTCAACTGGTAGGGATGAAATGGAGAGAAGGTTGGAGAAGCAACAGCTGTGCTGGAATGCAAACGATATGAGTGTTGGTTCTGATGGTATGGAGTGGGAAGATGAGGGTCAAGGAGCGGAATGGTCAGTAGTGGAAAGACAGATTATGATACACAAAGCAGTAGAGTGTATAGTAAAGAAAGTATATAGAGGATCAAGGTAGGAAGCAAGAGTAATGTGTTGGAATGGAAAGTGGTGATGGTGTTTGAGACCACAGGTCCTCATTTACACCCCATCTGACTAACCAATGCTGTAGAGAAAGAGGTGGGTGAAGTCAAATTAGCTCGGTTCATTGGAAATGGTAGATTGTTCATATTTTGTGGTAGCCAGGGTCAGCAAGAGAAGAATTGGAATAATATTAAAAGCCATGTCCCAGGTGTGTATTCTAGGTTGAGGGGAGTCATCACTGGGGTCCCAATATATGTCCATAGATTATATTTAAGAAATGTGAAGGGAGGAAGAGTCATTGAGGCCAAAAGGTTGATCAGTAGGAAAGAGGGTCAAATAAGTGAAAGCTTATCAGTGCTGCTGAGGTTAGAAGGTTTTGCCTGGAAAAGTAAAGAGTCCTTAGTTTAAATGTCAGATAATTTGTCCCATCCCCATTGCGGTGTATTAAATGCCAAATAATTGAACATGTAGCTAGCTGTACAATGTAAAAGAAGGAAAAGATGTACCCAGATCATGATTGATCGTATATTCCATCACAGTAGGTAGCGACATGCACAACGTTTGTTTGCGTAACCGCCACGATATCAGAAGAAGAATAACCATCTGAACGCGCCCTCTGACTTATGCTGCAGTGACTGGCAAGTCGAGACGAAGTCCAGTCCGAAACAACAGAAATTTCACAAACAACGGTAAATCACCACTATGTAAATACTTATATTTGGTTCTCCCATTTTTACCATGCATCGAAAGATTTGTCAGCTATCTGAAGTTGAATCGTGGCTTCCTAGGCAGTTAGCTGAAAATAAAGTTGCATGGTTGACTTGGTAGTTAGCAAGCTAAGCTAACAGATAGTTCACGTTACTGGTAGATCGATATAGCTAGCTATTAGCTAATGCTTCTTGAGTCACCTTGGAAAATGTTTAGTTTGTCAGTTCGCATACCCAATGCTTTCCAGAAGATACCGAATCTACTTTTACATTTGTTTACACCGAGCTGCACTGTCATTGGGGTCGGAACTAGCCAGCAGATCCTACCCACTTGCTTACAGCTGTACTAGGGTCTGACAGCCTTCCTGTGTAGATTAATGCCATATGTCCACCAGATACATGCATTTTGCCATATGTTGTTTTTGCCAAATGTTTAGCCCACATTTTCTGTACATCATGACCCTTGCAAGGTTGCAGAACAGTTTGCAACATAGAGAAGACCATTTTCGCTCTGTTTGACCAAAGCTAATAATTAGAACAGATGAAAGTTATTATCCTGTTGACTAATGGTTTCATAGGATGGCAGAGCTACCAAGAGACTGGTGCGCACAACGGCATATTACAACAATGAATCTAGTTTGTTTCTATTCTTTCCACTCATCTCTAGCAACATCAACAAATTGAACTGGTTGTTCCCATATAGAGTACTGATTTCAAATCACTAGCTTGCTCTGCGTGATGGCATGCTAAATTACACACTGAAAAGTGCTGTGTGTATTAATTCTGTACTGCGTTCTGTTGGCTACCCAAGTATAGTAATGATGAATTGTCTGTGTCATTCTTACCAGAGATGAATTTCCAGTCATTCATCCAGTATCTTCTCCTCTCTAACTACACAATTGTCATCATAATTTGGCCTCAGTATGGTGCAACCCCCGCCATGGGACACGCATAATGAACTTCCATTTGTATCACTGCACGGTAATGCAACTCACGAGTTGAAAATATTGAATGCATGCGGTACACAGAACGCACTGCAGCCTAGTGCGGCATCCCAAATGTAGCATTGCGGACTGTTCCATTAACAATGAATAACGTCCGCCGGAGCGTGAAGAGTTTGATGTATCTGGTGGACATGCATATTCTTGGTACTATTTGAAAGAAAACACTTTGAAGTTTGTGGAAATGTGAAAGGAATGTAGGAGAATATAACACAATAGATCTGGTAGATGAAAATACATCACCATCTTTGAAATGCAACAGCAAGGTCCCAAATCTAGCCATCATTGTAATTCCGATGGTGTCCACAAGATAGCAGCAGTGTATGTGCAAAGTTTCAGACGGATAACTTGAAGTATGAGTAAACTACATGACGTGTGAAGTCACCCAGGTACATTTGTGCAAATCGTGAAGGAGACATTTACATTCACTTTACATTTTTCTGCAAGAATATCATTAAATCTGTATACTTGGACTTTGATTTAGCTTTTCCAGTGTTAGTAGCCATATTATAAGGTCAACATTTGCAAAACACCCAGTTTTCATAACTTCATAACTCCTCCATATTTCTGTCCAAATGAAAAAGGCTTGCTGTCGCACAAGGTTAGCAGTAACATTTTGCGACATATACTGGGTTTCTGCATACTCCTGTAAAGCCCAGATCATTAGCTTTGTTTGACCCCGATTGGTGCTTATTTGACAAAGTGACAGTCAATCAAGTGAAGACCGCCCACGTCATTGACGTGCCATGAAGGCGTCGCTCTCTGACCAAATTTGGTGTCCTATAGGATATACTACACTCCTAATGATATAGTGAAGTCTGGTTACGTTTTAGGATCTCTGAGGAATAAATATGAATGTTATTTGACTGGTTGAAACAACGTTTAGGGTTACGTTTTCACAGATTCCTTTCTTTGCCAATTGAACGAGTGGAAATACAAAATCGGATCATGCTATATGGACCTTTTTTTAGGATATGAAAAATGATTTTTATCTAACAACACTTCATGTTTTCTCTGGGACCCTTTGGATGATAAATCAGAGCAAGATTTCAAAATGTAAGTACACATTCCACCTTCGGAGGTGAATTTATCAAACCTACCGCTGTAAAAAAAAAAGTGTTTTGTTGTTAGGAGCTCTCCTCAAACAATAGCATGTCATTTTTTCCCGCAGTAATAGCTACTGTAAATTGGACAGTGCAGTTTAGGCTAACAAGAATTTAGGCTTTCAGCTGATATAAGACTTGTATGTACCGACATTTGTTGTCTCTCTAAAATCTGCGATCGTGACACACGGCGCTAAATGATTTACAACTGTCCAGTTGACGGGACAGCTATCCCTATGAAGTTTAAGACACTGTGGAGCCGGAGCAAGATATGGCTTGGAAAACGTACCACAATCCAGGGGTAAGAAATGCGTTGTACTATGAATTGTTACATTAACCCAACTGTTAAACCGAGAAGATTGAACGACTGCTGTTTTTTTAGCAGTCGTTCAATCTTCCCTGTGTAACAGCTGGGTTAATAGTACAATTTGGAGTATAATGCATTTATCATCCCTGGATTAAGGTACGTTTTCCGAGCCACATCTCGAGCCAGCTCTGCGGTGTCTTAACCTATACATGAAGCCTGTCCGACCCTAGTGCATCTGTAAGCAAGCAGGTCGGATCTGCTGGCTAGGTTCAGAACAGGTAGAGCCAGCACAAGATATTGGTCGGAAAACGTACCTGGTATGTCACTGTACTGCAAATTGTACCTCTATCCACACTGCTCTATCGAGATTGATATACTGCTAGTTTTCCTGGGAAACTGCCCATTCCGTCCTCATGCTAGCTAGCAATAGCCACAGCAGCCATTATGGAATGTTGCGTTGAACAACAAAAAAACTGATTGGCTGACACTGCCATTCCATAATGGCCGCGGTGGCTACTGCTAGCTAGCATGTTTTCTGGGAAAACAAGCAGCTTTTTAAATCTTCTCGATGTATCGTTGTGACTTGCCTATTTAAATAAAATTATGGAAATGGGTCAAATTTGGAGTACAGTGGCATATCTCATCCCTGCATTGAGGTACATTTTCCGACCCATATCTCGCACTGACAAGATAATGTTACCATGATTGCGTTCCGACCCCAGTTCAGCTCAGTGTAAACAAGCGCAATGGTAGGGTCGGTATCTACTGGCAAACCCAATGCATACATTTCATGACTGCATGTTGTTGTTATTCCATCAGACTGCACTGGGACTACTGGGCTGAGGATGTGCGGGAGGACTGCATGCACCCTGGCGGCAGATGAAGTCAGCCGCGCCTCCCAGTACAGAGACCGAGGAGGGCAGCGTCGACAGCCAAGGTGGAAAGACGGAGATTCTGATAAGTACCGACCTTCCTACAACAAGAGCCCCCAGTCTTTGAGCCCAGTCTTGTTATCCCAAAGACATTTTGTTAAGGTAAGTATAGTTGTGCAACTGAAGCAGATCAACTGATTCTGGCCAGGAGGGCTGGATGTTTCTTTTGGGGGGCGTCATTTGCGCCTTTCCTTGAGGAAAGGATTTGTGTATTAACCAGATGGTCCCCATCTAACCCTTTTCTCTCAGAATGCCCCAGTGGATGAATGTGTGCTGGCAGTGATGCGTTGGGGCCTGGTGCCTGCCTGGTTCAAGGAGAATGACCCAAACAAGATGCAGTATAGCACCAACAACTGTCGCAGTGAGACTCTGCTAGAGAAGAAGTCCTACAAGGTGTGGAGTGAGTTTGATTCATCTCCACATGAAATGCACATAACTCATTGTCAACAGGGACAGCGTGCATCCTCAAACGGTTTCCATGTGTATTAGTGAATGTTTGTGTACTATTTCATTTCAGGATCCGCTGTTGAAAGGACAGCGCTGTGTCATCCTGGCTGATGGCTTTTATGAATGGAGGAGGCAGGAGAAAGACAAGCAGCCCTTCTTCATCTATTTCCCCCAGACTCAAGGACCCGTTCATGTGAAAACAGAGGACCAGGATGAGGGAACACCCTGTAAGGAGGATCCACAGACATGCAGTTCCGAGGAAGGCTCTGTAGACCAGAAAGAGGTGAGCTTCTGACACACATGGACCATGCATCACTGAGCAAACACAGAAAACTGACAACATTCAGAGTAAGATGCTTGAGTCTGATTATACTGATGATATCCCCCATCCGCTGCCCCCCCCCCCCCCCAAAAAAACACCCCTTTTGACTCCATTCAGACCCATTTGTGATCTTTCTCTGTTTTTAGTCTGCAGTAATGAAATAATTTGAGCATTGCCTTTTGAGCATATATACCTTGCCTATTTGTGTGTCTGTCTTGTGTAGGAGGACAAAGGAGACCATGAGTGGAGAGGATGGCGGTTGCTGACCATTGCAGGACTGTTTGACTGCTGGACTCCCCTAGTGGTGGAGATCCCCTCTACACCTACACTGTGATCACTATGGATGCATCCCCTAATCTTCAAGGCATCCATGACCGGTAAGGGCCTCGGTCTCAAGCATTACTCTCTCTTTGAGTAAATTGAGTATGTTCTGTGTATATGAGAGTTTGTGTATGATGTATAATTACCAATGATTGCGATTGACATACAGGATGCCAGCGATTCTCGATGGAGAGGAGGAGGTCAGAAGATGGCTGGATTTTGGTGAGGTCAAGTCATTAGATGCCCTTAAATTGCTTCAGTCCAAAAATACACTGACCTTTCACCCTGTCTCCTCATTTGTCAACAACTCTCGAAACAACTCCCCTGAGTGCCTGCAGCCAGTGGATCTTCAAGCTAAGGTACAACAGCTTGGCCTCACTACATACCCATATTTGAGATGTCTGATGATGTGTTCCAACCATTGAATATCTCATGATCATTAGAAAGGTGGTCCCAGACTGAACATTTCACATATTTACTAAAAATCTAGATTTAAAACCTAAAGAGAAAATGTATAATTGGCTCCATACAATACTACTTGTTCCTCCCTGCCTCCCTGCCTCCACTTACCCCCTCATCACCTTCCCCAGGAGCCCAAGCCTTCAGCCAGCAGTAAGATGATGATGGGCTGGCTGAAGAGCAGCACGCACCCAAAGAGGAAAGAGTCAGACACTGGGGAAGTCAAACAGGAGGGGCACACAAGAGAGACCAGGCCTGAGAAGCAGCTGAAGACTGCAGGGCCTCTCCAACAGTGGCTGCAGGGAGCCAATAAGAAACCCAGGACCAACTGAGTGGGACAGAAACATTGACTGACTGAAGAGAGAAGGGAACAGATTGAAAAATGTAGACCTCATTGTCTTGATATTGCGATGTGTTGATTGATGTGGAAGAGAGGAAATGATTTCTGATTGTTATGTCTGTCTGGTAATGGTTAAAGATAGTTATTAAACATTTTTCAGATTTTGATGGTTCTGTCATGTGTCCGCCTTCGAAAGTGACCAATTTTGAAATTTTATGTACGAGCAGTAAACCGAAGAATAGAAATACAGAGTGCCCCCATGCAAAACTACAACTGTCAATGTATCCCCAAAAGTATACTATTGATTATATACTGAACAAAAATATAAACCCAACATGCAACCATCTCAAAGATTCTACTGAGTTACAGATCATAGAAGGAAATCAGTCCATTTAAATTAATTAGGCGCTAATCTATGGATTTCACATGACTGGGTAGGGGCACAGCTCTGGATGGGCCTGGAAAGGTGTAGGTCCACCCAATCAGAAGGAGCATTTCCCCACAAAAGGGACTTATTACAGACAGAAATACTCTTCAGCACCCCCCCTCAGACGATCGGGCAGGTGAAGAAGCTGGAAGTGGCGGTCCTGGGCTGGCGTGGTTTCACTTGGTCTGTGGTTGTGAGGCCAGTTGGATGTACTGCCATGTTCTCTAAAATGACGTTTAAGGTGGCTTATGGTAGAGACACTAAAATGTCAATCTCTGGCAACAGCTCTGTTGGACATTCCTGCAGTCAGCATGCCAATTGCACGCACTCAACTTGAGACATCTGACATTGTGTGAAAAATCTGCATATTTTTGTGGCCTTTGTCTCCAGCACAACGTGCACCTGTGTAATGATCATGCTGTTTAATCAGCTTCTTGATATGCCACACCTGTCAGGTGGATGGATTAGCCAGGCTGTTTCACATCCGGCCGTGATGGGGAGTCCTGTAGGGCGGCGCACAATTGGCCCAGCATCGTCCAGATTTGGCCATTTTAAATCATTTGTGAACCGATTTGCCTGGTTAAATGAAATAAAACAATCTTGGCAAAGGAGAAAAGCTCACTAACAGGGATGAAAACAAATTTGTGTACAACAATTGAGAGAAATAAGCTTTTTCTGCATATGGAACATTTCTGGGCTCTTTTATTTCAGCTCATTAAACATTGGACCAACACTTTACATGTTACGTTTATATTTTTGTTCAGTATGAGCCGTGATAGTCACCTATGCTTTACATGTTCTCCTTGCAGAAACACACACATTCTTTATTCAATGACTTATCAGTTCCTTGAAATCCAAAACCATTTTCAAACAATGTAGATGAAGCCATTTCATTAATATGATTAATGCTAACAGATTTCCCCCGTGTTTTTTGTATAATTTAAATAAAAAGTTGTGTTCTCGGTCCTCTGATGCAATTCAAATTCTAAACATAGTAATAACAATATACAGACAGATCTGATCAGTTAAAAGAAATATCAAGCACCTGAGCTATCAGCAGACGTGGAAACTGACAACATGCATGGTTTTTGCCTACGCAAAACAATTGACAGACTTAAAGATTTGCACACAAAGTCTTGCAACAGTTGCCAGTGTAAAAATTAGGCAATAACTAATAATATTTATATGCTTGAAAAATATCTGTCCCCTCCCCCAGCTGTATCCGATAGGACGTCTTCCCTTTGATTCTCTACCCCTTGTGTCAGGTCGCAGAATGTTAACAATTTGCTGCTCGACTTTTCCAATTGAGAAACAAAGCATGTGTCGGGCAGTTAGGGGACAGAGTTCAAATCCACACTGCCTCTTCAGCCTCGACTTAAAATGTGTTTCTTTATTGTGGCTCCAAAATGAGGTGTCAAACAGGATTTTAATAAGTCTACATAACAAAGTGCAAAAAAAATGCCTTGAACAACACACTCATATGTTGGACTTGCTAGTTCACTTCCAAGACAATTAACACATGTATCTTTGGGCAGTACATTGGCATGACACACACACATATATAAATGCATCATTCTGATCCTTTACAACCTCCTTTACCACTGGAACTAACCCACCCTTTAAAATGTCATAGGATTTTATTTCTGTATGTATGCATGTGTGTGAGGTTGGGTGGTGCCATGGGAAACAATGGTGTCTATAAAAAAAGGTATTTGTGTCATGAGACAGTTAAGGGGGAAATACTAAGCAGATATCAGGTTAATAAATGCTCTAATATCCATCTGGGTGTTCTTTGGGCTTGGAGACTTATCTTGAGAGTAAGTGTGTGATGTGTACACTGGGGTGTGAGTGCAGCATGTGTAAAGTGTACTTTTCGAGCGGAACTCGCATCTACGAAGGCCAGTGATAATATTGGGCGAAGGGGAGCACACAGTGAGGCATAGGGGTTAGACAAGGCAAGACAGGGTAGCAGGGCCGACAGTAAGTCTGCTAGGACCTCAGCAGCTGCAGGCCTCCGCTGATGGCTTGGAACGTTCGTTCCTGTCCAGCTTTATCGGTTCAGGGAACTCATTGTACAACTCCACCTCTGTCTCCTAAAGGGAGAAAAAGACAAGATGACGTTAAGCTTTTTGTGTGGCTTCCAACGTGCATGGAAATCAAGACCTCAGTACAACAACTTGAGGAGTAACAAAAAAACTATTTCAAATCTACTTGGGTATTCAATCCTCAAAGAAACATTCTACAAACTATATAAAAAAAATGGGAGGAACTTTACATTGAAATAACTGATGAAACATGGTTGAACATATTAGGAGACTCAACAAAGCTCCACCAACTCAAGGTCATTTAGAGAATTCTGTTGGAAGAATGTTATACGTTTCTTCATAACACCTAAACTGAAATCAAACAGACTGGCTCACTACACCCTTGTTGGAGAGAATGCGGTCTATTGAGGGTGGATCACTCATATCTTTTGGACCTGCCCCGCAATCTAAACTTACTGTGGAGAAATAAGATCTAACATTGGAAAAATAACAGGATTTGACATAGAACAAACATTCATTTCTTTGTACTTGGGTGAAATACCTGATAACTTATAGAGAAAAGTACCTCGAAGGTCCTACTGTCACTAGGAAATGGCTACAAAAAGACCCTCCCACAGTGACACAATGGATAGACATTGTAAAAGAAATACACCACATGGAGCGTATGACCTTTGCTTTAAGAACACAAGGAGAGAGGTCAGGAATACTGGGAAAAATGGGTTTTGTAGGTCTAATTCAAAGACGTCAATGTAACTAATATGATGAAGGTATGATGTTCACTGTAACTGACAGTTATTTTTTGTTGTTCTTTTATTTTACTTTATTGGTACTGTGTTCCTCAATAAAAACAAAGTATAAAAATACTGTCAATACACACACGGCATTCAGCTAAGCTCTCATAAGCTCCCTTCTGACCCCCTACCTGTTTAAGAGCATTGCGTGCAATAGTCTGGAAAGCCTGTTCAACGTTGATGGCCTCCTTTGCGCTGGTCTCGAAGTAGGGGATGTTGTTCTTGCTCTGACACCAGGCCTGTGCTCGTTTAGTCGTCACCTGTCAGATACAGACAAAAAACAGCCGTCATTCTCTGAAGGCACACACAAGCTACTTACTATCAGATGCTCTGGTCTCAAACGCTACAGCTGGATCCACCTGTCTGATCTCCAGGTCAATCTTGTTGCCTAGCACCACGAAGGGGAAGTTCTCGGGGTCTCGGGGGCTGGCCTGTATGAGGAACTCGTCCCTCCAGCTGTCTAGGGTCTTGAAGGTGTTGGGGGCAGTCACGTCAAACACCAGCACGCAACAGTCTGCCCCGCGGTAAAACGCCACGCCCAGAGACTGGAACCTCTCCTGCCCCGCTGTGTCCCAGATCTGTGACAGAGCACAGGGGAGGGGCATACATGTTTATGAAGAACAATACAATATAGGCCTACCCATTGACCTGTACTTCAGCACAGCACTTGTGATGCAACTTGATAGTACCCCTTCCCCAGTACCTGCATGGTGACAAGCCTGTCGTCCACCATCACTTCTTTCGTCAGGAAATCAGCTCCAATTGTGGCTTTGTACTGGTTACTGAACTTCTTATTCACATACTGGTTCATCAGGGAGGTCTTCCCAACTCTGACGAGATAGATTCAGGTCAGCAACAGATATGACAGAATGACTGGTAAACACATATATTTTGTAACCTTCTATGATAACAGAGAAGAAGTGTAAGTGGCTGTGGAAGGTACAGGACACTCACCCAGAGTCTCCCAGGATGATGACTTTAAGTAGTACTTTCTTCCTAGACGTCATTGTGCCACAGCTGGGGAAATATAAGGCGCACTCAATTAGAATGGTGGACTGATCATGTGGCATGGCTAACATGACCATCATATGGTCATCCTCATTGTTAGCATGATAAACACAGTATAAAAGCAGCCTATAAAAACAGGCACACAGGCCTTTGCCGCCCCCCCCCCCCCAGGGTTAAAAAGCAATGCTGTTTATGCTCTATGACGCAGGCAATATTATAATAGGCAACTACTGCAAATACTATAACACATCTTCGTGCCATGGACTACTTGACCAGCTGCCAGCTCACCCTCACCGTAGTCATGTGGTCCAAAGCTAATTGTCCAGCCGTGGGGATTACGACACACAAGAGACTGGCATGACCGCACACAGAGACATTCAGGAACACATGTAGGTTATACACATCAACACACATAACAGCAGACCAAAGGTCAAACATTATACCACCTGTCTGTCAATCAAATGTAAAACCACAGCCCGTTAAAAAGTTGCGATTGGCATCTGGCACAGTGTGTGTTGAAATGCTCGGAGTAGGAACAGTTCTGGGAATGTAACCAAGTACAGTTTGTCCCTCACTAAATAAGAAACAACAAACAGACTAGTTTTTAAAACTCTGCCTTCAACATGTTCCTCTATTTTCACTTGTATAGGACTCCGGTTTGGGAGAGGAATGTAGGCTTAACGTAAACCAGAAAACGTTTCAACATGTGAAGGCCAGTTATGAGACTTGATCCACAGACAGCGAGAGTGGAATACACTATTCTTCTTGATAAAGCATCTCTTGCTCTCACTGACCAACATTCTCTTAACAGCATCACCAGATCTACCCCAAATAACAAATTCACAACATTTAGGCTCAGTAAGGCTGCCGTGCAGAGCCACCATTAGCACTGTTTCTTTCTGTCAAGGAGCATCACCTTTAATGGTTACACTAGCATTGAAACGAAGCAACCTTCATTTCAACTTAAATTTATTTCAAGCAACACAACGTGACAATGAGGGCCCTCTTACGAATTCTGCATTGACGGTAATATAATGTGCCGTTCAGAGGGTGGAACATCAACTGTAAGGAAAGTTCAGACTAGGCAGAAGCAGCATACAGGAGCTCATAAAACGTGACTTTATTCTCAGAAAGCAAAAACCATCTTAAATCAGTTCACGTAACAGACAACAATTTATAGGAACTCGTCAGGCATTACTAATCAATCATTAAGATTGCTAAACTTTATAAATACTGCACCCTCAACTTCAAAACTCCTTTGCTAGTTGTACAATCATGTAATTAAGAAAATTGCTGGAAAGAAACAAATGATTGTTTTATTGAATAGGACATCATTGCTACTTAACGTGGATCCAAGTTCAGTTTTGAGATCCACTGGCGTCGGAAACGTAGTGAGTACACGGTCTTGTACCTTCCTAAATCTGACTTTATTTATGAGTAATCAAGCAGAGTCACAAGTTAATTGACATGAGAAAACTCAAGAAAAAAAGCAACTCTACAGAGTGCAATGACCACAATGAATGGCTAAATGACTTCTGGACACGAAGGGTCCACGGAACTCCTCCTCATCACTAGATTCCGATCCTTAAAAGCAACGACATACAGTATCAGTTCCATTATTGGTTTCACAGTAAAATGGTGTTGGTTCCAAAAGAATCTGCAGACAAGCATGGAAAACACCAGGATAGTATTGATTCCCTATGACTGACTGGTCGATAAAGATCATGGAATAAGGAAACAAGCTATCAGGAGGGGCCAGAAACGTGATGACATAGGCAGCCTAAATTTCAAAACAAGCCAGACATTTTCATTGCTGCAGTTCTTGCACAAGCAGTTAGAATGAGACACTGAGTAACTATCTTCAATAGTAACAAAGGGTTGCACCTTTAAAAAGACAGTCAACGTCCACTACCTCTGCTCTTTCATTTCAATCATGGGCTATTGAAAGCAAAGGGAGCCAACACTGGACCATGCAGTTTGCATTAGGCTAAGCTTTGAGTACTGAATCTTACATTTGCTTAGAGCAGACAAACAAATACTGCAGCATGTCAGACAATTAAATTCTAATGTGAATAGTTTCCTGAGCACAGTATTAACACGGACTAAAATGGGTATAATTAGGTTATTTGGTGTAATATAGTACAGCAAAGTCAAACTGAACTAGTTTTTCAATTTGTCAGTAAATTGCACCACAGGGCCTTGCATCTAGGAACCCAGACCTGGGATGTAGACCTACACAAATGATCCATTAGACCACTCGATTATGAGGGTGGAAGATGGATACATGGTGGCAAAATAGGAATAACCTCAGTCTGAAACATTAAATGAAGCATTACATTTAAAAAACAATCAATTTCTAACATTTATAGGGCAGTTCTCTGACTGTGGTCTGGCTGGCTGCAACCCATGACATTCATGCGAGTTGGGTCACATGGTTATCTAGAAAACAACACTAAGAATGATGTATTGCTTAGTGCTACCCAGAACAGCCATACCCTTACCCATTTTAAAATGTCAACTTCATTGGGGTGACGTCCCAAGGATCCCGTTTAGACTAATCATTAGTCGGATTGCGTAGCAAAACATTTGGTCTGTTGCAAAACGGAAACAGTTTACTTCAAATGGAAAACGTTTTGCAACAAAAACAATTTATATTGGACAAATTCCGGTAGGTCCCTCCCCGTTTCGTTCACACGATATTTCCAAACACCCCACAGGGCAGACATCCCAATTATTCGCAGAAGGAAACGACGCAGAGGAAGAAGAGCTGGATGCCTCGTCCGGACCCGCAGAAAACAAATAGGAAAGCTGCCGTTACCGTCAATATTACTCGCCAACGTGCAATCATTGCTAGCACAGTCATAGTACTAGGCTAGCTATCTACCTAATGATTACAGATGAGCACATCATAAAACACTAACGTTAGCTATTTTACCAACCAGGTTAGCTAAATTGACTAGCATGACAGCTCTAGCTAAACTGTCTGCTTGTTTGCTAATGCTAACGTTCACTATTATATTACATAGCCGGTATCATATAATTAGAATACTCTAATTTAATAGGATCTCTATAGACGGGTTGGTGGTTTAAGAAACAAAACTGACACGTTCCCAACTATTGGACAAAACAGACAGGGTTGGCTTAGATTGTTGACAACATGTAAACTAGTTTACTCTCAATGTTTATTGAAAACATACATTTGCACAATGAGCGCTTGTCTCAAATGTACAGTTGTTAACTAGCTAGCGAAAGTCAAACACCTAAAAACAAAACATGGTATCAATCAGAAGATACAATGGGACAGCTTTGTCATTGTTGACAGCTATCTGAATCATAACACAATTTCCGGCCACATCGATGCGCGCGCATGACGTTGTCAACCAACCGGAGTTGAGTAAGTTTAGTCAGTTAACTTCACCCCTGAAGGGCCTAGCTAGTAAGTTAGCTGGCTAATATTAGTTATTGCTAGCTATAACATAGCTTAGCTATCTATACGTCTACAGAGCCATGAATTTAGAAACGTAATACTAAACAGTTACATGGCTCTGGACGCATACTGTTAACGCAGACATTAGCCAACTAACTAGCAACGCCATTTGACATGTAACTTAACGTTAGCTTACTGGCTAACTGCACAGTGAAATTGGGACAGAACTATAGATTGAGTGACACACAGAGTAGAGAACAATTTTTTACCTAGCTGACTTTAAACAGTGCACAGTGAGTGGCTAACTTTAGTGCTCAACGCGGGGACAATCGACCCGTTAGCTAGCTCAGTACTTGGTCTCGTCTTACTAGCAGGCTAATTGGTAAACATAAAAAAAATATTACTGCACAAAAAGAATATCGGCTACAATTCTTACCTTGATCAACCAGAACCAATGGATGGTATATTAAAGAATGTCAAAATGGGCCTTTCGTCGTACTGGATGAAAAACAGATGAATTCAATTGTGTCTGTCTGCCCCCCAACCTAGGCTAGCTAGTTGCCGAGATCGGACGGAAACTGGCTGGTGCCACCAGTGGTGGTTAGTTGCAGTCAGGACGCACGTCTCTTTAATTATAACGCAATATACTTTCAATACTACTAGGTGGCCACTTGTGTTTCCAAAGCAAGAGCAATTATTAAGCGAAAGGAATCCCTGCTTGTTTACTTGAAGAGGGACTATTTCTTTCGTTTTCAGTCTCTTGTCACTTCCTCCAAAACAACTGTGTCAGCAATCTTTGACATCAGATGTTCGTGAAGACACGCCCTAAACCCGGCCCCCTTTGTATTCTGGTTTATTTTCAGGTCTGTGCAATTAGGTATCATTGGGACGTCCCTACCTTCATTGAAGTTGAAATTTAAAATGGTTAGGGTAGAGGTTCGATTAGGGACGTCCCAAGGATCTCGGATCGCTCTGACCATTATTTTCATCAACAACAACATTTGTTCAGACAGCTAGCTATAGGCATTATGCAAGTTATTAAAATTAGAATTTGATCATGTTGTGTACTGAAGGTATCTGCCAAAAGGTCTGTATCTTTATGCAACCCCTCAATCTTTGTCAGAAATGGGATCATCCTGCATTCTCTTGGGCTTTTGTTGGAAGTGGGCATCTGTTCATAGTGGGGTTTATGCATGGTCTGCCTCTCAAGAGAGGGGGGATATTGTTTTCCCTGTCACTCCCTGTATTCATTGTTCTGGAACTTTATGGCACAAGAGATCTGCTTGGCTTCTACTCTGATTGATATCCCTTCGTGGTTCAAAGTCCACTCCAACACCATTCTCAATGGAAGCTTCACTGAAAGTGTTTTGTTCTAAGAGTCATATGTAGGCTTAATTTGCATCCGGGAAATTGGCTGGCCCATGTGTCTAAACTAGAAAGTCAGCTAACTCATGGATTGACTTTCTTCAGTAGTATTTTTTGTTATTCACCTCTATGAAAACATAGCATAATGACTCACACTAAAGTATTCTGCTGCTCTGTCATTGGCTACATACTTTACTTGTATACATACTTTAAATTGCAGAGAAGAAACTAAAGTCAATGGGTGGTGCGTTGCGTTTCGCAAGGAGTCTGGGTAGCCAGGCAAATGAAAATCCTCTGGCCGATTTAAACATGGGTCAATAAAGTTTGAGAGATAATCCATCTCTATTCTGGTCGTCTTCAACTAAAGTTAGTTGTAGCTAGCTACACACAGACCTAAAAGGTAAATATGTCACTAAATGTGTCATGTGCTAGGTATTTTAACATTAAAAAAAATGTACACCATTTTTATTTATGTATTAATACTTAATCAGTCGTCTTCCTCAAATCAAGGGGATGATGCCACAATCTTTGTGAGAGGGAGGGTATCTGATTTCATTGGTACTCGTGACACTTCATTCAGGATAAATGGAGTTAGCCTCGAGTTAGCCTGCTCCAGAGCAGGTTAGTTCTGAAGGATTCATTACCATAGAAATGTACCTGGCTAAAAGGTGACCCACTTTTAAATGACCAGTTACCCTTACACTGTAAGGTATGACAGCAGTCGATGCTTTGGTTTTGGTCGAGTCATGCGTCCTCCGAAACATGACCCGCCAAACCGCGCTTCTTGACACCCGTCTGCTTAACCTGGAAGCCAGCTGCACCAATGTGTCAGAGGAAACACCGTTCAACTGACGACCGAAGTCAGCCTGCAGGCACCCAGCCTGCCACAAGGAGTTGCTAGAGCGCGATGAGCCAATGGGACATCGGTTATGACACAGCCTGGTATCGAACCCGGGTCTGTAGCAAGCAACACTGAACAGCAACCACTGAAACATGCATGAGAGTACCAGCTGTTCCGGACCACCGTGTGATCACACTCTCTGTAGCCGATGTGAGTAAGACCTTTAAACAGGTCAACATTCACAAGGCCGCGGTGCCAGACGGATTACCAGGATGTGTACTCAGAGCATGTGTGGACAAACTGGTAAGTGTCTTCACTGACATTTTCAACCTCTCCCTGACCGAGTCTGTATTACCTACATGTTTCAAGCAGACCACCATAGTTCCTGTGCCCAAGAAAGCGAGGGTAACCTGCCTAAATGACTACCGTCCTGTAGTCCGTCCTGTAAGAAGCTGTTAATAAGCCTTTTGGACCTAGACTTGGCACTCCGGAACCGCTTGCCGTCCTGTAGAGAGTACAGTCTATGACTTGGGTGGCTGGAGTCTTTGACAAATTTTAGGGCCTTCCTCAGACACCGCCTGGTATAGAAGTCCTGGATGGCAGGAAGCTTGGCCCCAGTGATGTACTGGGCCGTACACACTACCCTCTGTAGTGCCTTGAAGTCGGAGGCCGAGCAGTTGCCAAACCAGGCAGTGATGAACCTTTTGAGGATCTGAGGACCCTTGCCAAATATTTTCAGTCTCCTGAGGGGGAATAGGCTTTGACGTGCCCTCTTCACAACTGTCTTAGTGTGTTTGGACCATGATAGTTTGTTGGTGATGTGGACACCAAGGAACTTGAAGCTCTCAACCTGCTCCACTACAGCCCCATCAATGAGAATGGGGGCATGCTCGGTCCTCCTTTTCCTGTAGTCCACAATCATGTCCTTTGTCTTAATCACGTTGAGCGAGAGGTTGTTGTCCTGGCACCACATAACCAGGTCTCTGACCTCCTCCCTGTAGGCTGTCTCATCATTGTAGGTGATCAGGTCTACCACTGTTGTGTTATCGGCAAACTAGATGATGGTGCTGGAGTCGTGCCTGGCCATGCAATCATAAGTGAACAGGGAGTACAGGAGGGGACAGAGCACGCACCTCTGAGGGGCCCCTGTGTTGAGGATCAGCGTGGCAGATGTGTTGTTACCTACCCTTACTACCTGGGAGCAGCCCGTCAGGAAGTCCAGGATCCAGTTGCAGAGGGAGGTGTTTAATCTCAGGGTCCTTAGCTTAGTGATGAGCTTTGAGGACACTATGGTGTTGAACGCTGAGCTGTAGTCAATGAACAGCATTCTCACATACGTAGGTGTTCCTTTTGTCCAGGTGGGAAAGGGCCGTGTTGAGTGCAATAGAGATTGCATCATTTGTGGATCTATTGGGGTGGTATGCAAATTGGAGTGGGTCTAGGGTTTCATGGATAATAGTGTTGATGTGAGCCATGACCAGCCTTTCAAAGCACTTCATGGCAACAGATGTGAGTGCTATAGGTCAGTAGTCATTTAGGCAGATTACCTTAGTGTTTTGGGGCACAGGAACTATTGAGTGCGGTCTTAGTGCCAGCATCGGTTTGTGGTGGTAAATAGACAGCTACGAAGATTATAGATGAAAACTCTCTTGGTTAACAGTGTGGTCTACAGCTTATCATGAGATACTCTACCTTAGGCGAGCAAAACCTTGAGATTTCCTTAGATTTCGTGCACCAGCTGTTGTTTACAAATATACATAGACCGCCACCCCTTGTATTATCAGAGGCCTCTGTTCTTATCCTGCCGAAAAAGTGTAAAACCCGCCAGCTGTATGTTATTCATGTCGTCGTTCAGCCACGACTCGATGAAACATTAGATATTATAGTTTTTAATATCCCATGGGTAAGATATACGTGATCGTAGTTCGTCTATTTTACTATCCATTGATTGTACGTTGGCTAATAGGACTTACAAATTACCCAGACCTTCATCCCTGATATCTCCGTCTCTTCCGATTCGACTTTAAAGAACTACTTGGTAGCCTAGTGGTTAGAGCGTTGGGCCAGTTACCTAAATTGAATCCCCGAACTGACATGGTAAAAATCTGTCGTTCTGCCCTTGAGCAAGGCAATTAACCCAGTGTTCCCTGGGCTCCGAAGACGTGGATGTTGATTATGGCAGCCCCCGCACCTCTCTGATTCAGAGGTTAAATGCTCAAATCACATTTCAGTTGAATGCATTCATTCATTACTTAAGTCGTTTTTTGCGTATCTGTACTTTACTATCTAATTTTTTTTTACAACTTTTACTTTTACTCCACTACATTCTTAAAGAAAATAATTTACTCTTTACAATTTTTTTTACATACATTTTCCCTGACACCCGAAAGTACTCATTACATTTTGAATGCTTAGCGGGACAGGAAAATTGTCAAATTTACACACTTATCAAGAGAACATCCCTGGTCATCCTTACTGCCTCTGATCTGGTTGACTCACTAAACACAAATGTTTCATTTGTAAATGATGGCTGAGTGTTGGAGTGTGATCTGGCTATCCGTAAAAAAGAAAAGCAAATCGTGTGGTCTGATTTGGTTAATATAAGGAATTTGACATGATTTATAATTTTACTTTTGATATTTAAGTATATTTTAGGAATTACACTTACTTTTGATACTTAAGTATTTTTAAAAACAAATACTTTTACTCAAATGGTATTTACCTGGTGACTTTTACTTGAGTTATTTTCTATTAAGGTATCTTCACTTTCACTCAAGTATGACAATTGAGTACTTTTTCCACCACTTCCATAATACAACACCTTCTGTCAGTGGCGAAATTACACGTATGTTCTGAGAGGGTTGCTACTTCTGTGTCTGATCTACACAGCTCCTTTTGTGTGCAAGATTTTGAATTGCCAAGGACCTTTATTAGTTTTGATAACAGGGTAGAGACGTCTCCCTCTGCCGTATTTGTTCGGAACAGCATGACGTCAGTACGTGAGGACTGAATGAAACGTCATCCTTACGGCTGCAGCTTTGCTCCTGAAGTGGTGCGTGGCCTTTCTTCCTCTCTAGCTTCAACCTAACAATTAAGCAAATTATATTTAAGTTTAATTTTATAACCATGGCGCGAAACATCCCCTTCTTCGCCGTACCCATTTATCTGCTCCTTATCACTGTACTGTGTTATCGAGTGGCTGCGGACGGGCTGGTGAACGAGGAGGTGAAACGAACGGTGGACCTGAGCACGCACCTTGCTAAGATAACAGCAGAGATTCTTCTGTCAAATCAGGGAGACTCGGCGGTACATAACTTTATCTTGGCGGTAGAGCCTGACCTGGCCCCCCACCTCGCTTATGTCGGTGCATCGGTAAGTGATTTCAGAATGAATTTGCTGTAAACCACATTTTGCCAGGTAGCTAGTTGGCTAACTAACATTAGCTAGTTAGCTAACATGAACATCTTTGTCCAGGTTCGCCCAGTGAAGGTAAGGAAGCTACAGTACTTAATCGCTAGTAAATGTCTACTTTTGTTAAATGGTGGATCTACCAAACTATGGAAGGGCTGTAGCAAAAACATTTTAATAAGTACATTATATGATGGTGGTGTGGAACTGTTTGAATGGGCTAGCGGGTGCACTTCCGCAACACAACTTGTTCCTTCAGTGGCTAAATGACACGTATGCGCTGAGAGGGTAGCTACTTCCGTGTCTGATCTGAACAGCCCCTTTTTGTGTGCAATGTCTTTGAATTGCCTAGGACCTTAATTTATGTCAGATAGTTGCTAGGTAGACAATTATTTCCCTACTATCAGTGATTGTTTACACTGATTGTTTTCCCGTGGGGAATGAACACTCACTCTACATTCACACCGTTGCATACTCACTCATTCCTGCCTGTAAATGAATACACCTCATGTCCAGTTGTAGTTGAATTGCAGCAGAATGGACAGACATGTAAACGTGTGTCTTTGCTAGGTGAAGGGTGATGAAGAGGAGGATGCCATGCTTGAGCTCAAGCAAACAACAATCCAAGGTCAAAGGTGAGAAGTTTTATAATATATTGTGCATCCCTGTTCACTTAAGGTTATATTGCATTATCCATTGTATGTCATTAGACTGTAAAGTTTGTAGATATGCACATTTTCACCATGTTAAACTTCACCCCTTTTTTCCAGTGGAGTTTCTCTCACTGTTTTGGTTTGTCCCTTTGACCTGACCCCTCTCCTATCTGCAATCCTCTTACAGTGGGGAGTTTTACAAGGTGCAGTTACCCTCCAGTCTGGGTGTGGGTGCTAAGCTGCGGGTGAAGGTGGAGACTGTCCTGAGCCACATCCTGAGGCCCTTCCCCACCCACATCACCCAGGCTGAGCGTCAGCTGGTGGTGTTCCAGGGTAACCACTACCTGTACTCCCCCTACCCCACCCGCAGCCAGACCACCCGCGTCCGCCTCGCCTCTAAGACTGTGGAGAGCTACACCAAGCTGGGCAACCCCAGCAAGAGCGATGAAGCTATTGAGTATGGCCCCTTCCGTGATGTTGCCCCTTTCACCGAGGTAAAGTGTCTCTGAGGTCCCTGACTGGATTTGGGATGCATTTAATATTATTTTTATGTATATTGTCTGACTTTATTGAATAGATAGATAAAGAGGATGACAGTGGTGAAAGATGGACATTGTGTCAAAGGGCAGAAGGCTGGATTCTAACCATACACATGTGTAGACGTGTGCTGGAGGCTCCCGCTGAGACCGCTAGGCCATGTCCTTGAATGGTTTAAGCACTTTTGGTCCAGCTGAATAGCGGACATTGGCTTAGTGGAGTCATATTTGTTTTGGAAGCAAAAGGAGAAATGTATTTTTTTGTTCTTTTTTAGGATGCCATGAAGGTCCATTATGAGAACAACACACCCTTCCTCACCATTAGCAGCATCACCCGCATCATCGAAGTCTCCCATTGGGGAAACATTGCTGTGGAAGAGACCATTGACATGAGGCACACAGGTGCATTCCTGAAAGGGCCTTTCTCCCGTTATGACTACCAGCGTCAGTCTGACAGTGGCATCTCATCAGTTAAATCCTTTAAGGTGTGTTGATTTTTAAAGACTCTTTTATTGCCATGGATCTTGGGGCATTTTCAAATCATGCTCGCAGGAGGACTTCTTAAGATTGTATAATAACTGCATCTCCTCACTCTCCCGAAGACCATCCTTCCTGCATCAGCCCAGGATGTGTACTACCGGGATGAGATTGGCAACATATCCACCTCCCACCTACAGATTCTGGAAGAATCTGTGGAGGTGGAGGTTCGGCCCCGCTTCCCTCTGTTTGGTGGCTGGAAGACCCACTACATTATCGGCTATAATCTGCCCAGCTATGAGTACCTCTACACTCTGGGTGAGTTGAGTTGGCTAAATTACCATGACTATTAATAACGGGAAGTCTTTAAAGAGAAATGTCCCGAAAGCGAAAAAATTATATGCTAATGCTTGAATTCATCCCGTTGGTTCTCAGGGGATCAGTATGCTCTGAAGATGAGGCTGGTTGACCATGTATATGATGACCAAGTCATCGACTCCCTCACTGTTAAACTCATACTGCCAGAAGGCGCCAGGTGAGCAAGCATGATGTTCATGTGCACACACTCCTTTAGTGTCTGTGGAAATGGACACATCTCCTGTTTCATTCTAATGATTCACATCTTTTCCTCTCAGGAACATCCATGTGGAAACCCCCTACCCCATTGACCGCATTCCAGACCAGCTGCACTACACCTACCTGGACACCTTTGGTCGTCCTGTGCTGGTGGCTTCTAAGAACAATCTGGTGGAGCAGCACATCCAGGATATAGTGGTGAGCTGCTGGGCCCTAGTGGAAGAGGGAATTGGAGATTTTAGGGGGGAGGTTCTGGGGAGAAAGGAAGGTAGTTTATGTTTGTATGAGTTAACCAGAGTATGCCATTACTACGACAGGATTGTTATAAGCAGTCGCTCCAGAGATACACCACCATCTGCATGCTTTACATCTGAAACCCTTGCAGAGAAAGTTTTAGATGCAATGTAAGATTAGGTCCCTCATTGATGGTGCAAGTTCCTCAGTGTCTCGCTCTCTCTCTCATCCCCCAGGTGCATTATACCTTCAATAAGATCCTGATGCTGCAGGAGCCTCTATTGGTGGTGGGGGCCTTCTACATCCTCTTCTTCACAGTCATCATCTACGTGCGCCTGGACTTCTCCATCACGAAGGTACTCCATCCTCAACATACTCTGCTACTCTTATTATGAGGAACACTTTAACTCTCCTGTTATTACTCCCTTCTAAGTTCATCTTTTTTTCCCCTGTATGCACTTCCTGACTCTCTCCCCTTCTCTCTCCATCTTTTTTTCCAGGACCCTGCTGCAGAGGTTCGTATGAAGGTGGCCTCCATCACAGAGCAGGTCCTGACTCTGGTCAACAAGCGTTTAGGGCTGTACCGCCACATGGATGAGGTGGTGAATCGCTATAAGCAATCCCGAGACACGGGGGCCCTGAACAGCGGCCGCAAGACCCTGGAGGCCGACCACCGCACCCTCACCAACGACATCAGCTCCCTGCAGGCCCGCCTCAAAACAGAGGGCTCCGACCTCGCAGATAAGGTGTGTGTGTATTCAATTGCATGTACGGTATTTGTATCTACCTGTGTCTGTACACTGCTGAGCCTTACATTTCACTGTGTGTATTTCAGGTGGGTGAGGTGCAGAAGCTGGACGGCCAGGTGAAGGACCTGGTGGGTCGCTCCTGTCAAGAGGCTGAGCGCCTGGTGGCAGGCAAGGTGAAGAAGGAGGCCTACATCGACAACGAGAAGACCCTAGCTAGCAAGAGACTGGAGCTGGTGACGCGCATCGACAGTCTGCTGGACACCCTGTAAACGCCACAATACACACGTGATGGTGTGCAGTATACACACACGCTATACACACACACACAAACGTGCTGCCCCAGCTACACATCTGTTGAACCGCTCTTGCACTCATTTATAATAAGGAACATCGACATTTTCACTCTTATACCCCGCAAGATCAATGTCCATCCTCTGAGACCCAGACACGAAATAAACACACTCGCGCAAAGTAACCTGTAGGTGCATACAAACACTCGTGCCTTTGTGCCTCGCTTAAAAACATGACGGCATTATGCTTAACACCACTTATGTGGGAGAGTCTAGTGTGAGTTAAATTGCGCGGAAGAGTGTTGCTCAGAGTAAATGCAGCATTTTCATGTTTAAATTTGGAATCCTCTTGTATGGTTTAGTTTTCACCCTTTTTGTATGATTTTTGGAGATGAACAATAAATTGTTTTACTATGGATAGTCAAGTTACTCTGTAAGGGTTGTCTCATACATGTCTCATCTGTCCCATGTCTATACTCCCATGAGCCCTTCCAACCTGTGTGCTCCTCTAAAGGGGAAGTAGTCATCATTGCCGGTGCCCCTGAAATAAGGGGGTCCATGTGAGTCAAACAATCTCTAATTGTCTTTGTCGTATTCTTTGCACTTACAAACCACAACCACAAGGAGCAATCCTTCCCCCTGGCCATTACATTTTGTATATTTGAACAATGTTGAAGCTCTGAAACCGTGTGGAGCCCAATTCAAAGGGTTACTGACTTTATGTTAAGTTTCTAATTGTTCCTCTGTAAACTTTCTAACATTTGTATGATTTCTTGTTTTGTAATGGTATGTTTTCTTTGATTAGTAAATGCATGACAGGCCGTGTGTGTGTGGGGAAGAGTATGTGGCAATCAAAGACATTGGTTGATAACGTAAGTAAACCTGTACCAGTAGTAAATTAAATGGGGGAAAATAACCAAATTTGAAATAAATCTGGGAAAAAATACAAATTTGTGTTTTTTTTTTAAATATAAAATGTGTTGAAACAACATTGTCTGACAGCAGTGTGAAAACCAAATGATTGATACACCTTTGAAACTCTTCAGGGAAGTAACCTAGTTCCACCAACTGAGGGCAATCTTGCTCTCAATATATTTTCCCACCTCTGGTGGTGACTGAATCATTCAGCTTTTGACTTTGGGAAGTGAGAGTACAAAGTTGATCCTAACTTTTTTAATTCAATATGTGCACAATCCATGTTATCTACAGTATCTATGGAGATGTGGTTTGCTGATTTTAAGTTTCTCATCACCAATAATAATAATTGGATATATGATGAAGACATTTAAATAATGGCTCACGTGTCAATGAGTAAGCAAGAGGGCAATGGTGGGTTGAATTCTCTGTTACATTTAAAGATATCACATACTGAATGACATTGATTACATTTCCCTTCTCTTTCCACACTGGGAATTTGCATGAATTTCCAGCACTGATGTATCACAGTGTGCACACCAGGCCTCAGGAGGTTGATCCAAACCTCTGGAGGAGGGTGGAGACCTGCTTAAGTCTTCCAAATCAGAGAGTATGACAAACAGGAGATGAGACACAGGTCATTCTAAGGTCGCTGCTTTCCCTTTAGGGTCATGAGAGGTTGGCTTAGTTCCATTTCCTGTGCCATAATAACAAAACTCATTCTGGTTGCCATGATAACATTAACTTATTGTATGTGCCATACAATAATCATTGTGAAAATACATATTGGAGGAAGGCAAAGACAATATCTGTTAGCACTGATGTTCTGTGGTGTTAAAAGGCTCCACAATGGCGTTTTTGTTAGTGTTTGTGCTTCAGTGGAGATTTAGAGCTGCAGGGCTGGGAGACCCTCTCATTCTCACACCAACAAACTATACTGCAGACAGACTGTAGTAGACAAAGTTTCCCTCACTTGTTTGCTATGTCAAACAAAATGACTGAGGTAATGTAGTGCTTCTTACAGTCTAATGACACCATCACATCGCAACTTGGTTACGAGATTGTCAGATATTGTATCCTACACCAGGTTGAGTATCATCTGTATACTTTAAACTACTGTATACAGTGTTTTCTTGTAATAGCTTAGTGTAATTTACTGTGTGTGGTTGGTTGATACAGTTGAAGTCGGAAGTTTACATACACTTAGGTTGGAATCATTCAAACTTGTTTTTCAACCACTCCACAAATTTCTTGCTAAAAAACTATAGATTTGGCAAGTCGGATAGGACTTCTACTTTGTGCATGACACAAATCATTCTTCCAACAATTGTTTACAGATTATTTGATTTATAATTCAATGTATCACAATTACCAATTACTCAATACTAATTGAGTGTATGTAAACGTCTGACCCACTGGGAATGTGATGACCGAAATAAAAGCTGAAATAAATCACTCTACTATTATTCTGACATTTCACATTCTTAAAATTAAAGTGGTGATCATAACTGACCTATGACAGGGAATTTTTACTGGGATTAAATGTCAGGAATTGTGAAAAACGGAGTTTAAATGTATTTGGCTAAGGTGTATGTAAACTTCCGACTTCAACTGTATGTGGCTGGTAGAAGGAACAGATTTGCTAGAGATGTTCTTTTGAGTTCTGGCTCTGCCTTGCTTCAGCCTCTACTGGATGGTCGCACCAGGGCTGCGGTTGAGTTGTTGGCCAAAGTCGAGCAAAATTCTGTCTAAACCGGAATCTACGAACAGAACCGTATCCTGATGTGGCGAACAGTGAAAGCTGAAACACTGGTGTGTGCATAGGTGTGTGTGCGTGCGTAAGGGGCACCATGTGGTTGTTATGTAACTTAGGCTATTGCAAGTAGGTTATTTCTCAGAACTGATGAATATTGGGAATTCAGAGGGCAAGAGCAACATGACGTGCTGGGGATTGATTATGTTGAGCTCACCTGCAGCCCCCTTCTCCCAATCTCTTTCTCTCTCTCCCTCTCTTTCACGCATGCACACACACACCCTTCCGAAAGACCAGTCACTGTCAGAACAATATTATAAGCTGAAAACACTTCACAGCGCATGCTCATAAATCACTCCAACAGAGACACCATCCTCCCTGTCCCCATTTTATTACACACACACACACACACACACACACACACACACACACACACACACACACACACACACACACACACACACACACACACACACACACACACACACACACAATAAGGGAAGAGACAGAAGAGACAACATGCAGATTAGGAGGAAACGAATCCACACATCAAGTGCTTTAGGCCTCTGTACTCTGTGACGTTGATGGAATATTCTCCTAACAATCAGATAACTGGACACATGAATGTTCATGCAACATCCCACAAAAGTGCCTAGAACAATGGGGTATTCTGGGAACATGGTAACCACATTCTGGGTAAATTCTGTTTGACGTTAAGGGAATGTTCTAACTCTAGTGCCAAAACATGATAAATAGTTGCTAAAATACATTGAATGTTCCCAGAAATGACAGAAAACTGGACACTCAAACTTCAGGAGAACATTACGGTTAACATTACAAAAACGTTCTTTCTCCCTAGAATTGTTAGCTGGGTCTGTAAAGAATTGACTTTGGGCTACAAGGCAAAATAAATCAGGAAAATCCACATCATGCATCCTGGCAATAAACACACTCCCAGGTCTCTGCCTCCTGTTGTATTCAAAATCATTTACAAATATAGCATCCTATGCTAGAATCTGTAGCTTCGCTGTGGACAAATCCTGCATACCTTGGCTCCTCTTGACCTGGAAACAAACCGAGATGGAGAGATGACAACAGCAGCCCGTTTTCTGTGGACCTCTGTCCTCTGGCCTATGTGTCAGCCATTCCACAGTGACAGGCCGGCACGGCTGACAGACAGACAGACAGACAGACAGACAGACAGACAGACAGACAGACAGACAGACAGACAGACAGACAGACAGACAGACAGACAGACAGACAGACAGACAGACAGACAGACAGACAGACAGACAGACAGACGAGGGGAAGGTAACAGGGAGAGATTGGGAGATCGCTGGAAGGGTTGTGTTCGTCTGACTTCAAACAGAGGATTGTGTCGCGGGTGTGGAGAGACACATTCTTGTCAGGGGTTGGGTGCGGTGGACGGAGGGAGGGAGGGTTGAGGGGATGAAGGAAAAGGTGGAAGGGAGACAGAAATAGGAAAAGATCATTGAGAATGTTGTCGTTGCGTCCATCTACTGCATATACAGTTGAAGTCGGAAGTTTACATACACTTTAGCCAAATACATTTCAACTCAATTTTTCACAATTCCTGACATTTAATCCTAGTAAAAATTCCCTGTCTTAGGTCAGTTAGGATCACCACTTTACTTTAAGAATGTGAAATGTCAGAATAATAGTAGAGAGAATGATTTATTTCAGCTTTTATTTCTGTCATCACATTCCCAGTGGGTCAGAAGTTTACATATACTCAATTAGTATTTGGTAGCATTGCCTTTAAATTGTATAACTTGGGTCAAACGTTTTGGGTAGCCTTCCACAAGCTTCCCACAATCATTTTGGCCCATTGCTCCTGACAGAGCTGGTGTAACCGAGTCGGGTTTGTAGGCTTCCTTGCTCGCACACACTTTTTCAGTTGTGCCCACAAATTCTCTATGGGATTGAGGTCAGGGCTTTGTGGTGGCCACTCCAATACCTTGACTTTGTTTTCCTTAAGCCATTTTGCCACAATTTTGGAAGTATGCTTGGGGTCATTGTCCATTTGGAAGACCCATTTGCAACCAATTTTTTACTTCCTGACTGATGTCTTGAGATGTTGCTTCAATATATCCACATAATCTTCCCGCCTCATGATGCCATATATTTTTGCAGCAAAGCACCCCCACAACATGATGCTGCCACCCCAGTGCTTCACGGTTGGGATGGTGTTCTTTGGCTTGCAAGCCTCCCCCTTTTTCCTCCAAACATAACGATGGTCATTATGGCCAAACAATTCAATTTGTGTTTCATCAGACCAGAGGACATTTATCCAAAAATAATTCTCTTTGTCCCCATGTGCAGTTGCAAACTGGCTTTTTTATGGCGGTTTTGGAGCAGTGGCTTCTTCCTTGCTGAGCTCCCTTCCAGGTTATGTCTATGTAGGACTCGTTTTGTTGTGGACATAGATACTTTCGTACCTGTTTCCTCAAGCATCTTCACAAGGTCCTTTGCTGTTGTTCTGGGATTGATTTGTACTTTTCGCACCAAAGTACGTTCATCTCTAGGTGACAGAATGCATTTCCTTCCTGAGCGGTATGACGGCTGCGTGGTCCCATGGTGTTTATACTTGCGTACTGTTGTTTGTACAGATGAAGTTGGTACCTTCAGGCGTTTGGAAATTGCTCCCAAGGATGAACCAAACTTGTGGGGGTCTATTAGCCTATCAGAAGCTTCTAAAGCCATGACATAATTTTCTGGAATTTTCCAAGCTGTTTAAAGGCACAGTCAACTTAGTGTATGTAAACCTCTGACCCACTGGAATTATGATACAGTGAATTATAAGTGAAATAATCTGCCTGTAAACAATTGTTGTAAAAATTACTTGTGTCATACACAAAGTAGATGTCCTAACCGACTTGCCAAATCTATAGTTTGTGAACAAGAAATGTGTGGAGTGGTTGAAAAATGAGTTTTAATGACTCCAACCTAAGTGTATGTAAACTTCCGACTTCAACTGTATACAGTGCATAGTGCACTTGTCTTCACATTGTTTTTCTACAGATCTACACAACATACATCCCATTTTCAATGTGAAAGAGAATTACAGAACATTTTCCAAATTAATAAAATAAGGTTTGAGACAAGGTTTGAATAGTGCTGCATTTTTTAAACAAAAATAATGGATATATGTTGCTGTTAGAGTCATGGGATAACTATAGTTCTAACTATGCTTTGTGAAAGTAACTATTTTTCCGGGGGAACAAATAGTTACTTTTGAGGTGACTACAACTATTCGAGTACACATCTCAGAAGGGAACTACTTTTGTAAACAATTTGAAAACAGATTTGAGAAAGCAACTACTTAAAAAAAATATTTGATTACATTTCTCGTGAAGTGACTACTTTTCTGAAACTTTTGGATTGGCTGCCTTCATCAAATGGCAGGGCTGTATCTGGAACTGCATGTTGAAGATAGAAATAGAAGGAATAGAGCACACACAATCTCTTATACTATTCTAATCTATCTGACAGTCATATTTGAAGTTTCATTCCAGAATGCTACAGTGCCTTCAGAAAGTATTCAAACCTCTTGAGTTTTTTCAACATTTGTTGTGTTAAAGCATGAATTTTAAATCGATTAAATCAAGATTTTTTTTGTCACTGGCCTACACACAATACCCCATAATGTCAAAGTGGAATTATGTTTTTCAAAACATTTTTACAAGTGAATTATGAAAAGCTGAAAGGCCTTGAGTCAATAAGTATTCAACCCCTTTGTTATGGCAAGCCTCAATAAGTTTAACCAGTCACATAATAAGTTGCATGGACTCTGTGTGCAATAATAGAGTGACTACCTCACCTCTGGACCCCACAAATACGTACGGTCCCTCAGTCGAGCAGTGAATT